>NC_058375.1:907500-1515000 GCF_018350175.1 Felis catus
CCAGAGGCCGGAAAGGAGGAAGCAGGAAAGCTGGCCAGGTGCTCCAGCCCGAAGCACTCAGGTCCCTGCCCCACTGGGAGCCCCCGCCCAACATGTGGAATGTTCTGTGAATTGTCCTTCTGAAGCATGAGGGCCACCTCCTGCCCCAGGGCCGCAGGCCTGCAAGCCCAGGCCCGCCCTGCCCCCTCCCCCGGAAAGCGCTAGAAGGACTGCCGCTTGCGGTCGATGCCTGGCAGGGGCTGACGCACAGCAGTGGGGACTCACGTCTGCTCAGGGCACCTCCGGCTCTTCAGGGTGGTGGCTGTCACAGCAGCAACAGCAGTGAGCGGCGACCCAGCTAAGCGGAAGGAGCCATCGTCCGCGCCCGCGGCTACAGGTGTTCCTGAGGCTGGAACTGAGGGTCATCCTCTCCCCTGCCGAGTCCCTGTAGTATTTCTCTGTCTTCTGGCAAGCAAGCGTCTCAGTAGGACACACAGAGTCCTGGCCACTTCCTGGGCACCAGGTCCGACGAACAGAATATCCTCGGTAAGGTGGCCCCCGGAGAAGGTGCTCAGACGTAGGCTGTTCGAGACCCCCGTGCACCATATTGTAACCGTGCGGGAGAGCTAGCATAGCCGGAGAGCGGGACGGTGGCTGTGGACGGCTGCCCGGCCTGCGCAAGGGCCACAACGTTCGGTCCTCATCGGCGGAGGCGGAGAAGACCCTCGGCAGCTCAATCTGCGCACCAGCGGCGGGGGACGCGCTGGGCAGACACCGTCCCCAGCACCACGGCAGCTGGAGCCACTGCTGCCCTCCTCCTGGTCTGTTCAGAGCCGACACCGGTGAACTGAATGGGAATATGGGGGGGTGTCTTTGAGGTTGGCATTGACAGCCGTACCTTCTACCTGGATGGGGTTTGTGAAGTCCTCCCCCCTGGTACCCGTGAGTGTGATGCTATTTGGAAGTAGGGTCTCTGAAGATGTAACCAGGATGCAGGTAAAGAGGAGGTCAAACTGGGTTGGGGGGGGGTCCTAAATTCAACCACTGATGTCCTTATATGGGAGACACAGAGACACGCAGAGAGGAAGGGCTGTGTGAAGACAGAGGCAGAGGTTGGACTGACGTGTGTATAAGCCAAGGGTCACTGAGGCCTGACGGCAACACAGGAAGCTGGGGGAGGGGCAAGGCACAGCCCCCGCCCCCTCCCCCAGGAGCCTCCAGGAAGACCAGTCTACTGGCGCCTTGGTCTCCGGCTTCTGGCCTCCAGACTGCGAGACGGTGAAGTTCAAGCCCCACAGCCTATGGTCTTTTGTTAGAGCAGCGTCGGGGAACTAATGCAAGCATCACTTTGCCAGGTATCCCCCCGAGATGAGGTGTTCTCTGGGACCCCTCCAACAAGCGGGACGTGAGACAGGGACACAGGGTTCCCAGGTGGGTTCGCTCGTAACGACCGCAAACCCGCCTCAGGTCCTACGCCTTCCCATCAGGGCCCTGATCTTGGCATAGGAGATCGGCAAGGCCCCTTGTCATTCTTCTCTGGGATCTGTCACCCTTATGATTGCATCTTGGGCCCAATTTTCTGCACCATCTGCCCTCTGGCTGGAGGCAGCAGGGCTCCTTGAGATGCGTGGGCCTCCTGGCTTTCACAGCTCGCCGCAGTCGGCTCGGAACCCATAACGGTGAGGGCTCTGCGGGCCGGTGATCACCACCCCACACCCCACCGGCGGGCGCCCTCTCGGTCACCACACTAGTGAGTGGCCCAGCCGCACGCACATGGCCAGTACCTGACGGCGGAGTCGGCTACAGGAGCTCCCGTGCACGTGGCCGCCCGACAGGGGATCCGGGAGGTCGCCGGGAGCCAGTGGGGAGAGGTGGAAAGGAGGAAGAAGCGGGTGGGGTCCGCGTTCCTGAGCTGGCTGCTTACAGCGCAGCTCACGTGCATGGGTGCGTGGTCCGCACCTCCCTGGAGACCCTCTGAGGAGCCACATGGAACCATCTTTCAAGGATCAGCCCATTCTCATGCCCCAGTGGTTGACAATTGCCCCCAAGGGCAGTCACTTCCCACCCTTTCGGGCTGCCCTGGGCTGACCATGTCTGAGAAAGTCCTGGGGCAGCACAGTGGGTGGCAAGGAGAGCTCTGGGGACAGGACCCTGCCGGTGTGCTTGAGGACCGTCTACCCCGCTGCTCTGAAATTAGAGGTGAGCCCAGGGCACCAAAAGCACCTACGACCAAGAAGTTAGGGGTTTTCAGTGTAACAGATGTAGCCATTGCTGGGGGGAGGGCAGGTAAATGTACATCTCTCTCTCTCCCGGCCTTCTGAGTACGACTTCCCCTTGGTCGAGAAGTCCTAGTTGTTAGGAGTGTGGGCTCGGGGCGACCTGATAGCACTTCCTGTCTGCATAACCTTGGGCAAGTTATTTAACATCCCAGGGCCTCAACATCCTCATCTGTAAAATGGGATAATGACGGTACAGGACTGTCGTGAGGAGTAACTGGTATCATCATAAATAAAAAGCACTTAGGGCACCCGGGTGGCTCAGTCTGTTAAACGTTGGACTTCAGCTCGGGTCATGATCTCACAGTTCCTGAGTTCGAGCCCCGCGTCAGGCTCTGTGCTGACGGCTCGGAGCCCGGAGCCTGCTTCGGATTCTGTGTCTCCCTCTCTCTCTGCCCCTCCCCCCCGGCATTCTGTCTCTCTCTCTTTCTGTCTCAAAAATAAACATTAAAATAAAAAAAACACATTATAAATAAACAAATAAATAAATACAAATAAAAAGCACTTAGAACACTGCCTGATACTTTGTACCATTTAGTAAATGCGATTATTTTTTATTGGTTGGTCCCAGGCACCCACCCTGCCTGGTTGGGGGGGGGGGTGATTCGTTTTGCTAAAGGAGAAATGCAAAGAGAAGGGCAGAGTTAGTATTTGGGTTTCGATATTCAAAATAGGATTTGCAGCGAGAAAATAGCCTCGCAATCCAGCTGTGCCTCGGCAATTTCCCTCTTTAAGCTCCCATTTGGCACAGGAAGGGCAGTTCTAGGAGACTCAGATTTACTCCTCAGCGTGGCGTAGCACAGGCTCCAAGGTCCGCCGTCCTGGGGGTGTGTGTGTGTGTGTGTGCGCGGCGGGGGGGGGGGGGGGGGCGGATAAGGACTGATCCTGAGAAATGGGGAAAGCCTGGGGGGCTGTAGGAAGGAGGCATCCAGAGGCTGGAGGAGGAAGGGGGCTCCCACAGGCTCACAGAAGCTGACTGCACATCCAACTCCAAGTTCAGTGACTTCACGCCGTGGAATTTAGTAAACACTATAATCAGGGCTCTGGTTTTCAGACAGCTGGTCTACCAGAATGGCACGTGATGTGTGGTGCACAAGGAGAAGAGACATCCATCAAGGGCATGGCTGCTCCCCCCCTAAACTCAACACAGCTAAGAGGGGGGCATGGAGGGGTCAGACAGCTTGTCCAGCCTGCTCTCCTGAGCCTCTGGGGTACCCGTCCAGGCCGCACTGAGGTTGGGTGGCATGACCCCCGGGACAGAGGCTCAGGGGCTCCACCTGGGCCACCCGTGTTCTCCTGTGGGACAGGGGCACAAGCAGACCGACGCCAAGTCACTGACGCCCATGCCACTCTCTGTGCCGTGAGTAATAAGGTCCTTTGTCTCTGAACCAGGACTCTCGTGTCTTCTGACGGCCTCTGTGCCACTGAGGGCTCACAGTCCAGAAGATCCCTCGGGGCCCCTTCAGGCCACTGCCGTGAGCGAGCATCGGCCCTTCCCGCCACACGCAGACGCATCTCTGTGGGGGGAGGCGAGTGTGTAGAGAGGAGGGACACTGGGCAGGACTGCAGAGGCTGAACGCATCAACGGTTCCCATGAAAGCTTTAGGTGTTTTTGCCTGCTGCCGAGTGGACGGGGCTCTCGAGGAAGGCGGGACGGGGGTAAAAGTCCCGAAGCAACGTGCTCTTCCCCACCAGGTTGTTGAACGCACTCTGCGAAGTCTCCGGAAGGGGCTGAGAGCTGCCCCAGGCCGCCAGAGCAGAGGGGGCGCCCCTGGGGCTGCCCGGGACCCCGCGGCACCAGCTGTGCTCCTTGGGTGCCGAGACGCCCTCGGGCGAACAGAACCACGGTGACGGCCCGCCGTTTCCCGAGAGCTGAGCCAGGAGCCAGTGCTGTGCCTTCCGAGGTCGTCCCCTCCCACCTACAGAGTCCCTGCGTCCCAGGAGAAGAACCCGAGGCCCAGCCAGGCAAGAAAGTGCTCCAGACCACGTGGTGGGAAGGATCCCAGCTGCTGCGGGCATCTGTGTCCCCGTGTCCTGAGAGTCTCCCAGGCCGGTGCCTCCTGCCCTCCTGAGCCAGGTCACCTGACTCCACCCTAAAAGGGCCTCCCTCCCCCCTGCATGTACCACTCCATTTGGAAACACCTGATGGCCGGTCCTCCCAGGGCCCTCTCGGATGGCCCCTCCCAGGGGGTCCCGGACGCACAAGCATCTGGATGGGGCGGCCGCGGGCTTCACGTCCTTAGCCTGGGATGCCCCACTTTTCCCCAGGTGCCAAGGACACCGACATCCCCAGCACAGCCCTGGGGCAGCTTGAAGACCCAGCTGCAGACCCAGGAACCGTCAGGCACATGGGCTGGCTTCATCTGGGGGCTGATGCCCTCAGTCAGCCTTGAAGACACATCTCTCGGGGCTCCCCTGAGGCACTGGGACGAGGAGGTAGACAGATGTGCTCGGAGGCACCAGGGACCTTCTGTGGACGCCTGCCAGGTGCCGCAGCCCTCAAAGCCTTAGCCCTTCCCCAGGCGGCCGTTGCAGGAATTCAGTGGGGTCCTGTCCTGAGAGCAGTTTGTCAACTCTCCAGCTGTCCTGCCGGGGAGGGGTCGCTGGGGGGTGACGGGAATTGTCAGGGGTCAGCGAGGGCTGCGCATTGCCTCTGGGGATGGCAGCCCGGGCCCGGCCCATGGGAAGCTGCTGACCCCGGGTGACAAGGTCCCAGGGAGTCTTTTCCCCGCACGGGGACGCTGGGGTGCTTTCCTATGAGGGTGGCACCTGCACACAGCCATCTGGGGCCACGGGCAGGGGTCCTGCCTCCTCCTGTCCTGGCAAAGCCACCCCGCCTGCGTGAGCGTGAGCCCACGTGTGCAGCGTTAGATCTCAAAGGTCACGCGGGGCCTGCGGTGGGGCCTGCGGTGGACTTTGCCTCGGCTCCACAGCGGGCCACGTCACCTGTCACCCTCGACCCTGCAACCATCAGACGGTACCTGCAGCTCCCTCTTTACAGTGCATTTCCAGAAGCGGAGCGTTGACACCCAAAGACGCAGACACCTTTAAGGCCCCGGATGCATATCGTCACCTTGCCTTCTAGAAGGCGGGCCCAGCTGCACCTCCCTGGGTCGGGGTGCGTGAGGACCTCCTCCCAATCCCTTCCCAGGACGGGGTTACCGGATGCCTGACCGCGGAGCGGTCTGTAAACAATGTAGGCTTTGGGGCCCGCCTGGGGGGCCACCAGCTCAGGCTCTGAATAAAAGGCAAAGAAAGCCGGGGAGGGCGAGCTCAGCAAGGTGGAGGCACCAGGGCGCAGTGGGTCCCCTGACACCTGGCCGGACGCGGACAAGCCCCCGCCCGGGCGAGCTCAGCTCCCCACACAAAGACACGCAGGGGCTCAGCCAAGCAGCTGGGGACCTGTCTCACTCTGCCACTGTGTCTCCCTGTGATGCTTCTAGTTAACTATGGTTTTCTCGTGGCTGAAATAGCACCCGCTGGCAGCCCCCACGGAGTGGCATTGCCATGGTGACCGCGGGTTTTGCGTGCTGCCTCCTCAGATGCGTGTCAGGCTTGTTTTGGGTGTTAAATATAATCCCAGGCAGCTGAGGGGATCGAAAGCGGGACAGACTCCATCTCCCAGGCTGGGAAGTAGCTCTCCCTCGTGATGCCCTGGCCCTGCTTGTCTTGGGCGCCAAGGAGAGGGGCTCCACTCCGTGGACACATCCAGGTGGAAGACAGAGATGTGCAGGGCGTCCCCACCGGCCCCGGCAACCCCGGCCCTGCAACCCTGGACAAAGCGCCGGGCCACCCAGACCCTCGGTGTCCTCGTTCAGAAAACGGGCCTATGAAACCCACAGCCTAGGGGGCCTCTAGGGGGCAGGGTGCAGACCCTGCAGGTGCCGGTGCCTCACTGTCCTCGCTTGTACGATGGGACAACTGCAGGGCTCGTGAGAGTTGCTGAATGCGGGAAGCCGCTGGCACAGCAGGATCCAACCCTTCCGGGCCGTCGGTGTCCCGGGGGGCGGTTCGGCCCTGCAGCCCCCCACCCAGCAAGCCACCCTTCTTTGCTGTCTTGCCTCTGCCGGAGGTGGGCCCTTCTGGCACCCGCTCCAGGGCGTGCACGCAGGAACACCCGTGGCGCACAAAGGCGCACGTGCAGCACGCACAGGGACCCCACGCGGAACACACAGACACGCGCACGTGCACAGGCAGGCCGTATCCACCGGGGTCCGGTCGGTGGTTTCCAACAGAGACCAGTTAACATAACGGGCCATTAAGCTTGGCCAGTGACCGCAGGCAGGAGGCAGGACTGGTACCCGTGGGCTGAGGGGCCGCCTCTCCCCAGGCCGGAGTCGGGCCGCGTCCCCGGCGGGGGGCGGGGGGCCCAGGAGGCGCGCCGCCCACGCGGCCACCCACCCGGGCCCGAGCGGCGCGCGCGCGCGCGCGCGGGGCCCCGCCTCCGGCCGCGTCCCTCCGGCGCCCTCTGCTGGGAGAGAGGGAGGACGGCGGCTCCCGGAGCCAGGCACCTGCCGCGCACAGGCTGGCCCCGCTGTGATGAACGACCCCGCCCAAATGTCAGCAGTGCCCAGGGCGACGGACCCTCACCCTTGTCCTGAAGGAATGGCATCTAGGCCCCCAAGTAGGGAAGGGGGAATTTGGAGCAGAGAGGCAACCAATTGGCCACCGGCACATAGATGCGCACGGATGCCCACAGACACAGATGTACGGGAAGCATCTGTACGGACACACACGCGATGCGGACGCCGAATGTGAATGGTCGCACAATACACACGGACACACACCCGGGCCGAGAAGCCCACGGAGGCGAAGGCATCCCTCTCCCTCTCCCTCTGGGCAGGGCCTTGCCCAGTGAATGGAGCAGCCTTTTCTGGAAGCTCCCAGGGCCCTGTCGCTGGCTCCCCACCCTCCTTGATGTGGCCCTCGAGGCCCCTCAGGGTCTGCTCCAGCAGCCTCTCTAGCCGTGCCTCCACAGCCTCCGGCCCATACTGCTCCCTGGGGCCACAGAGCCTTTGCACAGGCTGCCCGACCTGCCTCTCCTGCGATCCTTCTCCACCACACACATGGTCATCCCGGTGACAGGCTTTCTTCCAGGGATCTGGTCAAACCTGCCTCTCTCCAACAGACTGCCATGTCTGTGTGACCAATGACCGTGGCCAGTCTCCCCACCGGCATGCAGGTTCACGGGGAGCAGCCATGTCTGGCTGAATCCCCACCGTATCCAGGCACCCAGCGGGCCCTTGGCCAACATCCGTTGAACAAATTAATGAGCGAGTGGAGTGAATGTTGTCTCTTGAGCCAGTTTTTCCAAATCCCATGATCCATGACAAAGGAAGGAAACACCTGCTGTCCATTCCTCCCTCAGCCATGCGCCCAGCAAATGTCCTGTCCCTCCCTCAGCCATGCGCCCAGCAAACGTCCTGTCCCTCCTGCAGCAGGAGTCTCACTGAGCACAAGCTCCACCTGCTTCCACCCTTCCCCTGAGGCATCCCCGAGGTGTTTGAGAGTCCTCATAGAGAGCTTGCATTGAAGATCTGAGGGTGCCCTCGGTGGGGCCTGGCTGGGAGGAGCCTTGACCCAAGGCCTTGCAGCCCTGCTCTGCCCTCCGCCCACCAGCCCCACACTTACTCTGGGGGCCCGGGGGGCCAAGACAGGGACACCCTCCCAGCTGGGTCTGCTGGGGGAGGGGGGGGCAGGGGACCAGGGCTCGCCTCCCCTGACACCTTTCTGTGTTGTGGGGGTTGTGTGGCAAACCTCCATCACCCTTGTAATCCGCGTAAAAAGCCCGCAACTTTGTGCGTTTCCATTTTGGAAATAATGTGTTTGTCATCACGAAGGTACGTGAGGTGTTTGCGGGGAGACTTGGGAAACGCAGAAGCTGCTGATAGGCAGCCCCAGGGCCTGTGGCAAGTCTGTCCTTGGGCGTCCACGGCCACCGCCCTGCCCACCCTCCCAAGCTCCCTCGCTTGGCGGGCCAGAGAGGCGGGAACCCTGCCCGGTGACACTCGGAGCAGGACCTGAGGGGCTGGGAGGTCGGCCTGGTGCCGGTGGTTCTGAGGGGTCTGCACCTGTTCATTCATTCACTCGCTCACTCGTTCCCGGATGTGCCAAAGACACCGTGAGGGTGCGGCAGCGGCCTCTGCTGACCGGGTCCAACCCCCGCCACGTGTGGAGTGGGGACTGGTTGGGAAATCTGGGAACAAACACCTCGTGCCCGTTGCCAGGGCCCAGGGCCTGCGGCACCACCCGCCTGCTTGGTCAGGGCCACGCACTCTGTCCTTGAGGCCCTAACTGCCGGGCGGGGGGCGGGGGGCACCCTCTGGGGGCTGTCCACTGGCGGGGGGGCAGGTGGGGCTCAATGTTTTGAGGAGCTGTTTGCCGGGAAGGACGCCAACGCCCCCCACGCTCGGGGGAGGCCCTCAGGGAGGTTTTCCGGGCCCTGCAGATGACCCGTGTGCCCTCACCCCGGCCTGGGGCAGGAGGTGGCGAGACCCAGGGGTGGAAACCTCCCCAGCCCTCCTCCTGGAGTAGGCCTCTCCTCCTCCCCCAGCCCTGCTGGAGACCAGAGACCCCACCCTCCAACACCCCCCGACCTGGCCCCCAAGCTCCGAAGCTTCAGGCCCTTCTCCGGACTTCCCTCCCCGAGATTGAGGCCCCGGGGGTGCTGCAGTGACCTGGGTGCCAGCCTCCAGGAGAGAGGTTCACATGTCAGCTGAGATCTGTAGGGAAGGCCAGGGCACACAGGGGCACCAGGACCCTCAAGGCTTCTACCCCAGCAAGGGCTTCCTGGTTACAAAGGGCTGTGGGGCCACACTTGGGCTGCTGGTGTGCACTGGGACGGACATCTGCCGGCCCGTCCTGCCCGCAGTGGGGGGTGGGGATCAAGGCCTGGGTTCGCTGCCTCCTTCTCTGCCTTTGAGGGAGGCAATCAGAGCGCCAGGGAGGTGCAGCGGGGTCTCGGGGGACCCCCTCCGCCGGAGACGGCCCGTGCCCACCGAGATGCAACCTCGCTCTTCTCCACTCCCCGAGGTCATGTCCAGCTGGGCTCTGGACAGCTGCCCAGGGGCTGACCGAGGGGCCCGACTCAGGGACAGCTGCGTCCCACACACTCGTCTCCTGGGTGCTGCTCACATGGCAGATTCCCGCTCATCCCCATGAGCACCATGCTGCTCCCTGACATAACAAACCCTTGTACCCCATTCCCCTTCATGTGTGGCGGACCGCCACAGACCTCTGTGTGCCCGTGCTGGGGCTGTGGAGGAACCACCCATCGGCTTGGGGTGGGGGGAGTAATACAGGCATCAGGGATATTAGGTGGAGACTCAAAGGAAGTGTGGGTCTGGGCGAAGGTGCTTCTGGGAGACGGAACAGCAGGTGCAAAGGCCCTGAGGCAAGAGGCAGTAAAGTGACCAGGTATTGGAGGGGATGAAGTTGGTGGGAGATGAAGACAGAAAAGAATGGGGTCCCAGATCCTGGAGGGCCTGGAGGGCCTATGGTCTTTTCCTGAGAACAGTGGGAATCCTGGGGGTTTTGAACACCAGCTAGGTGGACACGGACTGACTTATGTTTTAAGGAAACTGGAGGCTGCTGCAAAAATTCCTGCACAGAGGATGTGGCTTGGACCAGGTGGTAGCAGTGGAGGTGATGGGCTGTGGTAGGAATCTGCAACCACGTTGAAGGTCAGGCCTCCAGGGTTTGCAGATGGAGGGGTGCGGCTATAAGAGGGAAAGGAGGTTTTTGAGCTGAGCACCTGGAGAGATGGGGCCGGCACTGACTGGACGAGGAACAGCGTGGCCGAGGGAGGTTGGCTGGAAATGAGAAGGGGGGCGGGGGAGCCTTTAAGAGACCGGGAGGAAGCAGCAGGGGAGAGGGCAGAGGGCAGCATCCTAGGGTAAGAGCTTCTCAGAGGGGCCAGACCATGTATTTAAAACACAGGAGGTGGTAAGGACACGGGGGGGGGGGGGGGGGGACCGGACGCTGAAGAGAAAGTGACAAGGGAGAAAGTGGAGGTGAGGGCTGTGGGCCTCCTGGAAGTTATGCTGTAAAGGGAAATGGGCAGGGGCAGGTGCCCCAACCTTTTGTTTTTCCAGAAGGGAGAGTTCGCAGCATCTTAGGTACGTGAGAGGTGAGCCTCCAACAGGTTTCTCTGAGCCCACGTCTAGGCAGAATATGGGGTCCATGACCATGAAGACTGTTCACCTGGTTCTCCAGGCTCACCCGCGAGCAGGGTACCAAGAACGTGTCAGCGCGTGTCTGAGGAATGAGCCCGAGCAAGAGAAGCCCTTACAACTGTCCGAGTGGGGAGTGAAGGCTTGGGGGTCAGGGGTTGCCTGCGGGCGTGGGGGTGGGGTGGGGGAGGAAGGCAACAGGGGGGTGGCTCAGAGAGGAGGGGGTTTGGCAGGGGTGAGGGGACAGCAGACCTGAGTCTGGGGTGCCCACCTGGTGCCCGGGTGAGTTTCTACCAACAGCAGATTTAGGCCCTGTGGATGCGACCGGTAACGGATGGGGCCCGGGAGGCCGCCCCTGAGGGGCGTGGGCCGCGCCCAGCGCAGGCTCTCCGGACCAAACGCCACGGGGTTATTAAGACCCAGAGAGGTCGTGGATTCAGACATGAAGGTCATGGGCGACGTGGCCAAATGCAGTGTCCCTGTCCTGGGCGGAGGCGTGAGCTGGAACCGAGGGAATCGCCAGCTAGTGTAGACGAGACTCCTGGCAATAGGGTCACGGACCCGCAAGGGGAGGAGGGCAGCCGGGGCCGGGAGAGCCAGCCGAGCCGGATCCTCCCCGTGACGCTGGCCGGGGCCTCTGCTCCCGTCCCTCAAGTCACCGGCGGCTCCTTCCCACCGTCCCCTGGCCCAGCGGCTCTCGGACTCGCGCTCGCCTCCGAATTACCCGGGGCTTGTCCGCACAGACTGCAGGAGTTTCGATTCTGCGAGTCTGGGCGGGGGCACCCAAGACAGCTTGCGTTTCCAACAGGTCCCCGGGGCGCTGCAGCGCAGGGGCCCCGCCTGGGCAGCGCGGCCCCTGGAGCCCACTTCGCGGAGGGGCCGGCGCTCGGGGCCCGCGGGGCGCCGCCTCCGGTTGCCGGGCAGAGCCGGGCCGCGCGCGCCTCCATTGGCCGCAGGTGGGCCGCGCCCCGCCCGACAGGTAGTCCGCCCCGCGCGGAGCCATTGGGTCGCGGCCGCCGGGACCCCCGGGGATTGGCCCAGGTGGCGGCCCCGCCTCGCCCTCATTGGCCGCAGGTGCCACCGCCCCCGCCCCGGGACCGCCCGTCCCGCCGATTGGCCGCCCGCCGGGCCTCGGGTCGGCCATGTTCCGACCCCCCCTCCTCCCCCCGCCCCGGGCCTGACGCCGGGACTCCGTGCGCACACCTCGCGCGCCCCCGCTGGCCGTGCCCCCGTCCCGCTCAGCCCGCCCCCCAAGTTCCGCGGAGTTGGCCGGACCCGCGCCCCGGGAACCCGGCGCCGCGCGCGCGCGCGCCCTTCCGCGTTCCACCGCGGGCCCCACCTGGCGCCCCGGCCGGCCGCTGGGTCCCCGCGCCATGGCCCGAGCGCCCGGGGCGCGGCGCTGACGGCGGCCGGGGAGCGCGCCATGCCCAGCAGGACCGGCCCCAAGATGGACGGGAGCGGCTGCCGAGTCCGCCTGAAGGCGCACTCCAGCGGGTGAGCGCGCGACGCCCGACGGCGGGGACCGGCCCGGACCGGGGGGCAGAGCCAGGCGCGGGGACCGGCCCGGACCGGGGGGCAGAGTCAGGCGCGGGGACAGGAGCGCAGAGCCAGGCGCGGGGACCGGCCCGGACCGGGGGGCAGAGCCAGGCGCGGGGACGGGGGGGCAGAGCCAGGCGCGGGGACCGGCCCGCACCGCGCCCGCCGTCGGGGGCCGTGTCGCTGCGGCGCGGGAGGGACGGGACGGCGAGGGCCCTCGGGGCGCAGGGGCGCCGGGGAGGTCCTGACGCGCCCTCGCCGAGAGGCAGCCGTGGACGGGGCGGGCGCTCCAGGCGCCCTTGGACGTCGCTCGCGGGAAAGGTCGCGGGGTCCTCTGGCGCCGAGGCTGGGGCGCTGCGGGCTCCGGCGGCCGCGCGCGTCCCTCCTTCGCTCGCACTCACCCCGAGGACTTTGCGGCGCGGGAGGCGGCCCCGGGCACCGCACTGACACATTCCCGCCTCAGCTGGTTGGACATCAAGGCCACAAACCTGTAAAGACTAAAGTTTTCGTCAAGTTGTGAAAACTCCTGGTTGAGTTGTAAGAATCAGGGTTTCCTAAACTTTCCCCAATTTAGCCGGCCGGAGTTCTAAGAAAAGTTTAATGACCCAGGTCCTGGGTGCAAGACGCAGGTTAGGGGCAGTGAGCAGCCCGTCGTTGCGCGAATTGGGGTGTGGTGGGGGATCCCTCAAGTCTCCGGGAGCGGTTCTGTCGGGACCGGATCTTTCGGACACCGATCAGCTCTGCGTCCGCGCGCGTCGCCCTGGGCTCCACCTGCTCGCTGTAAAACGGGGCGAACGGGCTCCTCACAGAGGTCAGAGGCCGGGAGCGCCCGGTACGCCCCGGGTAGCGCCCCACACCCAGCAGCCGCGGGGCAGGACTGCGTGGGGGGGGGGGGGCGGGGACGGTGCCCAGAGGCCAGATCCTGCCTCTGGCCCCGGGCGCGCGCTGTAGACGAGGCTGGCGGGAGAGCTTCCTTGCATCCGTGTTGGTCTCCAGGGGCCCTGAAATCGGACCCGGCTGTCCGAGGGTCACCGGTACCGGCGCTGGGAGGGGAGCGCATCGCTCTCCTGGCGCATGAATTTGGCCGTCTTGGCCATAGTGGCTTGCCACGGGGGCATCTCAAAGGTTAGGGTTAGAGTTAGGGTGCATCGTCCCAGCTGAGGAGGGGCTTGTGGCTCTTGACCTCGTGAGGGCACCTTGTTTGGGGTGCGGGGTCAGACCTCTCCTGTCCTTTCTGCTATCCTCAGCTGGGTTGCCTGGGAGCAGGGTATGTGTGGGACAGTTGGTGACAGGGCTCCAGGGAGGAATGATTTCTGGGGAAGGATGGCCAGTCCGCCTGAAGAGGTCCAGGAATCCTGTTTCTGGCCTGGAAGGGTGGTCTGCCCATTAAAACTAGTTCTGAGGCTGTAACATCCTGGCTTGCTGGTTAGTAAACTGTGGAAGGCCTGTCACAACACAGACGCCCTCTTCCCAGCCAGGAACTGTGGGATCGGTCGACAGCCACTTTGTGAAAACTCAGTGGATCCGCAGCGAGAGGAAGTCCATACCCCAGCAGCCTGGGTGGGTGGGGCCTGCCCCCCCCCCACCCCAGCCTGCCTCCAGGGTGGGGCACTGAGGGCAGGGATGGAGGCCCTCGAGGAGGGTCCTGGGCAAAGTTGACTGGAGCTCTTGGGGGTTCTGGACTGAGCCACCACTGCCCCCACCCTGCCCCTGACTTTGGCCCCTGGAGAGCGCTTTGGTTACCGCCAGTAATGTGACCTGTTGAGTTTTTCTCTGGGCTGATGTGGCCCTCTCGTTCCTCCCATTCCCTACCTCAGCTCCCTCCCCTCCCCTCCCCTCCTCCCCTCCCCTTCCCTCTTCCTTTCCCTCCCCTCCTCCCCCACCTCTCCCCTCCCTGGCCTTCCCCACCCTCTTCCCCTCTTCCTCCCCCTCCCACACTCTTCCTTTCTCCCTCTGTGGTGCTCCAGGCTGTGCAGACAGTTCCTGCCTAGCCCAGCTCCTCACCCCCACCCGCGCCTGCCCCGTGTGTCTCCCAGGGCACTTGGGAGGCATAGTCCTCAGAATGCAGCGAGGATGCATTCTGGAAAGCACCCACCAAGGTCAGCGCTCACTTATCCAAACGGCAAGGGTCCAAGTGGAGCTCTGTCCCCAGTGGGACTGTGCTGCCACCTTCCTGGCAGATTGTTTGGGGCAGAGGTCAGCAGACACATCGAAGACGCCATTCTTAAAAATAGGGGGCCCCCAGCTTGGCCTTGGAAGATGTGCTGTGACTGGGGTGTCAGCAGGGTCCGGCAGCACCTGTGTCATGAGGAGATTTCCAGGTGATGTGGACCCGAGTCGGACGCTATGCTGGGTGGCCTCTCAGCGCCCGCTTTCCTGAGGTCACAGGAACAGCCACGTGGGTGTTCCCTTTCTCCAGCTCAAGCCTGGGCTGCTGTCCCTGCCGTCAGCTTTGGGGGAAGGTCTGATGAAGCCCGTGGGCTTGAGCTGAACACACTGGGCACACCCCCCCACCCCCTCCTTTGATGGGCAAATAACCTGGTCCCTGAGCAAGTGCTTGCCTGGCTCTTCCCGATGCCCCTGCCTCGTTCTTTCCCCCCAGTTAGGCAGGTCCCGGTGCAGAATAGATCTTTGTGTACAAAGGCATTCGTGGTAGTAATTAAAAAATAAAACTGGCCAGTGGTTCTGTTGGGGGTCCTGTAATATTTTGTTTGGGAAATTTTTCATTTAATCAACTCAGTTATTAATAAATCAATCAATAGTATTTGATTTAAATGTGCTCCTTGGTGAAACGTGTGCATCCTCTGCCCCAGGGACATCCTGATCACCAGCCTAGACGCAGCGATGACCTTCGAGGAGCTCTGTGAGGAAGTGAGAGAGATGTGCAGTCTCCACCAGGGGCACCCGCTCACCCTCAAGTGGGTCGACAACGAAGGTAGCCCTTGGTCTGGCCACAGACCGGAAATCTCCACACGTGTGCTTGTGGGAAGTTAGGTCAGCCCTGCCGCAGGGAGGTTTAAAACTATGGAATTAAGCTGGTTAACAGCCAGCTTCCCTGGGGGGATGCTGGAAGTCATTTCCGGGAAGAGGCTGCCTTCAGGGAAGCTTGGTTTGGGGGCTGGGAAGGGAGGAGAGCCCCCAGGGCAGCGGGGAGAGGGCTGCAGGGGTCTCGCTGCCCCGCCTGGGCCAGCCCTTGCCCTCCTCCCTGTTCCTCCTCTCTCGTGTTCTGGGTTTTCCAGTAGGTGATTTGGAAAGGTGAGCTCTCTGATTTTTCTGTTCTCGGGGAAAGCAGGAGGGTGAGTAGCTAGGGCCCCGTGGTGCACACATCCGAGAAAGCTGGGGGGTGGGGGGCAGCTCCCGGGGTATGGGTTCTATGCATCTCTGTGTTCCTATCCAGGATGGGGGTAGGGAGTCTCTGCTTTCGTCCAGGACTGAGCCAAGAAGAATGTCCTTTATCTTGCCCAACCGAGAGTTAGCACGGTTTTGCTCTCCAGGTGGCCTTCTCGGGGCTCAGGGTGAACTCACTTCCCTTTGGGGGAATCCACCGGTTCTGATGTGGGGCCCTGGTTGGAGCTGATTCCTGGTCTGGCTGGTTCTTGGACTTCCCAGCTCTGCTGTGGGCGGCTGGTCCCGAGCGGAGAGACGTGGCCTTTCCAGACTCGAGTTGGACCCCTTTGCCGTAGGCCTGCGGTGACCTCAGCGATGTCTCTTGCCCCGCCTAGGTGACCCCTGCACTGTGTCCTCCCAGATGGAGCTGGAGGAGGCCTTCCGCCTGGCCTGTCAGCACAGGGATGAAGGGCTCACCATTCACGGTTAGTGGCAGCTGGAGGGGTGGGGTGGTTCCACTGTGGTCTGGGGAGATGGGAGCCCAGCGTCCCCCAGACAGCCTGGGGGACTAGAGGCCATGTGGAGGATCATGGTTTAAAATGTCGGGATTCCAGAGAGAATTTAAGGATGTCGGATACAGTGCAGCTTGGGTTTTTTTTTTCTCTTATGTTTTATTAACCCAAATAAAAACTGCTGTGGCTGATAGAAAAGCTCCTTCTCACTGGACACAGGAGCCTGGGTTCTGGTTGCTGGTCCTCATCGTCCCCATTCCCTGGAGGCCAGCATCTCTGGGCACATCAGAGGCCTGGGCTCGCTCACTGGCCTCCGTCTGTCCCCGTCCCCAGCAAGGAGGGCGGGGGGAGCCCGGAAGGTGCACAGCACCACTGTCTGGGGACAAGAACTTCCCTGTGCCTCTCTCCTGGCTCACAGCGTTCCTCAGCCCGGTAAGCTCAGAGCTGGGTTACACGTTGAGTCCCGTAAATGTGAGCTGTTATCATTGCAGTATAGCCTCTGTAAATTGGGGGTGTCAGGCTGCCCCCCCCCAGCACTTTCGGGGTTCTTTAAAAAAAATTTTTTTTTAATTTACTTTTGAGACAGAGAGAGACAGAGCATGAACGGGGGAGGGGCAGAGAGAGAGGGAGACACAGAATCGGAAGCAGCACCAGGCTCTGAGCTGTCAGCACAGAGCCCGACGCGAGCTCGAACTCACGGACCGCGAGATCGACGCGGGGCTCGAACTCACGGACCGCGAGATCGTGACCTGAGCTGAAGTCGGACGCTCAACCGACTGAGCCACCCAGGCGCCCCTACTTTCGGGGTTCTGTAGGGTGTTCTGAGCGTGGTTCTGGCAGCTGTGGCCGACCAGCCACGTCTGCATTCCCTTCTATGCGGGGCGAGCGGGCAGCGACCAGAGCTCAGGACCAGGGTTTCTGTGGGACCATCATTGTCCTTGCTACTGGGGTAGTGGGTGGGTACAGGATCGGTTGAGGCTCTTTATGCAAATGTGGTTTATAAACTGGAGGTCTCGCCCCGCCCACTTCCTGGCGGTAAACTCACTTAAGTTGCTGCCGGGACGGGACGCTGTCGGCTAAGGTGCTTTAAAAAGCCACTTCTATTTTCTAGATTAAGGGAAGGGTTGTTGTTTCAGCTAGGGTTTAATACTTTGTAAGCTTCTGTTTTAATAATCTATTATGGAAGCCCAGGGTATATTTTAAGATACTTCATTTTGATTCCACTTGAGTACGAAGTGGAATCTAATGTGCTTTCCAAAGTCCCTCTGTGAAGGAGGTGTGTGTCCCCCCTCCCATCCGTGCTGGCTCACTGCTGCGCACCGGCCGGCTTCCTTGGGCGGCTCTGTCTGAGTCCCCCGACGGCTTTTGCCCCGAAGTTTTCAGTGGACTTTGAATTCCCGTGAAAGGGGGTTTGACGTCGGTGTGGTTGGGCTTCCACGGTTGTGCCCCGTGAGCATCTCCTCAGAGGGGGCTTGTCAGCCACGTGGCCTTTGTGTGCGAAGCCCGACTCGGAGCAGGACCTTCCGCAAAGTGCGCCGAATGACAGACTGCTCTCTCTCCCTCTGTCCAGTGTTCCCCAGCATCCCCGAGCAGCCAGGCATGCCTTGTCCGGGAGAACACAGTGAGTACATTTTCCCGTGACTCGTGTTGCGTGTTCTGGCTCGAATTCGTGGTCCGTCGTGTCGGGAATGTGGAGATGAGTGCCTTGTGTGGCCCGTGGCTTAGGAACACGTATCCTCCTGCAGCGACCGGGGGCAGAGCGCGTGGCTGATGCGGCCTCACGTGGTTGCCGTTGTCTTTGTGCGTGGCTAGCGAGTGCTGCCCTCCCGGCGCTGGCCTGTCCATCGGTGCCGGAAGGAAAAGTCCAGGAAAGCCCTGATCTCCCTGAGGAGATCCTGGTCGTTTGCCCCCTCCCCAGGCCGTCTCCTCGTGGGGCTGTTGGTAGGGGATGGAGTCCCAGGAGCGGTGGGGCCGGAGGAGAGCTTCTGACCTCGTCCCAGGGGCCATCGGACCCCAAACAGGCAGAGCACTTCCGTCCCGCCCTGTCCTTGAAGACAGGGCACTCATGTGGGGCGTAAATCACTCACCAGCCACCCAGACCCTCCCCGGGCCCGGTGCCCTGCCCTCTGTGTTGTAAGCACTGACCTCCGGGCCGGCCTGGGTGCCTGCGCGTTGGGCTCCCCTCAGCCCCTTCCCAACAGGGGACCCAGGGGCGGGCTCTGGGTCAGCCTCTTGTCGGGTCCCTTGGTCTGTGCTGAGTTCCTGCGGCCCCCCGGACCCGGTGGAGGTATTGAGTGGGTTGTGTGCGTGAGCGTTGGGCTTAAAGCACTGGGGCTGAAGATAGACTCGGGGACCCTTCGTGTCGAGGAGAGAGTGGCTGGTGATTGGGGAGTGGCCTTGGGGCTTCCAGAGAGAACTGGGGACCCTGAAAGGGCAGCCAGCAAGGCTGTGGAATCCTGGCAGGAGTGGAGCAGGGTGGTCTGACGGGGCCAGAACTGCCGCGGGGCTGGCTGGACGCGCTGCCCTGGTGGGTGGGCGGGTGCTGGACGTGGGGGACGGTTTCGGGGAGAGCGGAAGAAGCTATAGGGGCACGTTCCTTCATTCAGTCGTGCCTGTGCCTCCGCGCCCGGCGCTGCCAGGCCGGGTGCGGGCAGCAGGAGCCCCAGGACCTCCCAGCTGGGAGGCGGGCGACGGCCAGATAAACACCCAAATGCTCAGAGGGGGAGCCGGGGGCAGGGCGGGCCAGGTGAGACTGCAGCTTGAGAGTTGGAGGCCAGGAAACTGAGGAGGGGGTGGGAGAGGGGCTGGCCCGTGAGCCATGGAGGCCAGAGGGCCGACCTGCCAGCCGGGGGTGGGCCCTCCCGCAGGAGCCCCCTCCGCAGAGGGGCACCCAGCTGTCGATGGGAGTTGACCTGGCCTTGTGTGGGCTCAGCCTCTGGAGTGCAGGAGGGTGCGGGGTTTCTGCCCCCAGCGCGGTAGACGTGGGAGTGCCGGGCAGTGGCTGTGTCGCTGTGCAGGAATGCAGAGAATGTAGGGAGCTTCTAGAAAGCACTGTCCTTGAGATGCTTCGAGGGGTGGCTCTGGAGCTTTGATGACCACTCAGCCTTGCTGATCATACCGCCGGCACCTGGAGGCAGCCGGTCCCAGGGAGGGGCTGAGGCCGGCTGACAGGTGCTGTCTCCCCCTGCGCACGGATCCCGGCCGCACACACCCACATCCCTGCACCGGGCACACAGGACAAGGGCTGCCTCACCCTGCTGGCCAGGAGTGTGTGAGCAGAACGCCTTCCTCACGCGGGTCCCCTGGGCTCTGGGCTCTTTGAGTGTTGGACTTCTCCCCGATATTTTGCTCTTTTGGCTTGATTTTAATGCCAAGAAAAAATCCGTTCTGGTCACCGATGGCCACGGTGTGCGGTGAGATTTTGGTGCCTGCGTGGGCACTCACATCCAGTGTTATTGGTCAGCACGCCTGATGCCTGGGGAGCGAGAAGGGTCAGACAGGTGCCAGGTGAGTGGCGCCCCGGAGCTGTGTCGGGACCACGTGAGGAGGGCTGGACGGACTGATGGACGGACGGGCGGCAGAAGTGCAGTCCCGCGGTGGCACCTGGGCACGTCCAGCTGGAAGGGCCACCCTGCACCATCTGGCCTGTGTCCACTTTCAGCAAAACACCGTCCAGCACATTCTATTCGGGTTGTTAATCTGAACTTAGTCGTTTTTATAGAGTTACACAAGATCGTGTAAAGTACACATAACATAAAATGCACTGTTTTGGCCACTGTGGAGCGAGTGACTCTGTGGCAGTTAGGACATCCAGTGTTGTGCCACCTCTCCCTCCCGCCCTTCGGCGGCCACTCCCCATTCCCTGCTCCACCCAGCCCCCCACGGCCACGGCTTGTCGCTCTGGCTCTGGATTTACCTGCTTTGGACATTTCCTGTAAATGGAGTCATGGGAGGTGCACTTTGTCACTGACCTCTGTCCCTTAGCATGACATTTTCCACCTTCATCCCTGTTATGGTGCATGTCAAAACCACGTTGCTTCTTTTCCCGGTTTTTTACTGTGGTAAATTACATACAGCGTAAGACTTGCCGTCTTGACCATTTTTTTAAGTTTATTTATTTTGAGAGAGAGTGCATGGGTGTGAGCAGGGGAGGGACAAAGGGAGAGAGAGAATCCCAAGCAGACTCCATGCTGTCAGCACAGAGCCCGACGTGGGGCTCGATCCCGTGAACCATGAGATCATGACCTGAACCGAAATCAGGAGTTGGATGTCCCCCAGGTGCCCCTTGACCATTTTTTTTTTTTTTTTAACGTTTATTTATTTTTGAGACAGAGAGAGACAGAGCATGAATGGGGGAGGGTCAGAGAGAGAGGGAGACACAGAATCGGAAACAGGCTCCAGGCTCTGAGCCATCAGCCCAGAGCCTGACGCGGGGCTCGAACTCACGGACCGCGAGATCGTGACCTGGCTGAAGTCGGACGCTTAACCGACTGCGCCACCCAGGCGCCCCCCCCTTGACCATTTCTAAGTGGCTGGTTCGTTGATATTAATCACATTCACCCTGTTACGCAACAGTCAGCACCATCCATCTCCCAGGCTCTGGACTCTGGATCTCAGCTCAGGTAGTGATTTCACGGTTCGTGAATTTGAGCCCCACGTCTGGCTCTGCACTGACAGCAGGGAACCTGCTTGGGATTCTCTCTCTCTCCTTCTCTCTCTGCCCCTCCTCTGCTCCTGCTTATTCTCTCCCTCTTTCAAAATAAATACACAAACGTTAAAAAAAAAAAAAAATTGAAGCTCTGTTCCCACCGGCACCTCCCCCAGCCCCTGGTGGCCACCCTGCCACTCTCCGTTCTATGACTTTGACTAGTCGAAGTACCTCACATAAGTGGAGTCAAACAGGATTTGTCTTTTTGTGACTGGTTTATTTTACGTAGCAGAACGTCCTCAAGGTTCATCCACATAGCGTATGACCTGTAGCATCACAGGATTTCCTTGTGTTTCTAAGGCTGAATGATATTCCATCATATGTATGGACCACGTTTGGTTTATCAGCCACAGGTGGACACTGGGTCGCTCCCTTGCTTCAGCTCTTGTGAATCGTGCTGCTGTGAACACAAATGTACAAATATCTCTTAGATCTTGCTTTCAATTTTGGGGGGGGGTGATATATACTCAGAAGTGGAGATGCTGGGTCGTAAGGTGTTTCTGTTGCCACACTGGCTTCCACACTGTTCCCACCAGCTGTGCACAGGGTCCCAATTTCCCCACATCCTCACCAGCACTTACCAGTTTCCAATTCCTTTTTTTTTTTTTTTTTAATTTTAGTGAGTGAGCGAGTGGGGGAGAGGGGCAGAGGAAGAGAGAGAGAGAATCTTAAGCAGACTCCACACTCAGCACAGAGCCCCACGCGGGGCTCCATCCCCCGACCCTGGGATCATAACCTGAGCCGAAATCAAGAGTCAGATGCTCAACCGACTGAGAAGCCCAGGTGCCCCTCCGTTTTCTGAAGCATCCCCATGGGTGTCAGGGGGCCTCTCGTAGTGCTGACCCGCATTTCCCTGAGGGTGAGTGACGCTGAGCATCTTTTCCTGGGCTTCTTGGCCACGCGGTGTGTTCTTTGGAGAATGTCCGTTTGTGTCCTTGGTCCGTTTTTGAGTGCGGTTGTTAATGTTTCTGCTCCTGGGTTTGGGGAGTCCTTTTACATTCTGGGTTTTAATCCTTCATCAGCTGTATGGTTGCACATACTTTCTCCCACTCTGTGGGTCGTCTTTCCGCTCTGGATCGTGTCTCTTGATGCACAAAACTGTTAACTTTTCATGAAGTCCAGTTTGTCTGTTTTTGTTGTTTTTGCCTCTGGTTTTGGTATCCCATCCAAGAAACTGTCGACTACAATGTGGTCAGGTTTTATCCTACGTTTTCTTCTAAGAGTTTTATAATTTCAGGCGTTACATTGAGGTCTCTGATGCATTTGGGGTTAATTTTCGTACATGGCGTGAGGTGTAGGGGTCCAGCTTCCTTCTTTGGCATGGGGACGTCCAGTGTTCCCAGTGCCTGTTTGTTGAAAAGACCAACCTCTCCCCATTGAACGGCCCTTCTCAAGAGTCACCTGACCGGCGTGGGAGGGTTGGCTTCTGGACTGTCTGTTCTCTTGGACGTCGAAAGTCTGTTTTTATGCCAACATCACGCCGTTTTGGTTACTGTAGCACGTCTTGAAATCGGGGAGTGTGAGGGCTCCGGCTTTGTTCCTTTGCAAGATGGTTTGGCTGTTCTGGGTCCCTGGAGATGATTTTTAGGATGAGGATTTCTGTTTCAGCAAAAACATGTCGTTGGGCTCTTGCTAGGGGTTGCGTGGAATCTTTGGTTGGTTCGGGTGGTATTCACGCGACGCCGCCGCGAAGCCTTCCGGCCCGTACACGCGGATGTTTACTTTTGTTGTCTGTACTTTCAGCACGATGTTGTAGTTTTCAGCGTGCAAGTCTTTGACCTCCTTCGTGGGTTTAGTAGGCACTTTACTCTTCATGCTATCGTAAGATGGAAGCGTTTTCTGAATTTCTTTTTTCGGGTTGCTCGTTGCTTGTGTATAAAAATGCAGCTGATCCTGGTGTTGGCTTTGCATCCTGCTGTTTTGCTGAATTTGTGTATTAGTTCCGACGCCTTTTTTGTGGAATCGTTAGTGTTTTCTGTATCATCTGTGAACAGAGATCATTTTACTCTTCCCTCTCCAATGGATATGCTTTTATTTATTCCTTTTTCTTGCCTGACTGCTCCCGTTAGAACTTCTAGTGTGTGGGAGAGGGGAGCAGGCATCCTTGCCTTGTTCCTGATCTTGGAGGAAATGCTTTCAGTCTTTGAGCACTCAGGGAGATGCTTGCGGGGATGCTCATATATGGCTTTTACCAGGTCGAGGCGCGTAGTTTCCTTTGTGGCCATAATGAGACTTGTATGTGGTCTTTGTCGCCAATTTCTGGCTGAGCTCCTGAGTCCCTGGGAATCTCCTGGGCAAGGCGAGTGTCTTTTGTCATTCTTTGTCATGGGAGTGTCATTCTTTAAGAGTACCTTTTGAACACATTAGAATTTATGATAATGAGGGGGTTTGGGGTGGGGCCTCTAGATAGCCTCAGGATGGGGCTGCGACCAGAAAGACCTAGTGACTAGAGCAGTTTATAGTCTTACCCCCTGACCTTTTGGGAGGAGAGAAGGGCTGGAGGTTGAATCCATCATGCCTCCGTAAAACCCGTCAGGAGGGTGGGTGGGGGCGGTGTCTGGCGGTGACACAGGGAGATGTGGGGACAGGGGCTTGTCTAGAGAGTGTGGAAGCCCCACGCCCTTCCCCCACACCTTGCCCTGTGGATCTCTTCCGTCCGTCTGTTGCCGAGTTAATCCAGTCACTCCAGCAAATTAATCCCACCTGGGAGGGGTTGAGGGAATGCGTCATCTGTAGCCATTCGGTCGACAGCACACAGTTGACAGCCTGGATTGGTGACTGGCCTCTGAAGTGGGGAGGCGGCGGTCTCGTAGACCGAACCCTTCACCTGTGGGATCTGGTGCTGACTTCAGGTAGAGAGCATCAGAATTGAGTTCACTGCTTGGCGCTGGGGGGAGAAAACACGCGTGGTGCCTTCTGTTCCTTGTTTGCCGAGGATTTTGTTGTTGTTGTTTTAAAGGTGAAGTCACTTGGGGGCCTGGGTGGCTCAGTCGGTTAAGCGCTTAAGCGTCTGGGTTTCAGCTCAGGTCATGATGTCACGGGTTCGTGAGTTCGTGCCCCTTGGGGGCTCTGTGCTGGCGGCATGGATCCTGCTTGGGATTCTCTCTCTCTCTCTCTCTCTCTCTCTCTCTCTCTGCCCCTACCCAGCTCATGCTGTCTCCGTCTCTCTCAAAAATAACTAAACTTAAAAAAATAAGTAAATAAAAGAAGTAATTTTTGTCAAGAGGATATGGAACTACGTTCCGTGCAGTTGGGAACTCTAACATGCAGAAATTCAGCAGCTTCAGCCTGAGGTCTTCTAGCATCTCTAGGCCTAAATAAAAACTGCCTATTTAGATTGGAAACATTTATAGTGTCCACGTCTACAGCGTGAATCTGTCTAAAACCAGACAACGCCAGACTTTCCAGGAGCTCCCACCCTAAGCCACCACCTCCAGTGACTAGAACTTTGTGTGAATCTAACAAAGACTGGAGAGATTTGGTGCTCGGCTGGAAATCAGGGTGTGTGAAGGGTCCGGATTGCTCTAGGAACTTCCTTACACGGTTCCTGAGACCTTCCCAGTCCCCAGTGTCCCCACACCCACCATCGACAGCCATCTCTCAGCCAGCAGCTCCCCTGTTCTCCTCCTCTCCGCCTCCCCATCTGCCATATTGTTCTGTCCATTGTTTGTTGAGTATTTTTATCATGAAAGGATTTTTATCTTCATGAAATGCCCTTTCTTTGTCAGTGGAGCTGACCGTGTGGTTGTGTGGCTTTTCCCTCCATTCTGTTCATGTGTATCGCACCGATTGGTCGCTCCCATGTGGAGCCATTGCTGCGTTCTGGGGCAAACCCCACTTGGTCACGCGCTATGGTGCTGAGTTCTGTTTCCTTTTGCATCAGTGATCATAAGAATACTGGTCTGTAGTTTTCTCTTCCTGTAGTGTCTCTACCTGGCTTGGTATCGGGTTACGCCGGCCTCCTAGAATGAGTTCACAGATTTCCCTCCTCTTCAGCGTTTTGGAAAAGTTTGAGAAGGATAGATGTTAGGTCTTTAAATGTTCTGTAGAATTCACCAGTGAAGCTGTCTGGGCCAGGGCCTTCTTTGTCGGGAGATCTTTGATTATTGATTCAATCTCTTTACTGATTGTAGGTCTGTTTATATTTCCTATTTCTTTTTTTTTTAATGTTTATTTTATAGAGAAATCCTTTTTAAAATTTTATTCATTTATTTATAGAAGCCATGTTTTATTTTATTTTTTAATTATTTTAATGTTTATTCTTGAGAGAGAATGAGTGGGGGAGGGGCAGAGAGAGCGAGCGAGCGAGAGAGAGAGAGAGAGAGAGAGAGAGAGAGAGAGAGAATCTGAAGCAGGCTCCAGGCTCTGAGCTGTCAGCACAGAGTCTGATGCAGGGCTTGAACTCATGAGCCGTGAGATCGTGACCTGAGCCAAAGTTGGACGCTTAACCGACTGACCCACCCAGGCGCCCCTTGAGAGATCCTTGTTTTTTTTTTTTTAATGTTTCTTATTTATTTTTGAGAGACAGAAGACAGTGTATGAGTGGGGAGGGGCAGAGAGAGAGGGAGACACAGAATCAGAAGCAGGCTCCAGGCTCTGAGCTGTCAGCACAGAGCCTGACGCGGGGCTGGAACCCACGAACTGCGAGATTGTGACCTGAGCCAAAGTCGGACGCTCAACCGACTGAGCCACCCAGGAGCCCCAAAAGTTTGTCAATTCTGTTGATCTTTTCAAAGAACCAACTCTTGTTTTCATTGATTTTTTTTTTCCTATTGTTTCTGTATTTTCCATCCTTGTTATTTCCTTCTTCCTGCTAGCTTCGGGTTAGTTCCATCTTCTTCCAGTTCCGTAAGTCGAGAATTTAGCTGGCTGGCGGGCGACCGTCCTTGGTTTCCGGTGTTGGTGTTGGCTTCACAGCGGCAGGGCCCCCCCGCGCCCCGCGCCTCTGGTTTCGTCCGTCTCTAAGTTTGTTTTATTTCCCTTGTGATTTCTCTTTTGATCCATCCGCCGTCTCATTGGTGGACAGGGGCGACTTTTCCAGATTTCCTTCTGTGATTTGCTTCTGACTCCGTCCTGCTGTGGTCGGAGAAGACACTTTGTGTGACATTTATCTTTTAAAATCCATTGAGACTCACGGCCTCACCTGTGGTGTCCCAGAGGATGTCCCGCGGACGCCTGAGAACGTGGTGCGGCTGTTGAGCGGAGCGTTGTGCGTGTCTGTGAGGTCGCCTTGGGTTGTTGTGTGAAGACCTCTGTGTCCTTATTACCTTCTGTCTGGATCTGGATCTCCCGCAGTGTGTTTATCCGTTCGCGTGCTGGCGGGCACTTGGCTGTTTCCCCGGCTGCTCTTTCTGGAGAGCCCTGCTGTGAACATTCTCCCGCGGGCTCCAGGCTTCAAAAGTCCCGAACGGGTAGCTTGGTTTTGGCCACACCGTACAGTTTGTACGTGCTGAGGCATCATCGGGGTGAACTGTCAGCAGGGTCCCCTGAGCGTCCCCCCTTTAGAGGCGGCCTGACTTCAGTCCAGCCCCGGGTCCCGTGCGAGCTGACCTCAGTTGCCTGAGGTTGCCTGTCGGGTGAAAGTGATGGGGTGAATGTGCTCTGGGGGTTCGGCTGCGAGGCCAGCCTCCCTGCCGTCAGCAACGAGGGCCCCGCAGGAGCCGAGTGACCCAGGAGGGTCCCTCCCACCGAGTGGCAGCACGTTTCCGGGGCTTTCTGGGACGAGGCCTGTGGCACAATAAGGAATTAAGAATCCTGGCAGTTTGGGCGGCCAGGGCTCTGTGGGAGAGGTGCCTGTGGCCCCGTGGCCCTGAGGGGACCCGCAGTGAGGCAGGCCTGGGGTGACCCTAGCAGTTTGTTGAGGCCCAGAAACAGTGTGGGACGCCTACCTGCCGTTCCAGGCCACCCGAGGCCGAGAGGAAGGTGGTGGCTGCACAGAGGGGCTCTGTGGCCTCGCGAGAGGCTGGGCCTCACTCCCCGTGCGCAGCTCCGTTCACAGCCACACCCGCCGGTTCTCATTCGGGCGGCTCTTCCCGGCACTGGTGTGCAAGGCAGACGTCGTCGCCCAAGCCGCTCCTCTGTCTCATGCCTTTTTGTACCTCCGGTCACGCAGAAATGTTATTGTTGTGAGTTTTGCATGTTCAAATCTGTTAATATTTTCCTTTCTGGCTACCCCAAAGGGCAGACTTTTGTTTTTTGCGTTTAGGTCTTTGATCCGTCTGGAACATGCATGCGTCTCGAGTGGCCCCAGCTCTTGGGCCCGAGATGCAGCACACCTGGCTCTGGTTTGTACCTGGGGCTCAGGGAACCTGGGCTTTTTTTTTTTTTTTTTTTTAATGTTTATTTATTTTTGAGACAGAGGGAGACAGAGCATGAGCATGGAAGGGGCAGAGAGAGAGGGAGACACAGAATGTGAAGCAGACTCCAGGCTCTGAGCTGTCAGCACAGAGCCGGACGCGGGGCTCGAACTCACGAACTGTGAGATCATGACCTGAGCTGAAGTCGGACGCTTAACCAACTGAGCCACGCAAGCGCCCCGAACCTGGGCTTTTTTACCCCGCAAGATGCAGCAACTGTCTCACTTGGGAGTGGGGGGGACGTTACTAATGTATCACACACGCCTGGGCCATGGCTCCCTGGAAGCAGACGGTCACTGTGACAAACAGCAGAGCAGTGCTCTTAACTGGAGGTGTCACCAGGTGAAGGGGGTGGGGCCAGCCCGTGAGGGCGAGGGCGAGACAGCGGAGGCTGCGTGGGCTTGATGGTGGGCGGGGTCTGAGGTCCCTTCCTGGGAGGGGCCGCCCCTCTCTGACTCCCCAGCCCCAGGGCTGCTGCAGCCAAGGGCCACCAGCGCAGCACAGCGTTGCCCTGCCTGGGTCTGAGGCCTGAAGTCTGAGCAGGGGGCTCCAAGAGGGCGCCTTCGGACTCTTGGCTCCTGGTGGTGGCCGCTGCCTCTTCCCTCCAGCTCCTCCCCCGAGTGTCCGTGACTCCGCCTCTGTCTGTAAAACAACTCGAGTGATGGGATTGTATGTGCTCAGTAAGTGCTTATTCAGCATGTCCGTAGAGGACTGAGGCCCAGGTGGTGGACTTCAATGCTGTTAACAAGAGGGGCCCATCCTGACAGTGAGAGAGGCTCCCGGCCGGGGCCTCTGTGATGTCCCAAGGGGGCTTCCTGGAGGAGGAGGAGTCTCACCTGACTTAGAGCTGGACTGGGCCCTGTAGACACGCTCCCTTCCTGGGCAGGGGCAGCAGAAGTGGCTTCTGGGCCTGAGCCTGGCCCCTGGGGCAAGGCCTCTGTGGTTGAAGGGAGGTTGTATCTGGGTCAGGACCCTGAGAGGTCAGACCCACCCCCCAGCGTGACCCTGTGGGTCTGGGGTTGGCCAGGACGAAGATGTGAGCTTGCCTTTATCTGCCCTTTGTCTGCTGCCCTGTGGCTGGGACAGGCTTCCTCACCTGTCGGGAGCCCCAGGCGTTTGGGAGCTTTTGAAGTCCTCCTCCTACCAGCTGCTGTGGGGCGGGTGGTAACAGGCCCGGCCCCAGGCCATTTCCACTTCCACTCCCGGGAAGGAAGGTTTCCACAGCCTGAGATTGAGATTTTAAAGGCGGGTGTCCTGACACAGGCTGACAAATGTTGCTGACCTGTGTGGGGGGACGCTGGGCTCACCTGGACACATCTGTCCAGAGGCTCAGAGGAGCAGTGGCCCCAAAATAGGGGCTGGGTTGGGGCTGGTGGGGAAGAGCTGTGGTGACGGGAAGGGGGTGGCAGAGAACCTCTTGCTGGGCCGGGGCAGGACCCCCGGGCCAGGCCCCCCGGGCCAGGCCCAGCCTCACTCCCCTGGCCCTGCTCTCTGGCTCCTGCCTGCCCCGCCCATGGCCCAGGGCACAGTCTGGGTAGAAGCTTCCCTGAGGCTGGACGGCTGCCTGGAGGCAGGGTTACTCAGGGAGGGGGACTTGGCTGGGCGTGACCCACACACCGGCCGGGTGTAGAGTCTGTGGTGTAAGAAGTGTGTTCGTGAGACCGGAGAAGGTGGTGGGTGTAACACGCGGGTGCTCACAGTGCTGCTGGTCCAACCCTCAGCTCCGAGGTGAGCCTGCTGTGTGGCTTCAGGCAGGTGGGCGTGCCTCCCTGGGCTTCCTTTCCCTGTAAAGGGGTCTGTACTAGTGGCCACCTCGAGGGGCCGCGCGGGGGCTCCAGGAGCGAGCTGAGTCTGCGGCGAGGCCAGCTTGCCCACACCCCCAGCCCGCCCAGCTGGTCAGGCGTATTAGGGCCCTGCGGGCTGTTGTGGGTGCGTTTGGCCCTGCAGGAGGGTTGTCGGCAGTACTGGGAGGAGGGAAGAGCCCGGGGGTGAGGGGCTCTAGGTTGGACCAGTTGGTGGAGCAGGGACTTGGGGGCTGAAGCCCTCGGACGCATAGTCCTTCTGGAATATGCCCATTCCCTGCTATTTATAGGTGTGTCTATTGTTTTCATAAAAATGGTGTTTCATTCACCTTTGTCTCAAATTACTTGCAACAAACTCAAAGCTAGTCATCCAACTAGTACCGGCTTCGGGCTTCCGTTAGATAGAATTAGCAGCCGGCCAGTTGAGCCTGGGTTTTCTGAGATCTTCGAAACTGGATGTTCTGGTCCGGATTGAAGTGTACGCTTGGCTGGAGGACAGGGGCTGTGCCCTAAAGCTCAAGGCTTTGCTTGCGGTGGACTTGGGCTACGTTGGGGTTTCCCGCTGAGCCCTGTGTAGACGTGGTGGTTCAGTTACTTTACGACTTTGTAGTCTCAGCCAGGGGTCTGCACACTTTCTGGAAAGGCCAGGTAGTAATCAAGCGGTCTGTGCCCCAGCGCCTCAGCTGCCTTAGACAGATGAGCCACAGGGGCTGAAATTTCTCAAATGCGTGTTTTGTGTAAATTCCACGTTCTTGAGAAATTACAAGCCATTCTTAACTTGATGCTTGGAGCCCCGAGCCTGTGTCCCCCAGCCCTCGCTCCCTGTGGTGGAGACTCGGGGGCCCTGGGCCTCGGGGGGAGCCTCAGTGTTACCTTCACGGCTCGCGGTGTGTGAAATGCCTTCCCGTGGCCACTCAGCGGCAGGGTGATTGGAGCCCCCAAGTGACTTCAGGCCCCACTGTGAGTGACTGACGGGGCTGGAATTTGAACCCAGAGCTTTGGCCCTGAGTCTGTTCGTGTGCAGGAGCGAGCACAGATGTGGGAGCCCCGGCGCATGTTTGTAAGTGGTGGGTGGGGATGTTCGAACCAGGCGTGTGCAGGTCCCGGGCAGGGTGTGTTTTGGTGCTCGGTAGGGGAGAGGTGCCCCCTGTGCCCCCAGCCCCCAGCGTGAATCCCGGCCATGGAGGGTCATTGCAAGTCCAATGACTCCAGGCAGGCTGGACGAGCTCCCCGGCCTAGGCTGACAGTGTCTTTTTCCTGGGGTTTTTGGGAACTGGAGGGAATTGGGGGTGGGCTCCCCTGTAGCCACGATGGCCGGGACCGTGGCTTCTGTCCCCCTTCCCTTCTGGGGCCACGGCACCCAGGCCTCGGGACGCGTTCTGAGGCTCTGGACCCGGCGGGGCGGTGTGTGTGTGGGGGGGTCACTCGCACTCAAAAGGCCTCTGCTTTCCCGCACCCTGCCCGGGGGCCTGACCCGGGGGGGGGGCACAGCCGCCTGGGCCCTGTCCCCACGGACACAGCACTCCAAAGGCTCTGAGGCCGAGCTGCCCTCCTTGTGGCCGCTGCCCCGCGTCCTCTTTCAGGACCGTCCTAATGCAGAGATGCTTGTTTTCATGTGACGTCAGCTCCTCGGTATCCAGGCCGTGTTTTAGTTGGTGCCTCAGCTGCCGGCCCCAGCTTCCCAGGGGAGCCGGGTACCACCCGGCCTGGAGACACGAGGAGGCAGGGATGTGAGAGGCGGGGGACGGGCCGGCCAGCCTGCCTTTAAATACCTGCTCCTCGCCGTTGAGCGCACCCTGCCCGCGGTGGGCCCGGAGGGGAGCGGAGGGCAGCGCCGGCGCAGGGAGGGTTAGGAAGATGCCTCCCTTCACGCCCACCGCTCCGTAGAGCATAAAGAACCCTGTGCCGAGCAGGGGGGGGAAGAAAGCCCGGTGAGTAATGCACATCGCTTGTGCCTTTCTGTCCGGGGCCGCAGGCCCCGCGCGAGGCGGCGATGCTGCCCGGCGGCTGGGTCCCGGCCGGCGGCCTGGCCCGCAGCCTCGGCGCCGCACAGATGTTCCAGCCACGGGCGCCGGGGGCAGGGATGCGGCGGCGGGGCGGCCGGAGGCTCCTGTTTCCGAGCTGACAGGCCCCGGAGGAGCTGCCGACGCGGGGGGGTGCCGGAAGGAAACGTATCCCCGGGAAGCGACGCGCGGCCTGTCAGCGCGGCCGGGCGGCCCCGGGAGATGAACGGCCTCGCGGTCCTCGGGGGGCTCTGGCCGCGGGGAGCGTGGCTGCGGCGGGGGGGCTCGTCCGGGCGACTCCAGTCCGCCGTGACCGTGCGTGAGCGCCGCCGGCTGCTCCCTCCGCATCGCTGCGGGCGAGGGGTCCGCGGGGCCGCCGCCCCCGGCCGCGGCCAGCACCTGCCTCCCCGCACCGGGCCCCGCAGGGCTGCTCCCGCTGTGCGTGCCCCTGCCGGTCCCGGCCCCGTGTTCGCGTTGACGACAGCGTCGTGTCGGAGTCTGGGCGGCTCGGCCGGTGTTGACGTGCCCGGCTCGCTCCGTTGGGGTCCTCGGGTGTCGGCGATGAGTGTGGGGCCAGCGTCCGGTTTTCCGTGCTGAGATGGTCGGAGGTAGACCCAGATGCGCCTAGGGGCCGCTCGGTTGCTGGTGGGGATGTGGGAACGGGGGTGATTTCTGACGTCCATTTTGCAAGGTGTTTTTGTAAAAAAACAACAACAACAACAAAAAAACCCAGAAAACAACCACAGCAGGCAACCCCCCCCTCCCTGGGGCTGGCGGGGAGCTGACGGCCTGGGGGGACGGGCTGCCGGGGTGGATGGGATGGCCCCTCATGTGGACGGTGCCGGTGCCGGGGTGATGGGGAGGCCTCTGAGCAAGCCCACCCCTCCCCCAGGAGCAGGAGGGATCGTCTCTGTGCTGCCAGCCCGGGTCACAGGGGTAACTCGTTAGTTTTGGTCCTTGAATTAGGAAATTCAGGGTGTGCTGATGGGTGCGTGGGAGAGGAGAGGGAGCAGGGGTGTCGGCTCACGTGTGTGCTTGCCAATGAGGAGAAATTAGCTGTGTCATAGTTTCTTGGGATGTCTGGGACATCTTGGCCTCTTTCCTTCCGTGTGGTCACGTGCTGCTAGTGTGCGGCCGATGTGAACCCTCACGGTGCTGACCCATTGCGGGGGGACCCGGAGCTGGGCCTGAGCAGGTGGCTTCCAGGGCCTCAACAGGGTTTGGTCAGAGCCAAAGAGCAGGGACAGGTTGGGGGAGCGAACCCCCCAAAAGACCCCCAGTGTGTGTTGCTGCCGTCAGAGGGGTCTGGGCTGTGTTTCACCTGTGTCTGTCCTGGTCAAATCCGCGTGGGGTCTCGTATCCCTCCTGTCTTAGCGCGTCAGCCGCCGACAAGGTGCCATCACAAAGTTCAGAGCCGCTGACAGTCACGAAAGGAGTTGTGTGTGCCGTTTGCCCAACTCTGCGGGGAGTGTGGTCCTGCTGACCTTCCAGACATCGGCTCTGGGCCGCCTGGACACCAGTCGGTCACCCAGAGCAGCCGAGAGCCCTGGACGGTTCCCTCCGCACGGTGGATGCTGCCCTCAGTCCCTCCTGTCAGGTGTCACCGTGGTGCGGACGTGGGCTTGTCCGTAGTTCCAGTGGGCACTCCCTGTCCCCGAAGCCGTCCATATTCCTGCCTTGTCCCCTCTGCTGTTTGTGTAGTGGCAAAGGCCACATCTCGTCTGACCACCCAGATGTTACAGACTGAGCCCCTGTGGGTCGAGCCACCGGGTCGGAGCTCAGGGCGGCGGGTGCCTGGGGTCAGGCTCCAGACTTCTGAGGGTCCAAAGAGCAGGCCAAAGGGGTTTCCTTTCCCAGGACTGGGAGCTGTTTCAGGGACACGCTTTTCTGGGGAGAGGGGGAGCCAGCCCAGTCCTACTGAGGATAAACCTCTATTCCAGGTTTGACGTGTCTTTGGTGTTTATATCCAACGAACAAAGGTGTTTTTTTTTTTTTAATTTTTTAAATGTTTATTCATTTATGAGACATGGAGAGAGAGAGAGAGAGAGAGAGAGAGAGAGAGAGAGAGAGAGAGAGTGCGAGTGGGGGAGGGGCAGAGAGAGAGGGAGACACAGCATCTGAAGTAGCTCCAGGCTCTGAGCTGTCAGCGCAGGAACTGACGTGCCGACGTGGGGCTCGAACCCATGAACCGTGAGATCGTGACCTGAGCCGAAGTCAGACCCTTAACTGACTGAGCCACCCAGGCATCCCGAGAAAGTTTACTTTTTGTGTCTCCCCCTTCCTTGCTCACGGCAAAGAGGAGTTTAGGGGCCAGGGTCTGGGTGGGTCTGGCTGGTCTTGCTTAATTAATCCCTGCTGCCACAGGGCCTTTGCTTGTGCCGTTTCCCTTGCTCTTGCAGAGTGAGTGGCACTTAGGGCCACTGCCTCCACAACCACTGCCCCTAAGAGTTGGATGGGCCTTTTGTGTTCCTGTGGGGTCCCAGCTCTAGGCCCAGGGAGCCCACTCTGTAAGTGTGTGTTGCTTTATGGGAGGGACAGAAAAGCAAAGTAAGCCTTCTGAACCAATTTCTCATCCAGCGTTGAGATTGTTTTTGGTAATAAAGTACAGCACGGAAGACAGCGCCGCAAAACCCCCACAGGTGTATTTGGAGTGGCAGCTTATTTTTAGGATTATCCTAAATAGGTAGAGTAGGGCACTTCATCTACGACTGGTCTCCGAGTCTCCTGTGTCTTTGAGGCCTCCAGGATGACCCGGCCGATTTGTCCCCACCCCAGGGAGCCGGACTGTGACCCGGCAGCTCTGCCACTTCCCCTGAGCAAGGTTCAGAACCAGGAGAGGCAGGAATGCCTAGCTGACAGCTAAGGAATCTTTCAAAGGCGCTCTGCGTGCAGTCGGACAGAGACGCCTGCTGACCCAGCCTCACGCTGCTGCCTGCGCGTTCGCTGGGTGAACGAGAGACAGTATCCACGATGTCGGTGGGTGGAGGGGACCCTGAATTTATGTTTTATTGTTCAGTTTGGTGGTTTGAGTGTGTGTGTGTGTGTGTGTGTGTGTGTGTGTGTTTTCAGTTTGCTTTTTTGACTTCTCTTCTGGGAAATTTAAAATGATTTGATTTGTAGCAATATGGAGCGTCGCTGGGGTGAAGGGCCCCAGGTGGAGAGCGGGTGGGTGGTCGGCGCCCACCAGGGCTGCCTGTTCACTTGGCCCCTGATGGCACCCTGATGCCGTGCCTCTGTTTACCCATTTGTGAGCTGGGATTGTGGAAGGAACTGAACAAAGTCACGTCGGGCATAGGTTGGACGTGCCTTGTCCTGGTGAGGGAACCATGCCGTTACCGCTAAAGGCTTGTGTATAAAGTTTGTATTGTATGTTATTCTCATATTTTGGATTTGATTTTGAGTTTGATATATTTCTGTCTTAAGGTGTTGAATAGTCCTTTGTGGTTTAAAGGGACAGAACAGGTATCTCTGCCCCTTCCACCTCCTGGAGGAGCTCACTTTCAATCTGAGCGGGTTCTTGGCATTTATTTCCAGATTTCTAAATGACACGTTTATGCTGCTGTTTCTAGACTGTTCTGTTTGGGACATTACCTGTTCCCCTCTGTCTCTGGAATAGGTCAGTTCTCCCTTCTTCTGCCCCCAAAATAGTGTTAGATCACCATTTATTGTTTAATCACTGAGTGTTCACGTTATGGCGGATTCCAAAGATAGTCACGAGCCACTAGAATTACATTTTTTTAGTACAACTTTTAGTTTTTCTTGGAAATAATAATTGCCTTTTTTTTTCATGGAGTTTTCTAGAAGTCTTATCTCAAATTTGCATGTAATTTTTCCAGCAGGGTAGCCCCCACCCCCTTGATGTCTGCACCATATCCCTTCTGGTGCCTCCAGGGCCTTGGCACAGTCTGTCCTGGGGCCTCTTCTGCCATCATCCTGGGTAACCCCTTGCCCCTCTTCTTTGCCTGCTTCCTCCGTCCCTGGCCCCACCATCCCCTCTCTTGGCTTAATCTCTGGTTCAGACATCCTTCACAGACTTTCTGAGAAAGGCAGCCTGGAAGTAGATGTTTTGAGATCTGGTTTACAAGTGCTTTTGCGCTAACCGTACTTTTCATGATAGTTGAGCTAGGTATAGAATCCTGTATTGGAAACCGTTTTCCCCAAGCATTTTAATTTTTTTTATCTATTTATTTTGAGCGAGAGCAAGAGCAAGCGGGGCAGGGACAGAGAGAGAGGGAGAGAGAGTATCCCAAGCAGGCCCCACACTCTCAGGGTGGAACCTGACAGGGGGGTCGATCTCACGAACCCTGAGATCATGACCTGAGCCAAAATTAAGAGTCAGACAACTTACTGACTGAGCCACCCAAGTGCCCCTTTCTCAGAGCTTTTTTAATGTTTATTCATTTTTGAGAGACAGACAGAGCGCAAGCGGGGGAGGGGCAGAGAGAGAGGGAGACCCAGAATCTGAAGCAGGCTCCAGGCTCCAAGCTGTCAGCACAGAGTCCGACGCGGGGCTCAAACTCAAGGACTGCGAGATCATGACCTGAGCTGAAGTCGGATGCTTAACCGACTGAGCCCCCAGGCACCCCTTCCAGAGCTTTGAAGGGCTTGTACCAGCATCTTCTAGCTTCCAGTCCAATTGAGAAGTCAAGAGCCATTTTGACGTGTGTGTGTGTGTGTGTGTGTGTGTGTGTGTGTGTGTGTGTGTTTTCTTTTCTCCTGAAAGTGTCTAGGACCTTTTCTTTGTCTTCAGTGTTTTCAGGATTCATTATGATGTGTCTTGATGTGGCCTTTTTTGTCTCTTGTGCTGGGAAGTTCCCGTATGGAAACTGAAGACATTCAGGCATGGGAGGCTTTATTTATTTCGTTGATGATTTCCTCTCATGCTATCACCTTTTCCTGGAGCTACTGTGGGTCATTCATTGGCACTCTTAGACTGATCCTCTAATTTTCTTGTCTATTTTCCACTTCTAGGAGAAGTTTTATTTTCTAGGAGATATGTTCCATATTTCATGTCTTAACCATCTTTGAGTGTGTTGTCTTGTCCGTAGTTTTTAATTTCCAAGAGCTCTTTTTTGTGTCCTGAAAGTTTCTTTCTTTCTTTTTTTTTCTGTTGTTGTTATTTTTTTAATAACAGGCGCAGAGCCTGACATAGGGCTCAATACCTCAAGCTGAAATCAGGAGTCAGATGCTCAACTGAGTTACCCAGGTGCCCTTGACAGTTCCTTTTTAAAATAGTAACCTTCTCTTGTTTCAGAGGTGGGAGATCACATCATTTGTTTGAGGTTATTAATTATGGCAAGGGCCCCCATGATGTAACTGTGCAAGTTCTCGAGCACTGTGCTGGTTCAAGGCTCCCACGTATGAGCTGGAGTCACCCTCACGATGGCCCAGTGAAGGATACACTGTTGTCTCCATCCTGTGACAACGGCACCTGAGGCAGAGAGAGGTCAAGCGATTTTCCCAAATCACAGCCACACGGAACTGAGACTTGTGCCCCACGGCTGGGCCCGAGTTTATGCTCTTTGCTGCAGTGCAAGGGCCCACTCTGCCCCTTGCCAGCCACATGACCGAGGTCACAGCCCTGTCCACCCTGCGGTCCAGACCCTGGGCGTGACTCCCCATCGCCGTGAAGACTGGGGGAGTCAGGGCAGCGCGGTGTGAGCTCGGAGTGGTGACAGACAGGAATGACAGTTGTGCAGTTGAGTGAGTGGCGAAGTCTCGTCCGGTGTTTCGTTTGGCTCCCGACACGGCTCTGTTTCCGCCAAAGTTCTTTTCCTCCCTTCGTTTTGGCCTGGGAAGGTTTCCGCAGCCCCTGGGTGACCTTTCGTTGTCTGCCTGTGTTGACACGGGGGGCACTGCAGAGCTGGGGGAGGCCAGAGTATGGTGGCCAGGGGGGCACCCTTCCTGGGCAGGGGCCGGGGTGCCCCACCTGGGTGAGGGGACGCCGCCATCCCCCGGGCTGAGCCCACGGTCCGCCCGCTGCGCCGGGTGAGGACGGGGCCTCCCCTTTAGAGGTTGGGAGCCTGCGCCGTGGGCGCCCCACTCCCTGGCACGTGGAGCTTTGGACTCCCGGGCTTTTTGGGGGCTTTTTGGCGTCCCGTTCCGCCCGGTCCCCTGCTGACTGCCGGGCCTTCTGCTTTCCAGGTCCCCACGTAGGGCTGCTCCTTCCTTTGCTGCTCTTTTTATCGGTGTTTTCCTCCCTCTGGCTTTGGTCTTGGGAGGGAATGCGAGTAAATAGTTGTGTCCCTGCTGCTGTGTTTACCTGGACACCATCTAGATTATACCTTCCTGAGGCTAAATTATGCAGGAGGACTGGGGTCAGAGACGTCTTCACGACGGACGTGGGCGTGCGTGGATGCTGTGCATCATCAGCACGTCCCGAGGGCCCTGAATCACCACGGGACCAGGACGAGGCCAGGGCCTTCCAGGAGCGGCTGTGACTCATTTTCCTTTGTCGGCTGGTGGTGACTCTCACACTCCTGTCCCTGAGTGGATTTGAGAAGGTGCAGCTGGGTGGACACCCAGGTGTTTCGGCCACACGGGTGTGCGTGTGTGTGTGTGTGCGTGTGTGTGTGTGTGAATAGACTTTATTTTTTACAGCACTTGTGGATTTTCTGAGAACTCGGAAGATAGCACAGAGTACCATAGTTCTCCCATTACCGATGCCTGCGTTGGTGTGTATGTTGCAGGGAACTAACCAATTTCAATAGGTTACCGTTAGCTAAGGTCCACACTTCATCCAGATTTTCTTCATTTTCCTCCATATCCTCTTTCTGACCCCACATGACAGGCACTTAGTTCCCCCGTCTCCGTGGGCTCCTCTGAGCTGTGACAGTTTCTCAGACTTTGCTTTTTCTGGATGACCGCGGCGTTTTTGACGGTTGCTGGTCAGGTGTTTTGCTGGTCACAGCGTCTCTTGATTTGTGTTTCTCGGATGTTTTTCTCGTGGTTGGACCAGGGTGTGGGTTTTGGGGAGGAAACCCTAGAGGCGGAGCGTTCTCTCATCGAATCACCGGTCCCCACTCCCAACACGGCCTGTCACTGTGCTGTGGCCCCGATCACCCGGCTGGGCTGTGTCTGCCGCCGACCCCGTTCCCTCTTGGGAGGGATGTCACCGCACAGTCCACACCTGAGGGCAGGGAGGCACACCCCCTCTCTGAGGGACGTCTGTATGAATTACCTGGGTTCCGCACCGAGGGTTGACTCTTGGCTCTGTTTATTTCTACACCAACATCTGTCTCGGTCAGTGTGGGCTCATGGGTGCGGGTGTCACAGCTGGCACTGTTCTCGTGGCTGCGAGTTGGCCCCGGGGAGCGATGAGGGCCCGGGAGGGTGCTCCTGCGGCCCCCAGGGGGCAGGCAAGGAGGGGGATCTCTGCGCCCCCTTCCAGCCAGGACGGAGGAGGAGCCGGGCCTGGACCCACAGGCCCAGACACACTGCCCAGTCGCCCGCCCCGGACACAGGCTCTCCCTCACGTCCCTTTACCTCTGGAGCTTCTCGGGGACACATGGCACTTTTTGCTTAGTCTCAGGAGACCGAGGCGGTGCCCTGATCAGCCTTCACGGTAGTTCAGTCCTGGACAGAGCAGCCAAGCTTCGATGGGGACGCTTCTGCTTTGTAAGCCTGCTCACTTCTCTTCCATCGCGTGATTCTGTTCCACGGTGACATTAAAACAGGCTTGATCAAGGTTGTCGTGGTTCCAACTGAAGTCCCCAGCTGGACCCTGCGTCGTTGCACCGGGGAAGGTGCTCCCACCTGCCCCACCCATCCTGGGCGCCTTGTCTCCACTCCGGTGCTGTGCCTGTCATGAGGCGGAAGCGTGCGCGGCGGGGGCTTGGGGGGCTCCCCGAGCGGCCATTCAGGGCAGACTTGGTAACGTGCATCTTTCAAGCATCCGTCTGACTGTCTGACCTGGCTTTGCTTACCTTCACCAGGAAGGAACGTGAACTGGTATGGAGACCACGGCTGATCATTTTGTGGATCTGAGATTAGTTGATCCTGTGATAGAAGCAGTGGTGTGCTGGGAACGTTCAGCCGCCCGCTCTCTGGGGAAAGGACAGGGCCGACCTGGTTTGTCTCTTTCCCTGTTGGTCGGGTGTAGACACTCCCACCTGGACGGATTCCAAGCTACCACCAGGACTTCGCTGAAGGCACGATTGGCTCCTGAGAGCTGGGCACAGCCCTGCAGGTGTCCCTGGAGAGGGGCTTCCCCCGTCGAGAAGGAGGTCTGGGAGGTGACAGGTGACCAGGCCCTGGTGGGCTGGTCGCTGCAGCTCTGAAAAGGACACCTTTCCGATTGGCCCTGGGCTGTCCCCCTTCAGCGCAGGGCCCATAACATGTGATGGTGGGCCTGGTGACAACAGCCTCTGGGGCAGCGCACCCTGGGCGCTGCATTGGAGGGACAGCACGCTGCGCCTGCCGGCTTCTCACATCCCCTCTGCTCTCCTTCTCCTCATGTCTTTTTTTTTTTTTTTTAATGTTTATTTACCTTTGAGAGACAGAGAAAGAGTGTGAGCAGTGGAGGGGCAGAGACAGAGGGGAGACAGAATCCGAAGCAGGCTCCAGGCTCCGAGCTGTCAGCACAGAGCCCAACGCGGGGCTCGAATCCACGAACCGTGAGTTCATGACCTGAGCTGAAGTCAGACGCTCAGCTGACTGAGCCCCCCAGGCGCCCCCTCCTTCTATCTTAATAGGGCTGCCGATGAAGTGACATGGAGATAGTGACACCAGTCCTAAATGCTTCTGTCCCACCTCACTCTCTGGAAGCGTCTGGGTCTTGGACTGGACCCTGCCCTGGGACCCTGGAGGGACAGGACTTAGGGAGAACGCGCTGTCTCGAGGGAGGGGCCGCGTGGACCCCTCCTTTCCAATTCCAGCCCCCGGCCCCCTTGGCCCACCTGCCGCCCTGGTCAGCAGCCGCAGCACCCTCCTCACACTCACAAAAACCTGAGGATCTGAGACCTTTGGATATGTGGTCTTCATCTAGCATTGATTGCATTTGAAACTTTAAAAGGGAAATAGTAATTCATTCAAGCGTTTTAAGCCTGTTACATGTTAACATAAGGAATGTTAATGACAAAATTTAAATTTAATTCTAATGACTCCTGTCCAAAAAAACAAAACAAAACCTTGAGGGTGAGGGTGGCCACTCCACTGCCAACCTCGGTGATGTCGGGCGCCCTTGGGCGTGGGGCAGCCGGCTGGATATGCCCATCTGCTTCGAGGTCAGCCTGTCGCTGAAACGCAGGGGGAAAGTTAGCATATCAAACAATTTGGAGGGTTTTAATAGCCTTTTCAGATAACACGTGCACAAAGTGGTTGTTTCTTACAGGTCAGTTGCCACGCGGACTCGGAAACTGAATCTTAGGTTAAAATCCTTCGGTCTGTCTTGATTTTAGGGTGTTCGTGACCCAAGCGTGCTTTGTGGCACCACTCTCTGCTCGTCTGGTAACGTCCCTGAGCTGTGCGGCTCTCCCAGAGAGGCTCAGGGAACCCCTCCACCCCGTTGAGAGATTGAAGGAGGCAGAGACGGTCTAACTGTGGGGATAGCTTGTACCCAGGGCTCTCCAGCAGGGGCTCCCGGCACCCTGGGGTCTGTCCCCGGGCCTCACCGGGCTTAGCCAGCTACCCCTGCCCCCCCCACCCCCCCGCCATGGTAGGACACGTGTGGCTGGCTGGTCTGCAGCCCTGCTGTCTGTGCTGAGGACATTCGGGGTCCACTACCTCTGGGTGCCTCGCCACGCAGGCCACTCAGAGTTAGGCCTGTATGGCTGCACTGCGTCACCAAGTGGAGGTCAGATGTGGGGCCAGGCACTGGAGGCGGGCCTTTCACAGGTGTGGGGCTTGCACCCCACGGTGACCAGCCCGAGCCTGCTGTGGGCTCTCCCCACCCTGCCCTGTGAGTCTAGGTGGGGCTGGGCCAGCGATGAGCGAGCCAGGTGAGTGCACAGAGGTGCTCCCGGGCTGTCTGAACCAGCTCAGGTGGGCACTGCAGCGTGGCAGGAGGGCGGAGTCGTGGGAGTGGCAGAAAGGTCCTGAGGGAGAGGCAGGTCCGCGTCGCTGCGCCTGTGGGTCCTGCCAGCCGGCCCTTAAATTATACTTCCTTGGATGGTGTTTTTCTAACGAAAACTTCATCGATGGTATTTTTGATTTTTGATTTTTTTTTTTTTTTTTTTGCATATTTGAAGTGAAGATGAGGACGTGGAGTTGGCCTGTGTTCCCACGGCCCCTGGGGGTTCTTAGCCAACACCTGGGGCGCCTTTGCGGTGGCATTTTGCCAGATGTGTCCGCAGACCTTCAGAACCGGGCTCCGAGGGGCGGCCATCCCTGTGGTCCTGCGGCCGGCCAGCGGCAGGGGCCAAAACCCCCAGTCTTTGCCAAACCAGGTTTTTGTTCATTGTACTTTTTTGAAAACACTTTAGTATCTGCAGATGCTCCCGGCCGATGCGCTGGTGGTTTCCATTCAAGCACGAGGGCCTCGCAGACGGTTTCGGCATCGACTGGTGGCTTTGCCAGACTCAGGTGCTGGGATGCCGGGGACCCTTCCCCCGCACTGGCTGGCATCCTGCTGCGGGGAGAGCGCCTCCTCCCCAGCCTGGTTACAAAAACATGTGCAGGACCCACACGGACTGGAGGGTTTCCTAACACTCGAATGTATGAAACTGCACTTGGGTTGCGATTGATACTCAGGCTCAAAGCCTCCCACATCGAGCGCGCGGGCTCTGACGTTTCCGAGTTTTGGAGCATTTTGCTGCTTCCTGGCCCAGTTGCTTCCGGGACCCCCACTCATTCTGCAGGCCAGCCCCTGCAGTGTTCCTCAGGAAGCCCCCGACCCCACGCAGCCCCCAGCCCCAGCCCTGCCCCTGCCTCTCCCACCGTGCAGCCGCATAGGCAGACACGAGGGGTCCAGATCTGGTGGCCAGAGCCAAGGCCTCTGCGCGCGGGTCGGGGCTTCTGTGCCTCTGTTCCCTGCACTTTGTGTGCCTGCCTGGGCACACATTTTCAGGGGTTGTCCCGGAGCTGGTGTCAGCCTGGCCGTCCCTTGGGTTTATGTTTTTCCTGGTCGTGTAGTTTTAGGGCATTTCTGGCATCCTCGTTTCTCATACGTGTGGGTTGTATAAACCATTAACCTGATCCAGAAATAAAAACTGCATGAAAAGGTTACTCAGTCCCCTTTAGGCGGTTCCGTCGCTCCCGTGTGTCTCTTCGTGAACACGGGAGCGTGAGTGCGTGTTCTCCTACGAAGGGTCTCTGTGTGTGTATGCCCTTGTTTTTTTTTTTTTTTTAATTTTTTTTTTCAACATTTATTTATTTTTGGGACAGAGAGAGACAGAGCATGAACGGGGGAGGGGCAGAGAGAGAGGGAGACACAGAATCGGAAACAGGCTCCAGGCTCTGAGCCATCAGCCCAGAGCCTGACGCGGGGCTCGAACTCACGGACCGCGAGATCGTGACCTGGCTGAAGTCGGACGCTTCACCGACTGCGCCACCCAGGCGCCCCTGTATGCCCTTGTTAATGTCTGACCCTCGCCCACCTTTTTAGTAATAGGATCATGTTTGTGTCTTTAGAAGAACAGAGATCAAAGTAAATGATGAATTAAATACCAACGATCGCCACAAGTACCCCCAAATCCAGAAAAAGAACGCAACTTACACCCTGCAGTAAACACCCGCTGGGCACGATTCTAGACTTCTTTCTCGTCAGTATTTTCGAAGGGTCAACACTCGGCCTTCTCACGGCAGCTTTCCGGTATTTTCTATAGAGAAGCCTCAGTGACCGTTACCTCCATGCCCCTGTCCTTTGGTTGACAGAATTTTACTTCTTGGCCACTCACAAAATCCTTTTTTCCAGCCTCCTAATTATTACTGGTTATGCCGCATAACTGTTGAGGATTGTTTTGAAATTTGGGGAGAATCTCACCCCATTGCTTTCGTCTGAGGTGGGTCGGGCTTCAGAGTGCTCTGGGTCCCCTTGTGGGGGACCAGTCTCACTGCTCTTTGGGGTGAGCTTGCCCCATTATGTTGTTGTCAGAGCCCTCGTTGGAGGCACCCATCGTGTGAATGTTACGTCCTCTGCACCCACGTCGTAAAGCCCTGCAGGCGTGTGAGGTGTCGGGCCCGATTTGGCGTCACCCGCCTGAGAACAGCCACCATGGGCGGTGCCGCTCCCGCGTTCTAGGTCACGCCGCTCGCCGTCATCACCCGCTGTCCTTTTTCTTCAGAATAACTGCTTGTGCTTCGAAACCGGGAGGCAGGTGGGTGGTGATCGTTGGCCATGCAGAGCGTCTTGGCAGACAGCGCCATGCCCGCATCCCGCCACCCTCCCCTCACGCGTCTTCCCTGGTAATTATGATTTTCAAAACTCACCTGATATAAAATTTACCACTTAACCTTTTTTATTACTTACTTATTATTTATTTACTTGCTTGTTTGTTGTTAAGTAGGCTCCGTGCCCAGCACGGAGCCCGAAGCGGAGCTTGAATTTAACAACCCTGAGGTCCAGACCCAAGCCAAGAACAAGAGTCAGTCGCTTAACCGGCTGGGCCACCCAGGCGCCCCTCACTTAATCTTTTTTAAATGATTCTTTTGATGAAGCTTTTATTGTTTTAGAGCTATTTCGGTTCGCAGAGCAATCATTCCCGTATGTCTCCAGCACCCACACACGCACAGCCTGCCCCACTGTCTGAGCCTCCGCGACCGTCCATGAGCCTGTAGGGACCTGTTACAACACCGTCCACAGTTAACGTTGGGGCTACTCTCGGCGTCGTACAATGTGTGGGTTTACACAGTGTGAGGACATGTGTCCACCATCGTGGTATCTTAAGTTCTCCACCTGCTCACCCCTCCCTCCCCCAATCCCTGGCCACCACTGATCTCTTTACCGTCTCCATGGTTTTGCCTTTTCCAGAACGTCACGTAGTTGGAATCCTACAGTGTGTAGCCTTCAGATTGGCTCCTTTCACTTAGTGACATGCATTCAAGCCTCCTCTGTGTTTTCATGGCTTGAGAGCTCATTTGTTGTTGGTGCTGAATAACACCCATTGTCTGAGTGTGCCGCAGTTAATTTATCCATCACCTGCTGAAAGATGTTGTGGTTGGTTCCAAGTTTGGGCAGTGATCAGCGAAGCTGCTGTAGGCCTCCGTGTGCCGGGTTCCATGTGGACGGAAGCGTTCAGTTCCTTTGGGTAAATCCTGAGGAGTGTGACCGCTGGATCGCATGGAAAGAGTATGTTCAGCTTTGTTGATGTTTCTGTATTTTTGAGAAAGAGAGAGAGCGGGCGTGAGCGAGCATGAGTGGGGGAGGGGCAGAGAGAGAGGGAGACACAGAATCTGAAACAGGCTCCAGGCTCTGAGCTGTCAGCACAGAGCCCGACGCGGGGCTCGAACTCACAAACCGTGAGATCATGACCTGAGCCCAAGTCGGACGCTTAACCGACTGAGCCCCCAGGCGCCCCTAGTTCATTTTTGTAAACAATTTTTTAATGTTTTATTTTTGAGAGAGAGAGAAAGAGAAAAAGAGAGAGTGGGGGAGGGGCAGAGAGCAATGGAGACACAGAATCTGAACCAGGCTCCAGGCTCTGAGCTGTCAGCACAGAGCCCGACGTGGGGCTCGAACTCACCGACTGTGAGATCATGACCTGAGCTGAAGTCGGACGCTTCACCGACTGAGCCATCCGGGCGCCCCACGACCAACTTTCCATGAAACCGCCAAACCGGTCCCCAGAGTGGCTGCAGCGTGTCGCGTTCCCACTGGCAGTGACGCTTCTGCTCCTCGTGGTCCCAGGTTTTGGTGTGAGAGCTCTGGAGTTTGGTCATTCTCACAGGCACGGCTTAGCCATTTCGGTGTGTGGTTCAGAGGCGTTGGCTGTGTGTGCGACGGACCTAGAGCGCTTTCTCCTGGGCCCCAGCACGCGGAGCCCTGGCGGGCGGGGCTGAGGCGGCTTTGTCCCCGTGCGCACAGCTGGGAAGAGGCCAGCCCCTTGGACAGACCGGGACCGCCGGCACCTGTGGACGGCGTCCCGAGCTGCCGGGTGGCCCTCACGGCCAAGGCGCCTCTGGGGAGGCCTCCGCTCGCGGGGGTGTCAGTGGCGCCCTCGTTTCTGCAGGACCTATTAGGGCCTTATCCACCGAGCGGAAGGTGTTGATGTTGCGTCTCCCCAGGAGTAAAACAAGATAGCCGAGCGGTGTGTTATGTGGTCAGAGGGATGCACCGTGACCGGAAGAAGCTGGGAGGGGCTTTCTTCCGTCGTGTGAGGGGGGACAGGGCCCTGCAGGTGGCCGGCCGGCGTCCCGGCTCGAGGTGGGGCCCAGGGACAGGCGTGAGGGGCAGGCTGCCTGGTGACTGGCACGTGTCGGCCGCCTGGACGCTTGGTGTGAGGGCGTCCTTTGTTCGGGCCGCAGCAGGGCTGGCTCTGAATAGCTGCTTTCTCTGCCCACCCCGGGAGGGGGTGGGGGGCGCTTCGCCGAAGATGCCATCCAGGTTCTGCCGCCTCGCCCCGGGTGACCTGGGAAGGTCACTCTCCTGTTTCCTCATCTACCTGGCCCAGGCTCCGCTTCCCTCCGCCTGGACAGCCGTCCTCAGGGTCTGTCTGCCTCCCCCAGTCCCTGTGCTGTCTCCCTGTGTGCTTCCACCCCTCCCCCTCTCCCCGCCCCCTCTCCTCCTTCCCATCCTTCTCTCCACCCATCCCCCTCTCCCCTCCCCTCTTCCCCTCCTCCATCCTTCTCTCCACCCCTCCCCCTCCCCCACCCCCTCCTCTCCCCTCCCTCATCGTCTCCACCCCTCCCCCATCCTTCTCACCACCCCTCCCCATCCCCCTACCCCCTCTCCTCTCCCCTCCCTCATCCTCTCCACCCCTCCCCATCCCCCTACCCCCTCTCCTCTCCCCTCCCTCATCCTCTCCACCCCTCCCCATCCCCCTACCCCCTCTCCTCTCCCCTCCCTCATCCTCTCCACCCCTCCCCCTTCCCCATCCCCCTTCCACACCATCCTTCCCTCCCCAGTCTCTGCTCAAAGGCCTCCCCCTACACGAAAGCTCACCCCACCCTTGTGGCCCCCATGGGCGTTTACGAAACAAATTTCAGCGAAGCTGTCCCTCAGTACAGCAATGGATCTCATGACTCAACTCCCCCTGCTCCCGTCGAGGGTGTTCCCAAAGGTCCCCATATCCCGGGACTGGTGGGGGGTGGGGAGGCTGCGTGTGGCCTGCGTGGAATGTCACCTCCCCTCTCTGGGTCGGGCTGCGGGAGCCCTGAAGAGCCTGGGGTCACGTGTACAGCTCAGCTGTCTGGGAGCCATCACAGTATCTCCCCCCAGCAGGGACTGTCTCCGGAGGGACAGTGGTGACCGCGAGTGGGCGCGTTGGCAGAAAGGATGCGACCCACAGCGCTTCTCGGGGCCATGGGGAGGGGGACGCTTCACATGGAGAAACGAAGCTCTGAGTGTTCATTGCATGCGGGTCCCTGTCCCCGTGTCTGTGGTTCTGTTCGTGGGACCTGGTGTGACCAGAGTGACGGCCTTTGCCTCCTAGCATCAGGGGAAGGGTCTGAGACAGAGCCCATCCTGGCTGTGGGAGGGGCTGTCATTTTTGCTTTTAACATTTAGCTTGTTTTTGGACTTTTTTCCATACAAATAGTTTAACCATATTAATTTAACTTCCTGTACAATTTGCAGAACCTCATTTTTCTTGGTATGATGATCTGAGATATTATTGAATACACTTAGTGAACACCACTTTCAAAACCTGCCAAATGTACCACGATTTGGGTATTTTATTTTATTTTGTTAATTTTTTTAAATGTTTATTTATTTTTGAGACAGAGACAGAGCATGAATGGGGGAGGGTCAGAGAGAGAGGGAGACACAGAATCCGAAGCAGGCTCCAGGTTCTGAGCCGTCAGCACAGAGCCCGATGCGGGGCTCGAACTCACGGACCGCGAGATCGTGACCTGAGCTGAAGTCAGACGCTTAACCGACTAAGCCACCCAGGCACCCCAATTTTATTTTATTTGTAAAGTTTATTTATTTGAGAGGGAGAGAAAGTATGAGTCGGGGGCAGGGCGGGTAGAGAATCCCAAGCAGACTCTGTACTGAGCCTGACGTGAGCTCGAACCCACAAACTGAGATCATGTCTTGAGCCAAAACCAAGAGTCAGACGCTTAACCGACTGAGCCACCCAGGTGCCTTGATATGGATATATTTAAATAATGGTCAGAGAATTATGGCTCACCGTTGTTTTTTGTGGTTTTTTTAATTGTAGCAAAATACACGTAACATAAAACGCACCGTTTTAACCATTTTTAAGTACATTCCCATTGTTGCGCACCCAGCCCCACCATCCATGTCTAGAACTTTCCATCTTCCCAAACTGAGACTCTGCCCCCATTAAGCACTACCTCCGTCACCCCGCATGCCCCCGCCCCCTGTCTCTTCTGGATTTGCCAACTCCGTAAGTAGAGTCACACGGTATTTGTCCTTCTGTGACTGGCTTTCCTCGCTCAGCATTCTGTCCTCAAGACTCATTGATGTTGTAGAAGGTGCCAGAATTCCCTTCCTTTTTAAGGCTGGATAATATTCCACATTATGTTTATGCCACATTTGGTTTATCCACTCATCCATTGGGACACCTGGGCTGCTGCCACCTGTTGGCTGCTGTGAACACAGGGGTACAGATGTCCCCTTAAGACACCCTGCTCTCTGTTCTTTGGGGCGCATACCCAGAAGTGGAGTTGCTGGATCATAGGGTAATTCTGGTTTTGTTTTCATTATTATTTTTTATAAATGTTTATTTATTTTGAGAGAGAGAGGGGGAGACAATGAGCAGGAGGAGGGGCAGAGACAGAGGGAGAGAGAGAATCCCAAGCAGGCTGTATGCTCGGCACAGAGCCAGATGTGGGGCTCCATCTCATGAACCATGAGATCACGACCTGAGTGGAAATCAAGAGTCAAACTCTCGACAGACTGAGCCACCCAGGTGCTTTTAAATTTTTAATTTATTTAAAGCTGAACTCTTTTCCACAGAGGCTACGCTATCTTGCACTCCCACTCACAGTGTTCAGAGTTCCGGGTTCTCCATATTTTCAGGAACACAGTTATTTGCTGTGTATTTATAGTAGCCACTGTAATGGGCGTGAGATGGTCTCTTGTGGTTTTGATTTGCGTTTCCCTAATAATTAGTGACATTGAGCATCTTACGTGTATTGGCCATGTGTCTTCATTGGAGAAATGTCTATTCAGGTCCTTTGCCCATTTTTGAATCGAGTGTTTCCTTTTTTATTGTTGAGTTTTCCTGGTTGGGTTTTGGTGACGGACCACACACTGTGTTGATCTTTGCCTGGTCTGTTGGATCTCACTGCTCTTAACATGTGGAAGAAGCAGGAAACTTCTGAAGGCATTGTCTTCCGGGGCGGAGAACACGTGAGCGTCCGCGGTGACTGTTTTCCTCCTCTTCTGCTTTCTTTTGAAGTTGTTCAGACCTTTAATCGGATTATTTATATAGCAGAAAAACTCACTCCGAAGGAAAAAGGCTTGTGTCGAGCAGAGACCATTGTTTGAGAAGCACCCTGAGGGAGGTAAGTGGATCGATCCCCTCCTCACCACCAGTGCAGTGAGTTGTTGGCCTGCATTTCATTTCTCCCCCGGACACTTGTGGGGCTCCAGCCTAGCCTGTCACTGGGTCTGTGCCCAGCCCTCCCCAGCAAGCTCGGTTATTTCAGCCCCCTCCCCCCGCCCCCAGCACGTTTCCCTGCACCAAGTGAATCCCTATGAGAACCGGAAAAGTTCGAACAGCCCAGCCCAGCCGGGGTCTCTGGCCCCCTCTGTTAGGGCAACAGTGACAGTCCCCAGTGCTTCCTGGGATAATGCCACACACGGGGAGGCCCAGTTCAGCACGAAGAGGGGGAGGCCGCCGCGGTCCTGCCTGGGGCAGGAGGCCCCGGACCCCCCTGCCGGAGCAAACACGTGGTCTGAATGGTTGGTCCTCTACCTGCCCTCCTCCCTTCTGGCAGCAAGTGCTGGGCCCCTGTAAGCGTAAGTCACAGGTGAATGAAAACCAACTTCATTTTCCCAGCCTTTGGATTTTAAGGAAGCCGTGGGGTCAGGTGGACTGGAAGTCCTGCCAGTTTATTTAGGAAGGAAACCTTCTGGAACGCCACATCGATGTTCCCGCAAGCAAACAAAATAGACATAATTTATTCATGGGTTTTAGCTGGTCTGTTCTTGTACACAGGGAACTTTTAAATTTAATTATTTTTTAGCATTAAACGATGGCTCATCTGAGGAAGCCAAGGCCCTGATTTTCAAGATGCTCAGATTGTGAGGAGCTGGGGGCTGGCTGATGCGTGGGAGTCGGGGGGGGGGGGGGACGGGACTGGATTTCAGCCCCAGCCAGGACATTAAACAGATCTGACATCTTAAACGAGGGGCCCCCAGACCCGTGCCCCTCACGCTCTTGCCTCTCTGGTGTGTGCGTGGAAAACGCAGCCACGCTCCCCTCCGAGTGGGGGAGCCCAGGCGCCGCCCTGCTGCTCCAGCGTCTGGAGACCCGGTTTGGCACAGAAATGCGTGATGGGTTATTTTAACCAAAGCACAAGAGAAAGTGCAGCGCCTGCCAGAGCGGGTGGGGGGTGGGGGGATCCTGCTGTGAGAGAGGCTTGCAGCTGGAGACCAGGACTCCTGGCTTCCTCCTCGGTGCCGCCGGCATGGATGGGCACGGTGCTGTGTGGACAGGTGTGGACAGGTGCAGAGGCCATGTGGATAAGGGTGGACAGGTGTGGGTGTGTATGGATGCGGTGTAGACAGGTATGGACACTGTAGACGGGTAGAGATGAGCCGACTCGCTGCTCCCTGGCCTCGCCGCGTGCTCCTTTGCTGCCTCAGCACCCGCTTGGGGCCCAGTACCTCCTGGACCCCCCGGGTCCCTGGGCGGGTCAGACTGTGTGGGTGTGGGACCCCGGCCTGCTCTGTGGGGGACTCCTGAGTGTAGGCCTGTGTCAGGGCACCAAGGGCGGACGGGGGGTGCCCCGGTCCCCATGTTTATCGCCACGTCTCTCTCTGGACACGTCTGTGCCCTCCACGTCCTGTGCAGCCTCCTCCCACGGAAGCCACGGGTCCTTGGAATGTTCTACCTGATGCGTAGGGGTGCTTCCCTTTGCCATCGCCCCCCCCCCCCCATCTGGAGCAGCAGCCCCTGTTGGGACCCCATCTCTGGCGAGAGAGCCTGGCTGCACTAGGCTGTGTGGCCCCAGGGACCCCCTCCTACGTGAAAGCATCACGCAGGCGCGTGCCCGTGCCGGCCCCTTGGGGGACACGGCGGTGGCTGTGGCCGAGTCTCAGCGTGTCACCTCTTCCGAGCCTTCTGCTCTTCAGTGGTCCCCCAGCCCCCCTCGCTCTTCTCAGCCTCGACATAACTCCTGCCGTCGCTATCGCGCTTCTGAAAGCTCGACAGTGGTCGCCTTCACTCTCCTGCCCGTGGAAAGCTCTGTCCCTGTTCCCCTGCGCTCCCCACCCATTAGTGTGGTGTCCCCGTGCCCCGCCTGAGCCATGGTGCAGATGGGGTCATGTGCCCTGGCCTGCGGTGCCCGGTGGGTGGGAACTCTTCCCCTGGGGTCTTGGGCTGCTGCTTTGTTGGTCACCAGGGGTCCGTGCACATCGCCCCCGGATTGCAGGCCCCTGGCCACACCGTCCCCGGAGGCGTGCCCTGTGCCCAGTGTTCCTGTTTCACACAGTCCGTGACATTCTCTGGCTTGCCTTGCAGAGCCCCTTTGGTTCTGTGATGGTCCGGCTCTGCGTCCTGACCGTCCGGGACTCGGGCCGTCCTGTTGGCCTGCTTCTGCTTTCCTGGTAGGAGCCCTTTCCTGGTGTGTGGTCAGCTCTCGAGGCATGGATGGTCCGCCTGTGGTTTGGTGGCCACAGTGGTAGGCCGGGTGCGCTCGGGGGGAGGACGCGCTGCTTGTGAACGGGGCATATTGGTGCAGGAGGCGGCGCCCACGGCGTGCTGGTCGGTACTTGGTTCCCACCACGGGGTTGCGGGAGCGAGGCCCCTCACGGAGGAACAAAGAAAACGCTCCTCCCAAAAGCGGCTGGGTTTCCGAGTTGCTCAGGAGATTCTCAGGAGGAAAAGGGCAGTTCGTGGTCTGGGCATTTCCTCTCGGGACGCGCCTTCCGGGGCCCCTGCCCGCTGTCGGTGCTCCAGGTGGCATCCAGTCCCCAGCGCCACGACTCTTGTGCCCACGTCTGAGCCTCCCCGCTCCAGCTTCTCCTCCCTGGCGCCCACGTGGTCAGCACTACCTGGTCGGCATGTGTCCCGGGGCCCCGGCGGTGTGAGTGGACACAGGGGCCAGCTCAGTCTTCCGGGCCATCCGGCCGGCCCAGGCCCTCCCTCCCAGGGAGGTGCTCGGCGGTCCGGCCGACGGAGGACCCTGGCTGGGCTCAGTGGCACGGCGCCTGTCCCGCCCGCATCTGCCTCCCTGGTAGGGTGTTGGCGGTGGTCACGAAGATGCCCTCCCATTCTTTGTTCTGAGCCCTGGATTGAGGCAGGTGGGTCCTGTGCGTGCCCCAGGGACTCCTGCCAGAGCCTTAGGTCACCGAGCATCAGGGCAGCACCGGAGGCTGCACTCAGCGCCCAGACGCCTGCCTGCCAGGAGGCTCCGAGCTTGGGTGGCAGCGTCCCCCAGACCCCGCGTCCTGCTCCGGCCTCTGCTCTCTGGGCCTCAGTTTCCGCAGGGGGCAGATGTGGACACAAAGAACTTCATCTCACAAGTTTGAGAGGACTGAATGCGGTGCCGCAGGGACGTGCCCCGTGCCGAGCTCCCCCTTGTAGGTGCTCGGAGGCGGTGGCCGGTACGGGACAGCACCGGCGTTGGTAACGTGTTTCCCTGGGGTGCGTGAGGGTTCTCCGGGAGGGGGGCACGACCGCTCCCACGGCCATCGCCCGAGAGTCAGCAGCGAGTGGTCCCGGGCTGGAGGTCGTGAGCCTGGGGAGGCGGAGCTGAGCATCTCCCGCGGACGGTCAGGCTTGCTCGCCAGACTCCTGAATCTTCGTCAACTCCTGGCTCTTGTGTAGCAGAGACTGAGGGAGTGCATGGGGGGGGGGGGCACGTTGACCTCTGCCTGAGTGTCACTGGACAGACACACACACCTGGGAACACGGTGTTTGCCCACAGCACGCGGAGCCTTCAACGCTGGAAGCCATTACTTACGCTCGTGTCGGATTTTGCCGTGTTTCGGGGGAGAGAGCCGTCAGAAAGGTTGATCAGCTCGCGTGCGTGCAGAGCTGGTGTAAGTTCTCGTAACAAACATGGATCCCGATGGCGTTTGTCACCCAGCACATCCTTTGACATCACTCGGCGGCACCCTGACAGACAAGGCGCCCACGCACAGGAGACTCAGGACAGCAAGGCTGCGTATCGGCTGGCATGGTGACAAAGGTGGCTTTAGGGCCAGGCCAAGGTCAGTTGGGACGCCGCAGACCTACCAGGGGCTGTGGGCTCCACTGGTGCCCCCGCCGATCTGCTTCCCCCCAGGGGACAAGGCGGTTTCTCTTCCTCCGTTTTGACAAAGACCCCGAGCTCTGCCCTGACATCGGTTACTCCTCCGGGGTCTAAGCCCTCTTAGACCCTCAGGTTCGATGCCCTGATATCACAGGCCTGGGTCTGGGGAGGACTTGGACCCATCCTGGCCCCCCCCAGGGCTGAAGCTGCTGGGGGAGAGGTTGTCAGGTGGGCAGTGGGCACAGGTGGCAGGGCTGGCTGACACAGGCTGTGGGCCTGGCTCCCATTCACTTCTGGGAGGGCTGAGATTCCCGCTTCTCGGGATTGTGCAGACTCATGGGTCACCTGTGTGTCAACCTGTGTGTCAGGCACGTGGCTGCGAGGAGCACTGGTTGTCTTATGTTTTGGTGCGACCAAGGGTCCTGGCATGACGTTCTCTGACCTCTTTGGGGGACTTTGGAGAAGGCTGGGAAGAGCCGGGCTATTGGAGGATGTGGGAGGCACGTCAGGTTCCCCGCGGCAGGGGCCCATGGGAGAGGAGGTCCCACGAATACGGAACACTTCACTGGCTGGTTTTGGGGACCCCGGGGTGTCCAGGGCGTGGCTTCTCACGGGGATGCGGCCCTGGGATGTGCAGGCCTTCAGACCGTCCCCCTAGACGTAGCAGGTGCTTCAGTTAAATAAAATAGACACGTCTGGGAAAATGGGAACACGAGGTGTGCTGAATTTCAACATGGGCTGTGACCCTGCCTCTGAGTAGAGCGGGCCCTGGGACCTTCTCTGCATGGTGGGGCTGTTTGCGCCCAGGGGGGTGTCGTGGCTCCTGGAGTCAGCGACCGCGACTTCGGAACCTCTCTGAGGACTGCAGCTGGGAGGGGTCGGCGACCAGCGGGAAAACCAGCTCCCCGCCACCGCCCTGGAAGCTTCTGGTGGGTCTGCTGCTGGTGGGGGGTTTTCGACCGTGCACCATCCCGGCAGAAGTGGAGTGGCCGGGGCTGAGGCTGGTGACGGAGAACCGCGGCCGTGCGTCCTGGCCTCCACGGACTTACAGCCTCCGTGCTGCCACTCGCGGACGGGATAACGGGGCTTTTACTGCTTTTAAGCTGGTAACACAGCCACCTTCACGTGCGCTGTGATTTGGGGCTTCGTGGGAGAAATCTGTTCCTGGCGCCACACAGCTCTGTGTGAGCGGAAACCTCCTGGTCCCCCATTATGGCACAGGGAGGGACGCCCCTTCCCCCGAACTGGTGGGATCGTAAATTAGGAGATCAGTGTTAAGTGCGGTGCGAGGTACCCAGCGAATGGGCTCCTTTTTTACCCTTTCCAAGATGGCCCCTCGGCACGGCATTCTGGAAAGGCCCCCTCCCAGAGCCCTGTCATTCATTCATTCGCTCGCTCATTCAGTAGTTCATTCGTGTGTGCTTTGCATGCACATTCGTGGCCGTCCCTGCGTGCCAGGGCTGGGGAGACGCTGGGAGAGCAGCGACCTGCAGGATGCCCTGCTAATCCCCCCTTGTTAGTGGCAAACATGCAGAAACAGGTAATTTAAAGTTCTAAGTTATAATTAGTGTAAGTGGCCGCCACGGCGGAGCCGACACGGAGACACTGGGTGGGGTCGGCCGGCCCACGCACCCAGGACGGCCCGCAGAAGCCTGGCCCCTGCGGTGACGCTCCGGGGAAGGAGTGGGGGGCGGCCTGCAGGTGTAGGGGCATAGCATGTGCAAAGGCCCTGTTGGCAGAGCAGCCGTGAGAGGCGACGCTGGGGGAGCTGCACAGGGTCCCTGGTGATTGATTTGCTGCCGCTGCATTTCTCGAGCCCGTAAGGAGTCAACGCGACAAACCTGGGCGTGACCTGCTTCCTCTTCCCATTAGGTTGGACATGCATTGTCCGTGTCTGGCTGAAACGGACTTGCAAGGAGCGGAAAAATCTTGGTACATTTTCAAGGTGAACAAAGTAAGACGGGGATGCCTCATTGTGGGAGAAGGCGCCGCTCGGTGTGGAGCACCCCGTGCTGACGAGGCCTGTCCCGGGGTGACGGGGGCACCGGTGTTGAGCCAGCTCGTTGAACCGGACCCCATCCCTGTCGACCGTTAACTGTCCCCGTCTCTTCTCGACACGGCGCCGCTCAGTCTTTGCACCCCAGCCCAGAGGCGAAGCGGAGACCTTCCCCTCCCCTGGCCGACCCGCCCGCGCCTCCCTGTGACCCACAGTGCAGCCTCCCTCGGTTCGATTTCGTCTTGCAGTGGGAGAGGTTGTTTTGCTAAAGTTATTTCTAAATGTGCCGCGTGGAAAACCGTGTGCGTCAGGGGAAACCATCTGCGGCCGCGAAGATTCCACAGAGGCAGCAACTTTTGTGCTGGCGCATCTCGTCTTGTCCCCTGTTCACCTGACGGTCACCAGCTGCCAGCCGGGACCTCTCCTCTCTGTCCCTGCCTCCGGTGGCCCCGACTGGCTGCCCCTTCCTTCTTGTCTCCGAGGGCTGGGTTTTGCCCCCAGGGTTCTGTCCCTGGATCTGAACGCCTCACCCCTCCCTCTCTGAGGTCAGCCTCGCCCGGACACCAGTGATGGGGCGCCCACGGGCTCTTTGCGGGCTCTTGGACCTCCTCCCAGCTCAGGATCCCGGGCGGCCGTTTGGGGTGAATGTAGGGGGATGGGGGACGGGACGAAGGAGGAACAGGCACACCGGCGGTCCGCCCTTAGCACTGCCCTCTCCTCTGCTGCCCTGAGGACCGGCTGCCCAGTGTGTGTGTTGAGGGCACACCCCAGCTGACCTCTCGTGCCCCCACTGCCTCCACTCACCTCAAGGAAAACCGAGGCCGCACCCAGGAGGCAGGTGCCCTGGTCAGACTGCTCCCCGATTAGGAGGGGATCCCAGGCGGGGCCGGGGTGGGCAGCCTCTCTCCAGGCACCTCCCTCGTCTCTCGGTGGCCAGCGGGTGTCACGTGGCCTTTCCTTGCCTCAGTTTCCCACTCTGGGGTGACCTGCACGGGGTGAGACCTCCATCAGGTCGGATGAGCCAGTGCACAGACGGGCCAGCACCGCACTGCACACCGACGCGGCCACACAGGGTGGTGGCCGTCAGGGGCCGTCGAGGCCCGCCTCATCGAGGGGAGGCGGGGTGGGTGGTTCTGCAGAGGCCCCTGTGGCGGGGACACTTCTTCGGAGGGAGGTTTTGGTCTTGCTAGAATTTCCATGAGGTAAAGGATCACACTTTTACTTTGTCGTTTTGGTATGCAATCTCGCACTTCGGGTGGGCAGAGTGGGGGGGTATGGGGCTCACTTCCTGGAAGCTGGGGGCTCCGGTGGGTTGCCTTGCTTCCTGACGGCTGCCTTTCTAAAGTAAGCAGGACTATAAGGAAATAGTTATTTTATTTTGTTAAAATGATGCTTGGGGCGCCTGGGTGGCTCAGTCGGTTGAGCGTCCGACTTCGGCTCAGGTCATGATCTCACGGTCCGTGAGTTCGAGCCCCGCGTCAGGCTCTGTGCTGACCGCTCAGAGCCTGGAGCCTGTTTCAGATTCTGTGTCCCCCTCTCCCCCTCCCCTGCTCATGTTCTGTCTCTCTCTGTCAAAAATAAACATTAAAAAAAAATTTTTTTTTAATAAAAAATAAATAAAATGATTCTTTGTGCAGGGATCCTGAGGGGCTCCTCTGGGACTGGCCTGGCCCCTCGCAGGGTGGCCGGAGTGGGGGGGGGGGTGCTACTTTCTGACCCTGGAGTCCCTCTGGCAATATCGAAATCCACCTGTGTCCCCTTCTGCTTTTAGTTTTGACAACCCCGGGCTTTCCCACAGTAGATTCTCAAAACCTTTCAGAAGGCTTAATTTCTAGGAGAAACAGGCCCCTTTTGTGTGTTTAATTACTAAAGCTGTTTTGAATCTCAAACAGAGTTTGAGAATCTAAAAAAATGCACTGGCTAAGTCCTCTAACTGGGGGGATGCTGGGGGGCACCCTCCACCCTCACTCTTCTATGTGGGACCCTGGATCCCCCGTGCACTTGCTGACGCCCCACCCCCTTTCTCTCCTTCGACCTTGTTATAAAAGCCCAGGGATGACCTTCAGTGGGGAGGCTCCGATGCTAATTTACTTGTTTTCTTTTTAGTTTGGGTTTGTTTCGTTCGTTCGTTCATTCATTCAAGCTCAACTGTTGTGACCATGAGCCAGGCAATTCAGGTGCACTTGGCTTCTTGGCCACTGGGTGTGGGACCCAGAGCAAAGACTTCAGGTTCCTCGTGCCTCAGTTTCTCCCTCTTGGTAGGACTGCCTGCCCGTTAGGCTGGCAGGTGGGGCTGGTGTGAGGGGCCACACCGTGCTCTGTGCTGGCAGCGGTCAGGATTCCTCTTGTCCCTCACCCACTAGAACAGGCCCCAGGAAGGGAGAGGTGTGCCCGCGGATACACATCTGAGCCTCAGCCACCTCCCCGCCGCCCGCCCAGGTGTGTGTGTGTGTGTGTGTGTGTGCACGCGTTCCTGCCTGCTGTGTTGCTCTCCTGTCTGTTGCTGCTACTTGGAGGTTAAGGACCCGGCAGACTTTAGAGACACAGAACTGACCTGAGTCCAGACAGTGCCACCCTCTGGCCGGCCCTGCAGTCCGGCCTGGAAAGCGGAGGAGGTCAGCACCTGCCACACAGAGCCCACCCTCGGCAGCCGCGTGGTAGATACACAGGAGACACCTGTTCCGTATGCGACAGGTGTAGGGCAGGTACGTAAGAGAAACAGATCAGAGGCACTCATACGGTGGTCACACAGTGGATGTGTCTCGAGAGCAGAGATGTGTGACACAGCAGAAACACGCATGTGACAGATGCAAAGACGTGTAACGAGTACACAGTGGAGACGTGTGTACCACGGACGCGGAGTAGGTACGCAGAGGACTCCTGAACAGCATGGGTTTGAGCTGCACGGATCCGCTTACGCATGCTTGTTGTCCATACGGTGCATTGCTGTAAATGTTTTCCGTGCGATTTTTGCAACATTTCCTCTTCTCTAGCTTCCTTTATTCTAAGAGTACAGTTCAGCCTACTGTAATACTGTTGTGGTGCTGTGATACGGTATTATTACGGTAACACAAAAAATGTGTGTCAATCGACTATTGATGTCATCGATAAGGCCTCCTGGTCAATAGTAGGCTGTTACTGCTCTACGTGGATTTTTGTCTGTGCGGTGGGGTCGGCACCCCCGACCAGGGTGTGTTCAAGGGTCACCTGGGTGATGCCTCTGTAGCAGAACTGCATCTGTGACAGGTGCCTGCTAAATCCAGACCTTAACACAGACGCGTGGTGGATACATAACAGGCCCAGCGCACTGTTGGTGGATCAGGAATGATTCCAGGGCCCTCTGCACCAGAAGGGGTTGCGGATAAGGGCTGGAAAAACAGTGCGATTTCCTTTCCGTCTTTTCACGTTACCAGACGTAGAACAGCCACTCTTCCTGTCCCGGCCGGTGGGGGAGCATAACTGCTGAGGGGGCCCTGATGCCAGGCGGGGTTTCAGGCCAGAGTGGGTGGGTGGTCTGGATCCAGTCCTTGCCGTGACCCCGACTCCAGCCCCACCCCGGACCCGTCCCTTGGCTCTGCCTGAAGTTTTGTTTTGTTTTAATTTGTATTTCTCCCCCAGAGTCTTCTGTGGGCTTTGCAAGTCCTGCTTGCAAGTTTTTTGTTCTGTTTTTGCTTGTGTGGGTCAACCATAGATTCCTAGAAACTTCGTCTTTTTTTTCTTTATTTCAACTTTGTAGAAGAGAAGTCTAAAAATACAGCCCCCCCCCACACCTCACTGGGGGTCCAGAAGCAAATGTAATGGCCAACCATGGGGGCGGATAACCCGTAAGTGGCCCCACCAGGGGATCACGGGACCCTCCCCTCTTTTTCTTGTGCTGTTCTCTTCTCTGGGCAGGCGAAAGCTTCTCTTCAAGGAAGACAAGGTGTGAAGGAGGTGCCCGCAGGAACTTGTTTCCTGACCCCCGGCCACCCCCACATGTGCCAGGGCGCTCTGAGAACACAGCTGCCTCCCTAGCCTGGGGCTGGTTGCTCCCAGCGCGCTATCTAACCGCCTCTTGAATTCAAACCACATCAATGTGATAAATAAATTTTTAACATCGCGACAATTCTAGGCCTTTCTCAGCGGATAGAGCTACAGCTGGCTTTCTCCGGTCCCTTTTAGAATGTTAGGCAAGGTATAAGTAGTGGAAAGTCCGCAGCCACTTGTCTGTTTAATGCACACTTACTGAGGCCCATGGTGAGAATGGAAACAGGAATGTGATTCCTGTGCTCAGGAAACTTCCGGTTACAAGCGAGGGCCGGCACAGCGAAGTAAATGGTGGTCTCGCGGGACATGGTCAGCGCGGCGGGCGCCAGCTGCTCCTGGCCATGTGCGCACCTGTGCTTCTGGGCCTCCTCATCGGCTTGCCCAGATGTGGGCAGAAGGGAGGAGAAGGTGGGGCTTACAGCACCCGCAGCTGAACATCAAAACTGGGGCCGGACTCTTAGGATCTCTAGCCCCGCAGAGGACGGTGGCCCTGGACGCGGGGCACTTGCCCTGGAGGGACAGGGAAGACAGTGGGCTTGGTCACTGTGCGCAGGCCCCATGGTGGCCGCCTCTGGTTCGGGGCCTGGGATGACGCCACATGTCCACACGGAGTTTGTGTCCTGGCGGGGAGGGAAAGATTGGACGGGTGAGCCGCAGACCTCTGGGGAGAGAAGCTGGGACAGGTGAGCCCGCAGGCACGTGGAGCCACACGATGGCTGGAAGGGCTGCGGGGGGGCGGGGGCGGGGCGGCTGCCTCTATGCACAGAGGGAGCCAGCTTTGCCCAGGTGGGAGGAGGTGAGGCAGGAGCGCAGAGGAACAGGGGTGACTGGGGGTGAGGGGAGGGGAGGTGCCACGGAGAGGTGGGAGCCACGGGATTGGACGTGATGGGACCTATGATATAGGAACCAAATGGGCCCACTGCTGCCCAGGAGAGGGTTAGGGAGAAGGGGCAGGAGTCCGGCACTGGGACAACATTGGCGGAACCTGGGAGGGCTGGGGGTGGTTCCCCTGTGAATGGGTGGGAGCGGGAGGTGAGCGTGGAGGGAGGAACGTGGACAGGTGGACGTGGGCAGGTCTCCGGGGGAGGGGCACACAGGATCACAAGGTTTACCCTTCCCGCACAGCCCCTGTTGACCGTCCGGCGGCATCCAGCCATTGTTTTCAGCGACGGGGTCCACCCACATCCGGGACGGCACCCCATTGGCCTCATCTGTGCTCCCCTGCGGCCCCACGGTACCTCCAGAGTGGTCGTGCTGTTCGAGCGGACGCTGGGACACTCTGTTCGTGGGGAAGGTCATTCCTTTTTGTCACAGCACCAGCGCCCTCTGCACCTGGGGTCTCCTGTCGGGGGGCTTCAAAGGCACATACACTTGTGTCACGGCCACGCTGACCCTGCCCACTGGCTCCGCACCGTGTCTGCGCTTGTCCTGTGTGGTCCTCCAAGCCCAGAGATGGCCGGGGACACAGGGCATCGGCAGACACGAGCCCCAAAGGGGCCGGAGGTGTGGGGAGGTGGTCGTGAGCATGTGGGGGGCTCACTGCTGACAACAGGCTGGCTGGTCTGAGAGTGAAGTGAGGGCAGCAAGCTGTTGTTCCAGTGTCCTGTGAGGTCGTTTTAAATGTCCAGGTGAAGTGGGTTTGGGGTGAGGCAGTCACGTGGCTAAGAGCTTCGAAGAGGAGCCCGAGGGCCCCCCAGGGTCCTGTCTTGGTGCTGCTCTGGGGGCCATGATCAGATGACTTCGGGAGGATTTCTTTGAGATGTTTAGTAGTCGTGGGACAAGAGTCCTTCCTGCAGGGTGGACAGCGTGTTAGGACGAGCCCCGGGGGGGCCCTCCGTGGGAGGGGAGCTGTTGCTCTGGCCCTCCGTGGCCTCATTTGCACCTGACTTATTGCAGAGGCTCGAGCCCCCTGCCCCCCAGCTGACTCAGTGGCCCTACCGACCTCTGATCCTCATGATCACAGAGCCTTCTTCCCCGAGAGCCGGCTTGGAGAGACCAGGGCTCCGACTCAGAGTGGGTGCCGGAGCCGAAACATGGAAATGAGTTTCTTGTTTGTTTTTTTAAAGAAAATTGTCATGAGAAATTCCAAACATCTACACAACTAGAATTGTGTACTGAAGACAGCTCCACCAGTGACCTCTGGCCAGCCAGTGCCCCGCCCTTTCCCAGCCCAAATCCCGGACATCTAGCCTCCACATTCCAGCAGACGTCTCTGAAAGACAAGCATCCCGTAATAGCGTTGTCTCACCAACACGGAAAGACATTTAATGTCACGTTTTAATATCGCCAAGTTGGTAAATGCTATTCCAATTCCCAAACTGCCTCAGTTTTTTAAAAGAGGACTTGCTTTTGAATCAGAACTGTAATCAATAAGGCACGTACCTCGCAGTTTATCGCGCGTGTGGATGCGTGTGCGGTCCGTGTCGTTTATCGCGTGTGCAGAACGTTCCATCTGCACCAGGGTCCCCCCGGGGCTGTTCTTCTGGGCCCCCTGCCCCGCCCCACCATCCCTAACCCCTGCCAACCGCACACCTGTTCTCCATCTCCGTAATTCTGGTGTTTGGTGAGTATGTGCTCAGTGTGCGGTCCTTTGGGACTGGTGTCGGCACTCAGCATGGCGTCTGGGGACTCACCCGGGGAGAGGTGGGGGGGGGGCTCCTTTCTCCTGTGCGTAGCGCTCCACAGTGTGGCCACACATGCCCTGGTCAGCTGCTCACCAGTGGGTGGTAGGTGTGAGTCCCGTGGCAGATGGCCTCGCCCTCCTGCAGCGAGTCCTGGAGACCCTCCCCAGACCAGCGGCCACTCCTCCCCGGAGCAGCACCGAACACCCGCGTGGATGGGCGCCGTTCACCCGTGGGTCTTGGGGTTCGCCCACAGCAGGATCCTTACGCAGACACCACACCCGCGTTGCTCCTTCAGGGGCTTCCCTGGGAGCGATTCCTGGCAGTGGGTCACGTGATGGGTACCTGTGTGGTTATGCTTGGTACTGCTGACTCCCGCCGTCGGGCCCTCCCGTGCCCGCTCGGAGCTGCCCTTCCGTGACGGCGGACCTGAGACAGCGGGAGAGCCGTAATTTAAGTAGCGCTTCAGAGAAAAAGGGATCAAGGTAGACCCCTCTCGTGAGTTCTTGCGGATCCCTTGCGGGGCCCGTGGTCCTCCTGGGCCTGGCGGAAGCCTGTGCCGAGCCCGCCCTTCGTCCGATCTTCTCTTCACCTCATCCTTAGAACTCAGTTCAAATGTTCCCTCCTCCGGGAAGCCTGCCTGGCCTCTCCTACCTCTGTGCTTTCCACGTACCTCAGGTTAGGGGGTCTCCCATCCCTGGGACCAGGCACTGACCTTGGTGGCTTCTGGAGGCCAAGCCATGTTCTTACCGCCTCTGGGTCCCTGGAGCTGGGGCCACGTTGTCGTCACCTCTGGGTTCCCGGTCTTGGCAGACCACTATTGTGTCCCTGGCATTCGTGACAGCTTGAACAGAGGAGGTGAGGGAATTGGCGGTGGCTTTGGTGACCGTGGTGAGATGGGATGTCCCCTGAGTTGAGGCCCCCAGAGCGTGACCCCATGCTGGGTCTCTGGAACAAACGTGATTGGTGCAGACAGGTCGCCAGGGGCTGAGGCAAGTGAGGGGCACACCCCGCACGCTTCCGTCATCTCTGACTCTCACCCCCCAACCCCTTCTTACAGGAACCTTTGATGACATTGGGCCAACCCATTGTCTCCATCTCAGGGCCCTTAACTTGATCACAGCAGCCAAGTCTCATTTGCCTTGTAAGGTGATGTCCAGTTTCCAGGGACTAGGATGGGGACGTCTCTGGGGGCCGTCGTTCAGCCGAACATGGGAGCTTCTAGGCCTGTAAGTGGGGATTTCTGTCCCCACTGGTGGGGTTCCTGGAGTGGGAGCCTGAGAGCCAGCTCTAGCTATCCCTAGGGGACCCTTGGCCTTGGGTGGCCTCCACTGGCTTCTGTGGAGTGGAGCCCATGATACCTACCCCTTCCTCCTCTCTGGCTTCTTCTGATCCAAGGTAGTAATGGATTGAAACACGCTAATCACAACACCTGCACTGAGCAACCCCAGGTGGCCGGCAGGTGCCAGCCGCACGGAGCCAATCCCCTGGAATGTGAGTCGGAGGGAAGGGGAGGTGACAGCAGTGACCTTGATGGTTGATGTCAGCTCACACTCAGGCCGGCTTCGGGGATGTCCTGACATAGGCCTGCGGGCCAAGTGCGTCCCTGAGACTTGATCTTGCTGGTGCCGGCAGCCTGATGTCCGGTGGTCGACCAGGGCAGGCCGGAGGTGGTGGGGTGGGGGTGAGTCCAAAATGTCCAGAGGCAGGGTTGGTGGGCTCGGTCACCTGCTGGGGTGAGGGGGGAGTGTGGGTTTGCTGCCAGAGTGGCCCAGGAAGAGGCCAGGGACCTTCGGGACAGGGCGTTTTATTCAGGGCTCCCAGGAGTGACCAAGAACAGGAAGCAGATGGGCCCAGGCACAGAGATCGGCTTCTCTCCACAGCACCAGCTTCCTGGGAGGGGCTCCACCCCCGGTCAGGTGACTTCCTAGCCTCCTGTCTGCTGGGTCACATCTTCGGGGAACAAACGAAGCCTCTGGCCTGACTCCGAGGTTCCACTGTCCCCTGGATGCCCTTGGTCCTTCACAAACCCTTCACTGGCCAAACCCTCCCCCCACCCCTGCCCTACGGGATGGGGAGGGCTGGGCCCGACGGGAACAAGGGGCAGACTGTGTAAGTGGGGAGTGGAGCCCCACAGGGCTGGGGGTACAAGCACCTGTTCCGACGTGGCCATGCGGGTCCTCTCCTCAGGGTGCCACACCTGTCATCGTCACACAAACCGGGAGAGCACATGCGCGCCCACCCCCCCGACTCCCAAGGGCAGATTCTGGGCATATGCACACTGTACCTCGGGTTATGAGATGTGGACTGTTTTCATGTCGGCGCTCAGGTGGCAGTAAGGGTGCATGGGGTGGGTAAGAGAGAGGCCAGCGTGTTGGCAGGATTCTGGGGACACTCACGCTTCAGCCTTGGACTCCCTTAAGCCACTGTGTCAACCTCGGCTCTGCCTGGGACAAAGCCCACCCTTGCCAGACCCTCTCTGGGCTCCTGTTCAAGGGGGCCCAGGTCCTTTCCCCAAAACCTTTCTTCCTTACGATTTGATCCTCAGACACAGAATTTACAAAAATTTGGCACCTATGTGCATCCGGCCACCATCCAGCCATCTGTCCCTCGAGGTTTGCAAATTTCCACCCAAGAGGGGAGGACCACCATTGGTTTTCTCACAGATGAGCTGGGGCAGACCCTTCCTTGTGCTCCCGCAGCTGGAGGGCAGGCCTCTTACTCTCTTACTGCTCGCCTCCCTGAGCCCCGGGCGCGTCTCTGAGGTCTGTGTGTCCCTTGGGGACACGCACAATAGTGGTGTTTCCAGTTTTGGGCCTCTTAGATTAGACGCGGAATGTTGAGGGGTTGGGCTGGCATCTGGGGCAGGGGGAGGGCTGGGTGTGGGCGTGGGGTGCGGGCACAGAAGTACTTGTGGTCCAGTCCCCGGAGGTGATTCTGACGGATGGCAGGTCTGTGGTGTGGCCGAGGAGGAGGCCGGTCAAGGTCATTGGTGTTGAGATGGAGAGAAGGTGACCCAGTGCCCAGATGTTTGAGGGTGGGGAGATGATGGTGTTGACGCGTGCAGAGGGGCAGGGAGTGGGCGCGGGGAGCCCGCCCGCCATCCCCGGCCCTGGGAGGTGGATGCCAGGTCGAGGGCCCCGTGGGGCTGGCTTTCGGGGAAGAGGGGGCTTGCAGGTGGTGTGAGAGAAACACATGACCCGGGGCTCTGCACGACTGTCACGTGTCTGCTGGGGAGTCAGAGACATCAGGCAGAGAACCTGCCTGCCCAGCCCCTCGCGGCAGGGACAGGAAGCGCAGGCTGACAGAGGTGCCTCGGGGACCCCGGGAGCGGGTTTTCTGTGTGCGTCCCGGGTGTCTGTGCTCATGGCAGTGCCGTCGATGCACTGTGTGAGCGAAGCCGCGTCTGGAACAAGAGAGACGCACCCTTCGTTGCACTAAAAGAATACAGTAGACGTGAGCTCTTTTCAGAGGTGCTTTTATGAGACTTACAAGGGTACTTACAAGGGTGACCAAATAACAGGTTGCGTTTTGAGTGTGGGCCCCAGAAGGTTCATCTTGGCGGGGGGGAAGGCCAAAGACAAGGTTAAGAACTCAGTACGGGAGTCCCTCTTGGGCCTGTGCTGATGTTGGGAGTTTTAACTTTTCTCCATGGAAGAAAATGACCTGGTGCCTCCATTCTCCATTTTCTTTCTGCTTTTTTACCAAAATCAAGCATTCCGGAAACCGTAAAGTCTGGAGTGTTCAACGGAATGAGTTTTTACAAGGTCCCTGTCAGCTTCCAGTGGAATAGGCGATACCCCCCACCCAGGCGCCTCCCCCCCGCCCCCCGCCCCGGCAGATAGTTTTGCTTGTTTTCGAACTTTTTGTTGTGGAATCCTACAGGATCTCAGTCAGCATCCCGTCAGTGTGACTTCCCCAGAGTGTCGGATGAGGTTCTGGCTCATCATTCCCTTTGCCCTGTCGGGCACTGCGTGAATTCACTGTGACTTTACCCGCTGCGCTCGCGAAGGTTCCAATTTTTAGCTGCTGCACACGTCCGTGTTGGTGGATGTGCGCGGAGCCTCGGGGCCTGGGCCCGGCCAGCCGTGTTTCATCTGCCATCTTTCCTGAAGCGGCTGCACCGGTTTACACCCCGCCCTGTTTCCGGACATCACTCGTGTGGATTTTTTTCCAGACCAGCAACCGGACGTGACACCAGTCGAGTGTCGTACGATTGAACTGCGTTCTGACACCGTCTGCCCGGGGTTAGCGCAGGCCCCACAGGTTGCTTCCACAAGACTGCCCCGATTTCAGACACCTGTCAGGGTCCCACGATACTCCCAACCAAGCCACTATCAGCCAGGTGTCCCTAAGACCCCCTCGCAGGTTCAGGAATGTGCCAGAATGGCTCACAGAACTCAGGAGGACACCTCAGTTTGCTGGTGTATCGTAAAGGGTACAACAGGGACCAGCCTGACGGGGGAGCTGCAGAGGGTGAGGTGCGGGCCTCGGCTTGTGGATGCCCGTGACCTCCCCGGGCGCACCAGCCTGCAGGCCCTTCACACCTCATCGGCTGGGGACGTTTTCTTACAGAGCTGTGATGATGAAATCCTCGGCCATTGGTGATGAACTCAGCCTGCAGCCCCTCTCCCCTCCCCAGAGGCTGGGTGTGGGGTCCCAGCCCTCCAGTCACGCCTCACTCTCTGTGAAGCTACATGAGTCCTCTCCTTAGTGTGCAAAAGACCCTCCCTCTGTCACTCTGGAGAGTGCAGGGGTTTAGGACGTGTGCACCAGCCCCCCACCGTGATGAGTGTGAATTCATCACACCCCTTCAGGCTTTGGGGGGGTGTCCAGCACGTGGGGGTGTCGCCAAGGTCTTCAGGTGTGCCAGCGGAGCCGATGTAAAACGAAATGAAATTCTGGTCTCGATTTTGCATTCCTCATCGCCTCTTCCCGCATACTTCTGGACTTTTCTCAGGATCCACTTTTGTGATGTGCCCATGTCTTCTGCGTACTTTCAAAATTGGGGTGTTTATTTTTTTTTATTTAAAAAAAAATTTTTTTTTAACGTTTATTTATTTTTGGGACAGAGAGAGACAGAGCATGAACGGGGGAGGGGCAGAGAGAGGGGGAGACACAGAATCGGAAACAGGCTCCAGGCTCTGAGCCATCAGCCCAGAGCCTGATGCGGGGCTCGAACTCACGGACCGCGAGATCGTGACCTGAGCTGAAGTCGGACGCTTAACCGACTGCGCCACCCAGGCGCCCCAAAATTGGGGTGTTTAAAAACAACCCAGTTGGGCTGTGCGTCCTTTTTATTGATCTGTAGGGTCACTGCATGTATTCTGGTTGTGAGGTCTTTGATCACCACAAATTTGCTCCGACGCCCAGCGGTTTGCGTCTTCATTCTTTTGAGGAACAGAAAATGGACTCTTATGTCACAATTAGTGCTTTTGGTAGTGTGTTGAAGAAATGCCTCTTTGCCCCAAGGACCTGAACATGCTCTCTCATGCCACGATTGCAAGCTTCCGTGACTCCTGTGACTCCTGTGAGTGAGCTTTGTGTGTGTGGTGTGAGGTAGGGGTCAGGGTCGTTTGCATCCTTGCTGGTAACCAGTTGAACCAGGGCCATTTCTTGAGAAGCCCGTCTGTCTCCCACCACATTTCAGTGGCATCCTTGTCATAAATCAGGTGACTGTGTGTGGGGACCTGTTTCTGGCCTTCTGCCCGTTGATCTCTTATACCAACATCACACTGGTTTAATTCAGCTTGATGATAACCGTTCATATCGTACGTTGTAAGTCCTCTGATTTTATTTTCCTTCAAGATTTTCCTGGTTCCTCTTTGCCTTCTCAATTTCAATACAGATTTTACAATTGGCTTATAAATTCCCAAAACCCAGTGAGACTGTTTGTTTGTTTGGTTGGTTGGTTGGTTGGTTTCAGTTTGGATTGCATTTGAATTTATAGATCAACACGGGAGAACTGTCGTCTCTACAATATTGAGGCTTCCAAACCCCGAGCATATACTTGTGCGGTCTTCACGTTCTCTCGGTAACGTTTTATAGCCTTTTGTACAGCAGCCCTGCATGTTATTTGTAGAGCACTTCACTGATATTTAACTTCATGTTAAGTGATGTTACTTTTGTAGTTCTCCATACAACTTATTTGTTGATAGAAATGTATTGAGAAATGCAGTTAGTTGCTTCACGTTGACTTTTTGTCCAGCGACCTTGTGAATATGCTAAATTCACACATTAATGCTGGCACTTCATCTGCAGACACCTTTCGATTTCCTAGACAATCATTCTGTCGGTGAATAACTTTTATTTCCATCTCCCAACCCTGCACCTGTTGCCTTCTGGCACTGGCCGTGTTTACCTTTCCAAACGATGTGGAACAGAAGTGGTGACAACCAGCAGCCTCTTGCTCCTGATCTGGGGAAAGCTTGCAAAATTTCACCATTAAGGATGTTTGTGAAGGGAATTTTTTCCTTCTGAAAATCCCCACCATCAAATTAAAGCGGTTCTGTCTTATTTCTAGTTGAGTTTTTGTCCCGAATTGTGTTGGATTTTATCAAATGCTTCCTTTGTCTCTTGACATAATTTTCTCTTTTTTTCTATTAATAAGGCAAATTAACTGATTGACTTGAACGTCACCCACCCCTGCACTCCCTTTATGCGATCCGTTTGATTGTGATGCTTACCTTTTCTATAGTTTGCTGGATTCACTTTGCTAACATTTTGTTTGGTGTTTTTGCAACCTTATTTGTGACAGAGACTGGCCTATTATCCTCCTTTTTTGTAACGTTATTGTCAGAATTTAACACCGAGGTAGTTTGGCCTTATAAAGTTAAATGTTTTTTTTTTTAATTCTTATGCACATTTTACGTAAAATGATATTAGTCCTAACTTAATTATTTGGAAGGATTCACCAGTAAAGCTCTATGAACCTGGAGTCTTCTTTGTGGGAAAGTTTTAAAAGCTGTTTAATTTTTAAAATAGAAAGCAAGTATTGAAATTTTGTGTTTCTTCTCTCGTCATCTTTAGTCATGTTTTGAAGGACTTTTAAAGATTTATTGAAAGCTCGTAGCTTTATTATGTTTTAAAATATCTTTAATATCTATAGATATTATTAAATTATTGGGTTTGTCTTTCTCTTTTTAATTTTGTGAGCTTTTCATCATGTGTTTTGTGTCATATTGGGTACATACAAATTTAGGATCATGATATCTGCTTTTCGGATTGATACTTTTACCATCTTTAAATTTTTAAGATGAAAGATACCGTTAGCCTGCGAGTTTCCTTTGTCCAGCATCAACATAACTATACTAGCACCTGTATATGCCAGGGGGGAGGAGAACATAGTGTTTACGTGGTGTCCTTTTACTTTCAACTCTTCTGTATCATATTTTGAAAACAGGTTGTACTAGCAGAAGTTGCTTTTAGTGTAGGCTGACAGTCCGTGTCTTTTAATTGAAGCATTTAGTCCAATTACATTTAATGTGATACTGAAATGTTACAGTTTAAATCTGCCACCTTACTCTTCATTTTACAACCTACCCATCTGTTTCTTTTTCACCTTCCTTTCTCGCCTGCCCTAGGTTCAGTCAAGTGTTAGTATTCCGAACTCTCCCCCCTTTATTAGCTTTGTTTAGAAATACTTCAAAAAATACATTTTTTAAATATTCTGGCTGCCTTAGAAATTACAGAACATGTTCTTGGAATGTACCTTAAATTAAATACTTGTACTATTTCCCAGGTAAGGCAAGAACCTTGGAACACTTCGGTTATATTTAACCCCTATCAATTTCTATGCTATTATTGTCATGCATGTGGATATCACATATATTTTAAACCCCAGAAATCATCATTAATAATTGTTTTAAATTTTTTTTAACGTTTATTCATTTTTGAGAGACAGAGAGAGAGTGCGAGTGGGGAAGGGGCAGAGAGAGAGGGAGACACAGAATCCGAAGCAGGCTCCAGTCTCTGAGCTGTCAGCACAGGGCCCGATGCAGGGCTTGAACTCACAAACCGTGAGATCATGACCTGAGCCGAAGTTGGACGCTTCACCCACTGAGCCACCCAGGCGCCCCATTAATAATCGTTTTAAATGGTGCTCATTCAGATTTACCTGTTTCTATAACCTTCTGATGTGCTCGATTTCTTCCTGCCTGATCATGTTTATGTCTGAGACCATTTTTCTTCTGTTTGAAATATCCCCTTTAGTATTTCTGTTAGCACAGATTTGCTGATAATTAGTTGGTTTTGTTTGTGGAAGATGTGTTTTGCGTTCATTTTGGAGGGCTATTTCCCGCTGGGTGCACGAGTGTCGGCAGTCAGGGTTCTCCCAGCACTTTGAGTACGTTGTTTCTTTCGGGAAGTCACCTGTCAGTCTTGTTCCCTTGAAGGTGATGCTTCTCTCTCTCTTTCTCTCTCTTTTTCTTCCTGGCTGCTTTTAAAGTGGTCTTTGTTCTTCTATTTCAGCAGCCCTGTGAACGAGAGGGAGGTATTGAATTTATCCCAACTGAGGTTATAGAGCTTTTTGGATCTAGGGTATAATGTCTTTTGTCTTTTTGGAAAATGTCAGCCAGTATCTTTTCAACTGCTGCCCCATTCACTCCGCCTTCTTCCCTCAGGACTGCATACCCACAGTTTTTCACTATATCCCATTTGTCTCTTATGCTCTTTTCTGTATTTTTTTTTTTCCATCCTGGTTTTCTTTACCTTCTGTGCTTCAATCTGGATATTCTCTACTGATGTGTCTTATTTGGTATAATCTGCTTTTAAATCTTTCTCCTGAATTATTAACATCAATTACTCTTTTTTGCTTTTAAATTTCTGAAATCCTAGGATTTTTTAGGGCTTCTTTTTCTCTGGGTCTCATTTGATGGTGAAATTCTCTCATCTAATCTTTTTAAATACATTTGAATGTCTGAATCACCTGAGTCTATTTCTGTAGACTATTCAGTATGCTTCTATTTCTTGGCCTGCCTGGTAATTTTTGGTTGAGTATCAGATATTGTGTTTGAAAAACTAGGTAGGCACTCTGAACGATGTTATTTTCCTCATGAGATAATTTAATTTTATTTTGGCAGACGGAGTTTGGGCAAATCACCTCGATTCAGCTCAGGCTGGCCCATTGCCCCTTTTCCATATATGTCTCTCAGTAACGTCAACCCAGAAGGTCCGGGGGTTGGCAGAACCCCAGTCTCCGGCTCTTGTCTCCCCAGTACGAAGAGCCGGCCAAAATGTCTACCTGGGCTGTCTTTTGGGTTTTGTTTTTTTCTTTTAGCAGCTGCTTTTTGCTTGGCCTCTTGGTCTCTGGCCTTGAACTTGTGCAGCTCGGGAACCACTGGATGCCCCGAAGGTTGGTTGCAGGCTGGTTGCAAGCTCCCTTCTTTGCAGGGTCTCGAGGGAGCCTCGCAGGACAGAGCCACGATGCCGCCCCGGTGGGCCTGAGGGCAAAGCATCGGCCCAGAAGGGCTTATTCTCCAGCCTTAAGATCTAATGGGACTTGCCTTGCTAAGTTGTGGGTGCGCTCGGGCCCCAGCACCTTTTCCTTCCTTCCTGTCTCTCCCTTTTGGAGCGGGAACGGCCATCCCAGGCGTGTCCCCACATTGTATTTTGGAAGCACACGTCTTGTTTTGGAGTCACAGGTCCCCAGCTGGATGGGAGTCTGGTCTCCGGGTGAATCGTACCTAGAGTCTCACCTGTGCCTCATGGAGACGAGACCGTGGACGGCAAGAAGTGATGCTGGGATGAGTTGAGGCCTGAGGTCGGTGGGGTGGCACGAGTGTACTTTGCATGTGAGAAGAACACAGACTTGGGGGGACCGGGGCAGAATGTCAGGGACCGAATGTGTCCCCGCAAACTATACGGAAGCCCTGACCCCTAACGCGATGGTGTTTGGAAATGAGGTCTCGGGGAGGTGACAGTTGAGGTCACAGGGCGGGGCGCTTATGATGGGATCATTGCCCTTCTGAGAGCCCAACAGCTGTCTCTGCTGTGAACACACAGCGAGAACGTCCTCGGGCCAGGAGGAGGCCTCTCGGGGACCGCCGCACCTGCGCCTTGATCCTGCTCAGACCTCCACCCTCCAGACCGAGAGTCACTGTTGGCTGCTCCCCGCCCCCTCGTCTCTGGTGTTGTGTCACCAGGGGCGCTGGCGCTGGCTGCGCCCCTTCCTTAGGCTTGGGTTTTCCTGGGCATGCTGAGCCCCGGCTTCTGTCTCCTGATGGCTGCCCAGCAGCTGCAGGCCTTTCTGTTTGGCCTCCAAGGACTCACCAAGCAGCCTGACGGGGCGCCTGGGGGGCTCAGTCGGTTAAGCGTCTGACTCTGGATTTCAGCTCAGGTCAGGATCTTTCGGTTCGTGAGTTAGAGCTCCGCGCTGACGGTGCGGAGCCTGCTTGGGATTCTCCCCGCCCTCCCCTCTGCCCCCCCAACCCCGTACTCTCTCTCAAAATAAATAAACACTGAAAAAAAAAAACCTGAGGACACAAGGTGGCCCTGGGGACACAGCGCTCCTCCTGGCATCGTCTCATCTGCTCATGTGTCTGACTGTGAGGCCCTGGCACTTTCCATGGTGGTTTTCCTGCTGTCGTGGTTTGCTTTTGGAGGCCGGATTGGACGCGGGTGCCCGTCCGCGGTGCCCGTTCTCCTGGTTGGAGCTGCCGCTTCCCTGGTGAGCCTGGCTCTGGCTCCCGTGTCGTGGGAGGTGTCGTGGGAGGGGCGGCTGGTCCTGCTGCAGCCATGGGGGCGCCGGGCAGCTGTGAGCAGCTTGTAAAAGTGAATCCACAGAGGAAAACCCCCACACAGGGAAGAGTTGCATTCCGCATGAGTGTATTTGCAGTAGGTTACTTGGAAGTTGGTATACATCTTTCCATAGACTCTTTCAGAAATTTCGCTCAGCCATTTCTTTTTTTTTTTTTTTTTTAATGTTTATTTATTTTTGAGAGAGATAGAGAGAGAGCACGAGCAGGGGCGGGGCAGAGAGATGGGGAGACACAGAATCTGAAGCAGGCTCCGGGCTCTGAGCTGTCAGCACAGAGCCCGACGCGGGGCTCGAACTCAACGGACTGTGAGATCATGACCTGAGCCGAAGTCGGACGCTTAACTGACTGAACCACCCAGGGACCCCTCGGTCAGCTGTTTCATTAAACGCTGATTTGTACCACCAAACGTTAAGATATTTGTGATGAAATTATTCGAAAGTTGAACTGTTACAACTCCTCGCTCAAAACACCTCTTAGGATTGGTCTTCTTCACGGACGTGGACAGTGTTCGGTGAGGAAGGGCGGCTGTGAAGACCCCTCGGCGGCCCACGACCCTGTCCTCCCGGCGGTAAAGGGGTTGCGCCCCCATGGGTGCTCCATCACCATGGTTGACGCGTGCACCTCGCTGGGTCCTTAGAGCCAATCAGAGATCGGTTCTGAAGCGGGCGTCCTGCGTGTCCCCGTCGCTTGCGTCTGTCCGCGGCGCCTTTCCCCCTGGAGGAGGAGCGCTTTGCGTCCCCTGCCCCGGCCACTGACACGGCAGCGCCTCCCCGTCCCCTCCTCGGTGACCCGGCTTTCTCTGCCCTGCTGTCCTGGCCGTGGGGAGAGGGGGCTGGCAGGGATGTCATGCTGGCAGGTGCTGGCAACCCAGCCCGAGTGCGTCCCCACTCCCCCTGCTGGAGAGGCTCTGCTGTGCGGCGCTCACGCAATTTAAGCTTTAAAACCAGGGTCTGCCAGCGGGTGTGGCCGCGGAGTAGCCTAGAACCGGGGGGCAGTGTCCGGGGGGGAGGGGTGCCCGCGTGGGCCCGGTAGAACCCGGCTCACTCCTGCCTCCTGTGGCCTCCTGGCATGTGGATGCTGCCCCTGTCATGTCCACCCAGCCAGTGGTGACCCGGCCTGGTGCTCCTGCCCCGGGGAGGGGAGTCCCTCTCGGCAGCCTGGTCGGGCCATTTCGGTCATGTGACTGCCGGGGACCCAGGACATCACTGGGGGTCGCCCTGCTCTGTTTTCATCAGCGCCCTTCCCCGCCCGCACAATGACAAGGTTTGGGGTGGCCCCATTCCCGTGTGCTCCCAGTGAAGGCACCCAGGACTTATGATGACAAGTGCCTCGCACACGCCATGGGCCAGGAAGCCTTGCCCCGGGGCACGTCCGGGTGCCCGTCCCAAGGGCTGACCCCATGATTACTGGGACACCCCCCATGGCGTGTCACTGCCCAGCTGTCCCCTCCGCATCCCCTCGTCCCCTAGTTTAAATATTCATGGTGTTTATCGTCATTTGCCGTCAGCTCCAGGAGGACAGTCTTCTGTCCGCTTTGTGTGTGTCTCTAGTGCCCCCCGAGGGTGCTGACTGCTTGCAGGGATGAGGAGATGCGGGCAGCGGCTTCGCTCCCGTGCGAGCCAGTCAAGCACCTGTGTTTCCCGTGTACTTATCTAGACCTTTCGTGGTGGTGTTGTCACAAGGCCGTGTCCTGTGCTGCGTCCTTGTGGGGAGGAGGTAGCCCCTGCCGTGCAGGTAGAAGCCAGGCAGGTGTGACACTTCCGCGGGGAAAAGGACTGCGGCTCACGTGACCCGAGAAGGCCACCCGCCTCCCTCATCACGTGGTTCCCGGCTGTGTGGTCCCAAGACCTTTCCCATGGCCACCTGTGTCCCTGTGGTTCCTCGCCCACCTTCCACGGCTCAGCACCCTCTGACCCACACCTCCAGCTGGAAGGAGATGCTGAGAGGCAGCCTTGTGATCGGGGACACCCCTCAGGTGCACAAGGTCTGTGTCCTGTGCCTGTCCCACCCCGCGGCCCCAGCCCCTGGCACGGTGACCGTGTGTTCATCCCTCAGAACCTGCCAGACTGTGCAGCGGCCCCACAGTTTCCCCACAGCCGGGCTGACATCCCACCCGAACCCCCAAGCTGCTATTGCACAAGGTCATGTGAAGGACGCAGTAGGAGCCTTTCAGTGGGATGTGACCTGGCGGGAGTGTCCTGTGAGCCCAGACGCCGGTGGGGCGATGTGGTGCAGAGAACGGCCCGGCAGGGCCACCGGCCCCCGCCTCTGTCCCCTCACACCAGCTCTGCACACAGTCCTGGATGACCGAGTGACCAGGGCATCTCAGACGTCTTAGCCCAAAACATGCTCTTTGTCACTGCTGTCCTGTGTCACAGACCAAGCCCGGCAGTCCCCGCCCTCGGGGGCACAGAGCCAGGGCGCGGGGGAGGTCGCTCTCCCTGACGGAGCAGCGCCCCTTCTGCCCTGAGACCCCGGTATCGACCTCACGCCACCTCCCACCCCGCGGCCCGAAGCCACCTCGGCCTCGCTTGGGGCCTCGTCGCCAACGTGGGACCGCCTCCCCGGGGGCATCTGGCCATCCAGTCACTGTGCCCTGACATGTGCCACGTGGTGCGGCCACTCTCACCGCACCCGGTTCCGAGGCGCCGCGCGGGGCTGAGCTGGTCACCCCAGGCCGCGGTCCGCTGCCCGGGGACGAGAGGGGCCGTGACATTCGGCACGCCCCACGCCATGCCCCGGGTCTGCGGGGCGCAGGGCGTATCTCACGGCTCGCCGTTCTCGTCGGCGCCCTCCAGACGCTCGATTGCCATAGAAACCGAGCTCGTTAAAATTCCCCACAGCCTCCTAATTATAGAATTTCAAAGGCGAGCAGCCCTTCCTCCGAGGGTTGGAGTTGAGGTGGGGGGTGGGGGCAGCCCACGCGGGCCCAGCGCCGCCCGGAGCTGGCCCAGCTTTGCCGCGATGCCACGTCTGCGGCGCCCAGGACGGGCCCCGGAGGGCACACCCCGAGCCCGGAGCTCGGCCCTGACCGCACAGCCGAGACGGGACCCCGGGAGCCACCAGGACTGTGGGCGAGCTCCACGTGCCTCACGCGGGCCCCCCACGCGTCTGTGGGCGGGCTCCGCGGGCACCGGGATCAGGGGGACGAGGTGGTCCAGCAGTGGGGGCGCGGGGCCCGTGTTCTCCCCAGAGCAGCCGCGCCTCTGCACGCACGTGCTCTCCGAGGACACGGGCTCTTTTCTTCCTTTGTGAACCGTGCCTGTCACTTCGGATCGGGAATAAGGGCCGTGACCTTCCGGGCAGAAACCCAGGACCTGCGAACGCGACCGTTGCCTGAGCTGGTGGCCCGTGAGGTCGGTGGCCGTGGCCTTCGAGGGGAGGGGACCGTTGGGCCCCCACAGCCTCCATCGTCACCTCTGAGATCAGGGGCTCAGGAGGGCAGAGTGGGTTCCATCCAGCCGCGTCCGGCCCTGCACTTGGGGAACGTTCCAGTAAAGACTCAGCTTCGAAAGCGTTGGGCGTTTTGGTGTTTGCCACCGTGGGAATTTGGGTTTTCCAGGAAAGGCTCTCAGTTTGGTTCAGAAGTTAAGGAAGTGCTAATCCCAGTCCAGTCGTGAGAGAAGCCCCAGGCTAAACCCCCAGGCGGGCACCTGAGTCTGACCGCGCTCCTCAAGGCCAGCAAGGTCGTCAAAACCGGGGCCGGCTGAGAAACCGCCACCACCAGCGGGTCCGCGGAAGGACGACATGCCGTGTGGGATTGAGGGTGTTGTCTGGGCCAGAAGCAGCGCGTCAGGGAAAAGTTAGTGGGGCAGAGCGTGTGCCTTAATTGACGCGTCAGCTCGTTGGGGGTAACGAAGGCGCCACACACTCGTCCGATGTCAACCAGAGGGGCACCGGGCCTGCCTGCGGTTTGCACCGTTCCTCCCAAGTCTGAAATTGTAAATTGCTGTGCCCATAGCCTCCAGCCAGGATAGAGCTTAACCCGTACCCACCCCCGTGACCTGTCGCCCGGAGGCCACACTGTCCTGAACTTGGCATTGGTCTTTCACTTACTAGAACAATTTCATCTCATGATTATGGATCCTAAAACAATTTGTTGTTGATTTTGTCTATTTTGTAGTTGTGTAAGAGTGGCACCGTTTCCTAAAGCCCATTTTATACGTATCAATATATCATTTTCTATTGACTTTTTAGGTAGTTTGATTTTCGAAGATGTATCTGTCATGCTGCGGGTGGCTCAAGTCAGGTGTTACCGCCGGTCGGGTCTCTGTGGTGCAGCCGCACGCTCACCGCGTCCATTTACCATCCTCTTGTCTGTGACCCTGGGCATCTTCAGACGTGCTTGAATGTCCCCCAGCTCGTGTGCGACAGTTTCTCTTCGGCTTTGATCAAGGAGTAATGCAATCGCTAGGTCATGGAGGAAGCAAATGTTCCTCCCCACAAATATCGGTGCTATGTTAGCCCCCCTCTCGGAGAATAAGCAGCTTCCAGGTTGCTGTACCTCAGGGTTGTGGGAGATTAACCTGGGCCCACTGCTCAGGCATCAAGGATACCGAGGTGCCTTTGGGTTTCCCTGATTACTCACGAGGTGGGGCTTCTGGTCATTTTCATTCACTGTCTGTCTTCTGTGGAATGCCTGTTCTTGTCTTTTGTTCACGGTTTTCCTTTGTTAACTTATGGAACTTGTGTGTGGATCCTGAGTCACGAAGCCTCACCACGTGTGTGTGCCGATACTGTAGGCCGATTCTCTTTGGCTTCCCTGGTGGCCTCTGGATGAACATGAGTGCTTGTTTTGATGCACTCAGGTGCACTCGCTCCTTATTCTACTGCCTTTTGTGTTTTCAGAGTTTTTCTTGCCTTCATATTAGTAAGATCTTCTCCTACGTTTCCTTATAGAATTTGTTGTCGTTTTGCTCCTCATGTGTAAGTTCTAGTCTTTTGAGGGGACAGAGCTGTGTGTGGAGTGAGGCCAATGCGGGCCACGTGCAGCCCTTGGTCTTGTCCCCTCGGTGAGTGTGCCTGCCTGCTGTGCATTCCCTAATGCCCCTTGGCCTCTGCTAGGACATCTTTGTGTGTCTTATTTTGGCCGACTTTAACCAAATTTGAGGGATATCCAGTTGGGCATATTTTTAGACATATTTTAGGGCATATTTTCTGTGTGGAAGTCGGCCGGAATCAAGAAAGCCAGAGTGTTGGTGCTGGTGTGTCCCCATCAGGCCAGGTCAGTTCCCTCTGTATCTCTGTGTCCCCTGGTCTGTGTCTGTCACTCAGTGCCTTCTCTCTTCAGGACACCTGGGGGTTGTGAATGCCACATCCGGGGAGGGGCAGGGGATGTGATCACCATGCACAGGGATAGCCAGTCTTGTGGACGTCAGCACAGACCCACCGCCAGCCAGGCATCCTTCAAACCAAGCCAGGTGGCCTGGAAGGCCTGGGTGTGGCTGGACACACCTTGTCAGCAGGGCAAAGGCCCTGGAGGCCACCAGGGACTCCTTAGGGGCAAGGGACACGTAGACTGAGGGTGGTACTGCCTCCTGTGGACTCCAGGCCTGAAGCCCAGGTGTGAACTCGCAGGGGGAGAGCAGGAAGGTGGAGGCTAGTGCCACCTCCCTCCAGGCCCTGCTCTTGTCCGGGAATTGCTGAGAGCCTGTGGCGGGAAACCTTTGAGGGGTCCTTGGGCAGCACGTGGGCCTCTGCCAAAGCCCCAGCTGCCCGCCGGCTGTGGGGCTCCTGCCGCAGAGGAATCCGACTTCTTGTTTCTTGGTCTCCCGCTTAAAGGGAGGGAAGCAGGCTCCAAGTGGTCGTCCAGCCAGAGCTGCTAATTTGCTTGTTTTAAAAACATTCCGTTACAGTTTCCACATTGGTGTATATTCGTGGCACTTCCACGGCTCATGAAAGTGGCTTTCACTGCGGAACTTTATAAAAGCACAAAGCTTCCCGTTGTATCCTGAGTGTTTTGTTTGTCAGCGTTTGCCTCAGAGTGTTTGGAAGGAGCGAGTTATGAGCATTTTTAGGGAAGAATCAAACGAGCGGCTCTAGTTCCCCAACTGCTCTGGCATTTTTGATCAGCAGTGTCCTTCTGACAAGTCGAGATTGGTGAACGTGTGTTTTGAAAGCGACGTGTTGGGTAACGCTCGACTCAGCACGAGTGCCCGGCCTGTCTGCCCCACCTCTGCCCCGAGATGTGTCAGGCCGGCGACACCGGGAGGGGGTCTTGTGTGTCCGGGTGGGCAGGTCGCCCGGCCGAATGCTGTGTTTCTGGCTGACCGTGGACTCCACGTGGCAGCCGCAGCCCCTCTGTGGATGGTGAGACGTGAGCTCATGGCCCCTCTGAACCACATCCCAGTGTGGAACAGGGGGCCTGGTTTCCACGCCCGGAGGAAGGAGGGTGGAAAGGAAAACAAGGAGGAGGGCTTGGAAGTGGGCTGGCCTCCAGTGACGTTCTGGCCGGACCCTCTCGGGGGCCGCCCAGCTGCTGTCCTCCCTGCCAGGGTGGCCGCCGGGCACACCGTCGCGCCAGCCCCTGGACGGAGCGGCCGTCACCGCGGGCTGACGGCCACCGGGCTCCTGTCCTCGTGTGGGGGGGGCACTGGTGGCCGCGGGGCTGTCGTTTACCCGTCTTCTATCCTCCCTAGAGTCCGTCTACCGCCGCGGAGCCAGAAGATGGAGAAAGCTGCACCGCGCCAACGGCCACCTCTTCCAGGCCAAGCGCTTTAACAGGGTGAGTGCCGCCGACGCGGGGCCCGGCCTGAGCAGGACCCTTCCGCGGAGGGTGGGCGGGGCCGCGGAGGCCGTGCCAGCGGGTTCCAGAAATGAGCCGCGGTGAGGCTCTGGTCAGGCCTTTCCTGCACGTGGTGGCTGTTTGACGGATGCAGCCTGTGCATCTCGGCGTTGCTCTGCTGGGATGACACCAGCCGCAGCGTGTGCTCTTGGCCGCGAGGACCTCCTGTGTGCCCCGGGGCCCCCTCAACGCCCGTGTCTGCCACCCAGGCGGGCCCGCTGCCCGGCCCTTCGTTCCCGTCGTTCCTCTTCAGGACGCTGTTGCATTCGGCAGGAATGATGTGGTTTGTGTGGCTTTGTGGTTGGTCCGCTTCACAGTGGGGGAGGGGGGAGGGGGTGCCTGCAGGTGCCTCACTGGCCCAGGCCCCTCACGTCCCGGGGCCGCCGGAGCCACGCGCCACAGACGGGGCTTAAAGCAGCAAGTCCTTCTCCCCCAGTTGCGGAGCCACAGGCCCCAAGCCGAGGCGTGGGCAGGGCTCTGCTCCCTCTGATGGCTCTAGCGGAGCATCCTTCCAGCCTTTTCCAGCCCCCGGGGGCTGTGGCGGTCCTGGGTTTGTGGCTGCTGCAGTCCGATGTCTGCTCTGTCCTCACGTGGCCTCTCTTCTCTCGCAAGGACGTCCGTCGGGATTAGCCCCCACCTGATCGACTATGACTTCATTTTAACTAAGTATCTCTACAGAAATTCTTTTTCAAAATGAGGCCTCATTTGGAGGTTCTAAGGGGACGTGAATTCGGGGACACCATTCAACCCACTCCAGCAGCCACACGCGTGCTCGCCTGAGGGCCTTTGCACTTGCTGAGTGCTGTGCCCGGTGCGCCCGCCCCCATGCTCTCAGAGCACATGCTCTGTCTTACTTTCTGTCTCTTGGCTTGGACGACTATCCAGCCCCTCCTCTGTGCCCCCGTCACATATGCACCTGCTGCCCCCCACTGGGTGCAGTGCTCTGGTCACTGGGACTCTGAACGTGGGTTCTTCGATGATTGGAGCCAGGGGAGACCCAGGGCACCGTGTAGGGACCAAGAAAGAATGGGGCACGTCTGTGAGGAATGAGAAAGACCCCGGGAACCGAGGTGGGTGGCGGGAGAGCACGGGCTCCAAGGAATGTCGGGTGTCTTGGGGGAGGTTAGCCATCACCAGCAAGCCAGTGCCTGAGGACAGAGGTGTGGCTGCATCAATAACGGACACACACGCATCAATAACGGACGCACGCGGACTGACTGGGTGTGGACGGGAACTTTTGTGATGAAAGGAGGCTGCCCACAACGTGAAGAAATGGAAACATCCCAACTCTCAGGATGCGAAGCACCTGCCGCCCCCTCCCCGTGTTTATTTTACCGGCCAGCTTTGTGGCCAGGAGGCTTTTCTTTCTGCACATCTGGGCACCAACTTGGTTCTGGACAGAGAGGGGTCTCGGCCAGATGGGACCAGCCACCTTTCGGGATATCACAGAAGGTTCTAGGCGTCCTGCTCCCCCGTGTTGACTGCTGGTGAAACACCATTTCTTCATCACAGCTGACTCACCGGTCTGAGACGAAGCCCACCCACCCAGCAAGACAGGCCGGGGCCCGGCTTGTCCCCCCCTGCAGATTGTAGGAGAAAACCCCATTTGTCTGATTGCAGGGTGCAGACCCTGACTCTGCTTTCCCCTGCCTGCCCCTCCTGCCCCTCTCCGTTCCCACCCTGTTATACATGTTCCGCTGTCCCCAGAGCCCCAGAGTGGGTTTTCCCACACACGGGGAGGGAGAAGGGAGCCTGTCCAAAGACCCTCGACTCAGATCGTTTGGTCGTTCACAGATGAGGAGGCAGATGTGTGCGCAATTTGTTGCCAATTTTGGTTTCCCGCCTGACTGTCCTTGGCTCGACGTCCCGTTGCCTGAGCCCTGGAGGCTGGCTCCGTGCCGTTCACTGTGTTAATCACAGGGCTGTGCACTTCAACTCCACCTGTCACTTGAAAGGATGTTTGCAGAGCCCCGCGCTTTGTTCTACAGGAATCGGCAAGACCTACAGGCAAAAAGCCCACAAGAGGTCATTTCTTCCGTCCTCCTCGGCAACTCAAGGGCGGAAAGTGAGTGAACTCAGTCACACCGCCGGCCATCTTCCCGAGGCACCTGCCTGGATCGTTATTTGCCGTCAACGTGACGTTTCTTCTAGAACAATGAGAAAAGGTTCCATCGGTGAATCAAAGGGAGAGATCCAGCGAGTTTCTGGAGAAGAAATGAAAACCTCCGTCCTGGAGCGGGAGACACGGGCGGCATGGATGGGGGGGCACGAGGGCGAGACCCCCTCTGCAGGATGCGACTGATGGTCAGAGTCCCGCCCTGGGAAGCCCCGGGGCGTGAGCATCTCTGGCAAATGCCCGTCGAGGATTTCTCCTAAGCTTCTTGGTCCCAGCGACTAGAACAGGGGTTAGCAAGCAATTCCTGTTAAATCCATGTTAAGAGCCGAGAGTAGATACCTTAGACTTGCCGGGCCACAAGGCCTCTGTTGCAGCCACCGCCCCATCATAGTGTGTGTGCACAGGCAGTGGGTCGACAAACGAGTGAGGGCCTGTTCCAGTAAAACTTTGTTTGGAAAACACAGGTGGTGGTCCTCATTGGCCTGCCCCTGGACTAGGGATTGGAGTTACCACTGGCTGAACCATCAGGCCGCGAGAGGAGCAGGTCTGGGGCCTGGTGGGAGCCGCCTTTCCCACCCCCCAAGAAGCAGCAGAAACCCAGACCAAAGGCTCCGACCTCAGATGAGAGCTCAATATGGCCAAAAACTAGAACGGCTGATGTGAAATCCGAGCAAGGGCCAGATTCAGTGGTGTGTAAGGAGACTTAAAATGTTTTTACCCCATTAACTTATTAATTCATGTGAATTTCAGAGAATCGTGGCTCGGGGGTTAGGTTTTGTTTTATTTCTTCGTGATGTCTCCTGAAGTGTTAACAAGTCAAACACAGGTCTGAGATCGAGAGCCCTTGCCAACGTGTGATAGCCTCTCCGGACAAGCGAGGGCACGCTGCTGCTGGTCAGCGGCTGGCCCGGCCCGGCCCCTGCTCATCTCTGGGAAGGAATGTGTTACCTCGCAAAGGCACCGATCGGCTGTGAGTTTGCCCCTATCCGCGAGCCAAGCGTTGCAGATTAGGTTGTTCAGGGGTGACGATGGGAAGGCTGCGCGTGTTGGTGGGTTACGTAAGAAGGTGCTTTTGTTTCACGGCTTCGTAAATGGTGTTTGACAGACACACACGCAGAAGAGAGTGAAACCCATCTTCATACCTGAAGCTCCTCCTTTGAATGCGAAGCTGGGCATTCACCCGGCATGAGACCGTGGCCCCCGCGGCCGTCCACTGCGCCCCGTCCAGGCCATTCCCCGCCGGGCCCACCTTCTGTGCCTGCCAGCTCGTGGGACAGACGCTTTAGGCAACAGGGAGGACTCGGAATAAGTTCTTCTCTTTCCTGTTTCCGGAGTTAAAAGTGACGTGGGGTGTGTGAGTGTGTGTTTGCTTAACCTTAGCAAACGTGGTTGGGGCACCTGTGTGCCAGGACCAGCCCCCTCAGGCCCTGGTTTCCGAGCTCGGTGCTTCGCTGGCGAGGAGTCGGCTTCTTGGTGCCCGTGGCCCGGAGCACAGGCCCACGGCCTGTCCGTGTCACCCCGATCCGCCCCCCCCCCCCGGCCCCCGCCCGAGTCTACCCATCAGAGGATTCCATCAGCCGTCGTGAACGAACTACAGTGCAGTGTGGTCCTTCACGGTTGTCTCCAGGAGCAGAGACTCTCTCAAAAGAAGGGAATTTGTTAAAAACGGCAAAAAGAGGCTAAAGCCTGCCAGGGAGTTCAAGCCAGGAAAGATGGTCGCGGGAACCCGGCAGACGTGCGGCCACGCGTGTGACCGGCTTTCTGAACACAGTCATCTTCGTGCCCTTTCAACAGCCCAACGTGGGGAAAACATCACCAAACCAGCTGACGATTGCCATTAATTTCAGCTACTTAGAGCTTGAAGAACGAAGATTGACCGCGGAAAAATCTTTAAAACTCCCAAAACCCAAGCAATCGCAGGCTGCCCCTAGCGGCCAACACGCGACACGTAATGCCAGGCAGAGTTAGTCTCTCTGTGGCCGTCCGGGGGAGGTGTGTGGATGCCCCCCGCGGCCCCCTCAGCCTGGGTCACTGCACCAGACGGGACGCCACCCTGTTCGGCACACGACCCAGCAAGGGCTGGAATCCCCTCCGGTCCCTACAAGTAAGGGGGGGCCTTGCCCGTGGAGGGGTCTTGTCACCCCTGCCAGAGCGGGACCCCATGGTTCCCCCGGCCTGGGAATGGACCCAAGCAGGGGGCCCCCAGCTTGGGCAGAGCCTGGTGCCCGGCGTGACCCACTGGTTGGGCCACCTCCTGTCTAGCTCCCCGTCATCTTTCGGGACATCGGGGAAGGTGCAACGTGCCCCAGTGCTGAGCTGGGTCCCCTGCAGTGAGGCGCGGGCTCCAGGGGCGCCCAGGCCCTCGGCGTGACGGCCGCTGTCCTTGCAGAGAGCGTACTGTGGCCGGTGCAGCGAGAGGATATGGGGCCTCGCGGGGCAGGGCTACAGATGCATCAACTGCAAGCTGCTGGTCCATAAACGCTGCCACGTGCTCGTCCCGCTGACCTGCAAAAGGCATATGGTGAGTGTGGGCCAGATTGGGCCCCGGGGGCCCGCGGGTGGGGCCAGCCTCGAGCCCACTGCCCACGCTGACCCTGGCGGCCCTCAGTCCCCCTCTGTCAAATAGGGTCCTGCCGCCAGCGAGGCAAGAGGAGGGGCTGGGACGGGGCCCCTCTTCCGAGCCCTGTGAGCCCCTAGCGCGCGTGTGGTGGGCCTCAGGTGCCCGCCGCCACTCTGGCACGAAGGTGCGGGGCCAGGGAAGGCTTTTGTGGGCCCCAGGCACGAAGCAGCTCTCGAGCAGAGCAGAGGGGAAAGCGCCATGACGGTCCGCACGCCAGGACCTGCGCCGTGGGACCCTCACCACCCGCCCGCGATCCTGGAGTCGGAGTCCCAGCCCTTTGAGATGCTGTTCGTTTCCTTACTGAGCGTCCAGGCTCGCTCATGCTCCTGGGCCTCTGGCCGTCACCCCTGATGGGACTAGAACAGAGTCCAGACCTTGTCGCACCCCGATGTTGCTGAGCCCTGGGATGTGGGGTCCCATAGGTCCGCGTCAGCCTAAGAAACGAGGCCATCCCCACAGATGTAGTCAGTTGGGGGCCGAACGATGCCAATGCCTGGAGCCCGGTGTCCGCCAATAGGGGGCTGTGGCGGGGTGACCTCAGCATCCTGGGACTCTGATGCAGCCATGGGGGCAAGGGAGACTACCAAGCATTATGAACAGATGCCCTGCTTTTTAAAGCACCTGCTGGAAAGGTCACAGTGTGAGGTGCTGAGTGATCACCCTGCCTGTGGACTCAGGAAGTTTCTATGTGGGTCTTTCCACCTCCAGGGCAACAATGTTACCAGGTACACTTGTGTAACATGTATTGTCACACACGCTACAATGTGTATGCCAGAAGAGGTGATTCTAGAAAGTCACAGGGTATCTCCAGAAGCTACACTGTGACACCTGACTGGTCACTTTGTAATGCTCATGTCTTCGCAGGATTCTGTCATGCCTTCCCAAGAACCTGCAGTAGACGACAAGGACAACGTGGACCTTCCTTCTGAGAACACCGATGGAAGTAGGGGCTTTCTTCCCACTCGTGGAGCCCGGGCTCTCCGCCCCGGAATCCCTGCTTGCCCGCCATTCTGACCACACCTCACTGCGGGGCTGGGGATGTCCCCAGGGCCTTCCCTCATCCTGGGCAGAGATGGCAGGGTGGGGTGGCCTTCTGTGGGCACGCACATCTCTGGGAGTGGCTGCCGTAGGAGTCGGGGTGGGCGTTTTCCCTCGGCACCGACCGTGGGAGTTCTAGAAGTTGTTTATGGTGGCACCCACCCTGGGCAGGCTGCTGCGTCGAGCTGGTCTCCATCCGTGGAAAGGCCTGCTGTCAAGGTGGTTCTTGAGTTTCTGTGGGATTTCGTGGGGGTTTGGGTGGGGGAGAGACTTTTGTTTAATAGTAAGAAGCGTTCGGAGAATGATTTTGAATACTAGTTGGACTGATGGCTTAGCTCTGAGCTCCCAAAGTCTGTGGATTATTATGAGAGCTTGGAAGAGTCCCTGCCCTCGAGTGGTGAATGTGAGCTCTGCACCCTGAGAGTCCTTGAAGGATGAAATGAGACCACAGAAGATAAAGCATTTAGCACAACAGCTCACACAAAGCAGACAACAACCCACACACCCACACACCCACCCACCTACCCATCCAACCATCCATCCACTTACTGTCCATCTACCCATCCACCCACCTATTCATCTGTCTACCTGTCCACTCATCTATCCACTCACCATCCATCCATCCAACCCCCCTACCTATCCATCCACTTATCCATCCGTCCATCCATCCATCCATCCATCCATCCACCCCCCTACCCATCCATCCCCTTATACATCCATCCACCCATCCATCTACTCATCTGTCCACCCATCCTTCCATCCATCCAACTATGCATCAGTCCATCAGTCCACCCACCCACCTATCCATCCATCCATCCATCCATCCATCCATCCATCCATCCATCCTTCCTTCCTTCCTTCTGTCTGTCCGTCCGTCCGTCCATCCATCCATCCATCCATCCACCCACCCACCCACCCACCTACCCATCCAACCATCCATCCACTTACTGTCCATCTACCCATCCACCCACCTATTCATCTGTCTACCTGTCCACTCATCTATCCACTCACCATCCATCCATCCAACCCCCCTACCTATCCATCCACTTACCATCCGTCCATCCATCCTTCCATCCATCCACCCACCCACCCACCCATCCATCCAACTATGCATCAGTCCATTAGTCCACATACCTATCCTTCCTTCCTTCCTTCCTTCCTTCCTTCCTTCCTTCCTTCCTTCCTTCCTTCCTTCCTTCCTTCTGTCCGTCCATCCATCCATCCACCCATCCACCCACCCACCCACCTACCCATCCATCCATCTATCCCTCCACCATCCATCCACCCGCCATCCCCTCTTCTGCCCGCCTGCCCACCTATCCATCTGCACACTCTAAGAACAGTGTCTGGAAAGCTAAATACCACAGTCTTCTTGAAGAGTTACTTCCACATGAATCGCTGAGAACATGTGTCACAAATGCAGGTTCCCAGGCTCCACCCACAGAGGTGTAGAGTCAGCAGGTCTGGGTGGGACCAGGAAGCTGCATTTTCTTATGACTGTGCGGTCAGCTGTGGCCACCCCGTGATTCGCCCTGAATGCTGCAGACGTGGCCTGGGCCACCGGTGTCTCCAGAGGATCGAGGGGCCCTGGGTTCCCCTGTGTGTCAGGCTCCATTCCTGACAATGCCTAGAATGCCCTGTTTTTTCTTTCTCTCTTCACTAGTTGCTTATATTTCTTCAAGCCGGAAACATGACAACATTAAAGATGATTCTGAGGTGAGTAAATAAGATGGCTCGTTGGTGTTTCCAATTTTTTTTTATAAGTTCATTAGCTCGTTTCTGGGGCAGTTATGGAAATTTAAATAGGGACCAGACAGGCTTGGGAATGCTAACCTGTCTAACCTCACCGTAAGCGAGGGAGTGGTGTGCGGACATCTAGGGCGACGTTCACTCAGGGCTTCAGGATGGAGTCCCACGGAGGTTCTGGCGTTTCGCAGAAGGGATCTCCAGAGCATTAGGTGGACAGACAGCGAGCGTGTGCGGCTGACAGGAGCCACTGCTCAGTCGCAGACGTGAGGGTGCAGCGTTCACTGCATGGTTCTCTCAGCGACGGGGAACTGGGGGATGAGGTGTCATCGGCCAGGTCTGTGTGAGCCCAGGCCGCAGGCTGGTGTGAGCCTGGGTCAGGGGACCTCTCTGACCTCAGAATCCTCTTCTGTCCAGTTTGGATAACGCTCACTCCTGGCACACACAGGAAGCTTTCCACGCCACCAATCAGTGGGGGGGCTCTTTCCGCACCGGTCCAGGGTGGCACAGGCCATCCCCACCCCCACGAGGGAGCCCCCATGCTCTTGGGTTTTGAGAAAAGGAGGGAGAGCTGGTCCCCGGCGGGTGGGGTCGCTAGCTTTTTATTGTCTCCCGGGGTCCACGCGGAGGAATCACCCTGGATTGTCCTTGCCCTTTGTCCTGTTTCGGGCGTGTTTATGGCTGGGCGGCCTAGGGTCAGAGGTAGATTGATAGATTCTTGCCGAATTTGCTAGTGACTTGTTCTCCCCTCACTCCTAAGGTTCAAACGTTGCGTTTTCTCCTGTCTCCTGTCACAGGACAGGCGTTCCCGTCACTGGGAAATTGGCCCCTCAGGAAGCGGCAGGATGTTGGCACTGCCCGCGCGGGGCACGGGGCCTCTGGCTTTGGGGGACGGGGTGTGCAGTATGGCGAAGTTAGTCTGTTGGGGGGCAGTGAGGAGTGGGTGGGCGCCGGCCCGGAACCTGCCTGCAGAAAACAGGCTGCTGGCCTGCCGCGGCTCAGTCTTGCTGGGGCACGTCCTTTGTGAATCCCCCAGAGGCTCTTTGGGGCGCAGATGTGGCAACAACCTCCTGCGGGCTCAGTGGGCCCAGGGCTTACGGGTCTTGAGCTGCAACCTTTGTCCGATTTTATTTGCATCAGACCCTCCCTTGATTTGTCTGATGTACTGTTTCTTTTCTTTTTTTTTTTTTTAACGTTTATTTATTTTTGAGACAGAGAGAGATAGAGCATGAACGGGGGAGGGGCAGAGAGAGAGAGGGAGACACAGAATCGGAAACAGGCTCCGGGCTCCGAGCCATCAGCCCAGAGCCCGACGCGGGGCTCGAACCCACGGACCGCGAGATCGTGACCCGGGCTGAAGTCGGACGCTTCACCGACTGAGCCACCCAGGCGCCCCTTTGTTGTACTGTTTCCACACCACCGAGCAGTTCTCCAAGTCTTGGGGGACCCTGACCAGGTGTCCTACAGTTCGCTGCATTCTGACCCCCCTCTGCCTGGAGCTAGCGTCAGGCCCCAAAGGGAAGGGCTCAGATACCATTCACGCATCCGGGTGGCCGGCCACCTGCGTGTGCTTCTGACCAACCAGCTGTAAATTGGGGGTTCCCACGACCCTTTCCTTGGGTTCAGTTAATTTGCTAAAGCGGCTCACAGGCCTCAGGGAAATATTTTGCTTCCTGGGTTCCTGGTTTGTGATAAAAGGAGATCACTCAGGAACAGCCGGATGGAGGAGGTGCACGGGGCCAGGGCTGGGGGGAGGGGGCGGGGTATCCGTGCTCCGTCCAGGCCCGCTCCCCGTGTCACCAACCAGAAGCTCTCCAGACGGGGTCCTTTTGGGTTTGTGTGGAGACTTCGTAACAGGGGCGTGACTGATGAGGCCTTGGCCATTGGAGAATGGGCCCAACCCCGGCCCCTCTCCCCTCCCCGGAGGTCAGGGGGTGAGGCTGAGTTCTGACGCCCTATAATCAGCGGGGGTTGGTAATCACCGCCATCCTTAGGTGGCCTGGGCTTCTCAAAAGTTGTCTCATTAACATAAAAAAAAATGCCTTTTCTGTGAGGTAGGGAGCTCCAGGGGTGTTGGGAACTCCGTGCCAGGAATGGGGCTGAGACCAACATATTTGTCAGTATAAATCCCAGGGTCACGATTTACTCCTTCTGTCCCGGGAAGCCTGCTGCTGCCCTTTTGTGTTCCACCCCGGCTTTGGACTGAGATTTTCGGCTCGGCCCTGTGTGTGGCCGGCTCTGGGGCGGCCGGTGGGGCATCAGAAGATTCCAGTGACTGAGGAGAAGTCACACAGACTCCAGTGTGCAGCCTCCGTCCACAAAACCTCAGGACAGCTCTGCCTTGCTGGGACCACAGCTTTCCCAGAGGACCTGACAGATGGCGCCCAGACTTCCTGACTTTCCTTCCTGGTCATTCCCCGTCTGGCATGAGTCAGGAGCACTTAGTTACCCCCTGCTTCCCCTACAGATACCCTTGCCAGAGACAGTTCTTAGGAGGGAGGCCTCTGTTCTTAATCGGATCACCTTTCGGTCTCATTATGTATTTCCAGGAGTCCGACCTCGGGGCTTTGCAGATCTCAGCTGGTTCTGCTCTGTAGCCCCCGGGGGAGCCTGTCCTGGGGAGGCCGGCCCCCGTCACCCACGTGCCCACAGAGGGCCGCCTGTGGCTGGCGACTGGGCCACGGTCTGCAGAAATGACGGGCTTTCGGAGTGGCGGGACCGGGGTGGTCTTCGGGGCACAGAGTCGGGGCCCGTGAGCAGAATCGTGCCCTGAGCTCCAGGCCCCGCGCAGGGACTCGTCACCCTCGGCGGGGGGGGGGGGGGGGTCCCGCCCTTTCCCACGTTCTGTCTCGCCCTCAGGACCTCAAGCCGGTTATCGACGGGATGGATGGAATCAAAATATCTCAGGGGCTCGGGCTGCAGGACTTTGACCTGATCCGGGTCATTGGGCGCGGGAGCTACGCCAAGGTCCTCCTGGTGAGGCTGAAGAAGAACGACCAGATGTACGCCATGAAGGTGGTGAAGAAGGAGCTGGTCCATGACGACGAGGTGAGGGCCGGCGCGGGCTCGCGCCTCCTTCGTGGGGACCCGCAGGCTCCCGTGTTTGCCCCGTCAAGGGGAGCAAGACACTCGTCACAAAATTCACCGCTGCGGCCATGTCCAAGTACACGTTTGTGTATACTCGGTGCCTCGTCCCCGCCGTCTCGTTCCGGGCCGTTGGCACCCCCGGAAGGAAGCCCCGTGCGGCCGTTGCGGCCGGCCTCCTGCCTCTGGCCCTTGCGTGTAGTCAGAACCGCCCTGCCTTTTAAGCCTGAGCAAGACTCCATTTGGCGAGCAGACCACACGTGGTCTATGCGCTCACCTGTCGGTAGAGGTCGGGATGGCTTCCACCTTTTGGCGACTGTGATCCGTGCCGCCGTGAGTGTTCACCTACGGGCATCTGCTCCGGGGCCCGCGTCCAGGTCTTGGGGGGTCTTCCCGGGAGTGGGGGCGCCGGGGCGCCAGGGCTCCTGGGGCTTAGCTGTTCGAGGAGTCAGCCAGCGGTCCCACAGCAGACGCAGCATTTCCCATTCCCACCAGCCACGCGTGAGGGTCCCGCTTTCTGCGCGCCCTTTCCAGGAACTGCTGTTTCCTGTTTTTGATTACCGCTGTCCTGGCAGGTGTGAGATGGCAGTGTGATTTGCACTCCCGTGGCGACTCGTAACGTCGCGCGTCCCTCCGTGGGCCTCTTGGCTTCGTGGACGTTGGGTCTTTTTCTCTCGCACTTGAGTGCGGCTTCTACGTCCTTGGCTCACAGGTAGCAGTGGTCCTGTGACTCCCGGCCCTGTTGCGCATGAGGCAGCTCGGTGTGTGTGGCGCCAGAGCACCCAGGAAGGCTGCCCTGCCCTGGCCCCGACTGGTGGTTTGGAGGGAGAAGGCAGGGCTGAACTGGAGCTTTTACTTGCTCTGCTAGCAGGGTGCATTTGTGCAGTGCACGGACTGCCCAACTGGCCCTTGAGTGCTAAGCTCACAGGTGAGGAGACTGCGGCTCAGAGAAGCAGCACTGCAGGGTGATTCCAGACGCCCCCTCCCAGCACCCTGGCCAACCGGAAAGTTAGTGGAATGTGTGAGGTCAAGTTTGTAGAATTGAAAGAAAAGGTCAGGAGAGACTTACTGCTTTGGTTCATGCTTGGCGTTTTCAGATCATCCCCTGGGGCCCAAGGTGTGGCGGTGGGACTTTTAGGTGGTCTCTCCAGAAGAGCGTGACTCTGGGAGTCAGTGAGTGGGAGCTGAATGTGTGTGAGTGTGTGTGCACGTCCACGTGTGTCACGGGTGTGTCGCTACACGTCTGCCCGTGTCATGGGCGTGTCTGTGTGTGTGCAAGACTGCATGTCACATAGCTGCCTGTGTGCGTGTCTGCGTCTGAGGGAGACCCCAGCGTCCATGACTGTGAGTCTGGCCTGTGGACATCAGGCGTAGGGGCACCGCAGTGGGCTGAATGGTGACCCCTGAAAAGATATGTCTGCATCCTAATCCCTGGAGCCTGTGAATCTGGAAGTGGGGTCCTGGCAGATGTAATTAGGTTGAGGATCTTGGGGGGATCATCCTGGGTTATGTGGGTGGGCCCTGAATGCAATGAGAGGTGTCCTAGAGAAAGGCAGAGAAAGAGTTGAGACAGACAGACAGAAGCAGCACAGACACCCAGGGAAGCCGATGTGGTGATGGAGGCACTGAAGAGTCAAGAACCCCCCCACCCCCCTTGGCCCACCCCCATGTCAGGCTTCTGACTCAGAACAGAGAGTACGAGTGGGGAAGTTTCCAGGCCCTGGAGACTCGGGAGCCTGGCAGCAGTGGAGTGGGAGACCCTGGCGGCTGGACTCTGGGGGGGGGGGGGGGAGGGGAGGGAGGGGAGGGGAGTCTCGGCCACTCACCAGGGTTTTCGCCTGAGCACCTGGGGACCCAAGCCCCTTTGGAGCACGGATGGCGCAGGCTGGTCGGGCGCTGCGGGAGGCCTCCTCTGCAGGGCGAGATGCCCGGTGCGGCTACCCAGCACCCATCGCCCGAGCGAGTCTGGAGCTCGGGGAGAGGTGGGCTGGGAGCGCCCTGCACGGACGTCAGGTCTGCAGCCGGTGTGCACGGGGGGGTCTTCTGGGGGAGAGAGGGGGCTCCAGACTGAGCCCAAGGAGGACGAATCCGACATGGTCGTTGGTCCGCTGAAGAGTGCACTCTTTTGTTTGCAAAAAGCTTCAGGGACAGGCGGCGCCGCTCTGGACACATTCCTTTCCCTCTCGCTTTCTCAACCCCTAGGAGGAGAGGTTTAACCTGGAAGTTTGGGAACCTCCTCTACCTCTGCTTTTGGGGTTGGAATGGAATCAAAGCTGAGGAATCATTGTGGCTCTAGAGTAACTTGACTTTGCAGCTTTGCCCCCAAGTCCAGCGTGGACTGGGAGGGAGATAGCCTGTGGCAGGAGCTGGTGCGAGACATGGGATGGGATACTGGGGAATCTGCTTAGGCGTCCATCCTGTTCCCTCGCGTCTTAAGTGCAGATGATAATACCCAGCTGCCAAGGCGGCCGCGGGGGGCCTTTGAGGCAGTGCATGGAGAGCCTGCAACCCAGAGGCCAGCACAGAGCTGGCGGTGGAGGTGGAGATGTGCTGATGGAGGTGCTGATGGTGATGATGGTGGGGATGGCAGGGATGGTGATGGTGATATATTTCTTAGTGGACATTTTCCTTTCCGGGGTGCACCGTCTTCTTACAAGCAGAGGTAAGAGACATGTCTCTCTTGCCCCCCTTCTCCGGGATGAAGGGTGTTTGGGAGCCTCATTAACACACCCTGGTTTCTATTTCAGGATATTGACTGGGTACAGACAGAGAAGCATGTGTTTGAGCAGGCATCCAGCAACCCTTTCCTGGTCGGCTTACATTCCTGCTTCCAGACAACAAGTCGGTAAGAGAAAGAGCGTGTTTCTAAGAGTGCTGCTTTCTGAATTGAACTACGTGGAAACTGAGTTGGCATAAGGTTTTCACTATCGTATGTGAGGTCCTCTGAGTTGCAAGCATGGGGCTTTTTCTTTGGCTCATCAGACTAGCTTTGTTATTCTCATTAGCTGGTGTCGTATTAAGTAAATGTCATGCATTTGAACCTAAATTATTTCACTGCATTTATAAAATATTTAATGAAAACATCCCACTGAGTTGAGTCTAGGCATATAGGCATTGGGTCAGGTGTTGGGATGCCACTGTGGGCAGGAGGTGGGTTTCTGTGCTTATAGGTCTTACCGACAAGCAGAATGAATGAATGAATACTAACGGCTTCGCTCATAAACTTAGATATATAGGAATCCTGCTGTTTCAAAAGGCCTGGGTGGCTCAGTTGGTTGAGCATCCGACTCTTGATTTTAGCTCAGGTCATGATCTCACAGTCATGAGATCAAGCCCTGCCTTGGGCTCCACGGCGCGGAGGCTGCTTAAGATTCTCCCTCTCCCTCTGCCCCAACCCCACTAGTGCTCACTCGCTCTCTCTCTAAAAAAAAAAAAAAAAAAAAAAGTTAAACTCAAATAAAAGGGTTGAAAACTACTGGTCTAGGATAGTCAACATATATTTAGAATTCTTTTCAGCCAGTTGACTTGAACTCACCCAGTTTGTTTATTTGAAAAATTATTGACCACATTCTGTGTCGGGGTCTTCAAGACCACCCCCAGGTTCAGTGATTTCGTAGGAGAACTCATGGGACCGGCACACAGTAGGACTCAAGGTGAAGATTTCTTGCTGTGAAAGGGTATAAAGCAAAACTGGCAAAGGAAAGAGACGCCTGGGGCCAAGTCAGGAGAAAAGCAGGCGGGAGATTCTAAGGGCAGAGTCACACAGGATGCCCGTGCTCGTCCAGCAAGGAACTGTGACAGCTTGGGGTGGCTACGGGGGCTGACAAAGGGGCGCCCTCCACCTGGCACATAGCAGAACTCTGGGCTGCCGGAAGGCGAGCAGGTGTTGAGCAGAAAGCATACTGTTGGTGCCCAGCGGGGCCGCCCTCCCTGATCGGTGGCAGGAGCTACTACCGGGCAAGTCAGCCGAGGGCCAGCCTGGCAAGCAGGCCTTTCTGAGGACGACAGCGTCTGTCCCGCTCGTGGTAACTCAGCTCAGCTGTAAGTCAGGCCGGCGACTCCTACAGTCCCACGTCCACCCGCAACTCCCTCCTGACCTTCAGTCCCCTGGCCCACCTGTACTGGCTGCCCCCTGTGTGTCCAAAGCACCTGGGATAAATGACCTGGTCCTGGTTCCCTCCCTGGGTCTCACTGATCACACCTCCTCAGTGTGTCTCAGTGTGTCTCTGTTCTCTCCAGCCTGAGCCCCGGCCTCTTTGGGGCCTCGGGTCTCTGTTCCCCCACGTCGCGCCCAAGCCATGTTTGGAAAACACAGGTCCAGAGTGTCTTTCTCCTGCCTCGAAGCTTCTCTGGCTACTTTCCCAGTCGCTTCTGCGATACGATCCGGGCTCCCCGGCATGTGGATGAGGTTGCTGTGACCTGGCTCCCCCCGCCCCGTCCCTTTGCCACTTTACCAGGTGGTCCCGGCCCCTCCCACCTCCCCTCCTGCCCGAGAGCTCCTGGAAACGCCCGGCAGTCACAGATTCCCTTTGTTGTGTTTCGGTACATTCTCTCCATGCGTCCTTTTAGCCTCTGGGAATCATGGAACACGCCCAGGGGAAGACAGCCCATCCCAACCATATCCTTCCCGAATGGCGAGATTCCAAAAGATTTGTGTTTTGGTTAATTTCCCTGTACGAACCACGGGGATGTGGATGTGGGAAGCCAGACTTCCAACTTCACTCCCATTTTTGTTGCTTGGAGCACAGCCCTCTCTGCCCCCGGAGATGGCCTGGGGTGTCATGTGCCCAGGTGGACTGCTTGTCCATTCCGTGTCTCTCTGTGACCCCTGTGACACAACCTCATGCCCCACCGCTTTTCAAACGGACATTTAGAAGATCTGTTTACAGTGTTCGGGGGCAGGGGGCAATAATTAACGGGCACGACAGGTTTGTCTCTCATTTTCACAGGATCTGTCAGTCTGTCTGGAAGCACCAAACGCTTGGCTGCTTGGGCTGGGGCATCTGTCATGAGCTGTGTTCACCTACCTGCCTCCCCGACTGGCTCTGGCTCCGGGGCAGCAGTGGTGCTGGGCGGTTTTGTGTCCTGAGCACTTGGTTAACACCTGGCCCCTCGGAGGCAGGCGTGGAGTTTAAAGCATGTTTTGTGAACGTACAGTCAAGTCCCTGGTATGGGGATAAGAGAACGCAACTCACACATCAGCGGGGGTCACAGGTGTCACACCGGCTTGGAGGAGAGCTCCAGGTCCCGCGCGCACCTGAGCCATCCACGGCAGAGATGCGGACTCACGAGGGGAGAACCGCCTGGTTCCGGGCCCAGGGGCCCGGGGGTCCTTCCGGCAGACGGGCTGCCTCGCAAGTCGGCCTTGGCAAAGCCGCTTACACAGTTGGGAGGTCACCCCGATTCGCCGAGAGACCCCCTAGAGCAGAGAGCTGGGAGGACTCGTGCACGCAGTCCCCGGTTTTCTGCCTGGAGGCCCAGCCCCGCTGTCGGCGGTGCGACCTCGCACGGGGTCGCCTCTCTGTGCCCCGGTGTCCTCTGGGAATGGGGCTGCAGGGCTGCTGCCTCGTGGGGCTCCTGTGGGATTAGTAGGACACGGAGCCGTCGCCACGGGCCCAGCTTGTGGCCACCTGTGCGTGGACGTGGGCCCCTGTGAGGGCCTCTCTCCACGTGGGTGCTGTGCCTTTGAACAGAGACACCGCCAGCGGGGTGTCGGGTCCCCAAGGGACAAGCAGCCTCCCTGTTGTGGTCGGGTGTCTGTGAGCACTGTGCCCACAAACCCTCCCGCCAGCAGGACCCCCCCCCTCCAGGGACTGAAGTCAAGAGCCGTGCCGAGGCCCCAGCGTGCAGGGTGGGGGCAGCCGCGGGGGCAGGACCCTTGGGGGCAGGAGCACCCGCCGACACCACGGGATGATCAGCCACCGGAGCTGTGGCTGCCTCTCGGGGCGGCCGCGTCCGTGCTCGTGGCTACGCAGAAACCCCAAGTTTTACGGTTCGGCAATAATATCGCCGCGAACACACGAAACAAGCGCAGTCGTGTTGTGATACAAAGTAAACACCTGTGTCCTGCGTCGCGGAGAGACCATGTCAGCGCTGCCAACCGCCCGTCTTCCAGCGAGCGGCCAAAATCAACTCCAAAGTTGCCTCAACAGGAATTGCTTCTGTTTGAGCCGTTCCAGGAAAAATGGGCTAACGTGGCTATTTTTAGCAAACCCCCCCATGAAGTAGTAGTCTGGGGACACTTTTCTCACTTCGCGGGATCTCAGATCTCAGATGAGCACGCGGCCGTTACACCGTTCGCAGTTAACTGGCTGTTCCGTGTGCCTCGGTTTATCGTAGCACCCTCACTCCGCGTGGGGGGCGTGCTCGCTCGGAAACAGAAGGAGCCTGTTATACCCTTGTTTGTTTGCGGAAGAGCCTCGTGCGCTCTCCGCCGACTTAGACACTCGAGTGAATTGCTCTTGGTTCAAAGTGGTGTCTAGGTATTGAATGCCACTTAGCCAGTGTTATTCTGTGTGCTCTTTATAAACTGCACTCGAATACTTGCCTGCAGCTCTGGAGAGATGTCAGCCGGGACTCAGGAATGGCCCCGGCTCGAGGAGGGACCGCAGTGCGTGAGCGACGGCCCGGGAAGGCCCTGAGAGCAGGGGTGAGGAGGGGGCTGGAGCTCGGCCCTAGCGCCTCTCCGCGGGGCAGGTGGCAGGGATGTGTCCCAGGCGAGCTGGTGTGTGTCAGGAAGGAGCAGGAGACGGCTTGTAGATGTAAGGGGCCATCCCGAAGCTGTGCACAACCATTTAGGCTCCGGGGAGACCGAGGCGATGGCAGTTCCCAGCGAGGTGGTGTTGTGCTGGGGAAGCCCGAAGCCCAGTCCCCTGGAGGGTTGGCAGCGTGGGGTCAGGGCATGAGCAGAGGCCCTGTGGGCACACGGAGGCCTGAAGGGAAGGCTCAGAGCGGAGCTGGGGATGGAGTGTGTTGCCCGGTGCCAGGCGGGATCCCCAAGCAGCCCCGAGAGTGCGGGAGAGCTCGCGTGCAGCACGTGGTTGTGCACACGGTGGAGGCTGGGGGATGGTTGGGAGGTGAGAGGCGGCTGAGCAGAGGCAAACCGTGTCCCTGGGGGCTGGGGGAAAACCAGGCTGCCTCGGGGCCATGGGATCAGAGGGAGGCCGTGAGCGGGGCAGGAGCATGGGCGCCTCCTCTGTGAGCGCGTGAGCCACCGCGCATTCAAATTACAATACGCTTGTCAGAGTCATGATTTAATGTGAGCCTGGAATTAAAGAAGCAGGTGTCACGTGGTGGGGGGGGGTGGGCAGAGCCATCGATGCATTTGCTCCTTTTGTACCTGGACCGTCCGAAAGGGTTAAGATTTGGCCCCGACCTGGTTCCCACGGTGGGACTGCCTGAGCCCTGGACCCCCCAGCAGGGAGGGCGCAGTGGGGGGAGGGTCGTTCAGTCCCACCTGCAGGAGGTTTTGGGGGGCTCTCCGCTTTACCTTCACAAGCCCAGGTAGACGGCTCTGCTTTTGGAAACATCGAGGGCAGTGTTGATGGACCGTCTCGAAGCCCCGAACGGTGAGGGGCCCTCAGGGACCAGCATGCGTCCCCAGGGCCTCAGGGCCGAGCCCTCCTGCCACCGGGGACCATACACTGCTCTTGTGTGCAAGTGGGTGGTTGTGTCTTCCTCATCCAGAGGCGACCGGCCACTTTGGGGCCAGGACAAGTTGGGGGCAGGCGCGTTATCGCCGTGTGCTTGAGGACAGAGGAGCCTGGGCGCAGGCCATGCTCTGCGGCATCCTGGGACTGCCCCTTCAGCACCTGGGGACCTGACTTGGATGAGGCCATGAGGCCAAATCATCCTGGCCCAGGACGAACCCAGGCTCAGACGAACCCAGGACTCCTGGTGTCCAGGAAATTGTCAGGACAGACTGTGACCTCAGAGGCCACAGAAAAGAGTAGCTTTCTTTTTAAAACTTTATGCAATTTTATTTTTCTATTTATTTAGTTATTTAAAGCCATCTCCACGTGGGGCTTGAACTCACGGACCGCGAGATCGTGAGCTGGCTGAAGTCGGACGCTTAACCGACTGCGCCACCCAGGCGCCCCTGCTGTTTGCTTTTTGACGTGGGTACAGTTTTCTCCGTGCAGAGTCTCCACTCCCTGGTGTCATTCCGGCCTGAGTTCTTTCCTCCCCGCAGAGCAGCCGGCTAAGCTTCGCGCCCTCCTGGCTTTTCAGACGTGTGCTTAGAACGCTGGTAGACAGGAGGCCGCCCCTCGCTTCCCGTCCACGCGTCTGTTCACCTCTTTCTCTGATGACGCGGCCCGTGCTGCCTCGCACGGGCGGCGGGTGGCAGTGGGCGAGCCTGGCCTCTTCCCGACCTCGTGGGAGTGTTCTGATGTTTGCACCGTGAGCGCATCGGCAGCTGCTGTGGGAAAAGTGGCACCAAGCCACCTGACAAGCGTCACACAGACACCTGCTCCCGCAAGAGGCTGGGGAGGTGGGGGACAGCAGAGGCCGGTGTCCCCACCTGCGGCCATCACACCGGGCTCTGCATCTGCAGAAGGGGTGCCTCGCCTGCCGGAGCCGTCCCCTCCTGACGCTTGGACGACTGTCACCTGGTCTCCTCCGGGGCCTCCCCCGGGAACCTGGGCTACAGTTTGCAGGCTCCCAGCCCCAGGAGTTGCATGAAGGTTCCGGACAGGCTGAGAGCGGACAGGCCAGTAACCAGCAGGGATAGTGGCCTTGTTTCTAGTTTACCGTCCAGAAAGAACGTGGCCGTGGGTGCCCGGGTGGCTCAGTCGGTTGAAGAGCAACCTGAGTCAGTTCAGCTGAGGTCGTGACCTCCTGTTTTGTGAGTTTGAGCCCCGCGTCGGGCTCCGTGCTGACCTGGGAGCCTTCTTGGGAGTCTCTCTCTGCCCCTCCCCGCCCCACACACAATAAATAAACATTTTAAAAATAAAGAATAATAGTAAAAGGGAGAAAGGACTTGTCAGTGTCCCCACCATGTCAGGACGCAGCTGTTACTAAGCCCCTGAGCTGTGCCGTCACGAGGTACACGTGGGGTTGACGTTTGCTTGGCTCCCTGGGGGACAAGGCCACGTGCGTGCATTATTGTCAATGTGCTTTTAGATTTGGTTGGCGGGTGGTTCTTCTAGGAGTTTTCACCAGTATCCGTTCTGCACGCTTCTTGCGCCGTCCTCGCTGGATTTTTGAGTTTTCTCTTGTATTCTCTAGAACATTCTCAATTGCGCTGGCGTCTCTTGGCAGGACCTCGCGAGACGCCTGGGGCTGGGGCTGGGGCTGTGGAAGGAGCCGCCTCCCCCTCTGCCTGCCAGCTTTTGTTCACATGACTTTTACGTTTTCCTGGCGGGAACGCGCTCCCGCCGGCGTCCTGCGGCCGCTTCGCGGCGGTGGCCTCTCCTGCTTTGCTTGGCTCCGTTCCGTGCGCGGGTGGCCTCCTGAGCCGTTGTGTGTCCGTCTCCCGGGTGAGGACGCCTGCCCCAGCTCGGCCCCTGCGTCCCCGGGCCGAGCCTCCAGGCCCCAGCCACGGGTGGGTGTGTTCTGGAGTGTCTCCCGCTCCGGAAGCTTCCGCCTTTTGCCGGCACCTCTCTGCCATCATCGACCAGCCCGGTCCTGGGGGGCTCGCCGGCCTTGCCTCCTGCCTCCCCTCCTTGCCGTTCACCACGAGTTCTTCTTTTCCTCTGTCCCCCGAGCGGCTTCTCCTTCCTCCCGGGACCGTTCCCTCGGGGGCGGGGGGGGGGACGGCCCCCGTGGGGTGGGAAAGGCACCTGCAAGCGGGGCTTCTGAGCCGGGGGTCTCGGTGCCCCGGCCTCGTGTGGCATCAGGTGTCGTCGACAGCGACCGTGACCCCGAGGGAGTCCTTTAGCCTTGCAGGGCCCCGGCCACCCGCGTGTGAAGTAGGGGAGAGGTCACCGGGCGGACCGTTAAGGCGCGGATGTGCTGAGGTCGCCGCACGAGCCCTCCTTATTTCTCCTACCAGGGGCCTGCACCTTCTCTCAGAGGGTCAGACAGTAAGGGTTTTCACCTCTGACGGCCGCTCGGTTCATGTCGGAAGTGTTTGCCGTGGTGCAGGCAGCCCTACGCAGCACGGAGACACCGACGCTCGCCGGTGTCCCGATAAAGCTTTATTTACAAACAGGTCGCGCCGGCCCCTACCTAGTTCATAGTATCACCCCCTGACCCAAGCTCGCTCTATCCTGTGGCATCGGTGTTTCCGTCTGACTGGTTTGGGGGGCTGGGGGCTTTATTCCCCAGGGGTGGGGAGACGTGGGGGAGGGGGTGCTAGGTCCTCGGCTCTGAGGAGTGAGTGCACGCTGGGCTCTCGCTCTGAGGGTCTGTGGGGGTCCGTGGGGGTCCCATGCCCGGGATTACTGCAGCCAGCGGGGCACAGCCCCTCGGTCCCCCTCGGGGGGGGGGGGGGGGATCAGGGCAGGGTTAGGCGCGGACCTGGGCTCCTCAGTCCTGCTTCCTTCCCTTCCCGGTGGCGGACACGCAGGCTGGGGGGAGTTGGGCAGAGGTTGGCCATCCGATGCTGAAGGGCCGCCCCAGGCCTCCTCCACCCGTCGCCGGCCCCCCTCTGGGTTGGGAGGGGCTGTGGGTGAAGGGACTCGTGCCACACGGGAGCTGCCCCGCGTGCCAGGCACCCACTAGCGGGAGGTGAGCCCTGTGACTCCGGTGCAGTTTTGCTCTGAGGAAACGCCGAAAGCAGTCTTAGGTTTATCTGTAGACCAAAAACGGAGGAAAACATAGGTCTGCCGCCGCCTTGGCAAAGAAAGCAGAGTTCCTCCTCCACTGGGATCGGGGCTTGATCAGCTTTGCAAAGTGAACAAACCCCTTGACCTGGGAATGACCCCAGGACCACAGACCAGCCCAGCCTGGCTCCGCGTGCCCTCAGATTCCCACGGCTTTTCTCTGGGTGGAAAAAGGAAACCACCTTTGCTTCCACTGCTCCGTTTTTAAACGTCCCCTCCATTTTTCGGCTCCTTAAAGCTCCCGATGCTCTCGCCAGAGTTAGCGTACCGTTATTCTCTCTGGCCGCGGCGTGGGTTTGCATCATCACCTGACGTCACCGCAGGCGGGCCGGGCCCCAGCAGCGTTTCCCGGGGAGCACTGCGTTGGGGTGAACGTCGCTGCTGGGGGTGCAGGTTGTCAAGGGAGCCGTATCGCCTGGGGACGTGATTCCTGGTCCTTGTGGAAAATCTCTGCCCTGCATCTGAAGTCACCCTCGGGGTTAGAGGTCCGGGGGTCTCTTCCCCGGGGTCCGATGACCTTTGCCACACTTCCGTCCTGGTGGCCACCTGTGCAAACTGTCAGAGCCAGATGGTGGCGTGAACCCTCTTGCCTCTGCTGCAGCGTGAATGCCAACACACAACACACACGTGAGCGGGCGAGGCTTTGTGCGGGGGGAGCCTCACAGACGCAGCCGAGTCCATGGGGAGGTCCAGGTTTCTGCACCAGATGTGCCCTTTGGAGCAGGGGAGCGGAGTGAGGGTTGACTCGCCCCCCGCCACGGGCCGGGTGGCCGGGGCTGCTCGGGCCTGTTCCCATCTGCGGACTCACAGATTTCGGGCCGTTGCTCTTCTAAGTGTGTTAAGTGTGTGTCAGAACCTTGGTAGGTGGTCTGGAGCCCGTCTTCTCCGGTCGTGTGGGCACCTGTGACCCTCCCACTCCCCGCCCGGAGGAACCATGATCTGCCCTCAACGGGGTGTTTCTGGAAGATTGTGCGTGAGTTTGACTTTGAAAACGGCATCTTACCGAACTCGAGAAAGAGGTCATGCAGTAGGAACCACGCGGTAGATGGCCTGGAGACTGGGACAGCGTGTGGTCTTAGTTCCTTAGTCGCGGGGTCACACAGGGTCACTCGGGCCACCCTGCCCAGCTGCCCCCAGGCCTCTCACCATCAAGTCACCCCTGCGCCGGGGCTGTCCGTCCAGTGTCCAGCCCCCCGCAACCTCGCCCGCTGTCCCTGGAGCCTGCTCACCGCCCACCCCCATCCAAACCTCCTGGGCTCCCGCCCGGCAACAGGGCACCTCCTTGTGCCTCCCTGGGGTCCACCTGGCCTGTGCACCCGCACACCGCTCTCCTGTCCCCGCTGCCTCCGGGGTGGCCCTGCAGCTCCATGACCTGCGTCTGCCCTCTTGGGACACCTTCCCCAGCCACCTGTGCATGTGGTGCCCTCCCTTGCCGCAGTGGCCTCCACCCCCGCCCCCTGCCATACTTCACCTCCTTTACCCTAAGGCCGGCTCCGGCTCCGTGGGGGGAGTGCTTGCTCCTGTGCTGAGGGACACGAGCGGCTGAACAGGATTGTCACGGTGTTCTCTGTTGGAACTGAGAGCACGCCCCCCGGGATGTTGCTCCAGTGACCCAACTCTTCAGGCTGGGCCACATTCCTCACCCTGCGAGAGGGGTCAGGTGACCCAGGGGCCTCCCTCCTCATGGGAGGAGAGCTGACGTGCCCGCAGCCTGGCTCAGCGTTCCTGGTGCCGGGGCCTCCCCACGTTGAACCCCCGCTGGTGAGGTCCGCACGGGCCGCCCTGGGGTCCCAGCCCCAACCACCCTCTGTCTCCCTCCAGGCTGTTCCTGGTCATAGAGTATGTCAACGGTGGGGACCTCATGTTCCACATGCAGAGACAGAGGAAGCTTCCAGAGGACCATGCCAGGTGGGTGTGGGCAGGCGGGCACAGGCCGGCAATGAGCTGGGAGGGCCCCGGGGGGGCACAGCAAAGAGGACGCTGCTGTCCCCTGCCGAGTGTCAGACTCCAGAGCCAGCTGGCACGTCGCCCGGAGAAGTGGGTGCTTCCTAGGCGAGTATGTGCGCACAGGGACACCGCCGAGCTGTTTGCCTTTTTCCCGTTTCCAAAATGGGGGGGGGGGCAGACGCCTGCTGGGAACTCACCTGAGTGGGCATCATGGCCGCCGCCTCTGGTTCTGGTTCACGGATGCAGCGCGATGGCTCTCGGAGGAGAATAACCCATTTCTGTTGAAGTGACAGTGACTCTCGGGGCCAGCCACCCCGCCCGCCCTCCGCACCTCGGCCCTAAGTGTGAATCTCCTCTCCGCCTCCTTCCTGTTTTCCATCCTGCTCCTCCTCACCTCCCTTAAATCAACTCCATGCGGGGGCGCCTGGGTGGCTCGGTCGGTTGAGCGTCCGACTTCGGCTCTGGACATGATCTCGCAGTTTGTGAGTTCGAGCCCCGCGTCGGGCTCTGTGCTGACAGCTCAGAGCCCGGAGCCTGCTTCAGATTCTGTGTCTCCCTCTCTCTCTGCCCCTCCCCCACTCATGTTCTGTCTCTCTCCGTCTCAGAAATAAATAAACATTAAAAAAAAAATCAATCCCATACAGTGATTTTGGTCACCTTACATCCTTTCCGGGGAAAGGCAAGTACTAACCCAGGAATGGCTCGCTCCCCACACAGTGGCGTTTTCTTTTTTATTTATTTTTTATTTTCTTAAAGTTGATCTATTTTGAGAGAGATCGAGAGGGCACACGTGGGGGAGGGGCAGAGAGAGAATCCCAAGCAGGCTTCGCGCTGTCAGTGCAGACATGGGGCTTGATCTCACGAACCGTGAGATCAGGACCTGAGCCGAGATCAAGAATCAGATGCTTAACCGACTGAGCCCCCCGGGCGCCTCACGTTTTCTTTTTCTTTGATTGTGGTAGAACAGACGTAACCCAAAATACACCATTCTCGCCATTGTAAACGCACAGCTCAGGGACATGAGGCACATCCACACAGTCATGCGGCCATCCCCACCGCCCGCCTCTAGAACTTTCCATCTTCCCCAACTGATGCTCTGCCCCTGTGAAATGCTGGCCCCCAGCCCCACCCCAGTCCCCCCAAGAGACCTCGAGAGTGGAATCCTAGGCATGTGTCCTCTGAGGACTGGCCGACGTCCTCAGGCTTCATTGTTACAGCAGGCTCAGGAACGTTCCCTTGTATGGAGGGACCCCGTTTTGCTTACCCGCCCGTCTGACACTGCTCCCGCCTTTGGCTACGGTGACCGGGTAGCCCGGTGGCCGGGCCCTTCGGGACGCTGCGTCGCACGGCATTCCCGTGTTAGCTTACTGAGGACCCTCTGTGCCGTTCTCCACGGGAGCACCCACCAGTCGTGCTCTCACAGTCCACTCCACGTCCTCGCCAGGATGGCTTACTTTCCGCCCGTCTCTGAGAGTGGCCATCCTAGCGGGTGTGTGGTGGTCCCGATCTGCGCTCTGGGACACCGAGCGCCTCTGGCGGTCTGATTGGCCCCACGTGCTGGGTTGAGCACGAGGACCCCAGGGCGTCGGGCGTCCCCCCAGCTCCCGCTCTGTCTGGACCCGGGCCTCTCGTCCAGGCGCCTCGTTGACTTCGCTCTGCCGCCCCCAGATTCTACGCCGCTGAGATCTGCATCGCGCTCAACTTCTTACACGAGAGAGGGATCATCTACCGGGACCTGAAGCTGGACAACGTCCTCCTCGACGCGGACGGCCACATCAAGTTAACGGACTACGGCATGTGCAAGGCGAGCACCCGGCCCCCAGGGCCACCCTGCCTGCCCCCGGAATTCACGGTCAGCATAGCACCGTGGCCGTCTCAGCCCCTCAGGGTCGGAGGTGCTGACCGCCCGGTTACCGCAGCCCGAAGGGGCCCAGGCAAGGCGCCTCCTGCTCTAATCGACCTCAGACGCTTTTCTTCCTTCCTGGTAACTGACTGTGTCCCCGCAGGAAGGCCTGGGCCCTGGCGACACCACCAGCACGTTCTGCGGGACCCCGAATTACATCGCCCCGGAGATCCTGCGGGGAGAGGAGTACGGTGAGCGGGGCTGCGGGACGGGGCTGCTCACAGGCACACAGCAGGCGGGTGTGGACGAGCACAGCCCCCCACCCCTGTAAGGGACCCCTGACCCCTCGGGGATGCGGGCGCGATGCAGAGGGTCAGGTTGGTTGACCTGCTGGGGCTGACGCTGCCGGGGGACCTAACCACGGACCCCGCAGCCGGGGAGAGCGGTTTTATTGACCAAATTACACCTAAAACACACAGCCCTCACTTTGTTCCCTCCTGTCACCCGCTGGCCTCCGCCCTATGTGAACCTGTGTGGCTCCCACGTGTCCCGGGTGTCCATTCAAGCGTCCCCTGGTGGAGGACACTGCGTGGGGTTCCTTTTGTCGAGGAGCCCTAAGGGGTTGGGAAGGAGGAAAAGCCACACGAAGCCACGAGCCCCCAGGCCTGGAGCCCCAGTTGGTGTCCTGCCCCCAGTCAGTGGGAGAGACACGGCTGTAAACCGAGCCGGCAGCTGTAGGTTACCCAGAATGCCCTGCAGCCCCTGCAGACCATGAAGAGCGTGTCTGCACCTCTCTGTTCTCTGGGTTTGAAATGAAAACGAGATTACGGTGTGTGCGCGTGCCTGTGTTCGCGTGTGTGCCCCGGATACGTGTGTGTGCGCTCACATGTGTGATGCATCTTTGTACACGTGTGCACACCCCACGCCCTTGTGTCCTAGTGTTTGCAGTGGAGCACATCACAAACATGTCATCGAGTGTTTTTAAACGTTTCTTTGCCGTGAAAATGAGGGCCGGCTGGCTGGGCGGGTAGGTCACTTGTCCTCTGGGGCAGGAGGCGCCCAGGAAGCTGCTATAACCAAAGTCGCTGAGTAGCCAGACAGGGAAGGACAGCCAGTAGATGGGCAGGCCAGGTTGGAGAGTCTAGAAGCTGGCCCGGGACGGGAGGGGGGTGACTGTCCCCAACAGTCTAGGGGCTGCGGGCACGACTGAAGCCAGGCTCTCCCACTCCCGCTGCCCTGTGCGATAAAATTGTTAACCTGTCAGATTAACTGAAACAGTGAATATAGAAAGATGTGAAAAACGGGTGGTTGTTTTTTTTTCAAGTTTTTTTTTTTTAATTTTTTTTTCAACGTTTATGTATTTTTGGGACAGAGAGAGACAGAGCATGAACGGGGGAGGGGCAGAGAGAGAGGGAAACACAGAATCGGAAACAGGCTCCAGGCTCTGAGCCATCAGCCCAGAGCCCGACGCGGGGCTCGAACTCACGGACCGCGAGATCGTGACCTGGCTGAAGTCGGATGCTTAACCGACTGCGCCAACCAGGCGCCCCTATTATTTTTTTTAAGAGAGAGGGAGAGAGAGAGAATCCCAAGCAGGCCCCCCACGGTCAGCACAGAGGCCTATGCAGGGCTTGAACTCACGAACCATGAGATCAGGACCTGAGCTGAACTCAAGAGTTGGACGTTTAACCGACTGAGCCACCCAGGTGCCCCTGAGTTTTTGCAGGCTTAGAGAAGGGATTTTTTTCAAGCTCAGGTGAACCGAAGGAAAACGAAAAGGACGGCTGCCCAAAGGTGTGCTCAGTTTTACGCGTCTGTGTGGTCGAAGGGGCCACAAGCAGGTTTAAAGGCCAAACGACGATCTGGAAAACCAGCAAAGTGCCAGGTATAGAGTTAATGGCCCTGATGTGAAAACAGCTTTGCAACTAGTTAAGAAAGAAAAAGACAAGGGCCCCACGATGGTGCGCAGAGGGGTCACAGCGCCGGTCAGAGACGTGCACACCGCCCCACTCGGCTGCCTCCCTCAGCGGTTGGAGCACACCCATCCTGCAGCCGTGCCCCTGCCGACCGCCCGTGTGCCGGGCCTCTGCCATCCCTCCAGGGTTCAGCGTGGATTGGTGGGCACTGGGCGTCCTGATGTTTGAGATGATGGCCGGGCGCTCCCCCTTTGACATCATCACCGACAACCCCGACATGAACACAGAGGACTACCTTTTTCAAGGTGCGTGGGTCACCGGGCATCTCTCAAGGGTTCAGTTGCCGCCCCCAGGCTGTGCGCGCGAGTCTGTCCCCACCTCACGGAGCAGGTGTTCCCTCTTTTGGGGGGCTATGGATGGAAGGGTCCCGGGCTGGCCCCTGCAGTGCTACAGAAGCCACGTCCTCATAGACTGGCTCTCAGGGAGGCAAAGGCTGGGGTGGGAAGTGAGAGCCCCACCAGGAAAGACAGCCTGCCCTCCTGTAGCCCAGACTCCTCCCTGCCCCTGCCAGGTGTGTGCCCTGGAGGCCTGGGTGGGCGGGGCCACCGTTAGGGTCCAGGCCAAGGCCATCCGGAAGTGCAGAACACCTGCCTGTGGGATGCTGATGCCCAGGAACACCGGGTCCCCATGGCGCCCTCTGGCGGTCGTGTGTGGAGGCGCCCACGTTTGTGAGGATGCTCTTGGCTCCCGTGTGGTCCTGGGCACGTGTGACTATGCGCACATGGGGGGTGTGGGGGACCTTCTGTGGGTGAGAGGCCCTGCTGCATGGAGGGAGGAGGGGCCAGGGCCCTGAGAGCGCCCTGGACACTCTTGCTCAGAAAGGGTTTGGAGCTCCCGGGTGGCTGGGCAGAGCAAACACGGTAGGGAGCGTCGGGAGGGACACAGACTCCTCACCAGGGCCCGATCGTTGCAGTAATCCTGGAGAAACCCATCCGGATCCCCCGATTCCTCTCGGTGAAAGCCTCCCACGTCTTGAAAGGATTTTTAAACAAGGTACACTGTGGCCGCCCTGACGTCCCGTCCCGTCTGTGGCTGCCTGGGCTGACCGGGGCCCCGCGGGCACTTGTTTCCAGGGTCAGCTGCGGGATGCCTCGGGGTGGGTGTGAATCTCTGCCTCCCTGTTTGACCTCTGTCCCGTGAATCATCAGTTTTTAGTCACACTTGCCGAAACACGAAATGCGAAATTATGCCAAAGAGAAATTTAACGAAGCCTCCGGTGTCAGGGGTAGAATTTTTAGTGAAGGGAATGTCTGCTCATCACCGGGCTGGTTAAGACTGGCTGGAGATGATTCGAGGAAGCCCTTTCTATCCTGGAGGGAAGGAAAGCTGGTTTTCTCTCGCCGTGACTTGGGGCTTCTTTGCTCAATGCTGACATGTCCTTATTTGATCTCTGACCCCTAGGACCCCAAAGAGAGGCTCGGTTGCCGGCCACAGACTGGATTTTCCGATATCAAGTCTCATGCATTCTTTCGCAGCATCGACTGGGACCTGGTAAAGCACAAAAGACCCAGTTCCCACCCCACCTCTCCCCCGAGGCAGGGATGGGGGTGAAGGGCATGGTTCCTGCCGTTGTGAGGGTCTGGGCCCCGGAAGCGATTTGGAAACTCACCTGTTCACCTATAATTGACAGGGACCCTGTGGGGCCGTGATAAGCCCCTGGGACGGTGGTCCCAGGTGGTCCTGGGAGAAGTCCTGCCTGGGAGTCCCCTAGCACACGCTATACCGCCTCGGGTCCCCTTGGGGATGTCCTTGGTCTGTGACCACACTGCCTGGTCAGAAATTCAGTGGTGGGAGCCGGCCCAGCGAGGGGCATCTTCTCTGGTTTCATAGTTGGTTTTCCAGAGCTGCCTTTCTTGTTCCCGTCCCGGGCTGCTGCTAACAGCAAAGTGTGCAAGCCCTTCCGACCTTCGTGCCGTGGTTTCTGGTGCTAAAGGGAAATTGAACCAATTTTGTTTTGAAATACATAGATGGTTGCAAGTTGCTGAAATATAACCTTGAAAATATGCTCCTCTGAAGAAAAGGAGATTAGCTCACTAAGTACATGTTGAACTTGAGCTTGAACTAGATCACGTGAAAGCCCCTCTCTGGGGCAGTGTCGTGCCCCCCCCTCCTGGCTGCTGTAGTGGCCCCGCGGCCAGTGCCGAGGACGACCCCCAGCCCTGTGGACGGAGAAGCTCTTGTCCGCTCCACCTGGTCACTGTCACTGTCACTGTCACTTTCCAGAGGACAGTCATCTGTGCCTTTGTGGGGAGAAGGGCCAACCCCATTCTCAAGACCCTGGTCGCCCGCCCTGCCACACGCTGCCCTGTCCAGGCCCTAGCTGAGCTGTTTTCAAGACAGAATCCAGCCTCCTCTTCCTTGGGGTTATTAGACAAATACTTAGAACAATATACAGAGCACACGCACTTTTTAACTAAGAAGCTGACTTTGAGGGGCGCCTGGCCAGCTCAGTCAGTGGAGCATGCGACTCTTGATCTCAGGGTTGTGAGTTCAAGCCCCACGTTGGGCATAGAGCCTACTTAAAAAAAGGAAAGCTGAAGAAAGAAAAAAGGAACTGCCTCTGATGACTCCAGCAGCAGTGGGGAGGAGATCTAGAGTCTGGCTGGTCTCTATTATCCATACAGCTCGGGACACGCTGGAGGAACGAGCTGCCCCCAGGCTAGGGTTAGCGATGGCCCCTTTCTGCTTTCAGGCCTGTCCCCCCACCCAGGCACCCATAGAACCCCTGGAGGGACCGCCCATGGCCCACGTGCCAACTGGCTAAGCTATGGCAGTGCCCAGTGCCCTCACGCCCTGCAGACTTAGGTTCCACAAAGTGCAGCCCCAGAAACAGGAAAGGCCTCTGTGGAAACCTCGCCCACTGCCCTGGGGCTCCGGCCAGATGTCCGGCCTCGGCGAGAGCCCTTTGATGCCGCATCCCCTGAAGGTGGCATCTGCTCATTCTGACCAGTGCGTCCTTGCCGAAAGCCCCCTTCCTATCTCAGTTGGCCTGGGTCTCATCTCTAGACCTTAACGGTTTTCCCAAGATCAGAAGGGAAAGGGTCGGGGGCGTGGATATGAATGAGGAGATCAGTCTTTTATGATCAGAGTCCATGTTTATAAGCCACATTCAGACCCCAGTGGGCCGAGGCAGGTGCGTGTGGGCCCGCCCTTGGCTCTACCGAGTGAGGGACAGCCTGGCTGGCAGCCGCCGTTGCTACAGGTGCACCTCTGCCTGAGCAGAAGCACGTGCTTTGCACGAAGAGGGACACGCGGTCCAGGGCCCGGAGCCTCCGCAGTGCTTGAGGGGGTGCCGTTTTCGCCGAGAGGACTATGAGATAGTGGAGGGAAGAAGCATTTTGATGCAGTGGGTGCTAGGGTCCCTCTGCCTCATGGCCCCCAGGCCAGTCCCTGCTCCACACACGTGCTGTTGGGGGGTCATAGCCCAGAGCTGGGGAAACAGGGAGCAGTGGAGACCGGAGAAGCCCCGCTCAGAGATGCCGGAGCCCCGTCTCGCCACGGCGTGCAGCGCCAGCCTCCCGCCGGGCTGGGGCCGGAGCCCTGCGGTCAGCTGGACCCTGCCCTGCCCCTCCTTTCTGCCCAGTCCTCGGGGACTCGGCCCCCGGGGCCTGTGCCTCTCCCCGCCCCCACTGCTGCCCTCCCAGCGGTCCCCTGCCCGGCCTCGCCAGAGACAGCCTCCTCTCAGGCGGCACTGAGCCCCTCGATGCCCCTGGCACACTCTGCAGGGCCGTCCACCTCCTTCAGCCCATGAGAACAGACCCACCCGGCCGCCATGGCGAGCCCCTTCCAGCACCTTCCTTCTGCTCTCACCCGGTGCGGCCAATCAGCAGCCGCCCCCGGAGGCACTCCAGGTGCACCGTTCTTGGTCCTGCTTTTGACTGAGGAAAGGGGGTCCGAGGGAGGCTGCGGAGGGGGGGGCAGGGAGGATCCCAGGTGAGCACCCAGGTGTGCTCGCTTCTTGATCTGCCGTGACTTGCTGTTTAAATCTTACAGCAGCCAAGACCTAAGGTAGGGAGCTAGTTTAAGAAATGCCCCCCTTCCCACTTTTTGTGGGAAAAGACTTCGTCCTGACCAAAGAATTTGGGTAACTGCACAAAGGTGAGAAACTGCAAAATCCCCCCAGGCACAGCCCCATGGCAGCCCGTGCGTTTGGACACGGCTGACCCGCTCTGGCTGCAGGGACAGCCGTTCTCTCTGCCACGCACCCCTCCTGGCATCCTGTGGGTGACAGAAGACGCATGTCTCTGCCCTGTGACTGGCTGCCATGCTGGCCACGTCCCTGTGCGTGTTGGTCAGCTGCCGGAAACGACTCACTCACGTCTGAGACACCCTCATGTCCTTCACTGGCTGAAGCGGGGCCCATGCTTGTCACATTCCGTGCCCGGAACAATTCCCCGTCACGTTGGTCTTGGACAGTCCCACGGCTTGCTTGGGGACATGTGGCGGCCCCCGCAGGAGGACCCGGGCTCAGCCCTTCCAAGGCCCTCCAGGCCCCGGGAGCTGAGGGGTGGGGGCTGCACAGGGCTGGCTCCACGTGTGGCTACATGGGAGGGAGGAGACCCGACGCGATAGATCCATGGAGCAGGGACCCTCGTCCCTCACTTATGGCTCAGTGTTCTGGGGAACGTGCCTGGCCCAGCACTGGTAGGTGCACAGCACACGCCTGGTGAGGGGGGAGGGAACTGGGCGTGTAACTGAGGGACTGAGCCGGCAGGCCCTCCCCACCCTCGCCCATGTGACATGCTGCCGAATGGCACCTGTCCTGGGCACTCGTCTCTGCCCTGTGGCACAAGTGTGTCCCAGCCCCATAAATGGTGAGGGGGAAGTCAGAGTCTGGATCCTGAGGAGTCCTGTTTCCTACCTGGTGAGCATTGCGGTTAGAAAGTCAGAAGGTCAACGATGGCTTTATGGCGAGGAAGGGCCTGGCGGGATGGGCACTCACCAGGCACCGGCGTGGGCAGTGGTGTCCCTGCCAAGTCCCTGCTCCTTTATGACCAGGATTCCAAGATGTAAGAAACAAAAAAACTCCCCAGAGCAGTCTCTTTCGGGTTCAGCGGCAGGACCACTGGGCCCAGCGTGGCTCTGTCCCAGGTACCGCCAGCATTTTTTTTAACTCGGGTCAGGACTTTTCTGGCTTCAGATACGTTTTCCCAGATCTTGTGTTTAAGGGAATGGAAAACTGGCATTCAGATACAGGACGTGTTTAAACCCTGTCTTCCTATTCCATTCTGTGACTTAAGTCCCTTCCAAAACCCAAATCCGGTGGAGACGACGCACAGTACACGGCTCTGACCTCTCGCGTTGTCCTTCCCAGTTGGAGAAGAAGCAGGCCCTGCCGCCGTTCCAGCCCCAGATAACCGACGAGTACGGTCTGGACAACTTTGACACCCAGTTCACCAGCGAGCCCGTGCAACTGACCCCTGACGACGAGTAAGGCCTCGGGAGGGTGGCCTGGCGAGGCAGGGGGAAGGCTAGGGCGGGGCCTGTTGGGCGCTAGGAGGCTCTCCGCTGGGGGCGGGGCCTTCTGGGGGCGGGATGCCGCAGGCTGGGGGCGGGGCTGTGAGGGGCTAGGAGGCTACGGGCAGGGGCGGGGCTTGCTGGGGGCGGGGCCGTAGGGGCCTCATTGGGGTTGGGGCGGAGGCTGGGGTGTCATGCCGCCCGGTGGGGGGCGGGGCCTGCCGCGGGGGCGGGGCTGACCCAAGCCCGCGCTGTTCTGTGCACCCAGGGACGTCATAAAGAGGATCGACCAGTCGGAGTTTGAAGGTTTTGAGTACATCAACCCGTTACTGCTGTCCACCGAGGAGTCCGTGTGAGGCCGTCTTCTGTGTCATGGACACGTCTGTGAATGACCCCTTCACTCTATCCTTAACCACAGCGCATGCATGCCAGGCTGGGCGCGGGGCTCCGGGCGCGGCCAGGGAGGGACGCTTGCCGCTGAGACCGCGGACGGGGGCGTCCCGCCGGCGCTTCTCGGGGCGGACCGGTCTCGCGTCTGGGCCCGCGCGGCCGGCTTCGTGCTGGAGGAACCTGCTTCTTGTGCCTGCGCCGCGGAGGAGCCGCGGTGACCGTGTCCGAGGGACAAACTGCCCCACGATTTCGAAGGTGCACACTTTCCACAGAAACAGAACTGACCTGCTCCGCCAGGAGAGTTAGCCTGTAACGTCCTGAGGAATAAAATGTGCCCATGATGTCGAAGCCTGCCTTCGGTGCCTTTTTTCCTGCCAGGGGCTCCTGCCCGGCCTGGCAGGTGACATCGCACGGGCGGGCCGCAGCGGGCGGGGCCGTGCACCAGCAGGAGGCTAGATTCGGTAAGTTCCTGTCGCTGAGATTTAACACATATTTTGTTTGACTTTTGTTTTTAATGTTTGTTTTTGAGAGACAACGAGTGGGGGAGGGGCAGAGAGAGGGGGACACGGAATCCGAAGCGGGTTCCATGCTGACAGCAAAGACCCCGACACGGGGCTTGAACTCAGGAACAGCTAGATCGTGACCTGAGCCGAAGTCGGACCCTTCACCGGCTGAGCCCCCCATGTGCCCCTTAACACGTACGTGCTTGAACAGCGGTGCAGGCTGATGCAGAGGGCACGCCTCACCCAGAGTGGGGCATTGGATGGCAAGGGGCCGGGATCCTAGATTCTAGCGCTGCTCCCTGAAGCTCCCGAAGACCACAGAAAAGGGAGAAAGTCGAACTAAACTCGCACAAAATACTCCTGAAAACACTAAGCAGCGCCTACGTGATGTCTTACGTATTAAATTTTTAAAAACTATTTGTATCGGTAATAATGATGCTCAGAATTGGGAAGTTTGAACAGATCTGTGTGGGCGGCCGTCCGCTTACGGAATAAGTCTGGAACACCCACACGCACGCTCCTGACACGGCCCGCCTCCTGCCCCCATAACCTGCCCAGGTGGCACGCGCCCATCACCCTCCTCCTCGGAGGAATGCCAAACTGAAGATATTCTAAAAGGAGGTGAGCCTCCTCTAACACGCTCCTTGTGGCTCGAGCCCCGGGCAGGGCGTGGGAGGGCTCCTCTTCCACCCGCCGGACGCACCGAGTGTCCCTCTGCCCACTTGTGCTCCGTCACCACACGCACCGCATCCCCCGCGCACCAGGGCTCGCCTCCGCACCCCGCGGCTGGGGGTTTGGGGCGGGAGATGGTGGTAGCAAAAGTGGAAACGAGGGGGCGCCTGCGTGGCAGTGCCCCCGTCCTGCCCTGACTCCGGCAGATGAGCCGACTCGCGTGCTCAGGGCGAGGCACCACCGACCCACAGCCCCCGGCCGCCCGTGGCCTCTGGACCCTCCCACCCCGGTTGCAGAGCAGCCTTTACACGACACGGACACTTGCCCCAACCAGCACCTCAACCGCAACCCGGAAGTGTTGCCTCCGAAGACCGAAATTCAGGACCGCAGAGCAGATGCGGGAGCCAACTTCGGGGTCTCGGTGTCACAGCCGGTGGTGACGCCCAGTAGCACGGCTCCTGTCGGAGGGCCACGCGGTCACTCGTGACTGGTGAGCAGCGCCCGGGGACGAGCGGATGTCACCTGGGGAGGGTGAGACCCCCAGTGCGCCCAGGAAAGGGATAACGTCCCCTGAGAGCCCCCTTCGTCCTGATGGGGGCCATTTGCCACAGTGGGTACAAGGACAACGTCTGCAGGGGCCCCGGATTTGTCCCCATTTGCAGCACGTATTTCCCTGCCGCGGTGCCACCAGCTTCCCAGTTACCAGCGTGGCCGCCCACGTGTGAACGTGTGCAGCGTGCTGCTTGTGGCCAAAGTATAGATTAAGGTGCAGGACAGATTGAAGCGGGGGTCGGAGACAGCCATCCCGACATTTGCCAACGGCTCTGGGCCCCGAACGGCGCGCGTCCTTCTGCTGGCCCGAGGAAACCGGAGCCGCCGCGCTGTCCCGTGTGGTCTATGCGGTTACGAGCCGTGCGGCTGGCCGCCTGCCTCCTGCAGACCATGCTGCCGCCCTCGGGCCCAGGCCGTCCGGACTCTGCCCCTCTAGCACAGGCTGTAGTGAACACGCTTGATCTTATCTTCAACAGTGGATGTTTCTAGGAAGCAGCAGTTTTTCAAAAAACAGGCTTTATTTAGAGCAGTTTCAGGTTCACGTGAAAATGGCGGGGCAGCTGCAGAGCCCCCCGCGCACCCCCCACCCTCGTGGTCCCCCTCTCCCTCCGAGAGGCTGCAGGGACGCGGCATGTCTTCAGGGTGCCACGTGTACGTCTCAGTGCTGGGCAGCACGCGGGTTTGCACAGAACGTTTCAGGACACGTATCTTCCACTTCAGCTCATGCAAAGTAGCTTCGGGCCCCGAGAGCCCCCCCGGGGCTCCCGATTCGTGCCCCTCCCCCATCCTCTGGCCACCAGTGGTCTTCTTCCCGTCTCCGTGGTGTTGCCTTTCCCAGAAGCTCCCCCAGTTGGAGTCCTGTCCCAGGTAGTCCTTTCAGAGCGGCGTCTGTCACCCGGTCCCTTCGTGGTCTTTCCATGGCTTGTGTGACCCGCTTCCCGCTGCCGGCGCTCTACAGCCACATGGCTGTGGTGGGGACGAAGAGGTCACCAGAGCCCATGGGCCATCAGCACCGGAAGGAAAACTACCTATACAGTCTCGTGCCCCATTTTCCACTTGCCCTGGAAGCCCGAACAACACAGGGCTGGTGCAGAATGTTCCGGCAGACCGGCCTGCCCACTGCCGGTGGCGCCTGGCCCGTTCCCTGCCCTGAAGTTCCCCACTGGAGGAGACGCTGCCCGTCGGCGAGGTCCGGGGTGCCTCACAGTGATTCTCTTCACCCTGTAGCAGTCTGCGCCGTGCAAGGAACAAGTTCATCCGGGGAATTAAAACACGGTGCGAGCGGAGTCCGCGTAGGCGGGAGAATGCACTGCCCCCCACCCGTCCACCTGTCTGTAGACATGGCCGACTTTGGGACAGATGCCTAGTTTGCTCGCGAGAGTCTCCGCTCATCTGCGCGGGCCTGGGTCCGCCCGCCGAGGGGTTCTGCCCATTTCCGACTACAGGAAAGCACCCCGCTTCCCGAAAGCCAGAAAGGACCCTGTGTTTCGGCCTCAAGACGAACTACCTACGACGCCAGCAGTCCACACGGACACGTTTTTTAGTAGGCAGCTTCCAAAACGGTTCTGGCAGGTGGAGTCAGGTCAGTCACCACACCACGTCCTCTGCGCTCCCCTCCAGGCACTGAGCGAGGTGGTTGTCGATGTCCAGCTGGGCCAGCCTGCGACAGGGAGACGGTCACTCACAGAGGGAAGGGCGCCCAGCACACACGTTCCCGCCCTTCCCTCTGCTGACGAGCACAGCGAAGGTCAGCCAGAGGGAAACCCGGTCTCCACAGCCGGTCAGAACCCAGGGGAAGGTCCCGGGGGGGGGGGGCCCACCAACCAGAAAAGGCCCTTCCCCAATCCTGTCCCTTGGGGAGGTTTCTCTGGGCCCAGGCGCTCAGTGCACAGACTCCTGCCTCTGAGGCTGGGGGGCGGGGGCACCCTGTGTCTGAACGAAGCCCCCAGGGGATTCTGGCCCCGACTCGGCTTGAGAACCTCACGGCTCCCAGCCAACTGCTGGGGCTGAGGCCTGAAAGCCCGTCCCCAGGAAAGGGGATCGGCAGAGACCATCAGCGGTGCAAGAACGGGTCAGCGGCTCCTCCGTCAGGCCTCACGGGCACGTGACGTGAGGCCTGTGGGCACGAGGACGTGAGGTCTTCCTTCCTCGTGCCCACACCCCCAGAGGGCTGAGCCCCCCCGACTGCAAGCAGCAAAGCTCCTGTGTTCGCTGCGGCGTGGGGTCTACCTTACCTGGTGGCTGGCCGGCCCGCAGCTCCTGGGCCCCCTGCTATCGGCCACCCCCGGACCAGGCCCCCCTCGTCCAGCCCTGCTCATGCTCCAGACGGGCCCAGCCTCCTCCGTCTCCCTGGGCTCGGCAGCCTGGATGACGACCCCTTTCACGTTGGGACTCGAATGTCACCCACAACCTCTGCCCCAGCCCAGGCATGTGTCACGGCGGCCGAGGTCCCACCTGCACCTTACGGTGTAGAAGACACGGGTCCTGCCCCAACAGCCCTCCCCACCGGGGCTCCCCAGGTCTCCATGAGTGGCTGACAGAACGGCCGCCTCATACAACGTCCTGAGTCCTGTCGGGACCTCTGGAGACGCCTGTGGGACGTGGCCTCTGAGGGGATTTGCCCAGATGGCTTCTCTACTCTGAGACCTCCCAAGATGGGACCTTTCCCCTGCCCACATCTAGGGCCATCCTGGTCAGCTGGCCAAGTTCACCGGCCAGAGGGGAAAGGCCCTTGCGGTGACCCGGGGCATCACCGCGAGGCCCTGAGGGCCACAGCACCGCCCTCACCCTGTGGCTCGGGGAGCCCATGCCCGTTCTAGTGGCCGTCGGCCGCCCTCTCAGACCCTGTAGGTGGCTCGGTGTGCTCTGAAGTCCCTGGGGCCCCTGCGGGCTCTCTCCAAGGCTCCCAGAAGATTCTAAGGTCTGCACCAGGCCACCTTGTCTGGGGTGTCCGGGAGGTACCCTCTGGGCCCCTTCGGACCTCCCCCTGGTAAAAAGAGCTTTGTCTCGGCCAGACCCGTTCTACAGAGTCCCTGCAGCAGCTTGTCCCAAGACAGGCCTGCCTCGCTGTCACATGGGAACCCAGTGTGTGGACAGCTGGCCCGGCCGCACGAGAGGAGACTCAGCCCAAGATCCTCCGCTGGCTTCCGACTCAAACAGAGCGGGCTCCGTGTCTGGCAGCTTGAGGGGCCTCGGAGCCACAAGACGCCAACAAGCCAGGCTCTCGTGGAGCACAGGGGACACCGCTCAGCTTCCGGTTTCGTCTTCATGTCAGCTGGCCCATGGGAGCCTGTTTTCCCAACCGTGTGTGTGTGTGTGTGTGTGTGTGTGTGTGTGTGTGTGACTCACGGGCATCAGAAAGTACATGGGGCACCGGGCGCGGCAACAGGCACATCTTCAGGGCACGGGGCTCACACCTGGTCTGGCGAACCCAGTACGTGGTCGTCTGTCACACTGAAGAATAAAGCAGTGCCCCGAGTGACCTGGAAAACGCTAAGGCTTTGAGAAGATCGGCGAGTTTGTCCTCAGGCGCCGTCTCCCCGAGGCACATACTCCGCCAGAATCGCTACGGGCGTCTGTCCCCCCCGGAGACGAACACGGAGAGCAATGCGTGACTTTGGTTTCCGGGGGAGAAGTTCCCAAGTGGGGCACCTGGCTGGTTGGGCCAAAAGAGTGTGTGACTCTTGGCGTCGGGGATCATGAGTTCGAGCCCCACGTTGGGTGTAGAGTTTACTTTTAAAAAGTTAACATTTAAAAAATTCCCAAGAATTAGTAAAAGCCCACACTTTTCTAGAAACGTCAGAAGACAATTTGACAGTTCGATTACCGTGTCCACCTGCTAACCCGGGCCCTCCCAAGGCCCAGTCTGTCTCCTTGCCCCGAACATCCCACAAAGGACGTGAGCCTTCGCTTCCAGTGACCCGGGATGTCTGTTGTCCCCAGTCACAGCCACAACCTGAGGGGTGTGCTCTGGCCCACGGACCCTCTCCCTCGTCAAGTGGAAGAACGTGCCACGGCGTTTCCGACGCGCGGAGACGTGAGCCCAAACGCGCCGACACTTACTTTGGGAAAAATGAGGCACGCTCCCAAGTCTTCCTTCGACTGCTTACAAAACCCGAAACTGGAACTTTTCTGTAACGTCTCCGTCGCCGGAAGTCTGTTTTTTAGACTGTGCAGAAGTGCCAGCATGCCAAGGACAAAAAGGACCCCCTAGAACAGGAGGCCAGTTGGGGCACCCCGACCGCATCAGCTCTCCAGAAAACCATTTCCCTCCGGGGCTCCCGATGGTACCTCCGGCCCCTGGGTTTCTGTGGATGGGGATGAGTCCGGCAATCAGGAGCACCCCCGGTTTAAAGGTGCTCACTGCTTTGTCAGAACGGGCAAGCCAGCCCCAAACACCGGTTCTGGCAAGAGGCAGGCAGGACGGCGAAAGGCTGGGTCTGCAGACACTTTGCAGACCTGGCGCTCACGCGACAGCCAGGGAACCTCCCGTGGGCCACCGGGCTCCCTTCTCCATGCCCGGCAGGTGGCTTCCCCCGCCGGGGCCTCACCCGCTGCCTCGCCCGGCCTGTGGGCTCTTCGAGGAGATGAGCACAGGGGTGCCGGGCCCACCCCCAACACCAGGCTCTCAAAGGCTTGTTGTGATACAAAGCGCAGCCTGGAGGAGCCCAAACAGCTGAGCACAGACGGGACGTCGTCTCTCTGATTAGAAGGTCGGGTCTCGAGGCCTTCCCGTGCGGGCTCCGCGCTGCTGATTTTCGGAAGGTTTGCTGGTGTTTGCTCTGTCATCAGTGGCTCCACTGTCTTCACCGTCCTGGGCTGTTTTTGCTTCCGGGGACCAGGGACGTGACCCGCGACTTAAGGACACCGTTCTCCCAGCCACGCGAGGTCCGGCGCTGGTCCGCTTACCGAACCGCTGTCCATTCACTTCACTTGACCGGGAACCTTTTGATAATCCTGACCCCTGTGACCCCCACGTCTGTGTCCTGAGCTGTGTGACACACGGCCCACGAGCTGGGCGTCTGGAGATTAGTATCTTAACAAAATTGGAGCCACTCCCCTTATTTAAAATAAAACTTAAAAGATATACACCGAGTTTTTAAAGAACAGAACACCTCTACACACAAAAAGTCATTTTTAAAACCACTGGGAAGGTACCGGTGAACTATGTACACAGGAAACTGCTTGGTGACCCCACAGTCTGGCAGTCACCACAGGGACCCTGTGTCAGGGTGGACCGGCTTAGAGGCGGGGGAAGAGGTTCGGTGCCCCCCGGGCCGTGGCGTCCTCTCCAGGGAGGAGAGGGCCGGCGGACCCCCAGACCTGCCCGTCTGCCGGCGCGTGCAGTCCCTGCGCGCCGCGCACTCCGCCCGCACGAACTACTGTTTGAAGGGCCCACAACTGAGCTCGGGCACCCTGAACCCCCTAAAGCCCGCTGTGGTTTCCAAACAGGGCTGGGGTCCGCAGAGGCGGAGGGAGGCCGAGGGCGGGGCGCACTCACCCGGGGGCGAAGTCGGTCTGGCACATGGGGCAGGTCCGCAGGGTCGGCGCCGCCTCCCACGGTCGCTCCCGGGCGCCGGGGGTCCCGCGGGGCTCAGGCCCCAGACATCGCTGCGGGGACCGGGCAGGGGACCCCGGGCGCCCCCCGGCCCCAAGGAGCAGCTTGTAGCAACGGCCTGAGCCCCCGCCTCCGCTCGGGGCCGGCGGGAAGGGCGTCCAGGAAAAGGTGTGGGGTCCCACGGTGAACACCTCGGGGGACGCGGCACGCTCGGGACCGCGTCCAGATTCCTGCCAAATGGGGTCGACGGGCCGCGTCATTGGTGCCTGGGCGCCTCCGGGGCCAGGGACACACACACACACACCCGGCCACCCCGGGGGTCCCCCCGACGCACCGGGCCGGGGAAGGCGGGCAGCGGCGGCAGCTCTCCGTCGGGGTTCAGATCCGCTCTCGCAGCGCGCAGCAGCTCCGCCCACGGCCGCGCGCACTCGCCTCCGTCCTCCGGGAGGGGCCCCGCGCGGCCACTGAGCGAGCAGAGAGACCTCAGTGGGGGGCGCTCCGCAGGGGGCCCGTGGGGAGGGGGCTCGGGGAGGGCGGGTGGGAGCGGGAGGACCTCGGCGGGGGGGGTGGGGGCTGGAGCGGGGAGACCTAGTGAGCGTGCGTCCCGCGGGGGAGGGGGCTGGCGTGGGCGGGGAGGGCTGGGGGGGTAGCGGGGAGGGGGGGCGCGGGGGAGGGTGACAACCCGAGGGGGCGGAGCGAGCCGGGTTCCGGGAAGCACACACGGGCCTGCCCCCAGCGCCCCGCGCCCCCTTCCCCCGTCCCGCGGCCCCCGGCCTCACCCGCCCCCCGAGGACGGCCTCCGGCGGCGCAGCCCCAACCGCGGCCTCCGCGCCGCCTCCATTCGTCTCGAGCCGCGCGTCCGGCGGAAGTGGGCGGCCCGCCGCGGACCCCGCCCCCGAGACAGGCCCCGCCCCCGGCCCCCGCAGGGCTCCCCCGCCGGCTCCCCGCCCCCTCCCTGCAGGGACAGGACCCGGGCCCCGGTCCCGCGCTCCAACCTCCCGCCTGGGCGCCGTGGACCCGGGCCCCCTCCTCGACCTGACCCCACCCCGCCCTTGTGCGCGCTGGGAGCCGCGCTTTGCACCCACCCCAGCGCACCCCACAGCCTGCTCCTCGCGGCCCCGAGGCGGCCTCGCCTTTGGGACACCGTCAGGGAGGAAGGGGTTCTGACCTCAACATTTGGGGAGACTGAGGCCAGGGGTCCCTCCTCTAACCAGAGGTGGGACTGAGGGAACTGATGTCCAGATGCAGAGGGACGTGGGGGGGACCCATCTCGCGCTGCCCCCCGGTAGGTTTGGGGTCTGCAGAGGTTTGGGAGGAGAAACTGTACATGAAGTCAGGCCAGGGTCCCCTCCGCATCTGCCCCCGGCAGCCACCCTCAGTTAAAGCCCACCTGGCCCATCGCCTGGGCCCGCCCTGGCTCTCCCCCCTCCTGCCGCAGGGGTCAGCTCGGACCCTCAGCTTCCCTCTCAGTCCAGGCAGAGAAAGGGACTAGCCTCCTCAGGACCATCGAGTTTTCCTAATAAAGGGAGGAAGCTGGTTTTTTTTTAATTAAGGGGGGGGGGGAAAGTGAGGCAACAAGGTCCAGGTGGCCAGCCAAGTTGGGGAGGGGGCCTCTAGGGGAGGGCCTGTGGGGGCTCCCGGAGATCTGGCTGGGGGGCTCTCGCCGGCGAGCCCCCAGCCCACCACTTGGTGGCAGCAAACGTCCAGGCACCCTCCGCTGCTGCTGCTCGGGGGAGCCCTGTGCCCCGTGGGCCCCAAGACGGGCCCCTGGGTGACCCCCCACCTCACCAGGGCTGGAGTGCGCAGGGAGCCGGGGGGGGGCAGAAGCTCCCCTCCGTGGACACGTGGATGTCACTTGAGGCGCTGGGACCCCAGCGGCTTTGGGGCTCTCCTCTTGCACCCCCTTCCTCAGGGCTCCCACGGCCCAGTTCCAACCCTCCTCACCCTGGCCCCTCTGCGCGTCACGGTCCTGCCCTCCGCCAAGCCCAGGTCTTGGGCACCCCCCATTCACTGCACACTCCAGTCCCAAGGCCCCCCATCCCGAGGTCAAGGTCACCCTTCATCCAGCTGCCAGGACAGACCTTCGGGGGGGGGGGATGGGCCTGTTCGCCAAGGCTCCCTGAATGTCTACCTGTGTCGGGGACTATCATAGATACTAACGCCCCCCGGGGGAACGAGGCAGGGCCCTCACCCCCAGAGCCTGCCCACCGATGGAAAACAGACCCCACGTGCATAAGCCAGCAGAGCTGCAAGCAGGGGGTCCCGGGAGTCCCTAGAGGAGGCGACCTACCACAGGGCCTGCTCCCAGGGTAGGGAAGCCCAGACGGACCCCGGGCATGCAGGCCGCAGGAGCCCGGCAGCCCCGGGACTGCCCAGCGGCTCGTGTCAGGGGTTCCCACGCGCCCGGCTTCAGCCTCCACAGCCTCGAAGCCTTCGATGGAAACACCAGCACTTCTGCGGTCCGGGCCACGGGGACATGCGGGAGGGCCGGCACCACGCCTGGGGCAGAGGAAGGCGCTGACTCCTCTCCGGGAGCTGAGCGCCGTGGTTCAGTGTCCCAACTATTCCTGCCCCTTCCAGTGCCTTCCTCTGTAGACCTCACACGGCCTGGGCTCCTGACCAAGAAAGGCAGAGCAAGGCATTGGCAGGGAGACTACTGCCCTGGCCTGAAGGTAGGTGACCCCCCCGGTGAGGGCAGGTGTCTCCGGTGAGGACAGGTGACCCCTGGTTAGGGCAGGTGACCCCTGGTGAGGGCAGTCGTGCCCCGGTGAGGACAGGTGCCCCCGGTGAGGACAGGTGGCCCCCTGGTTAGGGCAGGTGACCTCTGATGAGGGCAGGTGACACCCTGGTAAGGACCGGTGCCCCGGTGAGGGCAGGTGACCCGGTGACCGCGAGCCAAGGGAAAGAGTCAGGGCCTGACAGAGCCTGGCTGTGGCCTAGGGCCCAGAAGGGCGGGGGGCACCCGTTCTCCAGCCCAGGGGGCCTTGCTTGCCCTTGGCTGCCAAGGGAGAAGCCCGGGTCCCCAGGCCAGGCCGGCGCCGCCTGGGGAGCAGAGGCCCTCCGGGAGCCAGAGCACCGTGTACAACTCGTCTTCCTGGGGGCTCCTCCTCCCTGGTTTCATCCGGCTCCCGGGGATCAACTCCCCCCATCCCGCCGGCGCCTACAGCCTGGGACGCTTCCACGGACAACGGAGCTGGGGTGACCCGCCAGGCGGGGGGCAGGTGCTGGCGCCTGTCAGGAAGCCCTGCCCCTCCCCCTCTCTGCCACCGCCTGCCCGACAGACAGCTGCCCGCTGCCCGTGCCCGCACAAGGACCTTTTGCACGGGGAGTGGAAGCGCCAGGTCCCCCGACGCAGCGGCGGTGTGGGACAGGAGAAGGTCGGACGTTGAACTTGATTGAAGGCTCACGTTTTCTGGGCCGCCCGCCGCGGTGACAGGCAGCGAGCGGAGCTTCACTGGAAGATCATTTCTGATTGTGACGGATGCCCGCCCTGCGGAGACAAGTTCCGGACGAGCCAAATTCGCGTCTACGAAGACCGTCTCCGCCAGAAGAGGCCCCCTCGGGCAAAGCAGCAAGTGCAGGGCAGGGGTGCGGGAGCCCGCAGCCAGCAGCCCGCTCCGAGCTCTCCCCGGCTCCGTCCGCAGGGCAGTGCTGGCATGTGCGTGATGGGCCGGTGCCACCCCCTCCCGGGTGCCGGGTCCAGCGTGGGACATGTGCGGCCGGGCGGTCAGGGGCCCCTCGCTCCCGCCACCTTCCACCACCAGGGAGCACAGGTCTCGGCTCCTGGTGCTCTCAGAGCCAGGTGGGTGCGGGTCCCTCGCTCCCTCTGGGGGAGCGAGACCGACCTCCCACAGGTGCCGATGTCCCCGGGGGCCCGGCCGAGGTTCCCAATCAGACCCCGCTCCGAGGCAGGGCTTGAGCCCCGCGAGGCCTCTAGCCACATCCTGGCCCGGAACAAGCTGGGGCGGTCTAAGCCCCCCGCCCCCTCCTTGGATTTGGGGGGGCCGGTTCTGCCCGCGGGCCACCGTGCAAACGGGGTCAGGACGGCACACATGGGCGGAACAGGGGCCGAAGCTGGCGGGCACGACCTGGAGAGCCCTGGAAAGCGGAGCGGCCTTGTAGGTGACGCTGGCCGTGGGCGGCGCGTGTTCACGGCGGCGGCCGCCGCCTCCCTTGCCGCGTGACAGGACAGCAGGGCTCCCGCTCGGGGTGCCCCGGCCGTGCCTGCTCTCCAGGTGAGGACGGCCCGGAATGCCGGGCCGCCTCCTCCCCAGAGTTCGGCCCTCTGACGAAGCCAGGCGCCGGGCTCCGCTGGACCACACCTGCCGGCCGGCGTGTGCCAGGCTGGCAAGCCTGCCCGCAGCCAGGCAGAGGCATCCGTGGGCGTGCGGAGTGCCTGGTAGACGGGCCAGATTGAAGCAGTTGCCTGGGAAACATCGCAGGATCTGTCGGGCGGCGGTGGGTGTGTGGGGCCCGCTCACCGGTTCTGGAACAAGGGCGTGCGCGGCCTCCTCCAGGCGTCCCCTCCCGGCCGCAGAGGGATGGGCGTGGACGGCCGGGACCCGGCGGCGGGCGGCGGGCTGCAGCCCCCGCTCTGCGAGCCCAAGAGCCAAGAAACAGCTGGGGCGTTGGCACGGGAGAGACGGCGGCCCCGTTTCCAAGCCCCCACCTCTCTCCGGGACCAGTTTCCGAGCCCTGCTTCCAAGCCTCCCCACCCCGTCCCAGCGTCCCGTAGAACCTTGTCACTGCCGTGAGGTCCCGCGTCCCGCGCCCCCTGCCCCGTCCTGCGCCCATGCCCTCTGCACAGCCACACCGGCCCTGCCTGTGTCCCCGTGTCTCCGGCTCAGGCTTCTGCCCCCCACGGGGTCCCCCTGCTGACCCTCGGGCTCTGCTCCGGTGCCCCCCGCGCAAAGAAGCCTTCCTGAGCCACCTGAAGCTCCTCCACAGGCCCTCCGTCCACCGGTGGCCGCTGCTGGCTTTTCTTACCGCACAAGTGGGGGCGGGAGGCCGGGGGTGCCGCTACCTTCCGGGAGGACCAGCCTGCCGTCTGCCCCCCACCGTGTCCCCAGAGCCTCCGGGGGTGCCGGCCGAAAGGGGGCCCAGACGGGACTCTTCGGCCGACCCTGAGCGTGAGCCGGGGTGGGCGGCGCCGTGGGCTCTCCTCCTGTGGGGAGCAGGGGTCACGTCAGGGGGTCGAGCCACCTTGCACCAAACTGCGTCCGCTGGGAACCCGCGAACGGGACCCGATCTGGAGGCCGGGTCTCCGCGGACGGAATCAAGTTAAGAAGAGGCCGCGTTGGGTCAGGGTGGGCCCGCAGTCCACCCCGACTGGTGTCCTTGTGGGAAGAGGGAAGCTTGCCAGAGCGACGCGGCCCGGGGACAGGAAAGGTCCTCCCCGGGGCCTTCGAGGGACGGCGGCCCTGCCCACCGTGAGTGGGGACTGCGGCCCCCAGACTGTGTGAGCACGGACTAGTTCTGTGGTTCTGAGCCCCCAGTCGTTTGTGCGGCAGCGTCGGGACACCGTCTGCTTCAGCACCCGGTGCGGTGCGGTCAGTCGGGGGCGACTGGCCATCCCCGACCCGCCTGTCTCACCCCCTGCCCGCTGACCACCCCCCAGAGCGGAGGAGGCCGCTGCCGCCTGAGAGTGTGGCCCGGAGCAGGCCCAGCTCAGCCTCAAGCTCACGAATGTCCCAGGGGGCGCCCGGGACGGGGCGACAGGGGTCAGACCCACTCCCAGCGAGCGCGGGGCCTCCCCCGGCCTCCCCAGAGTGGGCGTGGCTTCTCCGCAGGGACCGCTGGTCCCACCTGCTGCCTCCTTAGGACAACCCTGCCGGGGCCGGGGCCTTGACTTCCTGAGATGCCGGCAGGTCCCTGTGCCTTCCAGGCCCCCGGCCTCGGCCACCACGAGCCCCCGTTTCTGTGAGGCCGATTTCCAGCCTGGCGCTGTGAGGGAGCTCTGACCTGGAAAGCTGTCATCCGCTTCCCTGGAGGTGTCCTTGAGTTGGCTCCTGGGGCACCTGCTGGGGCCCACAGTAGGGGGGGGGGGGTCTCTGTCAGAGGAGCTGCTGGGCCTCAGCCTGGACCTTCACTCCTCCCCTTCTCCCCTTCCTCCCGCTCCCTGTTCCTCCCCTTACCCTTCCACCTCCTCCTCCTCCTCCCTCTCCCTGCTCCCCCTCCTCTCTCTCCCCTCTCCCCCTCCCCTCCTCTGCCTCCTCCCCTCCGCTTCCCCCTCCTCCCTCTCCTCCCCCTCCTCCCTCTCCGTGCTCCTCTCCTTTCCCTCCTCCCCTTCTCCCGCTCTCCTCCCCTCCCTCCTCCCTCACCCCTCCTCCCCTCCCCTTTCCCTTATGCACCTCCTCCCACTTGACTTCTTTTCCTCTCTGTCCTTTTCTCCTTCTTCCCCTCCTCCTTTTTTGCCCCCACCCTGACCCTTCTTCTCTGGTCCCCTCCTCCATTTGAGGGCAGAGAGGCTGGGTCAGGGGTCAGTGGATGGTTATTTGACCTCCCTGGCAATGACAGGTAGAGGTCTTTGGGGGCAGGGCTGCTGGGCACGGGCAGGGGGAGCCCCCTCTCTCCTCTACCCCTACCCCCGGGGGCCAGGCACCTGGAGTTATTTATCAGCCTTTGAGTCTTACTGGGACCCTTTGACCAACCAGAGGGCCAGGCTGCCACCAGGGGTCACAGGGTCATCAGCTCGCGCGGCACAGTGAGGGACACTAGTCCCCAGCAGAGGGTCTGTGTCTCCGCTTGCCAGGTTTGGAGCAGGAAGCTGGTAGGGTTTTTGCCTGGCCCGCGAGGGGGCCGGCAGGAGGGGCCAGGCTGGCTCTCTGACCTGAGACCCCTCAGCTTCACCCTCCAGAAGCCGGAGCTGCAGGAGCCCCAGCCTCGCCCACTACCGCTGCCCCGGGGCCTGGGCCTCAGGTAGGCGCTGAGCTTCTCCGACTCTGCTGCCTGCACCTTCCAGGGCCTGGCAACACCCCCTCGCCCCTGCACAGGCCAGAGGGCAGCCCTGGTTCCTGAGGGTCCCTTTTGAGGCCCGCAGGGGCCGGCCGGCCGGTGGGAGCCCTGGCACACCGGCCTGCAGAATCCCTTGTCTGAACTGGCCGCACACCCGCCCGGGGCCAAGCAGCGGGGGAGGGGGGGCACCCACGTAGGCAGCCGCCCCAAGTCCCCTTGGGCCACTGAAATGGGCCTGTCCTTCCTTCCCGCTGCCTGGGTCACGCTGTCTCCCCCGGGGCCTCACCTCTCCAGCCCTCAGTCCACAGCCTGTCACTCTCCAGCCCTCAGTCCAGGATGCGGAGGGAGGGGTCCTGGCTGGAGCGGCAGCCCCGGGAGACAGCCGGCCCCCCAGTCCCTGAGGCACCTTCAGGCCCAGCTGGCCACTCAGAAGCCTGGGGAGGGGGTGCGTGATGGTTGAAAACACCCAGAGAGGAGGGAGGGGGCTGGGGAGGGAGAAGGGCACTGGGATCTGGAACTCAGGACTCCTTTTGGGTTGTTGTTGGGGATGCGGGGAGGCGCAGGTGGTCCTGTCCCCCCCACCCCAGGTGGAGCTGGGAGGACAGAACCAGCTGGCCACCGCGGAGGCCCCACCAGCAGCCCCTCTCCTCCCACGCCGCCTCCCTCTGTTCCCACGGGGAGTGTGGGGGCTTGCGTGTGGCCCGCACTCTGCTAACGCATCGCTGGGCAAGTCTCTGCTGCTGGCCACCCCGCCCCCGCCAGACGCCAGGCGGCCCAGCGGCCTCGGCGCACGTGGGTCATACGTGCCTGACCCCTTCGGTCATCGTCCACCCCTTCGTGGAGGGCAGGGCGGGCGGCTGGGGCCTGAGCAGCAACCCCCGCCCCGGTCTCCCAGCTGTGGGGATGGTACCCCCGAGGCCCTGCCTGGGGTGGAGGCAGGGACAGGTCCCTGATTTCTCAGAGCCGTGGCAGAGAAATGCCATGGCAGAGCCGTGGCATTTCTCTGCTGGTGGCAGAGGTGAGACTGTGTCAATGTCTGCCTCTCCCACACCCTGCCCTGCGAGCAGCCCCACTGAGGGGCCGGGGGCCTCAGGCCCAGCTCTCGCTTCGGGGGCACCAGCCTGCTCGCCCGTGTCCAGCCCCACGGGGGAGGTGCCGACATTCGGCCCCATTTACAGACGGGCCTACTGAGGCCAGGAGCCATCCGTCCCTTAGTCCTAGACCACGGGACAGTGAGCACAGAGCTGGGGCTTGAACGCAGCGCCCCCTCGCTGCTGTCTGGGCTCCTGGTCTCGCTGCCTCAGCGGCAGCCGGGGGCCTGGCATAGGAGTGGTTGGGGCCACAGCGCGAGGGGCGGAGTTGGGTGCCCAAGGCCGGGCAGAGCGTGAGGCCCACTCCTCCCGTTCGGAGGCTCCTAAGCTTTGGAGAGGCCTCTGCTGCACCCGCCTCCCCCAAGACCCTTGGGGAGCTGACTGTCCCCCCTGCTCTGCACCCATGCCCAGCCCCTCCCACCACCTCCTAAAATGCCCATCCCCCACCACCGCCTCCTAGGATGCCCAACCCCCCCCCCCACCTCCTAGGATGGCCAGCCACCCACCGCCTCCTAGGATGGCCAGACCCACCCCCCCCCCCCCGCCACAGCCACCAACAAGCAGCACCTCCTCCCCACGGAACGAGAGCATCTGGCTTTGGGGGGCGGGCAGTACAAAGAAAAAGCCACCAAGCCATGTGGACAGGGAGGGAAGATCTGCCAGGACTTCAGGCCACAGGGGCCCCCTGGGGACAAAGAGAGGCCCCAGATGCCTGCCACTGCTGGGCAGCCTTCCCTGAGGGCCACAGCCCCAGGCCCCCTGACCACCCAGAGTGGCCTGGAGTTGGTGGGCACGTGGCAGAGGGACAGCTGGGGTGTGTTCCAGCTGCCCTTGTCCCCACAGGCCGGGGCTTCCGGGGATAGCTGGTGAGGGACCTGTACTCAAGTGGTGGTGATGCCCCGCAGCACGGAGTCCTGTGAAACAGACCTGGGCCTCGCCACCTCCGCCGGCATCCCCTGCTGTCACCTGCAGGCACTGTCCTCTCTCTGCTGGTCAGTTGTCCCTGATGCGCCCATCCTCAGACCTGCCCTTGCCATCGCGGCCTTTGTCCCCCTGTCGGCCCCTCCTCCCAGGTCACTGTAAATGACAGTAGCCCCCGTGGAAGTGTGAAAGAAAGTAGGCGAAATTAACTGTAATAACGTGTTTCGTTTGAGCCCAACATCCCTAAAACATCACATTTCAACGAGGAACCCGCACGTACGTGATGAGCGTGTTGTCACACGTTCTCTGGTCACGCTGGATGTCTGGAACCAAGTGCAGGGCCCGTTGGCCACAGAGTGAGTGCTCGGGGGCCACGTGTGGTGGGCAGCACCGTGGACTGGGGGGCAGGGCCCTGAGGAGCCTGAGGAGCCCGCGGTCTCCATTCTGGGCATTTCCTGCCGCATTGAGGCTGCGGGCTCCGGCGAGGGGCTCCTGACTGTCCCCAAATCCCCTATCGACGTGCTTGGACACACTGCTAAGGGCGGGAGAAACCCTGGAGATGCGTCACCCCACCCGGGCCTTCTGTAGCCCAGCTGGGGGCGGGCCTGGGCCCTGAGAACGCCCTCCTCCGGGCAAAGCGAGGGTCCCTCTGGCCTCAGCCTCTCCATTCCTCCCCAGCCTGGCCTGAGAGCCAGCGCGCCCCGGCAGGGGTGCTGACGCCCGCTGTCTCAGTCCGTCTGGGCTGCTCACAGATTACCGCAGACCGGGGGCTGCAAGGCTGAGATCCGGGTGCCGGCGGGGTCGGGGTCTGCTGAGGACCCTCTTCTGGGTCACAGATGGCCGACTTCTTGCTGTGTCCTCACCCGGAAGAAGGGGCGAGGGAGCTCTCTGAGGTCCCCTCTCGAGGGCACTGATCCCATCATGGGGCTTCCCCCTTGTAAGCTACTCGCCTCCCAAAGTCCTCACTTCTCTAGTGGGGGCTTAGGTTTCAAGGTGAAACCTTGAATTTTAGGGGATGCAAATACACCGACCGCAGAGCGCCAGCTGGGTTCCAGGTGCCCTGCCAGCTACCACTCGGGCGGGGGGCGCCCCGAGACCCAGGCTCCACCACTTGGGGGGAGGGCGCCCCGAGACCCAGGCTCTGACGTGCAATCACACGCACACCGGGCGGGGGGGGGGGGGAATATCCTTACTCTGTCCAGGCCCTTTGCCAAGCTCACAAGACAGGTCACGAATTCAGAATTCTCAAGGAGGAAGTTCAAAGTGAAACAGTTTATCTTTAGAGAAACAACAGAGGCTGGCCGGCGGGCTGGCCGAGGCGGGAGAGGGACTCCCTTCCAGCATCTTCCATCAACTGCTGTTACTCCGTGAGGGTGAGACCCCTGCTCCACCTGGTGCCGGGGGGCCCAACCAGCCAGGGTAGGCCCTTCCCCAAGAGCAGGTGTTTGGGCCCCCCAGGGGTAAAGCCGGTCAGGAAAAACTACCCGAGGTTGGAGAGGGGTGCATTTTCCCTGAAGAGCCATCTTCGTGAAAAGGCATCCGTTGTCTTACAGATGCTGAAGGGGGGTGGGGGGGCGCTCTGCCTGGTGTGAGGGAGCTCCAGCCTGGGCAGGGTCCTGGTGGGGGGAGGCGGGCAGACCCCGCCTAGCATGGCGGCCCGGGGTGGCCCGTCCCCGACACAGGGTGGAACAGAAGGCCTCTCCCCTTGGTCGCTTGGAGTGGAGTCCTCCCCAGCGCCCCTCGGCCTTCTCAGGTGTGGCCGATGGACACCGGAGCCGGAGGGGGCAGGACAGGAGCTCGGTGTTCCTGCTGCCCGGCACCCCCACCCCGGCCAGGCTTCATCCTTGCTCCCTGGGTCCCTCGCGGCGAAGCCTTGGCTCCGCAGGGGGCCCTTCTGCCCACAGCCCGTGTTCTTGAGCGTGTGTTGGTGCGTGCGCACGGGCCCGTGTGTGTGTGTGTGTGTGTGTGTGTGCACTCCTCGTGCTCTCTCTCCCCCGGAGCTTTGACCGCGGGGTTCCCGTGGGGGAGACCGAGCCCAGAGGGGCTCAGCCCGCTGCCCAGGGTGTGTCTTCAGCCTCAAAGCCCCCCTCCCCGGGGAGGAGCCGCTGGCAGGGCCCGGCTCGCAGGGGGGAGATCCCAGGGAGGGGCCCTTCAAGCCCTGCCCCCCGGTGAGAGCGGGGCCCGCAGCCCCGCCTCCTGCCCCCCTTCCTCCCTCTCAACTTTGCCCTCTCCCCCTCCCCTCTCCCTCTCCCCCTCCTGCAGGCAGATCCCAATCCAAACTTGTTAACCTCTCCCCGGCAGCCCTTCCAAGTTAAACATTACTCACGGAGATGAGAGCCTCTGGGCAGCGCTCGGCCTGGAGGTGGGGCGGTCTGTGGAAGGTGCTGGGCAGAGGCCAATGCCAGGCCCGTGGCCGCAGGACCTTCCCTGCCGTGTCCGTGGGGCTGTGGGAGGTGGCTCTGGGGGTGGCGGGCCAGGCAGCCTGCACCCCGTACCCAGGCCCTCCGGCCCCATGGCCAACTCCTAAAGTCACGGGCAGGGCAGCAGGCAGGGGGTCCCTGAGCAGGGTGGGGAGGGGCTGCCCAGGCACCGTGGAGGAGCCTGGCCAGGGCCAGGCGAGGGACTTCCTCTTGGCTGTCACTCCAGCCTGGGGACACAGCATTCAGAAAAGTAGCCTCGGCCACTCGGAATCTATTGTCCGTATCCAGTCCTCAGTGTTTCCAGCAGCAAAGTGGAGGCAGGGGGTGCTGTTTGCTGAACTTCCCTTCCCTTCGCCCCACCCGGAAGCTGTTCTGCCCCAGCCTGTCAGTGACAGAGGTGGGGGAGGGGCTCTCAGGCTCGACACAGTACCCCCTAGGACCCTGTCCCTGGGGGAGCAATGCTGGGGGTGAACAGCAGGCTCAGTGTCATCTGCCCACCCTCCCGCACCTCTTCCTCCTCCTTACTTCACTGCCCTCCACCCTCCACGTGGACCCTGACCAGAGCTGCTGCCTCAGGGCCTTTGCACCTGCTGTTCTCCACCCAGAATGCTCATTCCTTACCCATTTTAGGGCTTTGTTGAAATGGACTTCATAAGGAGCCCCCTCAGCATCCCATCTACCTCACTCCGGTCTACTCTTTGTAGGACTGTGTGTCCCCATCTCGTATAAAACACATGGAAATTTAATTTTTCATTGTCTCTCATGAAACTGTAAGCACTTGAGAACAAGAACTTTTTCCTGCTCATCTCTCAGTAAATACAGGTCCTTGATAAACTTGGTGGAAGAAATCGATTCCACATTCATGCCTGGCATGGGGTCTCCCCCGTGGACACCACCGCCCCTCAGGGCCAGAGCCCCCTGACCTCCTCCTGGATCATCAGCCTGGGCAGGACACGTCTGGCTGACCGGAGCTCAGACCAGGGGCCTCGCGTGGGGCCTGGCAGGAGCCCAAACGGTCAAGTCGGGAAGAAAGGGTAGGGGCAGTGGTGGTCCCAGGAGCCTGTGTTGTTAAAGAGCGAGAGGCAGAAGGGCAGACGGACAGGACTGCCCGCGGGTGCCGGGGGTGCCCGGACTCCGCTTGCTCCGGGGCCACGAGCTGTTTGTCCTCAAATTTCACACCCTCCGCATGAAGCCTGCTCTCAGGGCCCTCAGTGTCCAACAGCTCCCCAGACCCAGTGACCCCTTCCTGTCTTCTGTCTGGACGGAGCCCGCCGGAGTGGGTGCTTAAGTGGACAACCCCGTCCACCCCGGCTAGAGCCACCCCCACTCCAGGGGGCCCAGCCGCCTGCCTGGGGCCCCCAGCACGGGCAGGGCCCCTGGGACACAGCCTGAGGACAGACAGGCTCGCGGGGGTGGGGTGGGTCACGAGGCCCACCTGCAGGGCTGGCCGCTTCTCTGCACACCTTTCTGTGAAGGCGTCTGTGCAGGGCTCTGGAGACGGGCGGCCCACCTGCCTGCCTCGTGCCCGGGCCTGCGAGCGCGCCTGCCCACGTCAGACAGGGGCGAGTTGGGGCTTCGTACCTCGCATCGAGCAGGAGGGCAGGAATGTGAGCCTCGAAACCACCTTGTTTCAATACCGTTTCTGGGAGCAGAGACCGCAGCCGACGGTGTAGCTGCTATAAGCGCCTTCTTTGCCCTTCTGGACGCTGGCCCGATGCAGCGTGGCCCCGACTCTCCGACCGGCCCCCAGCCGGCCACGGTGCCGCCTCTGCCCTGCCTGTCCTGCTCCCCTCTCTGAACCTCAGGCCCAGCTTCTGCTTTGGGTGGGGGAGGCTGCTGGGGGTGCGGCCGAGGGTTATTTTGTCTCCGCCCCTTGGGCTGCTGGGGAGGGGCGGGCCCTGCTTCGGGGTGGGGGTGGGGCCCCCCAGCACCCCCGCACCCCAGCAGGCCACAGCAGGGCTGTGGTGCCCCCACCCCACGCAGCGCTTCCTACCCCACGAGCCACCGAGGAGACTCCTCAACCACTGTGGAGAAAGTGAGTCCACAGTGTGGCGCTAACACCCGGAGGGGGGAGGGGGAGGGTGTTTCACGGGAGGTGGGGGGCGGTGACCCGGGTAGCCCTCGCTCCCACCGGACCCCAGTCGCACATGGCTGGCCCTCCAGCCCCAAGTGTCCTTGTGCTTGGTTTGGGCCGAGGACTGAGCTCAGGCTGGGCGTTACAGGGACAGCTGGGTAAAGTGTTGGCCCACACGGGCGCGGCCGTTGACCCCCGGTAGGATACCCGGGCCCAGGGGCAGAGGCCGCACGGCTCCACTGCCGATCAGGACCCAGGTGTGCAGCGCATGGCCCACGACAGGCCCGGACAGGACTGCCACCATGCGGGAGGGGGTTCGGACGCCCAGGGGCACAGCGGCAGGGGCTCAAACGACCAGGCCACGGGCCCCTGCGGCTCTCCCGCCACCTCGGAGCCCCTCTGCCGTAGGTCACCGGTTTCCGACGAGGGAGCGGCAGGGGCTTCCCAGGCCAGACGGGCTGCTACCCCCGCGGCCAGCGAGGCCTGGCGCCGGCCTGCCCCTGCCTCCCCGGCCGCGAGGGCCCGCGCAGCTCCCACAGGGCGGCCCGCATGGCAGGGATCCCGGAGCGGGAGGGAGGGCCGCCCTGGGCCCGTGCCCTCTGCCACGGGGGCTCCAGCACAGCCGCCCCGCGGGGACGGGCGGCGCGGCCCCCCAAGGCCCCGCCGGCGGGCGGGCAGGGGCGCGGGGGCGCGGGGGACCCCACGGCCGGGGGAGGGGAGGGGGGTGGGGGCCCGGCCGGGGCGCAGGGGGGCGCGCGACGGGGTCGGCCCGGCAGCGCCCGGAGGCCTGGGCGGCAGGAAGGGGAAAGGTGACGTCATTGCCGCCTGGAATCTGCTGTTTGGAGGCGTCGCCATGGAGACCGGAAGGCTGGGGCGGGTAAAAATAGCAAACCCGAAGGGTGTGCGTTCCAAGAAATCGAGTCTCTGAAAAGAAAGGAGCCGTGGTCTTGTTTCCGGCCTGCGGGCTCCCCGCGTCCCCGCCGCCCGAGAGCCCTGTCCCCTGTCCCCTGTCCCCTGTCCCCTCGCAGGGCGCAGCGAGGCGCCTTGGAAGCCCTGAGCGCCGCACAGGCCTCCCTCCGGGCGGCGGGCAGGGCGGCGAGTGGCTGGGTGTCCTCCCGACTTCTTGCAGGCAGGGCCAAGCGGGGGGGTGGGGAGGGGACGGGGGCTTCGCACCCCGTCCCCTCCCCACACCCCGCCGAGGAGCCCCCCACCACGGGGCAGACGGCGCAGGCGGCCCGCACGCCCACCCCACCCGCGTCCACGACCCCCCTTCCAGGCGGGGAGCGGCCCTGCCCTGCTCCTCGCTGCCTGCCCCCCAGATGCCCTGCACATGTTGCCCGTCCGTCCCTTCAAGCCGTGTCCTCACGGGTCACCCTCAGTCCCTGTCGGTCACGGAAGTGCGGCAGGGGGTCCGAGGTCCCTGGGCCCCTGTCCCCCAACAGCTGAGGCCGGAGGCTCCTGGGAGGACCCCCAGCAGCTAGCGGAGGGCTCCCTGGGCTGGGGCCCACCTCCGGGAAACATGGCTGTCCTGCTGGGGCTCCTTCCACCCCCCCACCCCACCCCGGGGTCCTTCCCTGGGGGTCCTCTGTTCTGAGCAAAGTGATAGCTGGTTGCCTCTCCTCCCAGGAGCACACGTCCTGGCTGAAATGTCGCTGGGCTTGGGGCCCTCGGATGATCCAGGTGTCCTCCGAGGGGCCAAGAGCACCAGATGGGGCCGGGGGGGGGGTGCCAGCGGGAGCGACCCCCAATCCAGAGAGAGAGGAACGCCTGTGCCCGTCCTGGGAGCCGTGACTGAAACGCAGCAGCCAGTGATGCCCTTGGGACCCCTTCCCTCATGCCTGAGACCTGGCTGGGGCTGGGTCGCTGCCCGCCGCCCTCCGGGTGCCGCTCAGGGAGGACCTTCGGTCTCCTGTTCCTGGAGGGGTGGGGGCTGGGACCTGGGCTGAGCAGCCCCTCCTCCCGCACGGGGTGAGGGGGCCCTGGGAACATGGGGGTCTTGCCTCTTAGGCCCAGACCCCCTTGGCTTGTGGTTGGAGCTGGAGAGGGGAAACGGAGCCCCGTGCAGGGGGAGCTCCTGCCCCCAAGAAATAGCTCACATGCCTTATGTAATGAGTGAGCTCACTGGTCCGCCTGCCAGGAATGACGGCAGGAGGGCGGGAGGGGGCCTGCTCGGGGAACCAAGTGTGTCTCCGATTTATAGTTTATGATTTTCAGGGAGGGGAGCCTGTGGCCTTGCTTCCAGGAGAGAGGGGCCCAGGGGCCTGGGGTGGGAGATGACAGACCTGGGTCCCCCTGGCACGGGAGGAGGCCCTGGAGGGACCGGGTGCTGTGGCCAGGCCTGGGGTGCGGGCCCTACTACCCCCCCCCCCCGCGACCAGCCAGGTGCTGACAGAACCCTCCTAAGTCATCTAAAACCCTATAGGGAGCACTGAGGGAGCCCCGGAGGGGGGCGCCAGCTGCCCTCCTCATCTTGGGACTCTGCCGCTCTGAGGATGACTCCCCTTTCTCCCTTCCCTGCTGGAGCACCCCCCCCCCCGCTGTGGCCCCTCACCTCTGGGGTGTGCGGCGTCCTCTCACCTCCTCTGCAGTAGGTTCGAACCCTAACTGAACCTGGCCTCTCTGTCTCCTGGAGAGGATACCTTGGGCCCAGAGAGGTAGAGGTCTTAGGGCCCCCGCAGTTTGGGGGCCATTAGGGCGGTGCCCATCAGACAAGAGGAAGCACCTGGGGACACCTGGCCAGACCAGTGGCTGGGCCTGAGGCAACGTGCCTCCTCGGACCTCTGTCAGCTGGTCAGTCGGTTCACCAGGATTTAATGAGAGTCTGTCTACTCACCACTCGCTGCTAAGTGACAGGGCCCCTGGCGGGCAAGGGGCAGGTGACAGGCAGAGGGCAGATAGCACCAGGCAAGGGGAGGCTCACTCCAGAGCCTGGGTGGGGGGCAGAGGAGGGGGAGGACAGTGCTGGCGCCCGGGACGCGTGGCTGGAAGGACCTAACGGAGGCAGCCGGAGGGGCTGGGGCCCCGAGAGAGGGAAGACGAGGCTGTGTCCTGCTGCCGTGGGGAAGGGCAGATACAGGAGAGAGAGGGGACACCTCGGTGGGGGTGGGGGCCCAGCAGGTGGGACTCTCCCGCCACAATGGGGAGGGAACACAGCCGCTTGGGGAAATGGCTGTCTGGAGGGGCTCCCTGCTGCCCCTCCCCGGATGCTGGGAGCACTCACCGGGGCGCTGGGAGCACTCACCGCCACATCACCTGTCCGAACCCTGCGGCAGGCTCCCACCGGCTCACCCCACGGTGCCCCGGGCAGGTCGGGGGGCACCCTGAGCCTCGCCGTGCTCTGCTTTGACACGGGGACCGTAGCACCTCCCCACTCAGTGCCTCGAAGGTACGATACTGGGGTGTGCGTACAGCCCCAGGCACCCAGATCCCACTTCTGGCCACGTGGCCCGACGGTCATAAGCGGCACTGCGGTAAGTCCAGCCCCGGAGGACCGACTCTGGAAGGTGCCGGTGGGAAACTTCCTGCGAGCAAGAACCTGCCCTTCCTGCCCCCGTCGGGTCCCCAGGGCCCACCCGGCTCAGCAGTGTCTGTAGGGCAAAGAGGCGGGGGTGGGGGGTGGGGGCGGGTCTTTGAAGGATGCTGGTGATGTCCAGGCCCCGGCTCGGCCCTGATATCCCCTCCGCCCTGCAGCGTTGTGCCCCCACCCCTCTTGGCTTACGTGGAGCCCACACGCTCTGACTTTGGGGCCCCCGGCTGGCCCAGGGCTACAGGGCACAGGCATGAGGCGGCTACCCTGTGATCCGTGGGGTATGGCCAGGGCCCCGGGCAGGCCATGCCCGGCAAGGTGTAAGTTCCAGAGCAGCACAGGATGCTTCGGGGGATAGGGTCCTGCAGGCAGGGGTGGGGCCGCAGGGCAGAGCGCCCACACAGGCTCTCTCTGCACTCCTCCAGGCTGAGTCCTCTCCAGAGGGCCCCACCAGCTGAGGACACATCCCCAGAACATGCCAGCAAGCCCTGGAGCTCAAAGCCCCTGTTGGGGGTCGGGGGGGGCGGGGGTTGCTCTGGGTCCGACCCCTGCTCACCTTTCCTGCTGCTGCTCCTGGATCCCCAATGTGCTCTGTGCTGGCCGAGCTGTTTCTCCCAGAGGAAAGGGTTCCAGAGCCGGCTTGGCCTCTCCAACCCAGGGCCTGGGGCCTGGGCCAGGCCCCCTCCCGCCCTGGCTGTGGGCCCACAGGCAGGACACAGCAAACACCTGGCTCCTGGGCGCGACGGCCCTAATGCTCTGCCCAGGCTCCCAGGGGCTGGGCAGTGACAGTGCTGCCCCACCCAGCTTCATTCGGCAGCTGAGACCAGGCCCGCCACGGTGGGACCCGCCAAGCCGGCAGTGCCATGGAACCATGGGGTGGGTGGTTGGGGCAAGGGGCCCCTGATTTTCCCTCCTCCCACCTGGAGGAAGACAAGGGCAGTTCCTGGGCAGGAGACGGGCACATGGGGGTGACAAGCAGGACTTAGGGGCACCGGGTGAGGCAGTCAGCCCCTGCAGCACTGCTGGGCTCGCCCCCTCATTCCCAATGGCAGCCAGAGTGGGACTCGCGTGTCCTGTGGCCAGGTGCCCTGCTCAGCTTCCCAAGCGTCACCTTGGCTGACCCCCACTCTGCAGGTCTTAACTGCCTGCTGAATGCTGGGACCCATGGGTGACCCTGCATAGACCCTGGCCCCTGACCATCCCAGGGAAGGCAGACACACAATCTCAGCCACGTGGAATGAATAGTTCTTGGATAGCCCACAAGGCTGACCCCACAGAAGCTCCTATGGGGAATGGTGGGGGGGAGTTCTTCCTGGCCAGAATGGTCCAGAAGAAACAACAGGGAAGGTCAACAAAATCAAAAGCAGCTTCTTTAGAAATCTAGAAAGTGTGGGTCAGCACAAAGAAGAAATTAAAAATATCTATAGTTTCCTCACTCGGCAAAAACCACTATCTTGTTTTCTGACATAGGAACTGAAGGCTATAAAAGTCTAAGTACTACGTCAGCTGCATCTAGGAATTTTGACTAACAGTGTTTTCATTATCAGTCACTTTAAAAGATTTTGTGAGCCCATTTTAATTCCTTTTCTAATCAATGACTTAGTCAAAGTCTGTTCTTTAATGTCCCAAATTGTGGCATTTTATGGTGGGAATATGAATTCATTTTTCTTTGTTATTTTCAGTTTAGAGTTCCAGTTTGTTTGTTTTAATTATTACCAAAGAAATACAGATACATAGATAAAAGGAACAGAAGGAGCCAAAAAGCTAGGCCACTTTCAACAAGTCCGTAGTGGTCCCTGAGTCCCACTCTGGACCCTGCGTCCAAGGGTCTGGTGTCAGCCTCTCTCAATTCTTTCAGCTGTTTATTGTCTGATGTTTCTCCACATTTTTAAATTACATGCCCTTGCTTTTTTTTTTTAAACCAGATTTAGACATTATGAGACGTCACTGAAGGAGCTCTCACCAGCACCCTCAGCTCCCAGTCTTTCTTTTCTTTCACCTTCCCAAGTGAACTATTTCATTTTTTTTTGTTACTGTTGTTTGCACTATTATAATTATGTAAATATTATTCACTGCTGGGCTGAGTAGTGAACTCTGTTTAGATTGTTTTCTTTGTTTTTCCTGGAGTTAACATTTGCCTTTATGTTTTCACCTGCTGAGTTTCCTCTGTACCTATAGCTAATGCCTCCTACATCTTCCGACAGGCACTCCGTACAGTTTTTGATCTAGTAGAATGCATCCTATATTCCATTGGTTTTGCATTTTCCTAGAACTCTCTGTCCTGTCCCAGTCTGGGATGGCTGCTCTCTGAGCTCCACCACCAGGCTGGTGGGCAGAGTCTCCAAGTCCCCTTCATAGAGTGGACAGCCCCTTCCTAACTTGTGCTGTCATGACTGGTTCCAACTCCCATTTCAGAAAGGCCTATGACCTCCACTGTGTCCCACACCGGCCTGAACTCTCAGCTCACAACAGGCATAAGGCCAGCTCCAGGCCTCATGTAGGCTGCTCTGTCTCCACACTGCTCACCACTATGGTCCATGTTCCAATGTTTCCAGTTCTGCAGAACTTCCTTCCCTGTGCATTTTCACAGAACATTTAAAGAGTGGCCTCCACTCTCTGGCATACGTTTGTGTTACACAAGGAAGGGGGCCGGCTCCTCTGCCCTCTTGTTTGAAAGAGAAGCCAATGCTCTTGGTGTCCTCCTAGTGTCCCCTCAGGCCTCACCCTACAGGCACAATGGTAAGACTTTTGGCTGCCTCAGGCTAGAGCCTGCTCTGCTGGGCAGTTCAAGCTAAGAAGGGTCAAAGAGAGAATTTATGCTTCTTTCCATAACATCCTTAAAAATCCATTTTGGGGGCGCCTGGATGGCTCAGTCGGTTAAGTGTCCGACTTCAGCTCAGGTCACGATCTCGCAGTCCGTGAGTTCGAGCCCCGTGTCGGGCTCTGGGCTGATGGCTCAGAGCCTGGAGCCTGCTTCCGATTCTGTGTCACCCTTTCTCTCTGCCCCTCCCCCGTTCATGCTCTCTCTCTGTCTCAAAAATAAATAAACGTTAAAAAAAATATAAAAAAATACATTTTGTGTTTTCTAACAATCTCCAGCTTACAGAAAAGTTGTAAGAATGGTACAGGACCTCTCCCTGAAGCATTTGTGAATTAATTGCTGACCTAGGGCTCTATCATGCACCCAAACAAGGCTGTTCTCTGACATAACCATAGCACCTCGTCCAAAGTAGGGTCATCGCCATCTGGTCTTAGACTACATCCAAGACTTTCTGGTTGTCCCAGTACTGTGCATGGGATCCAACCCAGGGCCACACATCACACTGTGCCATCATCTTTTTAGTCTCTGAAGATCCAGAACATTCCTTGGCCTCTCCCTGACAGCTGAAACCCTGACACCTGTGAAGGTTCTGGGCCCGTCCTTCTGTACATAGTCCCTCCACGTGGATATCTGAGTTTTCCTCATGATCAGAGGCAGGCTATGCTTCTTCGGCAGGAGAATCACACAACTGACGTGCCGTCTGCCCGTCCCACCCTGTCGGTGGTGCAGGACTACGATTGAGCCAACGAGTGATGGTGTCCGATTAGATTGTTTGGTTACCGTGGTGTCTGCCCGCATCTCCCCTGGGGACTCACTCTTCTTCCCTTAGTGATTATGGGAACCTTGCGTGAGGAACTTTAAAACCAGGCAAATAGACTATTTCTCATCAAACTTTCAACTTACAAATAATTTATCCTAGTAAGTATGTGAATATGTGTGGACTTGTGGTTTCCTATTTTATTCTGTGATTATAACTTGTGACAATAATTGTGACCTCTGATTTGCCAGTGGGGGGGGGGGAGGAGCTTCAAGCTGGTAACGTCCCTTTGACATGTCCCAGTTATGCTTTGAGCCCTTCAGTACTTCTGGGCACAGGAAGGTGTCCCAGGCGCATGCTGTCCTCTCCCTGCCCAAGCCCTGGGAACATCTTGCCAAAGAACTCTGGTTCCTTCTATGGAGGATGGAATTTAGAAACCAGGATGTGTGTTCTCAGTGTGCTCACGGCTGTTGGGGTGTCACTCCTCTCAGGCCCTCTCACTAGACAGAGCTGCGAATTATATGGATGTTTGTACAAACACACGTTTACATCTACAATTTTTCTCTTTGTTTATAAACATTGCAACTTATCGGTTCACGGAAGTCTTGCTGATTCCAATTCAACACACGATTCATTTATTCCTCTCCATATTAAAAACAATGTTTATTTTTGAGAGAGAGAGAGAGAGAGAGAGAGAGAGAGAGTGTGTGTGTGTGTGTGTGTGTGTGTGTGTGTGAGCTTGAGCGTGGGAGGGGTAAAAATAGGGGGAGAGAAAGAATCCCAAGCAGGATCGGAGTTTTCAGCGCGTGAAGCCCAATGCGGGACTTAATCCCATGACCCTGGGATCATGACTTGAGCCAAAATCAGAGTCAGATGCTCAACCGACTGAGCCACGCAGGTGCCTCATCCAGGTTAAGGTTTTAAAATGGCATCTTAGCACTTTCTTAACAATGACAGTTTGTGCCTGGCTCCAACCAGGTGTTTTCTTCCACTTCCCAGGGGGCAGGGGGCAGGGAGCAGGGGGCAGGGGGCAGGTGGGAGCTGGGGAGGACTGGGCTGGTCCACTCAGGGAAGCAGGAAGCCGTCTGTTGGGGTCTCTTTGTCGGGGCTGCTGCCTCGAGCCTTCCAGCCCTTTTCCCCCACTGGGCCTGTGAGCGTCCCCCTTCCCCCCATCACTGCCAGTGCCCTCACCTCTGACCCTGAACGCTGCTAGCTCCAAGGCCAGCTCCCAGCCTCTCAAGCCCTCCTCGGGACCTGAATGATGTCGCTCCTCTGCCGCCAATGTGTCAATCCTTGGCCACAGGAGGTGGAAGCCACGTGGGGCAGAACTTGCTCTCCTTCCCTGTTGGTCCCAGCACTCAGCCCTGTGCCTGCAGGGGTACAAGTCCCACCGATATGAACACACACAGCCCGCTGCCCACACCGTGAGCGGGGCGGGGGCGCAGGTGTAGTGGGTCCCTGCCCTCCGATGTGGCTTTGCCCGTGGACTGGACCTTCTGCCTGCCAGCCTGGTGCCTGGCCAGTGGCAGGGGGACAGGGGGAGGAGTGAGCCACCCCACCGTCCAGCCGTGGGGGTGGGGTGGAGGGAGAAAGGCCAGCAGGGCTGAGACACCCCACTGGGTCAGAGAGAAGACAGGGAGCCTGGTGGGCTCTGTCTAGGCATGGCTGGCCTGGCCTTTGGTGGGCGAGGTGGGCTTGGCTGCTCCAGAAACTCCAACATCTTTCGGGGAGGAGGCCTCAAAGTCCAATGAGGAGGAGTTTTAGAGGTGATCCAGGCCCTTTCTGCTTCTCAGGGCTCTTCACCCCTCACCTGTCCCCTACTACGTACCTCCTGCAACTTGGGAAAAATGTTGGGACCCCTGCCTGGCCCCTTCCTGGGACCCCTTCCCAGATGCACGCGAAGTCAGAGGATGTACAGGGAAGTGGTCCATTGGATCTGGGCACTGCCTATCAAGGGGACCAAGGGCTTGGGGCCCCTCTGGGGGTGTCTGCTTGGCCAAAAGAACAGGAGAAATTCTGTGCTTGGCTGGAAACCCTTCCCAGACAGCCCTCTGGTGCCCCAACCGCCTCCTTTGGATTACAGGTTGCCCGAGCTGCGTAGAATTCAAACCCACATGGAAGGAACTAACCTTCTCAGGTAAAATAGAAACGTTTTTGGTCCAAATGTGGAGCAAGAAAATGATATCCCAAAACAAGAGGTGCCTTTTCTTTGTTTTTGAAATACTCCTTTGGAGCTTCATGTTTGCACACATAGAGACGCGTCCTATCGGGGCTGCTGTTGCCGGGGGAATCCGAGAGAAGGGTGGGAGGGACAGCCCTAGGACACAGGCGAGGGCGGGGGGGGGGGTCGTGTCCACCCTGAATCTCAAGCCCCTCCCTGGCATCCCCCTGTGCCCGCCCGTCCTAGCTGCCTCCCCAGACACCTGCCGGCACCTCAGGGGTGACAAGGGCCATAGAGATGCCTGGTCGGCTCCCCGGGGCAGGTGCCACCCCCTAGGAGCGCTGGACTGGGGCCACTTTCAGCCTCCACTGGGGAGGTAGGAGCAGGAGGTGGCAAGCTGAAGTCAACTGAAGGTCACTCAGGCTGGAGCAGGCATGGTCCTCACATGTCACCTAGTGCCCAGGTCAGCTTGGGTGCCCTTGTCCTGTGGAGGAAAAGGTGTTGCCGTGTAGCTTGGCCGGACTGTCCTGCACTGGGGTTGAGCAGATGGAACCGTCTCTTTGACTTCCAGTGCCTACCCGCTAGGCCTCAGCTAAGATGCTGCCTCCTCTGGGGGCCATCTAGCCAGCCTGTCCAACTTGGAGCCCCTGGTCTTTTCCTGTCCTGCACTTTCTGGTTTGTCTCTCCCCCTTGACAGCCAGTCGTGGAAGGACACACAGGGAAGTGTCTCCCTGGGGCTGCCTCAGGCGCCCTCCAGACGTGGAAGGGGCTCTCCAGCGGGGGGGCGGGGGGGGGGCGGGGGAGCGGGCTGCAGCATAAGGGTCAGGCCACCTGTTTACGGACCGACGCCGGGCCCGGCCCGGGCAGTGACCTGGCCTGTGCGTGCAGGGCACAGTTCCCGACTCAGGGTTGCGCATCGAGGCACAAAGCCCCTGCCCCAGGGAGCAGGCAGTTCTGCACTGGGACCAGTGGGAGGCGAAGCTGCTGGCTGCCACGCGACCAGGGTGCACGGTCGTGGGGTGGTCGGTGCAGCCGGTCAATCATCCGGGGGACAGGGGCGGGGGGGGGCGTGCTGGGCCGCGCCTGCACGTGTGTGGGGGGGGTCCCTGGGCCACGCTGCACCGTGTCTCTTGTGTGGCCTCCCTCGGGTGGGGCAATCCTAACGTGGAGTAACCCCCTAGACGTCCTCGTCATTCTATGGGACCCGGGTCGTGCCCTGCGGCGTCCCCGCCGAGCGTGGGGTTCCCGTGGACTTGACGGCGTGGCGGGCGGCGGAGGCCGCGCCGCCCTCGACCTGCCCGCCCCTCCGCGAGTCTGCGGTTGTGGCGGGGGCCGCGTGTGGGTTTCGGGGCCCCGGCGGCGGCGGCGGTGTCGGCGGCGGAACCGGCGCCTTCCCAGCGGCGCAGGAAGCGGCCTCGGCCGGAAGGGGGGGCCCCGGGCGCCGCCGCTGCCCCCGCCGAGCGCCCTTCCGGAGGGCGGGGCCGAGCGGGGCCGAGGAGGCGGAGGGGGGGGGGGCCCGAGGGGGAACCGAGCGGGGCCGAGTCCGGGGCGGGCGGGGCCGAGCGGAGCCGAGTCCCCGGCGGACGGGCCCGAGCGCGGCCGAGCAGGCCCGAGCCCGGGCGGGGTGGCGGCGGGGGGGAGGGCGCGTTCTTGGAAGAGCCGGGCCGGGAGGCGGTCGCATTCCTGGCCGGCGCTGGGCTGAGGCGGACGCGCGGCTCCAGACGGCGCGAGGGGCGGGGCGGCGGCGGCGCGGGGCGGGGCGGCGCGGGGCGGGGCGGGGCGGCGGCGTGAGCTCAGCGCTCGGCGCTCAGTCCGAGCCGGAGCGAGCCGCCGGGAGGATGTGCGCCGAGCCCCGCGCCGCCGCCGCCGCCGCCGCCGCGCTCTGAGGGCCGCCGCCACAGGCGCTCCCGCCGCCCCGGAAGCCGCGCGCGCGCAGGCGGGCGGGCGGGCCGCGGAGCCGGGCGCGGGCGGCGGGGTGGGCGCGGGCCGGGCCGGGGCGGCCGGCGGCGGGCGCGACGCGGCCGGCCAGCGCCGCCGGGACGAGCCGGGCGGGCGCCGCGCGGTGGGAGGAGCGGGGCGGCGGCGGCGGCGGCGGCGCGCCGCGCGAGGACGGCCCGGCGGGCCCCGCGCCCGCGCCCCCGCTCCTCCCGGGCCCCTCGGCCTCGGCCGCCGCGGCGATTCGCGCCTCGCGGCGCCGGCACCTGCCCGCGCGCCCCCCGCGAGCCCCGGGCCCGCGAGCGTTGGCGTTGGCGTTGGCGGCGCGCGCAGGGTCATGCCCCGCGCCTAGGGCCCGGGGGGCGCGCGGGGGGCGCGCGGGGGGCCCGGGCGGCGGCGGCGGCGGCGGCGGCGGCGGGCGGGGCGCGGGGCGCGTGGATGTGGCGCCGGGCCCGGGCGCCGGCGGGCTCCAGCGGCGGGACCCCTTCGCCCCGCCCGCCTACCCCTTCGCGCCCCCGGGCGAGGCCGAGGCCGCGGCCGTGATCGGTCGGGAGCCGGCGGCGGCGGCGGCGGCGGGGGGAGGGGGCCGGGGCAGGGGCCGGGGGCGCCGCCGGGGCGCCCGGGGCGGCGGCGGGGGCCGCGGGGGCCCGGGCGCGCGGGAGCGGGAGCGGCCCGGGGAGCCGGAGCGCACCATGGAGGCGGCGGCGGGCGGCCGCGGCGGTTTCCAGCCGCACCCGGGGCTGCAGAAGACGCTGGAGCAGTTCCACCTGAGCTCTATGAGCTCGCTGGGCGGCCCGGCCGCCTTCTCGGCGCGCTGGGCGCAGGAGGCCTACAAGAAGGAGAGCGCCAAGGAGGCCAGCGCGGCTGCGGTGCCGGCGCCGGTGCCCGCGGCCGCGGAGCCGCCGCCCGTGCTGCACCTGCCAGCCATCCAGCCGCCGCCGCCGGTGCTCCCCGGGCCTTTCTTCATGCCATCCGACCGTTCCACCGAGCGCTGCGAGACCGTGCTGGAGGGCGAGACCATCTCGTGCTTCGTGGTGGGCGGCGAGAAGCGCCTGTGCCTGCCGCAGATCCTCAACTCGGTGCTGCGCGACTTCTCGCTGCAGCAGATCAACTCGGTGTGCGACGAGCTGCACATCTATTGCTCGCGCTGCACGGCGGACCAGCTGGAGATCCTCAAAGTCATGGGCATCCTGCCCTTCTCGGCGCCCTCGTGCGGGCTCATCACCAAGACGGACGCCGAGCGCCTGTGCAACGCGCTGCTGTACGGCGGCGCCTACCCGCCGCCCTGCAAGAAGGAGCTGGCCGCCAGTCTGGCGCTGGGCCTGGAGCTCAGCGAGCGCAGCGTGCGTGTGTACCACGAGTGCTTCGGCAAGTGCAAGGGGCTGCTGGTGCCCGAGCTCTACAGCAGCCCGAGCGCCGCCTGCATCCAGTGCCTCGACTGCCGCCTCATGTACCCGCCGCACAAGTTCGTGGTGCACTCACACAAGGCGCTGGAGAACCGGACCTGCCACTGGGGCTTCGACTCGGCCAACTGGCGGGCCTACATCCTGCTGAGCCAGGACTACACGGGCAAGGAGGAGCAGGCGCGCCTCGGCCGCTGCCTGGACGACGTGAAGGAGAAGTTCGACTATGGCAACAAGTACAAGCGGCGGGTGCCCCGGGTGAGTGTCCCTGCTGGCCGGGGGAGGAGGCTGGGTGTGCTGGGCCCCAGGGCCTGGAAGCCGGGAGGGCCGGGGAAAGGCTGGGGGGCCGTCCCGGGGCCAGGCAGGGGCTCTGTCCCTGCAGGCCGGGACTTGTCTTAGGGTTTGTTTTTGAGGACATTCAGGGTGGCGTCCGTGTCCCCATCGACGGCTGCGTAGGAAGGTCCTCCGGCTCGATCCCCATGATGAGCCGGCTTGCTAGGAGTTGGGGTGGGGGTGGGGGGGTCCTCGTGTTCTGCGGCCTGGCGGGCACAGAAGCCATCGCTCAGATGGGCTGCGAAGGGCAGGCTTCAGGACTCAGATGCTCTCGTCCCGAGTCCTGGGAAGTTAGATGTGGGCCGAGCCCAGGCTGCAGCCTCAGGCCTGGGGCCTGCCTTGGGGCCCTGAGGAGGTGTCCAGACCGAGCGGGCTCCCAGGCTCGCAGACAGAGAGGGCTGCCCGCCCGTGGACCTCAGCAGACAGAACTGGGCCAGGCAGCGCCTGTTTGTGCCTTGAAGTCTTGGGAGACAGACTCAGAAACGAAGCCAGGTGTCCAGGCCGCGGTGGCAGGGGGCCGAGACACGGCGACTCCAGCTCTGTGCGTCTCCGTGGGCCTGCCAGGGTGTGAATCCTTGAGTCCCCCGTGTGGCGGCAAGGGCCACTTGGCCCTGGGCTTGGGGCCCTGGTCAGTGGGCACCTGGGGCCCTGAGTAGGAGTAGCTCGTGGCCTGCGATTTGTTTTGGACACGCCTGGTTCCTTGTCTCCCTCTCCCTGAAACGCTGAAGGGCGGGGGAGGCCACTGGCTGAGGCTCTGTTGTCTGCCCGGCGGAGGATCTCTGATCCGGCCGGGCAGCTTCTGGGCCACCGGACGCCAGAACCATTCACTGGGGTCCTCACCAGCTCTTCATGCTGCCTTCCCCTCCCCAAGTGTTTGTAACTTTTCTTTTAAATATCCAGGCTTATTAAACTGCACGCTCGGAATGCTGCACTGGCTTAGCTATTCTTAGGAGGCCTAATTAATTCAGCTATTGCATCAAACTTTTCTTTTTCTAAATCTGTGAATAGATGCTCCCGCCCGGTTTTCTCTGGGCGCCCCTCCAGCGCAGTGTCAGAGTCTCGGTGAGCAGAGGAGGGGCTAGGGATGTAGGGGCCTGTTTGCCCGTGCTTGGGGAGAGGGCTGCCGTGTGCGCGCGCACACGTGCACGAGCGTTCGGTGGCATTTCTGCCGTCAGCTGTGCCGGTCGGTGCCCAGGTGGCAGCCGTCCGCTGACTGTAGGGCAGGGGTTGTGCACGAGGGATGCTTTGAGTCGGGGAGGATGCTGGCAGGAGAGGCCGGCCCGAGCCCTCGATTTCAGATGAGTCTGTGATGGGCGGCGTGATAAGCACCCCGTGTGAACTGGGGGCTTTTCTGTTTGGGGCGCCCGCTCCTTCCACCGCCGGTGTGGCCTAGGGGAGTCCTGTGTGCAGGGCTGTGGTAGGTGCGGGCTGTAGCCGGTGGGTGAGGCCGTGGCAGGTCCCCCACCTCCAGAGCAGGTGGCAGAGGGCCTTGTCCGGCGGGGTGTGCCGGTGTTGGTGTCCCAAGTTTGCGGGGTGGGGGCTCGCCGGGGCTGGCCTTTTGTCACAGCTGCAGTCCTGCTCCCGGGGTCCCTTGTAGCAGGCCCTGTGCTCCTGGGCGCGGCCGTCCCCAGGCTCAGGGAAGGCCCAGCCTGGGCCCCCGGGCCGGAGGGCTGCCTGGGGAGGAGGCAGGACTGTTTCCTGGCGCCACCGTCCGTGGAGCTGAGGCCAGACCCCGTTTCTGCTCTGGCCTTTTCGACAGATGACCAGCGCCCTGTCTCCTTCCGTGCTTTCCCCCATGCTGCTTTAAATTTTACGTACCGATTAAACGGAAATTTCCCAAGATGAGGAGGACGCGCTTATCGTAAGTGGGTGGGGTCTCCAGGTCAGTGTCAGCCCCCGCTGTCCCGTGTGGTGGTGGCCTGGGCGTCTGCCCACGAGCTCTCGTGCCGGCTCTGCCACCTCGTGGGGTGCTCTTCCTGCTGGCTTTTTCTGCCTGTCCTGTTCTTGGGGCTCTGCCTGCTGTCTTGGCTCTGTGACCACGCAGTTGGGAGTCCTGGGGTGTGTCGTTCTCTTTAAATCCCTTAGCAGAGCCATGTGCTCGTCTGTCTGCGTGCCGAGGGCACCACGCGAGGAGGAAGGTCTCGGCCTCAGGGAGGGATGGGACCCCCCAGCTGCCTAGACCCCACTTGCTACGGAAGGAGCTGCCTGGGAAGAGCCCCCCTCCCCTGCCCCCCCCCCCCCCATGCCCCGCCTGTCTCTGATCGCTCCTTCCGGTCGCCTCTGACGGCTTATTTGTGGAATATATTTTGATTTCTTCAATTACTTTATAGCTTAGTTTAATATTTTTGACTTAGCAGGGTTGAGGACAGCAGGGAACAAAGAACGTGCTAGAATTTCTCTCTGTAGGGGACATGACTCCCCTGGGGCCTTGGGTTCTGGTGAGGCAGTGGGAGCTGAGGCACGTTCCCGTGTTGTGGGGCTCGAGCCGCCCAGCTCTCCTGCCAGCCGGAGACTCGGCACCGTTCGCGCTCAGTGCCAGGAGGGCCGCTGGTCTCTGGGGGTCTCGGAGACCCGCTCACCTTTGCCCACCCTGCTTTGCCTGTGGCCGTGGCCGTGGCGGGTTGTCTGTGGTTGCCCCAGTGTGGAAATGAGCGTGGGGTGGGGCTCCGACCTCGAACCCGGAAACCCTGTGAAGGCGGCCTGTCTGCGAGTGTGGGTTGGCAGGCCTCCTTAGGGATGCCCCCTCACGTCACGGGGACCTGCAGGAAGTGCCGTCGGCCGTGCTGGGGCCGTGGGGAGCCGTCTCCCAGCCTCTCCCCCCTCCCCCACCCACGGGGTGCTGCCCTGGGCGCCCTGTGGTAGGCTAGCCCAGCTGCGGGACCCCAGGGGATGGCTCCCACGTCCTCATTGCGTCCCTCCTGCTATGTGACCTCGGGCCAGTTGGCTTAACCTGTGTGGGTCTCCGTTTTCTTGTGTATGAGATGGGGACCGTAGCAAGTGGTGACTGGTGATGTTTTATTTCTCTAGGGCGTTTAGGTGTCCGGTGGGGGTGGGGACACGTCATGTGTGGAGGAACACATGGCAAGGAGATGGGGACCGTGGTGCCCTTTCTACCCCTGCCCTCCTCTTCTGCCCGACTGGCTCTGGCCCTTCATCTTGGGCTTGTCTGATGGTGTCTGCGCTGAGTTGGCCTGGTTGTTTAGCAGCGTAGGTTGCTGTCACAGAGGAGGACGTGGGTGCTGCCGGCTCAGCTGCTGCTGGGGGCCTGGCCTCTTGGCCCGCAGGAGGCCTCCTCGCGGGCTAACCAGGGCCGACCGCGGGACGGGGCGCTGCCTCCCTGGGGCCCGGGCAGGGTTGGGGCTCCTCGGAGATGCTCTTTGTTCTTCCGGGGGTCCCGGTTCCCAGATCGGAGAGCCTGGCTTGTGTGGATCTTCCATTCGTCCTTCAGACCGCCAGGTTTTCAGAAGGGTCCTTTTGTAGCCTTGCTCTTGTCACGCGGCTCATTGTGCTCCAGGGGCCTGCAGGCCGATGGCCCCTTGGCGTGTGGCGTGAGGGTCCGCGACTGCATGTGTCTGGATTCCTGACGTTGGGACAGGTTTTCTCGTGTCACCTGCAACTTCTCCCTGGTCAGAGGGCAGGCTTCCTCAGAGCAGGGACCGGCCGGCAGCCCTGGGGATGCCGAGTCTTGTGGCCTGTCTTGGGGAGTGACGGCACCTCTTGGGTCCACAGGCTGGGAAGGGGGTCTTGGTCTGTGGACTCTCCCCTGGAGAGGTGTGTCTGGTCTTATTTAAGCTGATGTTATCGCGGGAAGGAACAGTGTGAAGAGGGTGCTGCCAGGCTGGAACAGACTCCGACCCGCGCGCTTCCTTGGGGCCCCCTCTTGAATGGGGTGCTGTCCTTTGGATGCCGTCTGCCGTGTGGGCAGAGACATAGCGACGGAGTCGTCCCTTTGTCCACACGTTTTGCTGTAGGTTTTTGTGGGGTTCCATGGTGATTTCCCGGCTGCAGACGCGTGGTTGAGAAGGTGGGTGCCGGCTTAGGTGACGCCCTGGACGGGCCTTGGCCACCCCCTCCCACCCGTGCGGAAGGACAGGGTGTGCCAGAGTGAAGGCCGGGGAGTCTCCTCCGGCGGGGGACGTGGCAGCTCAAACAAGCTCTGCTTCCCCCCCATGCCGTGGAATCGGCCGTGCGGGAACGAGGGGCTGCTGAATGGCTGGCCGGGTGCCTCAGCCCGTCTGAGTGAGCAGAGGCATGTCTGGATGGTTCTCCAGGTGCGGTCTGTCCGCCTGTCTGTCTGCCATCCTGCCAGTTTCCAGCCGGGCCAGGCCCCCTAGCTTCTGGGGTCTCCCCAGGGCAGCAGCTCGCCTGGGGCAGCGGGGTCATTGAGTGACCTTTGCCTCTGTCCCTGCTGTCTCACCGGGGTCTGTCCGTCCGTCCGTCCGTCAGCTGGGGCTATGAGAGTAGGGTCATTGACTCTTGGCGTCTCGGTTTCTCAACCTTCCCCGCAGCCGGTTTGTGTAATGTCTGTCTGAGGTGCCGGGTGAGGGCAGACAGGCCTGCGCTGGAGGAAGTCTGGGGGACTGTGGCCGAGCCGCACCCCGCACCCCTGGCCGCCGGGGGGGGGGGGGGCTGGGGGAGGCCGTGCTTCCGGGGCCGGCCCTGGCCGTCTGGCGGGAGGTGACCGCGGGAGGTGGCCCAGGCCGGTGGCCGGACTCTTCACGGCGGCCCCGGAGACTGTTACACAAGCACCAATAATGTGTCTCTTTCTAAGGATTGCGAAAGTCAGGGAGGATTTCTCCACTGGAGGAATTATGCAAGTTTCAACTGAAATGTTTTTAAAAAGTTTCTTTGTTTTGAGTCAAAATATAGAGGCTGAATTATTTCCTTAAGGTCCGTGAGAGCTGCAGGGGGAGGAGAAGGCCTCCGTTCTTGCCCCAGCCCTTGCCCTCCTGGCTCGCTGTCCCTGGGGAAATGGGGAACCAGGCGGAGTTGGGACGGAGCCGGGGCGTGGCCTGGGGATCATGCCCATTGCTCCCCGCTTTCTGTTTATTGACCATCTCAGATGGGGGGGGGTGGATCAGCGTCGCAGTGAAGGGACAGGAAGTCATTTCCTGGGGGTGTGGGGCTGTGTGTGGCGGGCGGCCCCTCCCTGCAAGGCCTCGCGTGGTCTGAAGCGGGTTTCGGTTGGTGTTGGGTTAGAGCCACAAACGGTGTCCGTGGGAATGAAGTGGCGTGGGTGGTAGGGACCTTGGGGGGGGGGCTACATATGTGGCCACCCTGTTGCATGTGTGAGCACGACCCAGGTCCCCGCCCTGCCTGACCTCTCAGAGGCTGCCCCGCACCCCCCCCCCCCCCCACCCCTGCTGCCCTGCAGCCCAGGTGTGGTTTGTGCAGGCAAACTTGGGTCACCCTCAGGAAGCCTCTAGCACATTTGCAGGGCTGGCGTGGAGTAAACAGTAGCTCTTACGCTGCTCTTCTGTGAATCAAGAGTCCGATTCTAGGGGAGCCCTGCTTTCAGAGCAGTGAGGACGGGCTGGAGGCCCGTTTTGCTGCATGAGACTGTTTTTCTGGGCAACATCACTGCAGAGGCTCGGCGAGGTGGAGTGGCCTTGCTGGTCCCAGCATGGGAGCCAGGAGGGGGGCCTGGGGGTGGGGGTCCCTCCAGTTTTGGGACTCACCACCGCTGGTGTCAACTTGTTTACTAAAGTGAAGGACCCGGCGGACCCTGGTGTGAAACGGAACTGGGATGGTTGGGGGACGGGAGAGATGTCTAGAAGAAGGACGAGAGTGGACGGGGCACCTGCTGGGGCAGAGATCCCTCTGGCTGCGTGTAGGTCTGCTGGTGACCGTGGTGCCCGGTACCCGCTGCGCGTGCCCCGGGCGCTGCTCTGGTCGTTGCTGGAAATTCTCGTCCCTTGGAGTAATCCTCGTGTCTTTCGTGTGGGTGGAGGCAGACGGGAGGCTTCGGAGGGGTCCTGGCAGAGCCCGGGAAACCCGTGAGATTGTCTGGGTGTTTGGCGCCTGTGTCTCATCTGACTTTACTGCTGGGACTGGGGAGGCTGCAGAGAACACGACTTGGAGACTTCCAGCTACGGGTCGCGAATCAGGAAGCGCCGGCGCCACGCTCGGGGCCGCGCAGCCTGCGGTGGTCGGGCCTTCCGCTCCGTTCCCCGGGCCAGCCTGCTGCGGTGGGCCTGGGATTTGTGTGTTTGTGGTTGTCAGCCTCGGGGAGGGGGCAGGTTGGTCACAGCTGGGTCCCCAGTTCCGGGCCCGGAGTAAATACTCCTTGAATGACTCACAGAGGCATGAAATCACTAGTTATCGAGAAACCTCGGCAGCTCTGCTCCTGACGGCGAGGAGAGAGGGAGGGAGTTTCTCGGGAGTAGAGTGGTGTCCCTCAGGCGTCGCTTGTCCTGGCCGTGTCGTGTGTCGTCAAGAAGGTGGCTCGCTCAGATCTGCGCGGGGCGTGGGGGGGGGGCCTTCAAACCTGCTCTGACTCGGGTTCTTGGTTATTGCCTGTTGAGCGAAGGTGTTCTCAGCTCTGGCGCTGGATGAGCCTGGCTGTGCTGCCCGCCTCGAGGGGGCTTCCGATGGCACGTTAGCTGGCTGCTTTGAAAGAAACATGTCTTGTTGGAAATAGGCTTCCCGGGGACCCGCTGGGGTGCTTGAGGTAGAGGGTCACCGCTATGGCAGGTGGGGTGGCAGGGAGGAGAGGGGAGCCCGAGACGGTCAGCCGGGTCCCTGCGGTCTGAGGGCCCCAGGGGCCAGTGGGGCTCTCGTGTGGCCCTTGCCCCCTAACCGGACCCCGGAGCCCACGTGTGAGGGGGCAGGTAGGGGTGACAGTCCCATGATGGCGGTTCCACCGTGTGTCCCAGCTCCTGGGTCTGAACCTCTGGGATGGGGGTGGGGACAGTGCACGTGTTCTGGGGGCATCTGCTGGTGGCGGGTTGTCTGTCTCCCTGCCCCAGAGGCCGTCTGCCGCGTCCTCACAGGAAGCTACTTGCTTGTGACTTGGTGTCTGGGGACCTGCCTAGAGTCTGGGTCTGGGGCACGTTCTCCCCTGTGCCCTCCTCTTCTCCACCGGGGCGTGCGGCGTGTTGGGGGAGGAAGTGTGTTTTTGGGGGGGGCTGAAGGTCTGTCCTTCATACGCAGGACACGACCCCCGCGCTGCAGTGTCCCCACAGCCCGGGTGAGCATGGCTACCCCCGCCGGGTGCTTGGTGCCGGATGACCAGAGAGAACCTTTCGTGGGGGCCAGGCCTGCATTCCCTTGGGAGCAGAGCCAGCTTCTCATGCCCTGTCTCCATCTGTCCCCTGTCAGCTGAGTGTTCTTTCGGGGACCCCAGCCCCCTGGTGAGACCTCTGTGTATGGGGGGGTGGCAGTGATGGGCGAGCCGGCTCCTGCGTGTGGCATTCGTGGCTCCCCCTCTGGCCCTCCTGGTTCCCCCTCTGGCCCTCCTTCCACAGAGCCGTGGGTTGGGCACCACTTCAGTCCGTGGGGCTATCCCCGTGGATGCTTTTGTCTGCCTGACATTCTCCGTCCAGACCTGCTCCCCGCTACACCGAGACCGTCAGGATGGGAAGTGACGGTGGCTCAGCTGTGGGGACGTGGACACTGGTCTGCGATCCTGATGTAGGCTCTGTGCTGAAAGTGACACAGAAACCGCTGTTGTTGTTGTTTTTTTTTTTTAATTTTTTAATGTTTATTTTTGAGAGAGAGAGAGCGAGAGCAGGGGAGAGGCAGAGAGAGAGGGGAAGACGCAGAATTTGAAGCAGGCTCCAGCTGTCAGCACAGAGCCTGATGTGGGGCTTGAACTCGCACACCACGAGATCATGACCCGAGCTGAAGTCAGATGCTTAACCGACTGAGCCACCCAGGCGCCCCCATAACCCCTGTTTGAAAGACCCACGGCCCTGTTGCCGGCCTGGGCCCTGTGGCGCCCCGTCTGGGTCCCTAAGCCGCCCTGGTCGGCTGAGATCCATGCGTCGTGCTGGTGCTGGGGCTGCCCTGGTCGGGCCCCTGCTCACAGGGAGCTCCCCTTCTCGAGGGGGGCGCTCTCAGCCTTGCGGTTCCTGCCGTGTGGCCCCTGGCCCCCACCGCAGAGCGAGGCCACGTGTGCCAGCCTGGGGCCTGTGCCTGTGTGTGGACGGTGAGCGCGGCCGTCCAGGCTCAGCCATCGCCACCGGTGAGGCAAGTGTGTTTCTCCAGTGGCCGGGCTGGTGCTCCCTGAGCACGTGGGGGACCCCGGATGGAAGGGGGCGGTCAAGTGCGCCACCGGGGAAGCCGAGAACCCTCTCCCCGGAGGGACAGGCAGGTGCGCTCGTCCCACGTGCTGGGAGCCTGCACTGGAGGTTGAGGCAGAGGTGCCGGGCGGGGGCGGCCAGGAGCAGCCCATGGTGGGATCTCCGGGCTGGCGACTCTGCCCCCTTCCCACCCCGGGCGGGGGGCCGGGGCCGCGGCCAGAGAGCGCTGCGGGGGTGAGGGTACCCCGGGCCTGGCGGGAAGTCCGTGCGGCCCCGGCGGGCGCGTGCGGGTGGTCCCGCCTTACCTGCTGCCTCCCTGCTTCCTGGCGTTACAACTGTGTTGCCCAAACCATTAAAAAAATGATGCTCCCAAGCTGAATGATATGCAAATGTAGTCAATTAAGCGAGGGGATTTTAATTAGCAGTTTAAGTTCATGTGTGAAGTGCCTTGCCTTAATTACTTGACAGTTTTGTTGTAAATTTGCTAAGTTTTTTTTGCAGAACTATCAAAACTGTGATTTTTTTTTTTTTTTTTAACATTCTTGTATGCAGTAAGTGTCGCCCAGCCTGCCTGACCTTAGTGGATTTTGTCTCATTTTAGGAAGCTCTTTCAGCTTTGAGAACAAGGTAGGCCCGCGGGTCGCCTCAGTGCGGCTCGGCGAGCGGGGACGTGTTCCGTGTTTGTGGAGCGCGGGCCGGCCGTGGTCTTGGGCTGGGGAAGCGGGCCCGGTCCTGGAGCGGAGGTCAGGGAGGGTCTTGACTGACGGGACCACAGAGGGCTGGGGGCTACGGGCCTGTGCCCTGAGGAGCTTTGAGGGGCCTGCACGATGGGCCCGGGTCCCCTCGTCGCCACAGCGCCCATCTCGGTCCCTGATGCCTGTTGGGGGCCCGGGGGAGTTCCGGACTTTGAAGCTCCTTCCCAGATACGCAGGAGGAAGCCTCTCCTCCTGCACAGCCCCCACGCCCCGAACCAGAGTGTGGTGTCCACCCCACGGGCTCAGCCGGGGCCGGCCTGGTGTTTCTTCGCTGCCGCCAGGCGAGCGTTCCGGCGTGGGAGCGGGTGGTCCTGTGGGGCTGGCGTTGGAGCCTCCTCCCCTTTACGGGAGAACGTGCCCTCACTGTTCTCCAGAGGGTCTGGGGTCACGGAGGGTCCCCTGCACCCCTAGACCTAATTGCCTGGTGGAGCTTGACGCCTCTTGTGTAGTTAGACGTTTTATTTTCTCACTTAAACGTTTTTATTTGAATCGTGATTGCTTTGGTGGATCTGTTTTCTCTCAGTCTCTGCGACAAAGGCTTGTGTCCTGGTTCTCTGTGTGATCCCCGGGGGGCTGAGGACCATGACGGGGACCCAGCAGGGCGGCCCCACAGGGTGGCCTGCTGTCCCCGTGGCTCCAGGCTTTTGGAACCTTGGCCAGCGTCAGCCTCCTCGGCAGGTGTGAGGGGCCGGGGGCCTGTGGAGGGGGTGCAGGTGGCACCGGGGAGCTGGGCCAGGGGGTGGCAGGAGCTCGGTGGCCGCTCTGCGTGCCTGGGCCTCTGCCACTGTTGGTTACGCTTCACTGGCCTCGTGGGACAGAAATCCAGGAAGGCGGTGCCGGGCAGGGCTGCCCGGATCCCTTCCTGTCACTCCCAGCACCGAGATGGTGGGCGCGCGCCATCTGACGCAGGGCCCGGGAGGGGTGCGTCCCTTCCAGCGCCATCGGGGCGCGTCTGGGGATACGGATACGGAAACGGAAACGCGAGTTAGGACAGGAGGTTTCCCGCTTACACCTGGGCGGCGAGGCTACTGAGTGTGGCCCACACGCCCGGCCCAGCACTTCCCAGTGTCTTACGCGTTTGGTTTCCTCCGACTTCTCCCCCTTTTTTTTTTGCAAGGAGCTGTGCTGATTTCCTAGTTCAGCACTTCATCTCCTAACGTGTCCAGAGTCCGGATGGGTCACAGCCGTGGCGCCGTCAGCGTAGCTGACAGTAACGGAGGGATCTCCTTCCTGCCAGAGGCGCCCGGCCCGCACTCGGGTCCCTGCTGTCTCAGAAGTGGCTCTTCCGCGCTTGCTTTGCAGGGTCCAGGGCCACCGTTGCTCATGATTGAGGGGCCTTCTGCGCGTGCCTGCTGCGTGCACACGTGTGCGTGTGCCTGCCTCTGTGCGCGTGTGTAAGGCCACATATTTCCAAGTATTCTGTGGTATCGAGGGTTCCTGCATTTGTTTAGCTGCGTTTTTGTTACGAGTGAGGCTTCAGGGAGCGTCTTGCCGCAAACGCTTCCCGGAAGCCTCCGAGCACCAGCGTAGATGCGGGAACGTCATCTCAGACCGGCTGCGCCCTCCGCGTCCCCACGCAGGTTAAGAGGTACACTCTGCCTGCTCTGCTCTTCTGTTTCATTGCGACCCCCGGGGGACTCCATCCTGAACGTCCTGTGTGTGCGCCTGTGTCCCCGTGGAGCCGGCGTGGCCCCGTCACTGGCGCCTGTCTGCACAGGCCCTCGCCCGGGGGCTCCGGTCACTCGCTTGCCGCCTCGTTGCCGTGTGGCTTTGCCGCTTGAGCACATCGGCCTGTCCCCATTCTTGGGGCGGATGGGCTGGCTTCCCACGCGGATGACTTTGAACAGGAGTCGCGGATCGTCGTCGGCCCGTGTGCGCGTGCCTGGGACCTGGGCCCCGAGTGACGTGGCCGAGCCGGAGGGCACCTAGATCGTGCTGGACTGTCCTCCGAAGTGGCTCTGCCGTCCCCCTGCGGGGGGGAGGGCCCCCCGTGTCCTGTGCTGGCCGAGGTCAGCCCTCTCTGACCGTGTGTCTCCTTGGGCATGTGTGAGGTCAGGTGGGGGGGTTTCTTGTGGAAGATTCGGCAGATCAAAGGGGGCACCCACTGGTGTTACACACACACACAACACGCACATCTGTATCTCCTGTGCCTCCTAAATCCCGACTGAGGGGTGACCGCTCCGTGCTCTGACACCAGGAGACCTGGGGCCCCTGAGAGGGTTCTCGATTTTACACATTCCTGAAACTCGTTCTGTAAATGGCTTGCCAGTTTGTTACATGCCCAGAGAATTAAGAAGGTTCCTTTGCTCTTACAACCTTTGGTGGCTGTCATTCGGGATAACTTTGTTAATTTGAAGGGTGAAAATCTCATTTTTTAACTTCTTTCTACTGGCATTGGCCATTTTGTTATTTTTCGTGTTTTTGTAATTAGGCTCGCGCATTTGCTTTGTTGGGGTAAAATACAGCTATCGTAAAACTTGCTGTTCTAGCCTTTTTTTTTGAGAGAGCATGTGGGAGCTGGGTGGGGCAGGGGGTGAGGGGGAGAGAGAGAGAGAGAAAGAGAAAGAGAGAGAATGAATCCCTATAGGCTCCACGCTGAGCCCTACTCGGGGCTCGATCCCATGAACTGTGAGATCATGACCTGAGCCAAAATCAAGAGTGGGACGCTTAACTGACTGAGCCACCCAAGCGCCCTAAACTGGGTTGTTCTCTAATTGAATTTTGAAAGTTCTTTACATAGCTTAGGTATGTTCTTCACCCAACGTAATTTGCTAATGTTTTCTCCTAATCTGTGACTGACTTTTTCATTCTCTGAACAGTGTCTTTAGAAGAGCAGGTATTTTTAGTTTTGATGAAGTCCAAGTTACAATTTTTATTTTATTTATATATATATACTTGCTGTTTGTTTATTTTGCGAGAGAAAGAGAGGGAGAGAACGAGCAGGGGAGGGGCAGAGAGAGAAGGGGGACAGAGGATCAGAAGCGGGCTCCGAGCTGAGGGCAGAGAGTCTGATGTGGGGCTCCAGCCCACGAACGGTGAGATCGTGACCTGAGCCGAAGTTGGATGCTCAATCAGCCGAGCCACCCACGCACCCCAGTATTTTTAATTTTTTGAGAAACGGCCGCACTTTCCTACGGTGGCTGCGCCGTCGGGCGTTCCTACCACCAAGTGCCCGAGGGTTGCGTTTCTCCCACATGCTTGCTGAGGATCCGTGTTTGTTTTGTGTTTTCTGTGGTTTCGATAAGGCAGCCACCCTGATGGGCGCAGGCGGGTGGTCGGTCGTCGCGACCCTGGTCTGCACGTCCCCGCGGTGGGTGAGGTGAGCGACCGGTGTGCTTCTTGGCCATGCGCTTGCCTTCTGTGGCGCAATGCCTGTTCAAGTCCTTTGCCCCTTTTTGAGTCGAGCTGCTTTGTTTTATTCATTGGTGGGAGTTCCTGATGTATTCTGGATGTGAGTCCCGTCCATTGTGGTAAGTGACGGTCCGGTGTCATGTCTCTGGTACGTATTGGGGCTTACGATCCTCCATTGGCATCAGAGGCAGGAGCCTGTCTGTGCAGGAGACCCTCCGTGCCACCCAGGCAAGGGCAGGGACTGGGGTGAGGGGCTCCGGGTGTTTGGGGGGTCAAGTCTCATGGTGCGAGGACAGTGGCAGGTGGACCTGAATGTGGATGTCATCTTATTTTTGATTTTGTTTTTTAAAAGATTTCATTTTACTTCATTTATTTATTTAAAAAAACCTTTTTTTTAATGTTTATTTATTTTTGAGACAGAGACAGAGCACGGATGGGGGAGGGTCAGAGAGAGAGGAAGACACAGAATCCGAAGCAGGCTCCAGGCTCCGAGCCGTCAGCACAGAGCCCGACGTGGGGCTCGAACTCACCAACCGTGAGATCGTGACCTGAGCTGAAGTCGGATGCTTAACCAACGGAGCCACCCAGGCGCCCCAAAGATTTTATTTTTAAGTGATCTCTACACCCAATGTGGGGCTCGAACTCACAACTCCGAGATCAAAAGTTGCGTGCCCCACCGACTGGGCCAGCCAGGTGCCCCGTGGAGGTCATTCTGTTGTGGAGTGCCTGCCATGCGTGCGGCCTGTGGCAGCCGGGAAGGGGTCAGTCCACCCTCGAAATCCATTGTCTCCACAGCTCATACCCCTCTCCTGTGGACTTTTAGGTCCAGGCCTATTCTCAGCCATAGTTTGCACTAGTTTGGTTCTGTCGGTTCCAGGAGGCTAGTAGGGGTGACAGGTGGCCTGGGGGGTGCTGGTCCTCCAGACAGGCCACGTGCTGTTGTGTTGCGGCACCTTGTGCGGGAGGCGAGTGTGTGTAAGTGACCACGGCCTTGAGGCTGAAGGGGGCGGCCTTGTCCTTTCTGCAGAGCCCTGGAGGGCCTGGCTTCCTGTCTCTTTGGGTCATGGGGTGGCCCCTGGGGCCTGGAAGGTTGCCTTGGCCAGGACCTGTGGCATCCACGCTGCCTGTGCCCGTCCCTGGGGCTGCCCTGACCGAGCCAGGGACTCCACTGCCAGCAACCATTTCCGTGACTTGGTTTCCAGATGCCCCTTGACCCTTGGCCTCTGGGGTCAGGTGCAAGCTTGGATCCGAGAGCAGATTCCTGGTCCAGGTGACAGCTCTTCCTTTTGGTCTGGCTCTTAGCTGTGGACTATTAACGAGGGCAGGGGTGCTCTGGGAAGGAGGCTCCTCGGTGTGTGTTTGTCAGATCCTCCCGGGGTTCCCATCTGCCAGGCGCTGGTCGGAGGAAGGCCTGGCCGTGGGAGCCTGGGCAGGGGCCCTGTGTCCAGCCTCAGGAAGGGTGGCTCTTTGGGTTTGGGTTGAAGGGGAAAAGTTGAAAATCTCTTAGGGGCCACTTGTCTGCTGCCCACAGCGAGGCGAAGGTCACTGTCCCTTTTTTTTTTTTTTTAAATGTTGGTTTATTTTTGAGAGAAAGCACAAGCAGGAAGGGGCAGAGAGAGAGGAAGACACAGAAGCCGAAGCCTCTCCAGGCTCTGAGCTGTCGGCAGAGAGCCTGATGTGGGGCTTGGACTCGAGAGCCATGAGACTGTGACCTGAGCTGAAGTCGGACACTTAACCGACCGAGCCCCCCAGGTGCCCCAGAGGTCACTGTCCTCGAGTCTGATTTTCAGCGTCCTTTTCTCCTTCCCTCATCTCTGGATGAGGAGTAGTCACCGCAGCTATTTCCGGTCAAGTAGGAGTTTCTAGGAGTTTAGACAGAAACGGCAGAGCTTCCTGGGTGTCTCCTGGGCCCGGGGCCCGGCCAGGCCCCTTCCTCACCCTGGGGTCCCGGGTCGTGCCACTTCCCTGGGCCTCGGTGTCCCCTTCTGGAGCACGTGCTGGAGCGCCGTGCCGTGCGGATCTGAACCTTCCGGTACTCGCAGCGCCCTTTCTTCCCAAAGCCAGGGCATCTGACACGGGAGGCGGCCGGGAGCCCGTCGGGGCCACGTGGCACGCGGAGGCCGGTGCAGTGGCTCTCCCCCCAGCCAGCTGAGCCGGTTGGATGGACGTCAGCAGGTGCTGTGAGCAGAAAGCACAGGCTGCGCCAGGCAGTGGAGGCTCCCTGTGCCCGCGCGGGGGGTGTCCACGTACTGGGACCTGTGCTGTCCATTGTTGGTACCGCCCCCCTCCCTGCGTTGGCGCCTCCCCTTCCCAGACTGCACGTCTCAGCCACCTTACAAGGGGCGGCGTCCACTGTGGGGCACACGATGGAGCGTCTGACCCGGGCCTCTGCGTGTCAAGTCCGCACGGCCCCTGACTCACCCGCTGGGATGTCGGGAGCCCCCGCTGTCCTGGGAGCCAGCAGTGGTAAACTCCTCATCCGCAGCCTTGATCTGAATGGGGTAAAATTGACCCCAGAGCGATTCTTTTTTCTTTTTTTTAAGTAGCCCAACTTGGGGCTTGAACTTGTAACCCCCAGACCAAGAGTCGCATCTGCTATCGACTGAGCCAGTCGGGTGCCCCGACCCCAGAGTGCCTCTTATCTGGAAAAATGAGGTTTCCCAGAAAGTGAAAACAAGGCAGTGGGTAGAGAAGCAGCTTAGAGACCGTGGTTCCCTGTCCTGCTCACTTTGGGTGGACAGCCGGCGACACCGGCCCATGGACCTGAGTTTTACAGCTGTCCTGCACCTTGGCCGGCGGCTGGGCCTTGGGGTTGCGGTTCTGTGCTCGGCAGTCCTGGCTGGATCAGAGGTGTTTCTTTCCATCTCCTGCTGCCTGTGTGTCCAGGTCCACGCGCTCGTCGGGTTCCTGGATCGTTGTCCCAGAGAGCGGAATTGGAATTTGAGATCAGGTATCATAACCAGGGTTTGTTACAGTTCTGGAAATTGGGGATTTTCAGAGTTAGGGGTCATGTGGCTGTTTCGTTTCCGATGCACTCGGCTTCCTGTTGAGAAAAACCACCAAACGGGCTTAACTATCGAGGGAGTTGATCGTCCTGCACAACCCATGGCTCAAACGTGGTACCTGCCGGGCCGTCCCGAGAGCACCGGGCGTGCGGTCTTGGCACGTGTGCTTGTGTTCCCGCGTGTCCCGCTGCTGCGGGTGGCTGATGACAGAGTGGAAATCTGCCCATCTGTAGGCCTGCCTCCTCTCCTTGGCCTGGGACTTTGCATTTTGGAAAATCTTTAAGCCTCTGGTGGAGTTGTGAGAGCAGCCCTCACCGAGGCTCATCGCTGTCGACACCTCGCCGCGTGGGCGCACCTCTCTTTTGAGAGCGCGTCCTCGGTGCACGTTTCCTGACCGTGAGGACGTTCTGCTGTTGGCACGGCTTGGTGACCGCCAGGGTGCAGCCTGCGGCCGGGGTGTCTTTGTCCCCGAGCCTCTTTGGGGTTCATACCTTTTTCATACCCCGAGCCTCTTTGGGGTCCTTCACGACGACGGTGCGCTGGGGGCACGGGGCGTCCTGTGGATCGTGCCTCCGGTCCGCGCGCCTGGCGGAGGTGGCGGGGGCAGCCCGCGGTGGAGGCGGGGGCCGCGTGCGGCTTCTGGATTCCTGCACCCGCCACTCGGCAGGGAGCCAGGTCGGCACAGATGGAGACCTGTCCCTGGATGTGGACACGTCCTCCAGCCGGAGCCCCCTCTGAGTGTGGGGTTGGGTCACAACAGGGCACATGTTGACGGCCGAGTATTTTTCTGCACGTGAACGTTGGCCTTTTTTCCGCGTCTCTGTCGTAGGTCATTTATAGAAACTGAGCCGCTTCCTTCCGTTCCGCGGTTTTCCCCGGCTCCTGGCTCTGCAGGCCTCCCACGAGGCTGCGTCTGCTGACACTTCACCGTCCCTTGCCTGTGTCTCTGTCGGCGGTGCCCGGAAAGGCTGGGGCACGTGGGCACTCCTGCTCTTCCTTGCTCAGAATGTTCTCCCGGGCTGGCACCCTGTGCCGGGAGGCTTCCCCGGAGGCCAGTATGGCCGGTGGGGTCAGGAGGGACGAGAAACCAGGGCCGGGTGGTGGCATCCTTCAGGTGCCGGTTGCTGTGGCTTGGGTTGCGGTGGGAGCACGGCAACTGTCATTTTTGTTTCCGGTCTTAAAACAAGTCTTAACCTTGAACTTCTGGAAGTTCTGTGAAGTCAAAAAGGCAAAGGTCCGGTGCCGTTCAGCTGGCCCGAGAAGGATGAGCGTGCTTTGAGAGCAGGGATCGCTGCCCTAGTGTCAGGGGTGTCCGGGCTCTCGTCGGGGAGCAGCCTGCGCCCCGGGCCCGACCCTGTGCCTGCGCCCCTGACCTCCGGGAGCAGCCTGCGCCCCCTTCTCCTGGTGTCCAGTCCTCTCTGGAGGAGGCGGTGTTCGTACCGTGGTCTTTCACGCTCCCTTTGTTTGTGGCCCAGGGGCCGGGCTTTCTCTGGGGACGAGGCGGTCGTGAGCCTGGGTCTGTCACACGAGCACTTCGAGGAGACGGTGTGTAAACCTGAGTTGCTCCAAACCCTCCCTCGCACGCCCCATCCCCGAGGCTTTGGCCTCTGCCGGGGTCTCATTTCTGTCCCTGAACACAGGTTCCCACCATGCGCGTATTTATTAATAAACGCCTGCGTGCCCCACGGCCCAGCAGCGGGAGGCAGGGGCAGGAACGGGCCTTTTTGGGGCAATGAGGGCACAGGAGCAGCTGGGGCTGTGTGGTGGGGGCCGTGCACCAGTTGTCTGCAAGGGCCTGGGGGGGGGGGGCGTGTGGGAGCAGGCGGCGGTCCCCCAGCGGGACCCGATGCTGTCTGCCGACGCCCCCCTGCCCTGTCTCCGCCCGGCTGTCAGGGTCCCCGGCCCTTGTTGAACAGAGGCCTTCGTCCCGGTGCTGGCGGGGCCGCCTTGGAGCCCACGCTTCAGCGGGAAGGAGCCCACAGCTGCCGGGTGGCAGTTAGGGGGCTGGAGGGGCGGGTGCCTTGCTGGCCAAGGCCTCGGCCAGGGTTAGTGCCAGTGGCCCCTGGATGCTGTGGGCCAGAGTAGACGTCACGGTCAGAGTGCCTACGGACTCACCTGCGAGTCACGCCCACCCTGCCCATCGACTTCGAGGGCTGCTCTGACTGCGGAATCCCTGCAGGCCGACGCGCACCCGCCACGGGCTGGCGTCTTGTTGGTGTGGCCTCGCCCTCACGCCTGCTGGAGTTCACCCCGCTGTTCGGCGGTCCCGGAAGGGCCTCTCCCGGGGGTGCCGAGGGTGAAGACGACTGGCCCCCTCTTTGGGCCCCGGGAGACCCTGGCTGCGACAGAGGAGACAAGGGCTACCCCGCACGGCCTTGGGGCTGCTGTCCTGCAGTGCTGGAAAGGCCTTCGTGGGCCCGGAGCTGTCTGAGCTGCGCTGGCCGTTCTTGTTTCCGACGCCCTGGGCGCATTCCTGAGTGGCCTCTAGGTGTGTCCAGGGGGACGGCTGTTCCTCTGGGTCTTTTGGCTCCTGCTTGTTTGTCTCCAGATGATTCTGAAGTCTAGATTAGGCAGCCTCCCTGGACGTGCCTGCTTGGAAGACGGGCAGGCTGGGCCTTTGCACCCCCGCCCCCCGCTGCGTCGCACCGGCGCTGTCCCCTGCCCAGTCCTTCTGCCCTGACACGGCCTCGGTGAGCCCGGTGATGGGGAGTTAGGACGGGTGTTGGTGCTGAGGGAGAGGCTGCCCCAGGCCCTCCTGCTTCACCCTGGTGCACCTCCTGCGTCACGGGTGCTTGGGGGATCCCTGCCCCGCTGTGGCCCATCGTGTCACCTCCCTGTCCCTTGAGTAGCTCTGCAGTGATGCTGCTTCACCCAAGAATGACCAGACGGAAAGCTCAAGACCCCATTTAGCTCTTTATTTGTCTACTGTTCATTTTAAAGTAGTTGACGCTCAGTCTGGACATGTTGAGAATGCACCCGCTGGCTGAGGGACTGTCCTTTTGATGTGCCTGGCCGTCGTGGCCACCTCTGGGGTTGGGCCGGGTGGACCAGGTTGGGCCGGGTGGACAGGCCGGGTGCCCACACAGCGACGGCAGCTCTCCTTCCTCCAGATGCCTGTTCCCTTCCGTGGGCACTGGGAGCCCGTGGCCCCGCGCCGCCCAGAGTGGCCCTCTTGGTTGAGTGACAGAGTCTCAGGTGGTGCCCCTGCTTCCCAGGCTGCCGCCTCCTGGATGCTCTCTCCTCCTTTTGTGGCTGCTTAAGGGGTCGGTGGACGAGGTCTGCATCTACGGGGCGAATGGCACAAACCGGGCGTCCCCCGTCCTGTCCTCTCCACTTGGCCTTGGGCAGCGACTTCCTGTCGTTCAGGCTTTGTCCTGTCGACCTCCTGTTTGTGTCACCTGCGCCGCTGCCTCCCCAGTCCCGCCTCAGCTGCTCGCCCCTGCAGCCTGCGCCCAGGCCCGCCGCGTCGTGTCTCACGTTTGAGGACTCCGTCCTTTCACTCACTTTAATAGCTCTGCGGTCACGTTCACCCCGATCTGGCATCCGACTCCTGACCTCACCCGCCATCTGCCCCGCCCTGGGGCCCTTGTGCCGCCCTCACTTCCTCTCTGCTCCGGGCCCTGCAGTTGGTGGCCTCTGTTTCCTGCTCGCTGGCCTGCTGTTGCCACTGGCCTTGGCCCACCTGGGAGGCCGGGCCAGTGCTGCACACGGTGCGTGGCCCGCCTCTGCCTTCCTCTGGAGCCCGGGGCCGGGAGGGTGGCCGCATGGGGCCTGGCCCGCCGTCTGGTGTGCGCGCTGGTCCCGGTTGGGGCTTGAGCTGGTGGTGTTTCTGAGTGGTTGGTTCTGTGTCCCTTTCCTCTGGAGCACCTCTGGTGGCTTCGATGGCCTTGGTCCTCACTGCTCTGTCTCTGTTACTTTCCAGGGCTTTCCTCAGCTTTATTGCCTAACTCTGTGTTCTTGTCTACTTTCGGGCTTTGTGATTTCATTTGTAATTTCTAAGATGTCCTTTTTTGGTTCTTTGTTCTTTTGTGAAAACTTTTACCTGTCCTTGTGTCGTGGCTGTGTCGTCTTGTCTCCCGTCCCCAGGGATGTTGACGGGTTTCTCTGAAATCCCGTTTTTGCCTTGTTTCTGAGCTCCACTCCCCCTGCCTTGGCGACGTCTGACCGTCGGGCCCGGCAGGGTGGCAGCACGCCCTTGGCCGTGGGGCCGGCGGCCTGCTCCTCATGCGGACTTGCAGACCGGTCCCTGACTTTGCTCCCTCCAGACCTCCTCTCCGCCCCCGGGCCAGGGGACCCGGTGCCTTTCCTGGCGGTGCCCAGGGGTCTTCCCCAGAGCCTTGGGCCCTTGCCCCCTCCTCCCGGCCCCTCCTGTCGTCACATGTGCTCAGGGTCAGGACCGCTCCTCCTTCATTGGACGGGAGGGGTTTGCGCGACTTTATTTTTAAGAATTTATTTTTAAGCAGATGTACACCGTGGGGCTCAAACTCCCAACCCAAGATCAAGAGTCACATGCTCCACTGACAGAACCAGCCAGGCGTCCCGTGGCGATTAAAAAAATTTTTTTTTTATTTTGAATTTAAAAGATTTTTTTAATGTTTATTTTTGAGAGAGACAGAGCGTAAGTGGGGAAGGGGCAGAGAGACAGGGAGACAGAATCCGAAGCAGGCTCCAGAGAGCACAGAGCCCAACGCGGGGCTCGAGCTCACAGACGGTGAGATATAACGACCTGAGCTGAAGTCCAACATGTAACCGACTGAGCCCCCCCCAGGCGCCCCCGTTGGCAGTTTTTGAAAGGAGAATGGAGTCGAAGCATTTTTGCGTTTTCGTCTTAAAACTGGTTTTTGGGGGGCACCTGGGGGGCTCAGATGGTTGAGCGTCCAACTCTTAATTTTGTCTCGGGTCATGGTCCCAGGGTTGTGGGATTGAGCCCCGTGTCGGGCTCCACACTGAGCCCATGCTCGCTCGCTCGCTCGCTCTCCCTTCCTTTCCCCCCCTCTGTCCCTCTTCGCATGCACGCACTCGTTTCTCTCTCTCCTTCCCCACCCAAAAAACGGTTTTCTTCTTTCAAATGATGCATTTTAATCATTATATTTTCTCCACGTGTTTCCTGGATTTGCAAAAGGTGTTGGTGTTTTATTATTTTTTTTTAAGGTGTTGGCATTTTAAGCATGGAGGAAGGAAGGGTGCAGAGAGCTGCTTTGGAAAGGAAAATACAGCAATGCCAGTTACTTGTGATTTTAACCAGAAGTAACCCTCCGGTACCGGGACTGACTTTCTTGGAACGTTTCCTCGCGTGTGTGCGTGCATTTCACACAGGGGTCGCCGTCCTTGAAGGTCGTCAGGGTCTGTGGCTGAATAGGGTCTCCACTGAGGTCTGGGAGAGTGACAGACCCCAAAGGCTGCTTCATCCCCAAGGAGTGACCGAGTTCCAGATTCTGTTGAGGGAATGCAGAGTGAAGGAAGGATGTGAGCTCAGACGTTCTAGAACCGTTTTTTTTAAAGTGGGTTGAAACTCTTTGTCAAGAAGTGAGGCTTGTCAGGAGGAGTCTCATGATCTTTACTACTTGTTTGGGAGGTTTTTCTCTGGAGTGCCCTTTAGTACCCGGCTGTTTATCAGACCGCCCCAAGGCCTGTGCCGCCTTCTCTGGGGAGTGTGGTCTGGAGCTTTCTGTTAAACGTTTGCTTTGCTTTGTTTGTTCTTGGCTCTGGATCAGTCCATCGCTCTTGCTGGTTTTCTAGGCCAGTAGTTTCTTAAACTTGAGCTTCAGAATTCTTAAGAATGGCTGGCTTCTGGGGGGTCTTACCCCCGGAGTGTCAGATTCCTAGGTCTGAGACAGGTTCTGAGCGTTCGCATCCCTAATAATTTCCCCGGTGATCCTGGCTGCACTGTGGGGAACTCCTTGGGAGAAGCCCTGATCCACAGCGCTGCCTGCCCGGCCCTAGGCCAGATCCAGCCCCCACCCGTCTTTGTAAATAAAGTTTTATTGGTTCTCAGCCACGCCCCTTTTTGTTCCCAGTGTGGGCTGCTTCTGTGACGAAGCAGCAGCTTCAAGTGGTTGTGAGTGGTTGTGAGTGAGAGCGCATGGCCCTCAAAGCTAAAAATACTCACGATTTGGCCCTTTACAGGGAAAGCTTGCCAATTCCTGATCTAGAGAAAGAAATGATTTTAATGCACTGCTACTGTATTTTTGTGAATCTTTATGGGATGGAAAGGATATGTTTGGGATCAACCACAGAAGAAATGGTAACCTTATGCTGCTAGTTTATATTTGTCGTGGACCCGTGGGAATTGTTTAAGACTAGAGAACAGTCGGGGCGCCTGGGTGGCTCAGTCGGTTAAGCCTCCGACTTCAGCTCAGGTTGTGATCTCACGGTTTGTGAGTTCAAGCCCCACGTCGGGCTCTGTGCTGACAGCTCAGAGCCTGGAGCCCGTTTCAGATTCTGTGACTCCCTCTCTCTCTCTGCCCCTCCCCCGCTCACACTCTGTCTCTGTCTCTCTCAAAAATAAACATTAAAAAAAAAAAAAAAAAAAGACTACAGAACAAATGAGTCCTGGACTATGAAGGGTCTGGTTGGGATACTTGTCGTATAGTTATTTTTTATTTTATTTTATTTTATTTTATTTTTTAAGACTCACTTCTTTTTGAGAGAGAGAGCGTGCAAGCAGGGTGGGGGGTAGGGGGGGCGGGGGACAGAAGATCCCAAGCAGGCTCCCGCACTGTCAGCACAGAGTCTGATGGGGGTCTCGAGATCGTGGCTTGAGCTGAAATTGAGTTGGACGCTTAACCGACTGAGCCCCCCAGCGGCCCCCAAAACAGCTTTTTAAAGATATACTAAACATAATAAGTTGCGTGTAATTAAAGCGTGCGGTTCGATAACTTTGGTAAGTGTGTACACATGTAAAACCATCACTAGGGTCCCGATAAGGAGCCTGCCCATCACCCGCGCAGTGTCCCTGTGCCTGTTTGTGATCCCTCCTTCCTGCCCCCCCTCCCCCCAGGCAGCCACTGATCTGCTTCCTGTCACCAGAGAGGAGTTTTCCTTCTCTAGAGCTTTATATAAACGAAATCTCTCTCTCTCTCTTTTTGGGTTTGATTTCTTCCACTCAGCATAATTATTTTGAGATTCTTCTGTGTCGTTTGTGTATTTGTTTAACTGCTGGGCAGTGTTCGTCGCGTGGATGTGCCGCACCTTGTTTACGCACACACCTGTCGAGGTGCCGGATCCTTTCCAGTTCTCGGCGAGTCAAGTGCAGCTGCCGTGACCGTTTATTTACCAGTGTTCGTAGGGACACACGCGCTTCTTCCCTTTGGCCGCGCACCTCCGTGGGGAGTGGCTGGGTCAGGGATGTACGTGTGTGGATGTTGAACTTTCTAGTAGGTGTGCGGTGGTATCGCCTGGTGGTTTTGTGTCTCCCCGATGACTGGCGACGTCGGGCTGCTCTTCGTGCGCTCGTTTGCTGCCCAAAGATCTTCTGTGATGAAGCGTCTGTTCGGAATCCTGCCCGTTATGGAAGGAGTCGTTGCCCTGTTGTGGAGTTTGAAGACTTCTGTATGTGTTCTGGGTGCACGCCCCTTTCACATCGATGCCTGGCGGAAATCGTCTCCCTCTGTGGCTTTCTTTTTTAACAGCGTCTTTTGGAGAGTTGGCTGTGAAACGTTGATCGACTCTGATTAATCAGTTTTGTTCTCTTGGGTCGGGCCCACGGTGCGCTAGCCGACAGATCTTTGCCTGACCCGGATCACGGAGGCCGCGTCCTGTGCTTTTTCCTGGAAATTGTGCAACTTTAAGGTTTACGTTTGGGTCTGTGATCCGTTGGGGGTTCATCTTGGGTCCGCCGCGAGGTGCGCGTCCGAGCTGAGCGTGCGCCCGGACGTTCCACTTGGTCCCGCACCGTTTGCTCAGGAGTCTGCTCTCTCCCCGCTGGATTGTCGCTGCACTTTGGTTCAGAAGCCGTTGTGCATGTGCGTGTGGGTTTCTTTCTGCACCGTGTTGTGTTCACTTGGTCTGTTTGTGTGTCTTTTTATCAGCACCCTGCTGGTTTTGATTACTACCGCTTTCTAGTTCCTGCAGTCAGGTGATGTGAGCCCGCCGGCGCCTTCTTCACGTCGGTAGGCCGTCCTAGCCCTCTGCGTTTCCATATGAATTTGGGAAGCAGTTTGTCATTGCCGTGGGAAAAAAAACCTGCCAAAAATGTGATTGGGATTGATCTGGGGAGAACTGACATCTTAACGATTCTGAATTTTCCAAACTGTGATCAAGGCAGTCGCTCCGTGCATTTGTTTTAAATTTCTCTCGGCAACATTTCCCAGTTTTCAGCGCATAGGCCGTGATGCCTTTTGTCAGATGTATTGAATTATCTCTAAGTTTTTCTTTTTTGGTGTTACTGGAAGTAGTATTGCTTTTTACTTTTTATTTTATTTTATTTTATTTTATTTATTTATTTATTTATTTTTAATTTTGTTTTTTCAACGTTTATTTATTTTTGGGACAGAGAGAGACAGAGCATGAACGGGGGAGGGGCAGAGAGAGGGAGACACAGAATCGGAAACAGGCTCCAGGCTCTGAGCCATCAGCCCAGAGCCCGACGCGGGGCTCGAACTCACGGACCGCGAGATCGTGCCTGGCTGAAGTCGGACGCTTAACCGACTGCGCCACCCAGGCGCCCCTTACTTTTTATTTTAAAGGTTTTTTTGTAGTTTCAAGTTTTTATTTCAATTCCAGTTTGTTAACATAGAGTGTAATAAGAATTTCCAGTAACATTGCTCAAAAAAAACATTTTTTTTTTAAGTTTATAATTTTTTTTTATTTATTTTTGACAGAGAGAGAGAGAGAGAGAGAGCGCGCGCGCGCGCGCGCGAGCGAGCATGAGCGGGGGAGGGGAAGAGAGAAAGGGAGACACAGAATCTGAAACAGGCTCCAGGCTCTGAGCTGTCAGCACAGAGCCTGACGCAGGGCTTGAACTTACCGACCGCGAGATCCTGACCTGAGCCGAAGTCGGACGTTCACCCGACCAAGCCACCCGAGCGCCCCTGAGGTTTATTTATTTTGAGAGACAGAGCAGAGGAGGGGCAGAGAGAGGGAGAGAGAGAATCCCAGGCAGGCTCTGTGCTCGAGCTCACGAACCGTGAGATCATGACCTGAGCTGAAACCAAGAGTCAGACGCTCCATCCACTGAGCCACCCGGGTGCCCCTCAAGTAACATCGCTTTTTAAATTTCAGTGCCTGGTTTTATGTTGTTGGTACGCTTGGCTTTTGTATACTGACCTTGCCTCCTGCAGGCGACCTGGCAGCTCACTCCTGAGTTCCAGTAGCTTCCTTGTCGATTCCATCATAGTCACAGATGATAATGTCACCTGTGAATAAAGCTAGCGTTACCTCTCCCTTCGCAGGCCTGACGCCTGTGACCTGTCCTGCCTGGTCGCGCTGGCTGGCGTCTCCAGCGCAGAGTTGACTAGAGGTGGTGCGAGTGGACATCGCACTCCCCGTCGTAGGGGCTGGCGTGCCGCGCTCTCTCACTGCCAAGTGCGTTAGTCGTTAGGTTTTCGTCGGTGCCGTTTATCAGACTGAGGGAGTCCCTGCAGGCCCGTCCTAGTTGGTCTTGATCAAGGACGGGTGTTGGATGTTGTCAGATGCTTTTTCTGCGTCCACTGAGATTATCGATACGAGGAATAAGTAACTCTTTCGGTTTATCGATACGGTGAATTATGCTGATTTTGAATGCCAGCTAAGTTTATTCCTGGAACATATCTCCCCTCGTCATGGCATATTACCCTTTTTTAAAAAATCTATTCACCTGTCTGTCTGTCTGTCTTTAAAGCTCTGTACCCAACGTTGGGCTTGAACTTCCAACTTGGAGACCAAGAGTCACCAGCTGAGCCAGGCGGGTGCCCCGGTGTATTATCCTTTTACGATATTGAAGTTTGACTTGGTAAAATTTTGTTTATAATTTTTGCATTTATATTCATAAGGGATATTGGTCTGTGGTTTTTTGTTATGGTTTGGTTTTCTTGTAATGTTTTTTGTCTGGTTTTAGTATCACGGCAATGTTAGATTCATAGAATTATTGGGGAAGTAAGGATTCCCTCTTAAATTTTCTGAAAACTATTTCTCTTTTTTTTTTTTTTTTTAAAGAGGGTCATTCCTTTAAAACATTTTTTTTAATGTTTATTTTTGAGAGAGATAGTGTGAGCGGGGGAGGGGCAGAGAGAGGGAGACACAGAGTCTGAAGGAGGCTCCAGGCTCTGAGCTGTCAGCACAGAGCCCGATGCGGGGCTCGAGCTCACGAACCGTGAGATCATGGCCTGAGTCACAGTTGGATCCTTAACTCACTGAGTCACCCAGGAGCCCCCCAAATTCTTCCTTTTAAAAATATCTGGTGGCAGGACTCCTGGGTGGCTCAGTCGGTTAGGCGTCCGACTCTTGATTTTGGCTCAGGTCATGTCTCGCGGTTTGTGGGTTCGAGCCCCGTGTCGGGCTCTGCGCTGACAGTATGGAGCCTGCTTGGGCTCTCTCTCCTTTTCTCTCAGCCCCTCCTGTGTGTCCTCTCTCACAAAATAAATAAACTTAAAAAAAAAACAACCCAAAATATATATTTGGCAGTACTTAACGGTTGAAGGCCATCTGGGTCTGGAGGGTTGTGGAGAAGGTTTTAACTAGATGGGGCTGTGCAGGCTGCCTGCTCTTGGTCAAGGGTTTGCTCTCCAAGTAATTGGTCACTTTGTGCCGTCAGCTTTGTCGTCATAACGTTGTTCTGTTCGTAATGTTCCCTTGTTAGTTTCTGACTAGCTAGAGAAATAGTGCTGAGGCCTTTCATGGTCCTGATGCTGACTGACCATTTTTAATTCTTTATCCCCCCCAAACGGTCTAGCGGGAGGGTTAACAATTTTACTGATCTCCAAGAATCGGCTTTGGTTTCACTGATTTTCTCTGTTATTTTTGTTTTGTACTTTGTTGATTTTTGTCTTGAACTTTATAGTTTTCTCTCTTTGACTTGCTTTGGGTTGAGTCTGTCCTTGGTTCATAAGTTGGAAGCTGACTCAATTATGTAAGACCTTTCTTCTTTTCAAATACTTGATTTTCTCCTAAGTCCTGTTTGTTTTCAGGATTTTGCACAGATTCTGATGTGCTGTGTTTTCATTTGCATTCCATTCAAATACTTTTATAATTGCCTTTTGATTTCTCCTTTGATATATGGGTTATTTAGAAGTGTGTTACTTTGCCCATATTTGAGAATTCTGCAGCGATTTTTTGTTGTTTTCTAATTGAGTTCTGCCTTGGTCAGAGTACACGGTTCGTATGATATGGGCCCCTTTAAATGTACTGAGACTTGTTTTCAGTCCATAATAGACTCTGTCTCGGTAAATGTTCCCTGTGCGCTTGACTAGGACCTGCGCTGGGGGCGGGGGGCTCTGTAAATATTGGTCAGGTCAGATTGTTGATGGTGTGTGGTGGTGCCGTTGTGTCTTTGCCGATTTTTTTTATCATTGCCCGATCAAGTCTTCTGGAAGAGTGTTGAAGTCTTCTAGTGTAATTGAAGATTTGTCTCTGTGCAGTTATATTGGTTTTTGCTTCATGTGCTTTGTAGCTTTGTTATTTGGGGCATTAATATTTGTGCTTTGTGTCTGGTTACTTGACTTTTGTATCCACACGATCCCCCTGGTTGTCCCTAGTTAATGTTCTTTGCTCTGAAATTGACTTTGATACTAATATAGCTATTCCGGTTTTCTTTGGGTTGTTGTGAACATGGTAATCTGTTTCCATCCTTTTTTTTTTTTTTTTTTTAAAGATCTTATTTTTACGTGATCTCTGCACTCAGTGTGGGGCTCAAACTCACAGCCCCAAGATCGAGAGTCACACGCTCTTCTGACCGAGCCGGCCGGCCGCCCCTGTCCTTTGTGAATTCTTATGCCTGTGGCCGTTCTGGTCAGTTTTAGTGGCTGACTCTTACTGTGGTTCGCGTTTTCCCACTCGTTTGGCTGCACATCTTTTGAAAGTGACGTCTGGTGCTGCACGTTCCTGTGTCTCTGTCGGTCTTCTCGGGCTTTGTCCTGAGGTGCGGTTGAGCTACTTGGAGATAGCTTGGCCCTTACCGGTCTCTCGGGGTTTGTTAGGTGTGTCCAGAGCAGACCTCCTCTCAGGGCTAACTGGACAGAGCCTTCGTGAGCGGAGTACCGCCCCAATTCAGAGGTTTCCCAGCCTGCCTGGTGGGAGCCTCGGGTCCTGCTCCCACCCACCCTGTCGGTGCCTGTGTCTGTTCCTTGCACACGTGTTCTGGTCTTTGCTACCGCCCCCACCCCCCCACCGCGTGTGTCCCTGGACCGCCAGTTCCATCTCCTCAGCTCCACCGAAGCCCTCGCGACGGTGAGCTGGGCGGGTGGAGGGCTCGGCGCGATCGCTTCCGTATCTTGGGGTGACTGTGCTTGGTTGTGCGTGCCTTGAGGGCGGGCGGCTGCTGGGCCTTGTCTGGCTTTTGGCGCCCCCAGATCCTGGGGGCAGGGGCGATTGGCCCCTGTGACGCCATCCTGGCTGCAGATGGTTCCTCTCGTCTCGTTGTGGCTATTGTCCCCCGCTGAAATCGACTTGGGTTTCTCTGATCAGGAACCGTCTTCATCAGCGACACTGGAGAAGGAAGGCACAAAGCAAGGGAGCTGCCGCCCTTACGCTCGCTGCGCGCGTCGGCAGCACGGGAGGCGCCCTGCACAGGCAGGCGCTTCGGCGGAGGTGACTCACGACTTGGGGGCGCCTGGGTGGCTCAGTCGGTTAAGCGTCCGACTCTTGATTTCGGCTCAGGTCATGATCTGGTGGTTCTGTGAGTTCAAGCCCCACGTGGGGCTCTGTGCTGACGGCTCAGAGCCAGCTTGGGATTCATTTTCTCTCTCCCTCTGTCTCTGCCCCTCTCCCACTTGCATCGTCTGTCTTTCTCAAAAAATGTAAATAAACTTATAAAAGACAAAACGAATAAGAAACAGCTCGGGACTTTGAACGACAGACCCTTGGGGGTGACCTCAGCTGGAGGAGGGAAGGTGAGCAAAGCAAGCTGAGGTAGAAGGTTCTAGAAAATCGCTGAATTGTGCTGACTGGCGTGTCCATTGTGAGCGGGTGTATTTTCCTTTTTGCAGTAATTTTGGCTGCATTAAATTCGTTTTGTTACCGTCTTCATTACCGCCTTTTCAATTTTAGTCGGAATTGATGATGAACAAAGTACCATGATTTTGACTATTCAGACTAGCAGCTGCATCAAGCCAGCGCTCAACCAGCCTAGTGACAGGCGTGGCGCTCCTGTGCTCTCGGTGACACCTGCAAGGACGGGCTGTGTCCACGCGCTGTGGTGACACCTGCAGGACCAGGGTTGGTGTCCTGAGCTCTCGGTGACACCTGTGAGCGCAGACAATGCCGGCAGTCGAGTCCTACCCTTCCCGTGAGGCACCACTCACAACTGGGGGGCTCAGCCTGAGCAGAGATACAACTGAGTGTTTTGGCTTGTTTATCAACATGTCCGGACAGTGGGGTCCCTTTAAGAGTGAGCAAGTTCACATTCATGGTGCTCTTCAGGGAGGAACAGGGCAGTAAGGGTGACCCGTACTCTGTCAGGTGAGGGTTGTGGCCTTTAGAGACCACCTCCGCCTGGAGCCTTCTCTTAGGGCTGAAGGCACGGTCGGCGGTTTGGGGGCTTGGCCGGGCTGGAGGGGGTGCTGTGTTCTCATGAGCCGCCCGGGGGCAGGGGGCTCTGGGGAGCGACGGGGCAGCGCTCCTCCGCTCTCATCTGAAAGGCGTTGGGTGCGTGAAGTGGGTGCTGGGCAGTGGCCGGACCACCAGGAAAGGCTCGCTCCGAGGAGGGAGCACCCCCCGTGGCTCTCGACGTCTCCGACCCTGTGCCCGAGCATGCTTCAGGGACGACGGCCTGGGCATCCTGGTGCCAGGTTGAATCATGAGCTTTGTGCTTCCAGATCGTTCTCGGTCACAGGTCCACGGTTCTGCTGCCCGTGAGTGGGTTCTCTGAGCGGAAGCACCTCTCGCGTCTGAGGACTTGGAAGCCTCTTGTCTTGGTTGGCGTTCAGAGCTTGCATCAGAGGCCCCCTCAGCGGGAAGGCCGGCTGTCTTCCCGAGCGGCCTGGGCCGGCCCCAGCTCTGTGGTCTGCTCTGTGCTCCGTGGCCACTGCTCTAGGGACGGCGGCTGCCAGGGCTGCCTCGATGGGGGCCTTGCGGGCACGGTGGCTGCCACACCCAGCAGCTGGCCCCCCAGCGGACGTCGCTCACTCCTGCCAACTGTCCGTCCCAGGGCGCTGGCACTCAGGACCCTTCTGAGGGCGCTCCACGGAGCTGCTGTCCCTCCCTGAAGAGTCCCTGAAGACCCCCACCCCCACCCCCCACCCCCCACAGCTGGGCCTGGGGCAGCAGCTCAGAGAAAGAGTTGTAGGGCAGGGCCTGAGGCCCGGGAATCTGGTACTGTGTTGTATGTGCTCATGTTCTGGGTCTTTTCCTGACAGCTGGCTGGCTGCCACCGCTGTGTGCACCCCCCACCCCGATTCCTTCGTCCAGGCTTTTGGACGAGGCCACGTGTTGGTTCGGCGCCTTGAGCGAGCACACGGGCAGGGGCCTTGTGCAGGGAAGCAGGGCCTTGAGCACTGGTGCACCTGAGTGTCGCACAAGGCGCCCAGCACGCAGGGTGGGGAGGGGACGGGCGCTGGCCGCATCTCGGCTGTCGAGGGGCGTTTTGCTTCCTGCGTTGGCTCTCTGCTGCGTAAGCAGGACCCTCCCAGGCTTGTGGCTGTGTGGGGGGCTGTGTCCAGGTCCGCGGGGCCTTGTCCCGCCTCCGCAGGTGGTGCCGAGCTGACCGAGGCCGAGAACTCTGGAGAGGGTGATGAGGAAGCAGGCGGGGCCAAAGAGTCTTGCCCGGTGCCCACCACCTCCGCCAGTCACTCGGAGAGGACCGTCCTGAAGCACAGTGATTTGGTTTGGGAGATGGGGGTGAGTTTTCCTGTTGGGTTTATAACACGGTTCTTTTATAACACGGTTCTTTCCCTGGTCGTGTGGGGTGTTTTACCTGACTTGCCCCAGGAGGGCTGCAGAGCAGGGGGGCCGGGGGGCCCTGCGCATGCGTGGGGTAGGGATGTGGGGGCATTGCCAGCCCTGGTGCTCCTGCCCCGGAAACGGCTCAGAGCCGGCCCAGCTGGGCCGTAGCTTGGGGGTGGTGCCGGCTCGAGTCCGTGGTGTTGGGGGTCCATCCACCACTCAGGACTGTGACCTGCTCACTGCTGGTTTCGATGGTCCTCTCACGCTAGGGCCTCGGTGTGGCTGTGCTGTTGGGGATTCCAGGAGAGCACACGCCTGACTCTCGAGCCCTGCTGAGGACCTGCTGTGATGTGCGTCCCGTGCCTCTGGCCGGCACATCCCTCGTAGGCCGCTGCCCTTAAGGCCTAAGGAGGCCACGCAGAGCCTCGGGGGCTGGAGGGCAGGCTGGGGCAGGCCCGGTGAGGGCCTGGGGAGCTTCCGAGCTTTGTGAGAGGACCCAGATTCGAGATTCTGCTCCCCGGGCCGTGAGTGACCGTCTAGCTGGTGGTGGACTTTCTGGTGATATGAGCACGGACTTGGAAGGGAAGCACACGCAGGAGGAGCTTGGGGTGGCCGAGGGCGTCCTCCGCCGGCCCTGTGCACAGCAGCACAGGGATCGTCCTCGTGCGCTGCCTGTCCCGCACAGCACAGGGACTGTTGGGGGGGTCAGGGTGGGCGGCACCCTCATGAGGAAGGAGCGGGTTTGCTTTGCTGGCGAGCACTAGCCCGGGGCAGCAGAGGCCAGTGCCTGGCTCATCTCTGTTTTTCTTCGTGCCCGTTGGGAGGGGACACACCCGGGGTGGGCATGTGAATCCATGCACGGCGCTCCCCCCTGTTGGCCGCGCCCTGGGCGGTCGCAGTGTCTGCAGGAGAGCCCATCTGCTGGTGGGTGCGGTCACTCTGGGGCCTCTGCCTCTTGGGTTTCTATCCTCTCTGGTTCTCAGCGTGAGCAGGTCTGGGAGATAGCGATCACTCCGTCCGATGCCAAGGGCTGGATGCAGCCTGGTGACCTGCGCCGGCCCCCTGGGATTGGGGGTGTGGCCGCAGGTCCTGGGCTCTGTCCCCGTTTACAAGAGGTCAGGCGGTCACAGAGGGTGATGAGGCCTGCGGGCCCCGGGCCTCCATCTGGTGATTGTAAAACGGGCAATACACATTTTTGGAGGGGGTATGGTGGAGAAACAAACTGCAGACGGTGTCAGGGGCCCCCCTCTCTGCGTCCCCCCGCCCCGGGCAGACACCTTTGTGGCCTTTTTCTCCTGGTGTCTATGCTGAGGGTGAAAAGTTCAGGCCGTCCCATCTCCAGAGGGGCTGGGGGTGGGGCAGAGCCACACGCCCGCTTTCCTTCCTCCTGGTCCCTGAATCATGAGGGTGGCCGGGGAGGGCTGGTCCGACTGTGGGAGACCCTTGAGCTGAGGTGGCGGACCCGTGTGCCCTGCTGGGCTCTCAGCCGGTCAGCTGTGGGGCCGGGCCTGGGACGGGCGGACAAGTTCACCTGAGCCCCCTCCCCTGCTCTGGCCCTGCCATCCGCAGGCTGGGGCTGTGGGGATGACCGGGACCGTCCTAGCGGTGGCCCGGCTGGCCCTCACGCTGCCACCGCCCCTTCCCCGCCGGCTTTCCCCGACCCGTTCAGGAGGACGGCACCTGACCCCGGAAGTCTGCTGGGGCTGTCGGGTGACGTCCTTTCCGAGACGGCCTCCTTCCTAGGGGTGCGGAGTTGGGCTACGTGAAGCCCCACGTCACTGGCCTTCCTTAAAGGAGGGCCTGTTTGGGTTCCTGTTACTGCTCCGGGCCGTCCGGGGATGGGGGGCCGGCGTGGGGATGCGTAGCACGCGGCTGGCGGCTTTGTGCTGTCTGCCCCACAATGACCCGGACGTTCCTTCCCTGTATGTCGAGCGGCTCCTGCCCCCAGAAACCTTTGTTCCTGTGAGCCCACCATGCTGGGGGTGCCCCGCCACTCCTGTGCGCCCCTCCCCCCGGGGGCTCTGATGCAGCCCTCGTCCTCTCTGAGGGGCTGCTGGTGGCTGCCTGCAGCATGGGAACTCGGGGGACCCTGGGGCACCCCCCCAACCCCCCACCCCCACTCCACGTTTCCTGCTGAAGGGCCAGGAGGTGCTGACGACAAATGTCTTGGCTGGAGAGGCTGGTGTGGGGGAAGGGCAGCCTGGCCAGGTTCCCAGAAAGCCACTTCTTGAAAAGGGACCCCATCCCCGATGCCACAGGCAGACCAGGTTCAGGGAGGCTGGGGGAGGAGGGCTGAGCCTGCCCCGATTGGTTGTTTCTTTTTCTCCAGGGGGCAGTGGCCCCATGGGCAGGTGCAGGGCCAGCTGAGCCGAGGGGCCCGGGGAGGGTGGCCTGGCTGTGGGGGCGCCCCGCCCCCACCCCCTCGCAGGCCCTGCAAAGAGCCGGGTCGAAAGGTCACTGCCTTAATTTTTGTTGCCGCCTCTGAGTTCCCACGACCCTCGCCCTCGGCACAGACGGGCAGGCTGGGAGCTTTGACAGGGCCTTTCAGGGGATGAAAAACACGCCAAAAGGTCAGAATCGCAAGCCACCAAGGTGAAATGTTTCAGTAGCTTAAAACTGGCGTTGGGAGTTGCGAGCAAACACACATGTGGGTCCAGGTTTCGGGCAAGTGGAAACCAGGGCTCGTCCTAAAGCCCAGTGGCCTGGAGATAAACAGACGGGGGGCGGCTGTTCCCTGGACCCCCCGTGCGAGTGGGGCTGGGTGTGGGGGTGCGGGCCGGCCCAGGGGTCCCAGCGGCCGGCGTGCGGGCACCAGCTCGGGCACAGGGAAGCGTCCTTTGTGATTTAAAACCAAATGATGGAGGGTGAGTTAGTTCATGTTTCTGCATTGTGACTGATGGTCCCCAAAGCCCTTAAATTAAACACTGCCGTGTCTCGTAAATATTGTCCTTGCTGTAATTACACGTTTGATCAAAACCGAGTCTTCCCTGTTGCTGTTTTAGCGTGTGGTCTGCAGGGTTGGAGTCTGATTTCTCTCCCCTCTCCTTTATCCACATGTTCCGGCCCTGTTCCTCTGGACCCTGGAGCCGACAGGCTATTTCTGCTCACGGGAGGATGGCCGCTGCTGTGCACCCCACCCCCCAACCAGCCCTGGACCCCACGTGACCTCCACGTGACCTCCCCCCCCCCAGCTCTGTGCAGCCCGCCTTATTAGATGTGTTTCTTCCTGGGGGGTGGGTCAGGTGGCAGGAGCCCCTGGTCTTAAATCAGGGGGGTGCCTGGTAGTAGTAAAAGTGATCACCGGCCAGAGGAGCACCTGAAAACACAGGCTGCTGGTCCTTTCCACCAGGAAGACATTTGTTACGTTGCCAGCAGCCCCGAAGCCCAGATGTCTGACCCCCAGGCTTGCTCTTCCTCAGATGGCCCCCGAGGCCATCTGGCCCTTCACCAGTCAGTGCCAGTCCCGGGGTCTGTGCCGTGAACCCGGGACTAGGGCTCCCGGGGCTCCACACCCCAGGCTTGTGGGCCGCTATTCTGCCTCTTGGCCCCGCTTTTCTGTTTGCATCATTCTGGTAGATTCTTGGGCGTGCTGGTATAGACAGGTGTGAGCCAGGCTTCTTGTGCTTGCTCTGTGGGTGAGACGCAGCTGTTGCACGGACCTTCCCACGAGCGAGACGGGCGAGACGGGGCAGGCTGCCTGCTTACTCTCTACTCTGCGCCTGCGGTGGGGTTCCGCGGTGGGGTCCCGCGGTGGGGTCCTGCGGTGAAGTCCAAGGACTGGCTGCACCCTGTAGGGGTCGGAGCGCTGGCACTCCTGAAGCACGAGGCTGGGGTGGAAGAGTGACGACACACGGTTCCTGTGGATATGTCACCCTGGTCGGGGTTGGCTGTCCAAGCTCTGGCTGCAGGCTTGGCCGCTAGGGCTGCTCTCGGCAGTTGTCTTCATGCGGCCGGGTGCCATGGGAAGGAGCCTCGAATTTAGGCTTCAGAGAAGTGGTGAGGAGGTGGCCGGGCCACGTTCTGGTCACGGAAGCGGGCTGTGCCATTCTGTGCTTGGGAGGACGTCTTGACCCTGCTCCATCGGGCGTGGCGTCCTGGGGGCCGAGGCCCGGTCTGGCCCCGGTCAGACCCCTGACCCTGGGAACCTGCGGGGCAGAAAGGCTGCCGGAGGGGCAGTTGGGACGTGGTGTGCAGGGGGATCCGGGGAGCGGTGTGCTTCAGGCCCCTCGCACCCCCTGTCTGGAGGAGCGGAGTGGATGGGGGGGGGTCTGGCTCTGGGGGAGCACCCGCAGGACTCGTGTGCCGGGTCGTGGCCCCTGGCAGGGGCTGTCGCAGCTTCTCACCGTGTGGGACTGGCCGGGCAGCTTAAGGGGTGGCCTGCGTGCTCCGTGCTCCAGAGGGGAGTGCCCGGCCAGGAAGGAGGGGCAGGGGTCGGGGGCTGTGGTCAGGGGGCATGTCTTGGTGTCATGCTCCAGACCTGGGTGTGGTTGGAGGTGGCGGGTGGCCTTCTGATTTTCTGGAAGGGCCAGGTAGGGGTGCTCCCCTCCTTCCTCCCTGCAGCTCAGCCCCCGCCTGGCTCCCAGTCGTCTGTCTTTCCTTTTTCTGTGTTTGTCGGGAATGGGAGATTGTTCACAGGCTAGAAGTGCTGAAGTATTTGGGGAAACCACCCTCACACCTCTGTTCTGGTTTCTTCTCTGAACTGCCAGAGTGTTTCTGCTACAAAGCTTGTGTGCACTTTCCCGTGATTTGGCACAGATGGGTGCCACACGCTCACGTCCCTCCGTCTGCCCACGTGATGCCTGAGGTTCTGTGCCCACGCTGGCGGTGTGTGTTCTGGTGTGTGGACAGCCTGTCCCCACCCCCCACCCGCCCCGGGCTGCCTGGCTTGTGTCCATCCTGCCCCACGCAGGCAGCCCCGGTGACGCCTGGCCACATGCAGCCTGCGATGCGTTTCTAGAAGTGGGATGCCAGGTCAGGGACCCAGGAGGTGTGTCGGTCAGTGGGACTTGCACGGGCGAGGGCCACTCCCATGAGACAGGCCGTATTCTAGGCACTGGATGCTGAGGAACACTGACTACACCCTCTGGCCCTGCTTCTCTTGCCATATCCATTTTTTGTTAAGTTAAAAAAAAATTAAGGAGTGCCTGGGTGGCTCAGTCAGTTAAGCATCCGACTTTGGTTCAGGTCATGATCTCGTGGTTCATGGGTTCAAGCCCCGCGTCAGGCTCTGCGCCGACAGCTCAGAGCCTGGAGCCTGCTTTGGATTCTGTGTCTCCCCCTCTCTCTCTCTGCCCCTCCTACATTCGCACTGTCTCTGTCTCTCTCTCTCTCTCTCTCTCTCTCTCAAAAATAAACATTAAAAAAAATTCCAGTTAGCGCACAGCGTAGCGTTAGGTTCTGGCGCACAACGTAGTGACTGCACATCCACGTAACACCGCCCTCATCATGACAGGCGGGACCCTTCATCCCCGTCAACCTGCTTTGCTCTCTGGGAACATCAGTGTGTTGTCTGTAGTGAGGGTCTGTTTCATGCTTCACCTCTTTTCGCTTTGCCCATTTTGTCCATTAAATTTCACCTGTGAGTGAAATCCCATGGTATTTGCCTGTCTCCGGCCGACGGAAATATTTTTTTTCTTACTGACGTTGCTTGGTGCTGTACTCTCTGGTTTGTCCATGTTGTTGCAGTCGGCAAGATTTCATTCTTTTTTAAGACTGAGTAATGTTCTATTTATTGCGTGTGTGTGTGTGTGTGCATATATAAGCATATGCATGTGTTTGTGTGCATATATAAGTATACGTGTGTGTATGAGCGTATGTGTGTACGTATGTATACGTAAGCATACGTGTCTGTACAAGTGCACATATAAGTGTACGTGTGTGTGTGCATATGTGAGCATACATGTGTGTGTACATACACATATATACACGCACCTGCACCACGTCTCGCGTGTCCTCCGGTGGACTCTTCGACTGCCTCCGTATCTTGCCTATTGTTGGCGATGCCGCAGTAAACATAGGGGTGCACGTGTCTTTTCGAGGGAGTGTTTGTTCATTTTGTTTTGTTTTTAAACGTTCATTTTTGAGAGGGGGAGAGAGACAGAGCACGAGCAGGGGAGGGGCAGAGAGAGAAGGACACAGAATCCGAAGCGGGCTCCAGGCTCTGAGCTGTCAGCGCAGAGCCCGACACGGGGCTCGAACCCACGAACCGTGAGATCACGACCTGAGCCGAAGTCGGACGCTCCACCGACTGAGCCACCCTGGGCGGCTCAGGCGCCCCTCGAGTGTGTGTTTTTATGTTCTTTGGGTAAATACCCAGTAGTGCAGTTTAGTGGTGTACGGTATTTCTATTTTTAACTTTTTAAAAGGTATTTATTTTGAGAGGTGGGGGAGGGGCGTGAGGGGGTGGAGAGAGAGAATCCCAAGCAGGCTCCGCGCTGTCAGCCCAGAGCCCAGCGTGGTGCTCCGTGTCACAAACCGTGAGATCCTGACTGGAGCTGAGATCAAGAGTCGGATGCCTAACCGACTGAGCCACCCAGACGCCCTCATATTTTTAACTTTGGAGGAGCCTCCACACTGCTCCCGAGTGGCCGCACCAGCGTGCGCTCCCCACAACGGTGCACGGTCCCCCGTCTCCGCATCCTCGCCAACACCTGTTGTTTCCCGTGTTGTTGATTGAAGCCAGTCTGGCAGGTGTGAGCTGGTGGCTCCGGTGGCTGTGAGTGGCATTTCCCTGATGATGACGGGTGTGGGGTCGGCACACCCATACTTTCGCCCTGCCTGTGGCCGGCGTGTGGCTGCGCCCGCCGGCCTCCTCTTCCAGGGGGCACGGTGCCTCGGTCAGGTCGGATCCGCGCCGTCCTTTGCTTTCTGGTGGCTCGGTTTCCTGGGTCAGGCACCGCTCACCCACCTGGCCGGAGACGGCCACGTGGGAGACAGCCAGGGTTTGTCCAGCCAGACGGGATCATCTTGGGGCCCCACCGTGGGAAGGGCAATAGGCTGACTGGCCTGGGGCAGAGGTGGGAACCCTGGTCAGGTCCCGTCCTGAGAGACGTTTCGGGAAGGACCACAGGCCGTGTGGGTCCCCCGCTAGCTTGTGGAGTCACAAAGCTCCCTGTTTGTTTTCCCGCGAGGAGGACGCCCCTACCACCGGGTGCTGCCGAGGAGGCTCCCCCGAGATAGGCGTGGCGGGACCACAGGGTACTCGGTGGTCCTCCGGCCTGCTTTCAGGCTGGGGTCTGAGTTTGCACTCTTAGGTCGGGGGGGCTGCCCCTCTGAGCCCCCCGGGGCAGGAGAAGGGTTTAGGGGGCTTGGTTTTTCCATAAACATTCTACCGCGTCTTTAAGTGTTTGCCAGAAGCTGCAGAGGGGGCCCGGCCTGGGGTGGGGACAGGACCATGCAGCCCTGCCTGCCCCGGGTTCCGTGGGAGAGGCCTGTGCACACTGGTCCACGGTCCCCGGACACCGTGGGCCGCGGAGACCCTAGGACCGAGCAGTTTCATTTGGCCGGTTTGGGCTCTCCTCTGTGATCCTGGGGAGTTGTCCTGTGAGAGCCTTCGTGCACAGGAGCCTCTAGGAGCTGGTGTCTGCTCAGGCCCCCAAAACCTCCTTCACTCGCTGCACCACCCACAGCCCAGGCACGAGGCCCGGGTTCCATATCCCCCACGTTGAGCTTCTAAAGGGGGTCTGCCCCGCCCCTGCGCCTGGGGGCCCGGCTTCGCGGCGTCACACGGTGGGTCAAGGCACGGGGACCCCTCTCCGCTCTCTGAGGTCATCTGCTGCAGTCAGAGGTCATCTCAAGAAAGGAGCCTTATGCAGGCGGCCCGGACCCCAGAGGCAAGTCGGAAGCCTGGAGGCCACCTGCTCCTGCTGCCGGGGGCGGCCCGCAGGGACTCCGCATCCTGGGGCCAGTGGCGCGTGTGGGCTGTGCGCACGAGGGGTGCCGTGGTCTCCCCTGCGGGCGCGTGGAACGGGCGGCCTGGGGCAGCTGTGAAGGTTGGAGCTCTCCCGGGAGTGTCGGCTTCCTGGTGGCTCTCTTCTCACGACTCTGTGGAAGGGACCGAGACTTCTTCCTGTCGCTTCTGTCCCCATATATTCAGGACCCGGCCTTTGAGACCTTTCCCGTTTGTTCTGGAATCGGGGGTCCTGGGGCTCCTGGGGCCCCTGTGCCCCTGGTGTGTTTGTAATGGGCGTCGAGCGTCGGCGCCTTTTGTCCTTTGCTTCCCCGGCAAGAGGGGTATTGAGGTGACTGAAACGCGGGGAGGCTCCAACGAAGAGGCCCGGGGGGGCAGGCGCAACTGCAGAGCGTGGCCTGTACTTCTCTGTCTCTCCTCCCCCGGAGGCAGACCTGCCTCCCGGCCCTGTTCTCTGCTTCCTGCCTCAATGGCCCAAAGTAGCTGCCCGAGCCAAGCCTTCACGTTCAGTGTGCCAGTAGACGCCGGTGGGGGCGGGGGGCTGCTCTTGAGATAGGGTGGAGTCTGTGGCCGCACCTCGTCGCTGGAAGTTTGAGCCTGTAAGCTGAACAGCAGTGAGCGGGCTGTGGGGGCGCGTGCTGGTTCAGGCTTCAGGTTGTTCATCCTTGCTGGGAGGCTGTGAGGGTCAGCAGCTAAGACGGGGGGTGTGGAGCGGGAAGGCCCTGGGACCAGACCAGTGGCCTTTTGAAAATCTGTGGATTGGTATAGCTGACTTAAAGACCACTCCCAGCAGAGAAATCCCTACGCGGTGGGTCCCTAACCAGAGCGGCCCGTTGTCCTCAGGGCAGTGGGCCTTTCCTTCCGCTCCAGAGACCGATGACGATGACGTGCTGGGCCCATAGGCCTCGGGAGAAGTGGGAGGAGACTGAGTAGAAGCCAGGGTCCTGGGGAGGGGCCGTGCACGTTCAGCAAGCCTGAGATAAGCCGTCGGTTTCCTGCGTCCGAAGTCCAAGCTGCGGCCCACCACGTGGCCTCCGTTGGTTAGTTCTTGACAGGTGCACGGTTGGCGCCCCAGCAGACGTGCAAGTCAGGCGCGGTGGCCCCTGTCCATCCCCTCTGTGTCTGCTGGCGGTGTGTCCAGGGAGTGGGCGTCCCTGCAGATCAGCCCCGGCCTTGGGGTGGGGACCCTGACTTGTCTCAGCCAGACTAAGCTGGGCTTCCTGTGACAGCTGGGCACTCCCCTCTCCGTGCAGGGAGAAGCCATCCAGGCCTCCCCACGGATTGGGCGCCCACTGGAGGGGCGGTGCTGTCGGAGTCCTGAGGGCTGTGTTCCCGGTGCCTCGGACAGGAGGAGGGTCGTCACTACTGTTGCGGCCCTTGCCTTGACCCCCAGGAAGCTCAGGCCAGACACCCAGAGCTTTGTGGCAGCATACAGGGAAGGTGTCTGAGACGAGGTGTTCCTGTGGCCTTTGGCAGGAGGTGGGAGAGGGCAGCTGGGTGGAGCCATGCTTCTGCTCGAGGCCGGACTGGCCTCCCTTGACCTTACCTCCCACCTTCACACACTGCGGGTGTTTCTTGAGCAATTGCCATGGGCCTAGTGTCTCTGAGGCCCCAGGGCCACCCTCGGGGCTTCCTCCGAGCCCAGAGGGGAGTGGAGATGCCAGAGGCTGGCGGAGCCCTCCCACCCCCACCTCTGTTGTGCGTGACCCTTTGGGGGGACTTAGTGGCCAGCGACTGGACAGTCACCTGAATTCCTGCCTACCTGGCTCTCGGTCCTGGAGAGAGCCCCAGCCCTCCACGAGACCAGGCGTGCGTTTCAGCCATCGTCCCGAAACCCCCGCCTTCTGGCTACTCAGCCTTCCTCCTGGGGAGTGTGGGCCTGACGGACACCCTGGCGGGAGGGAAACCACTACAGAGGGGGCAGACCCTCCCCCTCCCCCATCTGCCCCCTTGGCCTTCTGCGAGCACCTCCTCTGGGCACCGTGTCCGCCACCCCCCACACCCCCCCTCCCGCCTTTGCGCCGGGGGGCCCGCCCGGCCCCCTCCCTGTTCCTGCTGCCTGCTCTTCTCTGGGCTTGCCAAGAATGTTGGGAAATGGGGGGGCACAGGAAATGCCTCCTTCCCTCTGAGGACAGCCCCAGCTGCAAGTGGACGGAGCGGGGGAGGGGCACGGCCAGTGGAAAGTTGTTCCCCCGCCAAGGCAAACCCGCAGTCCCAGCCCTGCACACAGAAGGGCTCTTTCTCCCTAATTCTGGTCCATTGTGAGTGTCCTGTGGGGGAGACCGAGGGCCTGCGCGGCCTGCTTACTCGCAGCTCTCCCGAGACAGTGAGCTGTTTCCTTTCAGCTGTTGAAAGGGGGGTCCTTTAAAAAGCAGATTCGGTGGGGACCCCCCCCGCCCCCAGCCGTCTGTGTCCTCGGCCGAATAGGAGACACTTGGCGCCCCACAGCCCCTCCTGTCACCATCCCCAAGAGAGGGGCCTGGGCATGCCCGGTCTTCACCGGAGGAGCCTGGCTTCCTGGAAGTGTGCTCTCAGGGGTGACTCCCCCTGCACAGCCCGGCGGGCTCTTGGCCGTGGGGTCCTGGTGGCCTACAGAAAGTGCTCCTCCTGGAAGCGCCCCGGGGGCTGCGCTGCCCGACCCCTCCCCCACCTCAGACGAGCCTGGTCTACAGCACGACCCGGGAGAGGCTGCTGTTGGATATTTAAAAACAAAACCAGGAGACCCTGATCCGTGTAAGTAGATATTCGAAGTGCGGCATCGCAGGAGGTGAGGGTCAGCGCTCAGGGGTCCCGGGTGGGCCAGTCCCCGCAGGGAGCAGAGCCGGCCCCAGGCTCGGTGCAGGGGTCACCGCCAGCGGTCTGTGGTAGACGGGGCCCTCGGGAACCACGGACGCCCTTGTTTTCCGTGAGCCCGTCCCAGCCGCCTGCTGCGTTATTCCAGGGTCTGCGGAGGGGCTCCCGGCCTTGCCGCCCAGCCGGGCCGCTGACGCCGCCAGATGGTTTCCTGGGAGACCCCGCCCTTCCCTGCGTGGCCTTTGGCTCCATGCCGCGAGGGGCCTAGACACCAGGAGGGGACGGTGGGTGGTCAGGTGGCAGGCCAGGCCCCCCCCCGGTGCAGGGATGTCACCGGACACTGGCCTGGCAGCCTTGGCGAGTACCTTGGTGCCTTGAGCCCAGGCTGCCGCCATCCGCCAGGCCCGCCGTCCTGGGCGGGCCTGCTCCCAGCCCCCCTCTCCTGCTGGTGCCGGGGGCCTGGAGTCCGTCCCTGGACGGTCAGGAAGGGGGCATTGGGGGTCTTTGGGCCTAGTGACCGGTTTCGGAAATCTGGGAGGCGTTCTGTTTTACGGGCCGGTCCCTGTTGTAGGGTGGGCCGTGTTCTCCCTGCGTCGGCACCTCGGAGGTAGCAGAGCCTGGGTCGACCCATTTCTCAGAGGGAAAAGCTGGTGTGGTCCGAATTCTTCTCAGGTCTCCCGCCTCAGGCCTCTCTCACGCACACCGTCCTGCCCTCTCCGGGGTCCCTGTGAGCCAGGGTCCACGTGGGCCTGGTGTCGCCCCCACCGCCACCTCTGTCAGGGCTGCAGGCAGTGCTGGCCCAGAGCCCCTCAGGCTTCTTGTCCCCTGCCCGCCCCACCTCAGACAGGAGGGGCCAGGCTCCCTGGAGACCTTGTTTGAGAGTGACACGTGCATTTTTGCAGACTGTGCTGTTTTGCTGGGTTCCTAGGGAGAATGCGCATTGCTCGGGACGGACCCTTGTGGTGGCCCTGCTTTTCTGCGCGCTGGTCAGAGCCCTGGGAGGTCCAGTGCCTGCTTCTGGGCCGTGTCCGCGATCAGAACGCACTCCTCTCGTGGCGGACCCGCCAGCCGTCTTTCAGCCCTGGCGCTTGGGACGCTCCGCCGGTGACTTTGCCGGTTGCTGGCCAGCCTCGTTGCCACGGCCCGGAAGTGGAGGCGGCCCTGCGGGCCCGGCAGCGCCCCCCTGTCCTCTGGGCTGTTGTGTCGGTTTCTATGGAGAGAAAACAAGGAGGCGCTGCCGCCACTGCTGCGCGGAGGAGGCGGAGGAGGGGGGGAGGGGAGGAGGAGGCGCTGAGGAAGCAAAACAGCTCTGGCAGGGGCGGGGCCGCCTCTTCCTGGCTGGGACAGAGAAAGTGCTGGTCTCCAGAGCCGCCCTGCAGCCCCCCTGCAGCCTGATGGCTCCCTCTCCCCTACACACCCGCCTCCTTTGCTGACTGCCCTTGGGGGGGGGGGGTCTGTCCTGGGTGGGGGGATCTGCCCCGCGACCGCCCCCCAGCCCCTGTCTGGTGGCGGGAGTGTCCGGCTGGGTGGAGACGGTCCCACAGGGTCTTGCCAGTGCGCCACGGTGATGACCGGTGATGGCCAGACCAGGGTCTCTCTCCCTTTCCTGCCCACACTTCCCTTCCGATCCCTCGCACCCAGCCGCAGCCTCCTCGCTTGGCTCTGGGTCACCCTGCTCTGCTCAGTGCTATTTGCACGTACGGTGTGCCAGGCACCGCAAAGGTAAGGGGCCAAGGCAGCGTCCCCCTGCTCATCTGGGCCACCAGCTCCACAGGTGTCATCTCCCAAGGGCCCCTCCCCTGCTGACCTGCGATCCACAGCAGGGAGGGTCCCCAGGCCTCTGCCCTGCGGCAAGGTCTCCTCCTGGCCGGGAACTTATGCACTTATGCTGCCCAGATACCTCCCCGGGGTGAGTTCCCTTCCATTACCTGCCACCCCGAGGAGGTCTGGGGGTGGAGAGGTGGGCCCGGACGTGGCGCTCCTCTGTGTCCCTGGCCGGAGGGTGGGTCGGTGCTCGGTTTCCGTTCTGAGACTATCCCCGCCAGTGGCCAGTGCAGAGAGGGGAGTTTAGGGAGACATGCGTGCTTTTCTCCACGAACGCACACGAGGCCTTCCTGGTGACAGGAGCAAGAAACGGTTGTACTTTGTAAGTTGAACTAGGAGCACAGAAAAGCTTTTTGATCTTGCTGATGTGTAGTTTTATTCCCGTGTGGGCCTACTGGAATATTCTTGAGCCTCGCTGGGCAGTTTGATGCAGCGTGCCTCTCTCTGGCTCCGGTTCAGAGGTGGCCTTGGGCGTAGCAGAGCCCGGCAGCTGCGGGCGGGTGTGGCCTCTGCTCTCACTCTCTCCAGTGAGTTTCCATCTTCCCTGACGTCAGCGGGATTTTGCATGGATTTGCAAGGTGTTAACAAGTGGGCTTAAAACTCTAGCTCTGGAAGATTTTGTTTTGTAACAGATTAGAAAATGGCTTCCAGGGTCCCGTGCCTGGTGTGAGGGGAGGCTCAGCCGCGAGGCGCCGGGCTGGGCGGCCTCTCAGGCGACACTTGCGGGTTCTTGCGGGTCCGCTTGAGGCCGTCATCTGTGGGAAGCCTTTGCCCAGGATCCTGAGGGACCGCGGTGGCCACTGCTGAGGCCGTGTGACTGCAGGCCCCGCATTGATGTGCACGTCAAGGACCGTGCGGGGCCCCGGTCGGGGAAGCGAGAATGTGCCCAAACCCAGACACAGAAGGTTCCCTCTTCTCTGCAGTGTTTTCCAGCTTGTCGCAGTGGTTTTCATTGCTGTTTAAGGTCCTTTCCAGTAAAGGCAAATTAAAAAATTTAGGTTACTGCCCTAAGTTTTACTGTTCGGCTTTATATTGTGCAATGCCAGGGGCGCCTGGGTGGCTCAGTAGGTTGAGGTCGTGATCTTGTAGTTTGTGAGTTCGAGCCCCGCGTCGGGCTCTGTGCTGACAGCTCAGAGCCTGGCACCTGCTTCGGATTCTGTGTCGTCTTCTCTCTCTGCCCCTTCCCCGCTCATGCTCTGCCTCTCTCTGTCTCTCAAAAATGAATACACGTTAAAAAAAAAATTATATTGTGAGATGCCAGTTTTAAGTGCACACACGAGAGTATGTAATTCGAATGCAGGGTCACTGGCATCACACAGTTTGTGTTCTGTGCCTGGAACACGCGTGTGTATTTCCTTATTACCCGGAACAGTGGAAACACAGCACAAAGCTGACTCGGCCATTTCTCTGTCACTTCCTGCTACACGCACGTGCCACCAGTACCCTCAACCCTGCCCGATCCCCCCACCGCTTCCCTACACATTCAGCTGGGCAGGGGGACCAGGACGGTCCACGGCTGCGTGTGGGGCGGAGCCCTGGCCTCCCGGGGCTGGGAATGCCCGGCGGCGACGCAGGGTCTCGCCCCTGACTCTGGCTGCTTTACCTCCCTGGAGTCACCAGCTCCATGCACGCCCCGTTGTCCCATCAGACTCCACGATACAGAACATTCTATCGAAGAAGAGGTTACCGAGCATCCCTGGACAACGTCCGCAGAGCATTAAACCCCGTGAGCGCACTGCCTGCCCCTGGAGCCAGCCGGGGGGAATGTCTTAACTTTTAGATTAAGAAACCATCAGAGGCCCAGCTTGCGAGCACCCAGAGGGCAGGCCTCCCCAGACCCTCTTTCCCACCCTCCCCCTGCCTCCGGAGCTGCTGTGGAGGCCAGGGGTGCTCCGCTCCTCATGTGAGCGTTAGGCTCTGGGGGGCCTGGCGGACTTTCCTGTTCTGAGTGGACGCCACTTGGGGATGTGTTTTTATTAGACCCTGAAGACTGGAAAGTGTTGGCTCCGCACAGGAGAAGTTTCGTGGCCCGAGGGAAGTGGTGATCTCCCGGGGTGGGCACCTAGGCTCCTTTGAACATCACCCACGGACTCTGTGCCTCGGGCCCCGCCTCGAGGGGGACTGCTGGGTCTGCCCCATGGACGCAGGGCCTGGAGCCAGGCAGTGCTCCCCACCCCCTCTAGCACACTGCAGGGAGCACCTCCCCTGAGTGTGCGTTAGCTGCAGGCTTCATCCTGGGGTGGGGGGGGGGCAGCCAAGGGGCTGTTTTAGAGCAGAGATGCCTCATCCTTCTCGCCCGCTACTTGGTTTGAAGCCTTCGCTCTTGGTGGCTTGCAGGGTGAATTGCCTGCAGGGTCGCCACGGAAATGCAGGTCTGGTGGGTGAAGTGCCTCGGATGTCACCGTTCCCGTGTGTGTCTCCTGGGCGTTAGGGAGGGAGGCGTGGGGCCGGGGCCGGTGGGGCCCTGCGTCTCCTCCGGTTACCCCGCGGCGGGGGGCTTGCCCACCACTGCCCAGGGCTAGCAGCGGCCCTCTGTGCTTGGATGGAGTCAGAGGTCATACTTGGTTGGCGGTAGTTGGCCTCTTGGGGTTGGGGCAGGGCCCTTGGGAGTCAGGTGGTAGCCAGCCAGGATCTGGGATCCAGACGTGGGCTGGAGTTTGGAGTTCTTTGTCCTTTGACCCCACCAGTGCACCAGCCAGCGCTGTGCCCATGTTGCAGGCGCGCACGCAGATGCGGCCGCCCCGCTGGGCCGGGAGTATCTCTGCCCCCTCCTCCAGGATGCCCGCCGCCAGGTTCCTCCTCCTCCTCCCCCCTCCCGGGCCCCCACGCCAGCCCTCCCGCGGCTCCGTCATAATCGAGCTGTTATGCATAATTCATCGAGGGTGCTGAGCCTTGGAGCCTTTGTGCGTGGGAAGAGGGGCTGAGCGGATGGAAGGCTTTCTCTGCACGGAGGCTTGGCAGGCTTGGGCTTGCTGGCTCTCCAGGCCCAGCTGCTGCTCCTGCAGGGGTGGGTGACGGGGTGAGATGGCACCTGGAGAGGTGCGTGGCCGGGGACACAGCCCTCACGTGGGGCTGGTGGCCTCGGGGGTCAGAAACTGCGGTAGGGCCGCCTCTCGCGTGTCCTGTCTGCCTGCCGGTTCCTTTCTCTGAGGTTAAACGCCTCCCCTCTGCTCCTGGCCAAGGTCCTGGGAGAGGCACCGGCGTCCTGAGACCTGTGGCTGGCGTCAGGTTGAGAGTTTCAAGGAGTGAGAAGGCTGTTTACTGGAAGGCGGCCAGAGGCAGGAGGCCGCCGGGTCCCCGAGGCCTGCGGGTGTGGCTTCGGCTTGAATTCCGTGTTGGCTGGGTCTGAGGATTCAGCGGCGTCTCCGTCCGCCCCTTGGCCGGCATCTGGGCCGATGTTCTGCAGGGACGTGAGGGGGTGTCTGTCTTTCCAGGGCCACCTGTGACCCTGCCCCTGCCAGCCTGACTGCTTTGTGTTCAAAAGAAGCGTCTTCTCACGTTTTGCTCTGTGAGAGGCCCCTTAGGCCCCTGGGGTGGGGGCAGAGCTGACCTGACCCCTCCTTGAAGTCGTCGTCGGGATCCCCTCGTTTCAGACCGCGTCACCCACACCCCGTATCAACCCCCAAAGTACCTTCTCGCCCGGCGCCTCTTCTCTGAGGCCTTCCACCTCTGACAGATGACAGGTCACATGACACATAGTATACGCGCCCTCACACGCTCGCACACGCTGGACATACGTGCGCACGCCCACACACACCTTACAGATGCACATCCGCACACGTCCTATAGGGGCGCACCCACGCGCCCGCACACGCTGTACATGTGTGAGCCCAAACTCCTGCACACAACATACATACGTGCGCCCTCGCGCCCACGCAGGATATATATGCGTGCGCCCACACACGTGCACACACTACGTACACGCACACGCGCTCGCCCACGTTCCTTGTGTGAGCATGACAGGCGTCAGTGTGAATCAGGGATGTGGTTTTTGTCCTGAGCACAAGGTCAGGTGATGGGGGCGTGTGGGAGGTCACCCGTAGATTGAAGGAGAGCAGCCGAGGGCTGTGTGGGGTCCACACCCCAGACAGGGCTTGCAGATCCCTGAAGGTCAGAGGGTCACCAGGACCTGCAGGGAGGGCGCTGTCCACGTGGGAGGCGATGGAGACACCACACAGGTGGTGAGGGGGGCAGCACCACGGGGGCCCACGCACGTCCTGGTGGCAGGTGCGGGAGGCGAGAGAAGGGGCTGGTGACGGGAGCCCCCGGTGGGGGAGGGGTGGGGGGGGTCAGGAGGCAGGAGGAGGTGGCCGCTGCCCTCTCTGCCTTCAGCGTTCCCTGTTGCTTCCACGTCAGAGGCAGGGACTGGCCAGGGCGGCCAGGGGCCGCGGTCAGCTGGGGTGTCCGCAGGAAGGTTCCCGGGCAGCTGCAGGCCGTGCTGCCCCTGGCCCTCCCTTCCTGGGCTGGGTCTGCTAGGGCCACCCGAGTTTGCTGGTGGTTTGTGCGGAGGCCGGTGGGGGAGGAGGGGCGGCCCTCCTTCCGGAGGGGCCTCCGTGGGGCACGGGCCCCCCGCCCCGGTTCTTAGCCAGCCGGCCGGGGGAGCCGCGCGTCCTCCGCTGCGGCCCGCACTCTGTGCAGCGTTTGCAGTGACTCTGGTGACTCTGGATGGAGGGCATGTTTGTCTTCGTCGTCTCTGGTGGGGGCGGGAGGCCGGACGTGACAGCTGGGTGCTGGGGAAAGACCCTCCTGCTCACCAGCTCCCCCAAAACAAGATTATTGGGGAGCATTAAAATAAGCCCTGAAACAAAAACCATCGATTTTCAGAATGGCTTCATTGTTCTTGGAGTTCTGTTTTGTTCTCAGTCCTTCCGACACTTTCCAGTGACTGCTGAGGAGAGGGTCCATCCCCCCCCGACGTTGTCCCCCTGGGCACCCCCCACGCACCTTCTGATGCTACCGGTGAGGTTCTGCAGGGGCGTGGGGGGCCCACGGGGTCAGGATGGATGTTCTGCGTGGGAACCCATTCTCCGTCTTGGCTCCGGTGGGCGTCTCCGATCGGGGTCCCGGACCCCCTGGCCCGGTGGAGGTGAGCCTCCCCCTCCCCTCCTGAGAGCAGTTGGGCCGCAGGAACGGCGTATGGGCCCCCCAACCCTCCCGGAGCCGCCCTCTGCTTTTGAGGGTTTCTTTGTGTTTTGACAGACCGGCCGGTAGGTGATCCCCGAGCCCGGCGGGCCCTGGAGCCTGGAGCGTCCTTCCATCGTGGTGCCAGGCCAGGAGCGGCAGGGGTCTGGGCGTCCTTGGGGAAGGAAAGTACCAGCTGGTGCCATGAGTGTCAGAGCCCTGGCGAGGAGGGTTTCTGGGCCTAGTGAGGTCCGACTCCTGGGCGAGGGGCGCGAGCGAGGTCTAGCAGTCGGTACCTGCGTTTCCTTAGAGGGGACCGGCTTACTCTCAACAGCGTGGAAGTCGCAGAAGAGTTGACCTACTTAATTTTTTTTAAAAGATCAAGGTGAATCTTTAAAATTGCTATCTTCACTTCATTTTGAGGTTTGGCGTTGTCTTGCAAATTTAATCTGCTTCCCCTGTACCACAATAATCAGAAATAGGTTAATTTAAGTATAATATGAAACATGAATTATCCCGTGGAAAATATTAATGGTACTTATAAAAATAGCTGTGCAGATTCTAGAACTGTAAAATCTTCAGGAACAGTCCATAATGTAGATCTTGGGGCTGATTTAGGGTGGCTCCGGCTGGGGATTTAGAGTTTACCCGTAGGAGACGGTGGAACTCTGTCACAGAGCATCTCCTGTCCCGTTAGAGGACATGATGGGCCAGGAGGCCCTGCCCCTGCTCAGGGGCCGAGCAGGGATCGCAGGCCGGGCGGGGAAGAGGACGCCATCCCGTGCTGTGCCTGGTGGGCTCTTCCCCGGGGGGTTTGGCGGGGGGCTCCCTGCCCGTCGCAGAGCCCAGCACGCCCCACGGAGGGAGATCCCAGCAGCACGGGGCGGCTGTGGGCGGTGCGTCGCAGGCTGCCTCTTGCCCACTTTGTGCCTGTCCGTGGACAGGCAGGTGTGACTGGAGTCCCCCCATGTTCATATGTCCTTGTGCTCAAGGATGTGCCGACCCCTGGACCCACTGAGAGTGCCACGTGATCGCCGGAGGGCATGTGTTGGGGACATTTGTTCCCGTTGCTCTCAGGACCCAGCTTCCGTCACGGGCCCCCGCGTCTGTGGGGATTTGCCACGTCGGATGCTGATGTGTCCCCACACGTCATGGCCCCAGAAACGCGCCCACTTGAACTTGTCGGTGGTGGCATGACGGTGTTGACCTTGAACCTGGAGTGTCAGACTTCCATTCTGGTCCCCCTTCTGCCTCACCTCTGAAACCTGAGGGCCTGCCTCTCCCCAGTGCCGGAAGGTTCTTGGCCGCCGTCCCCGCTCTCTCCTCCTGGAATCCCTCCCCGTGTCTTCACGTCTGTTCCCACCTCTCATGTTTTCATCTCGTTTTTCTCTGCGCTGCGTTTGAATAATTTCCTTGAGAACTATTTTTATTCTGGAAAGTTCTGCTTTTTTCCAATCTGTGTGATCTTTTTTGATGTCTTACTCTTTTCTCGCATTTTTTTCTTTGCGTGTTTACTCATTTTGAGCTAGGGCTGTTACAGCATTTCTACCCGTTGCTCTAGCGGACGGGGCCCTGGGGGCCGGCCCGCTCCCTGCGTCTGGGGCGGGGGCCGGGGGCCGGCCCCGGACTCCGCTCATCTCAGCTTCCGCCGGGGGCTCTCGGAGGTCCTCGCGGGTCCGTTCCGCAGTCCCGGCTGGGCTGGGGACTCGGCGGTCTCCTTCCTCCCGGTACAGGCGGTTGGGGGTCTGCCCCTGGTGGTCGCCGCGGGCTACCCTGGGTTAGCGTGGCTGACGCATCACAGGGTTTTCTTCGTCTTTGGTCCCGGGCGCTTGGGCTTTTTTCCTCCTGAGCTCAGCCCCATGTCACGGGGGTGTCGTGCTGTGTCAGAGAAGACTGTGACGCTTGGAGTGGTTGTGGAGGACGACTCCGGGCCCCTCGACGCCGTGAGGCTGAGAAGCGGACGTGGCAGGGTGCCCCCCACCCCGCCCTGTTCTGTGGGGGTCTCCGCCTGACGGTCTCCTTGCTGATGTTTCTATGAAGAGTTTCCGTCTCTCACTTTGCGGTCTTGGCTTTTTCCTGCTGACCCACGAGCGATGGGAAACCGCACAATGAGTTGGACAGTCGGGCCCCCAGCACTTCCGCTGGCCCCCTCTGCTCCCCGCAGAGCCCCAGCCCTGCGCCCCCTGTGGCCTTGCTCCGGAGGGTGAAGCCCACGGGCTCTCGTCCCTGGGCTGTGGCAGTCTCGGTGAGGTTGATGTGATAGAAGGTTCCGGTCCCCTGGAACCTGTGGGCGACCCAAACGCCGGGCCCCGCCTCACCCGCCTCTAAACGTGCAGCCGGTTTCCAGTTGGACATGTCACTTAGTGGTTGAATTGCGTTAAAATCTGCCTGTTGAAAAAGAATTGGTTTTTAATTCAGCGTCTAGGAAATGGCTGCGTGTGTTCAGGCTCCTAGATGTGGTTTTCCTGTGACATCTCTACCTGCTAAAAACGCTCCGTCGCAGTCAGACACGACGTTGCTGATCTGCGAGAACTTCAGGCGCGTTCTCACGGTGCGGGGTCCCCGAGGCTGGGCCGAGCACTGCTCTGTCTTGTGCGTGGTTCAGGAGGCAGTGACGGCCCCACAGAGGGGTCCTCTGAGCAGGCTGCCCCCAGGTGCCAGCCCCGCGGCCCTGGGTCTTCGGGAACTGAGGGTCGGGGCACAGACGAGGGACTGTTAGTGTGGGCGCTGGTGGGGGAGGGGAGGGGAGGGGAGCGGATGCTGACCCGACGGCGTGAGGGTGGGCGCCTCGGGTGGCGCAGGGGTCACGCACACGTTCGCCCGGGCCTGGCGCTGTGCGTGGTGGTCTCGAGCGGCACCGTCTGGGGATTGGCGCCAGGTTGAGCGAGCCAGCCGGGGTGGGGCTCCCGCGGTGCCCACCGTCCGGGACACCAGACCGCAGGGGCTTGGGGAGGTGGGGGTCAGGTGGGCCTCGGGAGCCTCGTGGACCCCCTCCTGCCCTGAGCCCCCGCGTTTGCGCGCAGCACACCCTCACCACACCCCGCAGCCGTGGCCAGGGCCACGTTGTCATCCTGGAGTCGCCCTGGCTGCCCAGCTGGGCGCCGAGGCCTCGCCCGGAGCTCACATAGGATGTCTGGCCCTTGCCCGGCGCACAGTGGCCTCTAGGAGCCCGTGTCCCCCCGTCTCCCTGAGCCGGCTGCCCCTCGCACTCTCCTCCCCTCCCAAGAGCTGCCTGCAGTCCCGGCGGCTCAGCCCCTCCGCCCCGCCGGCCGCTGTCCTGGCGCAGTGGGAGCAGGCCAGGGTCTGTGCCAGGCCACCCCGCCTGTCATGGAGCCCTTGCCGCCCCTCCGCCCACGGCTCAGACAGGGGCATCCTGTGGCTGGGACGGGGCCAGACCGGAACGTTCCCTGACCCGTGACGGGCGCTCCTTTCCGCACGGGCCTTGTGTGTGGGACCTGAGCCTCGGAGGAAGCCACGTGGTGGTGGTGGTGGTGGTGGTGGTGGTGGTGGTGGTGGCGGCGGCGGCGGCGGCGGCGGCGAGGAACCCGTTGGTCCTGGAGGGGTCGTGCCCGTGTCCTGCTCAGCGGCTCACTCTGTCTGCTGGGAGGGTGGGAGCCGGGGAAAACCATTGACCTTGGTGGTTTGGGTTTTCAGCCAACGGTTCATTTCACTTTTTTTTTTTTAGAATTTCTTAATAATAGTTTTATTGAGATATAATTCATGTAACAGAAATCGCACCTTTTGTAAGAGTACGGTTCGCTGGTTTTTAGTGTATGCAACCATCGCTATTATCACCTTCTAGAGTATTCTCGTCACTGCAGAAAGAAACTCGGGCGCCCTCACTCCCCTCCCCCCACACCCAGCAACCACTCCGCTTCCTGGCTGTGGATTCGCCTCTTCTGGGCGTTTCATTGAAACAGAGTCACACAGCAGGCGTGGGGCCCTCGGTGTGGACTTCTCCCTGAGCGTCGTGCGCGTCCAGGCTTCGCTCCTTGTGAGGCGGAGCGCGGGTCCAGGCCGTGCACCTGCCGGTCCGCTCCTCTGGGGGGAGGGCGTGTGGGATGTCTCCGCGCCGGCTGCGGCGCATCATGCTGTGTGAACACTCGTGTGCAAGTGTTCGTGTTGGACGTACGTTTTCAGTAATCTTGAGTGGACTCCCAGGACCGGGCTTGCCGGGTCAGAGGCTAATTCTTTATTTAACCTTGTGAGAAACCACCTAACTGTCCTGCAGTGGCCACAGCCCTTCACCTTCCCGCCAGCGGTGCACGGAGGCCCGGATCTCTCACCGCGTCCCCAGCGCTTTGTCCTGCCCCTCTTTTAAAAAAGTGTAGCCATCCTAGTGTCACGCGGCGGCTTGCTTTTTTTGTTTTTATTTAAAATAATTGTTTTAATGTTTATTTATGTAGAGAGGGAGAGAGAGAATCCCAAGCGGGCTCCGCACTGTCAGCGCGGAGCTTGACGTGCGGCTCGATCCCTCGAGCCGTGATCGTGACCTGAGCCGAAAGCACGGGTCAGACGCTTGATCGACTGAGCCACCGGGCACTCCACACCTTGTATATTTTTAATCATCTTTTTCTTTGAGATAATTGTAGATGGACGCGACCATAAGGAATAACAGAGACGTTCTCTTGTATACTTTATCTAGACTGCTCCATCGGTAACACCTTGCAGAATCCTAGTACGGGTGACCCTTGAACAACACGGGCTTGAACCGTGCGGGTCCGCTTACGTGCAGGTTTTTACTCAAGAACCACGTTGGAAAAATTTTTGGAGATGTGCGACAGTTTGGAAAATTTGTGGATGAGCCATGTAGCCTGGAGATACAGAAAAAATTAAAAAGTTAGGTATGTTGTGAATGCATGCGATATATTTAGATGTTGGTCTGTTTTATCATTTTTGCAATAAAACTCACAAGTCTATAAAAAGTTAACATTTATCAAAACGTATGCACACGACATAGTCCCTACATGGTGCCATTCACAGCCTCTCCTTACACAGCCACGAGCGGAGTGATACTTAATACAAGACCAGTCATGTGTTAGTTGGCTTACTGTCTTGTAACTTTGCTTTCGGAGAATTAGCGTAGTTGTCCCCTGTCTCCTAATTGGAGAGACTGCACACTGTCCTGCCATCACTGGTAAACGGTCTTAAAAGTGGAACAGCGTTTCCAGTTCTATAGTAAGACTATGACTGGGGGCGCCTGGGTGGCTCAGTCAGTTAAGTGTCCAACTCTTTTTTTTGTTTTAATGCTTATTTCATTTTATTTTTGGGAGAGAGCACGTGAGCGGGGGAGGGACAGAAAGAGAGGAGGACAGAGGATCCGAAGCCAGCTCCGTGCTGACTGCGGTGAGCCGGACGTGGGGCTCGAGCTCACGAACCGTGGGCTCGTGACCTGAGGCGAAGTTGGACACTCAACCGACTGAGCCACTCAGGTGCCCCAAGTGTTGGACTCTTGACTTCGGCTTGGGTCGTGACCTCGTGGTTTGGGAGTTCGAGCTCCGCATCCGGCTCCGCGCTGATAGTGCCGAGCCCGCTTGGGATTCTCTGTCCCTCTGTCTGCCCCTCCCCTGCTCGCTTTGTCTTTCAAAGTAAGTAAGTACGCTTAAGAAAAAAAAAAAAAAGAATATGACTGTAATCCTAGACGCCATAAAAAGCTTCGTGACGATTCCTACGTTTGTGCCCTGGCCAGGCTGCCGGAAAGCGGTCCCGTCTGCTTCGTAATCAGTGTGTGCATCGTTATGCTTGTAAATACGTACGAATTTATTTTCCACACCACCTTTTCATCTTTGGTGTCAGTGCTAGTAACGCGTGTGACATCTGCAGTGTCTCCTGTCACGGAAGACAACATCGATGTAGGTCCCGAGGGACGGTTCGTCTTGTACACAGTCCACGGGACTACGGTATCGGTATCGACAGATACAGACCCGCAAGTGCTTTTCCTCCTCCTTTTGATTTTCTTAGTAGCGCTGTTTCCCGTAGTCTACCTTATCGTAAGACGCAGCGTGCGATACACGGAATATACGAGATACGTGTGGACCCGTGTCCGTGTGAACGGTGAGGCCTGGTCGTTCAGTCGTGGGGACTCACGGGTACACGCACGTTTTCGACGGCGTGGACGGTCGGTCACTCGGACGGTCTTTGGGCCCGTCTTCGCGGTTCTCTCGGGGCTTCGCTGAGGAGCGCGGCCCCCGGGTCACGTCGGTGGGCGCCCCCCACGCTCCGGGCCCCCCTCCCTCCCTCGGCGGCAGCGTGTGCGGTTTTCATTTGCGTTTCCCTGATGGCCGTGGTGCCGACCCTCTTCGCGTGCTCGTCGTGGGTCTCGTTCGGCGGGAGGTCTGGTCCCGTCCTTTGCCCCTTTCGTAGTGAGGTACCTGGCTGAGTTTTGGTTCTTCGTGAATTCCGATCCCGGTCCCTTATCAGGTACCTGATTTGCCCGTCGTTTCCTCCCTTTCTGTGGTGGTCTTTCCACGTTCTTGGTGGCATCCTTTGAAGCCCAGAGAGGTCTCGACCTCGATGAATTTCCGCTTTCCTGTTCTATCTTGTCCTCGTGCTTCGGTGTCACCTGAGCGGGTGGGCCGTCGGGGAGGCTGGGGCTGTGGCCGCGTCCCCGGCTCCGCCAGAAACCCCGGCGCGCGTCCGCGGCCCCCCCGCTCCGTAGACCTCGAAGCCCCGGAGTTTCCTCCGAGCCGGTGCGAGGAGGCCGTTCTTTGTAGAGACGCCGCCCGGAAGCGGTCTCGGGCACGAGAACCTGAAGGGGCCCCCACAGGGGCGCCGGGCCAGCGGCGTGGGCCGTCTCCACCCGGAGAGCGCCGCGCACGTGTGAGAAGCAGACACGGCGCCGGGGTCGCGCGCGCCCTCTCCTGGGGACGCTTCGCAGCCACAGAGGTGATCACGTAAGCCGGTCGCGGTGGCGGCGCCGCAGAAAGGCTCCGAAAGAAGCCGGCCCGGAAGCGGGATCTCGCGCCGCACTCGGCCTCTTTTGCCCGTGACTGGTGGCCCTCGGGAGCGTCCACACAGGACGTGGCTCTCCTGGTGGCCGTTCTCTCCATTTCTAGAACGTGAGCGTGTGGGTGACGCCACCACCGGGTAGCGCGGCCTCCGGGGGTGTGCCCCTGCGGCCTGTCATCCCGGCCTCCCGGACGAGATCGGCCGTGCGCACGGGCGGCCGGTGACCTCGCCCCCGGGCCTCAGCCTCCGCGGGACACGTTGGCGCTGTGGGCACCTCCCAGAGACCCCTCCGCTGGGAGCAGAACGGCCTTGGGTGTCTGAGGAGACTGCGCCCGCCTCCTGGCACGGCCGCCCCAGGCCTCCGGACTGTCCCGCACCGACTTGACCGCTCCAGCGACCGTGGCTCGAGGCCGCGTGTGGGCAGCTGCTCGCGGGTCAGACCCGAGGCTGCGTCGTGGGCCCTTGGAAGGCCGGAGGGGGCGCGGGCAGGAGTGTCCTGCACTACGGCACGGACGCCCGGCTCTGTGAACTTCCCGTGGGGGTCCCGTTGCCCGGAGGGAGTTGGGACGAGCCCCTCAGGTTAGTCTCTTGGCACGGGTGCCCGCTCTGCCGTCCGCTCGTGCAGAACGGAAGCCGGCTCCGTCGAGAGGCCGACGGCCTGCCCGACGCCCGGCTGCTTTCCTGACGGTATCTCGGCCGCCACACACTGTGCCGCTCGCGGGGCCTCGGCAGCAAACCCTGGCTTCGTGCAGACACGGGGCCCTGCGGGGGGTGGACGCCGGGGTTGGCGCTGTCCTTTTAACAAGTTGACGGTCGCCGTGCAGGACGACGCTTTGCTCTGCCGAGTGGCTCTGGTGGCGGCTCCGGTGGGGACTCCGGGTGCTCCTCCACACCCTCCTTGGGTCAGGCATCGCCCTCGCTCCCGGGCCGAGACGTGGCGTGTCTGACGTGGCCGTCCGTGGTGGTGGCCTGGGCGGAAGTGACGTCTGTTGGCCTTGCAGCCGCTTTGCCGGGTGCTGGTCTGGTGTTCTCCACGTTCTATCATTTGAGTCTCAACTGTGCCTCTTTGCCAGTGAGGCCTGTTCGAGGTCTGCGCAGTCGGCCTCAGGGTCAGGCTGCCTGAGGCCCAGGCCGGGGGGGGGGGGGGGTCTCAGCGGTGGATTTGTGCCGGTTCTGGTCCTCTAGGCCTCTAGGCCTGTCTTTGTTTGCTGGTAAATAAACGGGAAGTAGTCACCCCGTGTGGCCGCCGGTGTTTGCCGAGGCCTCCAGGCCGCCTTTTCCACCGTCTGGCTGCAGCCTCCTTGGTGTCTAGGCGTTGTCTGGGGACCCTCTGCCATCTCCCTGTGGAGCCTGCTGGCGCCGTGGGCCTTAGTGTGAGGGTCCTGCTCAGGGGCAGCAGCGAGCCAGCCCTCCCTCCCTGGGGGCATGTGGAGTCAGGAAGCTCCGTGTCTGAGGCCCCTGCTCCACGGCCCCCCCCTCCCCCGCCCCAGGTTCGCATGCTGCTTCTCGTGCAAAACCCACTGCTGACAACGTGACTGTGGCCTTCAGGGCTCCCAGGGGCGACGCAGGGTCCCCTGGAGCCCCAGGCCCCTCAGCCCTCATTTTCTGTGCGGTGACGGACAGACGGGCCTCCTTTAGCACCGTCACCTCCTCCTTGTGTGGCCTGCCAGCAGGTAGCTGCCCCAGACCTTAGAGTAATCGCTTGTTCTTTGAAGACCGAAGATCGCCCAGAGCGGTGGAGGCCAGCCCCTCTGCCTGTGCCACGGCCTTCAGCGGCGCCCTCTGCCTCAGGCACCGCGAGAAATTCATCCGTGAGCCCGACGACCGTGACCTTCCCTGGTGTGGCCAAACCAGGCCGAGAGAGGTGCCGGCTGCTCGGCGCTGGGACAGCAGGGCCCCTCGGGGGCCGCTGGGTGGGTGCACACCTCCATCTGCCAGTTTCGTTTTGATCGGGGTGTGTGAGCCCTCTCTGCAGAGGTTGGCTCAGAGCCCCGTGTCCGAAGGCTCAAAGCAGGGACTGTCCGCACCGATTGGCGGTGGGAGCGACAGGGCTAGGACCTGTTGTTCGGCTTCTAATTAATAATTAGGCGTAACAGGCAGGGTGGACGAGCACAGTGTCGGGAGCACCGGGCTGAGGCCCTGCAGCGGGGCACCGCCCACAGTGACCGTCCCTGCCTTGGGAGCACCCTGGCGGTCGAGGCGGCGGGGTCTGCCCGTACTCTCCTGCGTGGCGACTCTCGGTGGGGCTGGGCTCCGCTGGAGCACAGGTGCGGAGGCCGTGGGGGATTGGCCACTGAAAGGCTGCAGGACGTGTAGACCACGGGCAGCCCTTCTTTACAGCTGCTCCTGCCAAGGTGCCGATGGCGCGTGGCCTGGCCGTGGTTCCGACAGGCGGCGGAACACCGTGCGTCCAGGAGGACGCGCATGGTCTGAGGCTCCGTGTCGTTGTGGGGTCTGGTGAGTCCTCCCACCGCCATGACGCCAGGAAGGGGCTCACCTCCTGGGCCCTGGGGAGCCTCGCCTGGGTCTGGACATCGGTCCTCGGTCCTTTTGGGCCCTGTGGGGTCCAGCCCACAGTGAGCTGGGGTCTTGGGAGGTTGGGGATTCTGCCCCTCGTCCCACCTGTGACTTCGACATTCTCTTTCCTGATCCCTGGGGAAGTGACCAGAATTCTGCACCCGAGGCAGCAAAGGGTGTCAATGTCAGACCAGATGTGTCAGTGGAGCGCTGGCCGTCACTTCCTACGCACACGCCACCGGAGAGGGCTTTTTGGCCACTGTGGCTCCTGTGGCTCAGCTCTGCAGCCTTACCGGGTCAGGCTGTGCCTGCCCCTTGCCTGCTGCTGCTGGGTGAAGCCGATCGCTGCCGCCGAGCCCTCGTGGGTCCCTGGCTCTGTCCCAGCCACCGGGGCCTGGCCCTGCTGCTGTGCGTTCGGGAACCCGAGAGTCATTTCCTCTGTCGGGACGCCTTAGGTGGGGATCCGGAGCTCTGGGCCCACGGACGTCTCCGCACAGTGGCCGGCTACGGTGACGATGCTCTCAGCCAGCACCTGGCACTGTTGGGCCAGAGGGGACCTGGGTGGCAGTTGATGTCAGCTCCCCCGTGTGGCACCCAGGGCGGCATGTGTTCCTGGCCTTGGGGTACACGGCCAGCCAAAACACAAACCAGACAGTCCCCGGCTGCGCGGGGGGGGGGGGGGGGGGGGGGGGGGGGGGCGCAGCGCCACGCACCCTGTCCAGCTGAATGTGTCATCCAGTGCTCTCGTGAGCTCTGAGTGCACACCACCACGGTGGGGAGGCCTGGCGCTGTGACACATGCCAAGGGTGCCTAGACACGGCACGGAGAGAGGGGGTGGGGGCTGGGGAGGCATCTCAGACAAGGGAGGGGGAAGCCTTAGACCCTGGCCCCACTGGCCTGAGCGGTCCCTCAGCTGTGGGGGCAGGTGCTGCAGCCACCACTTACCCCTGAACACACGCTTGCTCCTGGACATCCGTGCCCCTGGCGGGGCCGGTACCCAGCGGGCACTGTGCTTCTGGTTCTGGGAACATGGGCAGCTCCAGGTAGGACAGGCGGTCCCGATAGTCACATTCAGATCCTCAGTCCAAGATCCACACACCCCTCAAGTGCCTCTGAGTAAAAGTTGGGCTCTGTGGACCTGGGCGGGGACGGTGACTTTATTCCCACTGACTTAGATTGACGTCTCCTGCCGGACAGCCCCCCAGGCCGGCTCTTGTTCCCCCCCCCCCCCCCCCGCCCGTGTGAGCTGTGTGTCGGAGGCCGCGTGTCTGCAGGGCGTGGCCTTGTCAGCGCTGCTCTGTGTACAGACGGTCCTGTGGCGTCTGTGCATGGGAGGTGCTCGTGCTGGTCCCGGTGCCGGTGCCGGGTTTGGAGCTGGAGCTGGAGGCGCTGTGCACGCCCGCAGACCAGCCCGGCCTCGCCGGGGTGGGTGCCGATCTCGCCGCTGGGCCCTCCGGGTGTCCCTCTGGCTCTGCCTGGCACTTGGGTGGGAGCTGCGTCTTTACTGGTGCGTCACCCCAGAGCTGGGTACCTGCGTGATGGTTAGCGGCTGTTGTGGCAGCCGGAGCTCCGCCCGAAGTCAGACTGCGCTCTCGGGCCTTGGGCCGGCGCCCTCGGCCGGCCTCTGGATCGTCTCCTCCCCTCCTCGTCCTGCACATAACTTTTTTTTTTTTTTTAAGGACGTGCAGGGCGGGCGGCACACGAAAAGCGGTACGTGGGGGTGGCAAGGCCGGCAGCCTTGGGAGGCAAAGTGGTCGTGAGCTCGCTCCCCCAGAACGCGTGGGGCACAGCCAGCGGCGTCTCTCCCAGGGCTCTTGCCACTAGGGGTTCCCCAGATGCCAGGTCAGAGCTCCGCGCCCAGGCCCGCTCCGGTGCTGCTGGAACACGGGGTTCTCAGCAGAGCGTAGGGGAGCCGGTGGCGTGGGGCCCAAAGACCTTCTCCCTCCCTGCCCTGCCTCTGGGCCGTGGCCCAGGCTGTCCCGCTGTGCATTTGGGGCCCGGGCGCTGAAGCGTGGCCTTTGCGAGCGTGAGGCCCCGAGGTCGATGCCGGAAGCCGCCGTGGCGGCTTCCGGCGGCCACTGGCCCTCTCGTCCACCCTGCTCTTCCCCGCGCTCGTCTTGGGTGGTGGCCGAGAGCCCGGCAGCCGTCCTGATCCCACTCCGTGTGTGTCTGATGGAGCCTCTGTCTCGACTGACACCCTGGCCCCCGTTGACGTGAAGGTCAGGTAGCAGGGTCACACCTAAATCGTACCCCGAGTCTTGCAAACCTGCAGAGGCCCCTGGGCGTGAAGCGTGCGAGACCCCCGTGTGGGTGTCCTTTCCTCCTCTGTGAGGAACGCGCACAGCCGCCGAACAGTCCTGGGCGTGTGCCTGTGCCGTCCACGGCCAGCTCTTCGCCGGAGCGGCTGCCCCGTGGCGGGATGGCCCTCGGCGCGCTGTCCCGGAGACCACACGTGTCCTGTGCCGGGACGTGGCACGGGACACGTGCCCTCGCCCTTGGTGGGGGGCCACCAGTGGGTTCCGGGGGCAGGCCCCCCCACCGCCCTGGCCGTGTCCTAGGCCCGGAAGCCTGTTCCCGCCTTGAGGTCTGTGGGCCCCCGGGATCTGGCGTGGAGGCCTTGAGAAGGGTCAGAAGCCACAAGCGAATGTCCTTACCTGCTTGCCAACCTCTGGCGGAGTAGGAATCACTGGGCAGTTTTGTCCCTGATCATCTGCCGTCCCCGGGGCCCAAGTGTGCCCTGCTGGGGACAGTGGCCTTCCAGGCCCGAAGAGGTATGTCCTGGCCCAGCTGTCTTCCTGCTTCTCTCTCTCGTCCATAGAAGGGGCTCACGGGGGTTTTTCTTGCTATAGGAATCTCGGAGGAGTCATTCCAGCTCCGGGAAGACCCCTCCCTCTCCCGGGGTTGACGGAGCTCAGGGTGGGTGGGGGCGAGGGAGGCTCTGGCCCTTTCTCCAGAACTGATGGGCTGGTTTTGAGCGCTGGGTGCGCTGGCCGGCCGCGTCCCTGCCCGGGAACCTGCCCCGCTCTCCCCCGCCGCGTGGAATGGGCTCTGGCCAATGGGCGCCGGGCGCCACCCGCCAGCCCCATGCGTGTGGGGGTGGCCCCGTAGCCGGAGCCGTGTGACGCCCCGGAGTCTCCCTGAGGGTTCTCAGAACCTGCAGGAGCCGGCGCCAGGCCTGCGGCTTTTCTCTCGGTGAGAACTCGGCCTGTCTTCTCCCCTCCCGGCCTCCTATCTGCTCCGACAGGAAGCGCCACCCCTGCTGGCGTGACTGACCCCCGCTCCCCTGTCACAGGCAGCCGGAGGCGGCCGGGCCGCGCAGGCAGACGTCACCGGACTCTTGCCCCTAAAAAGCGCCACCAAGCCGTCTTTCTTTCCTGATTGTTTCGCATCTGAGCAGACCGTCCACAGCCGTCTGTGGGTTTGCCCTGAAGCGCCTCCCCGGAGCTGGGCGCGTCCCCCTCAGGCCTTGGGGCATCTGCTTCTGCGTGAGGACAGAGGCCGGTGTGTCCCTGCACGGAGTCCCCCCCGCGCCTGTCTGTCCACCGCGAGGGTCTGGGTGCCCCGCGAACCCGCGTGCAGGCAGATGTGCTGGGCTTGGTCAGGCCCTTCCTCTGGGATCCTCGGTCCGCGGGGCCTTGTGCCCGGGCTCCAGTCAGCCCTGTGTCTCTTGAATTTTGTGATGACAGCCCGATGAGGGGGACACCTTGCCTGACCACTTGCCCTCCTCCTCCCCCATCTCCCTCCCGGGGCCAGTTCTGTGATACAGCATTTCCCCACCTGTTCCAGAGCAGGGAGGAGCCCCTCCCCCATTAATCCCCCCACCCCCCTCCTGGCCAAGGCTTCCCCGCACCTGCTCCCCCTGAGGTCAGGCATCATCCTGGTGGCCTCAGGTGGGTGACGGTGTGTCCGCCTTGTGGTACGGACCCCAGGACCCCAGCACAGCTGCCCCGGGGGGAGGCACGGTCCACCTCCGCAGACTGTTTGGCAGGAAGAGACCCCATCTCCCTCAGGGATCCTGTGCCGTCAGGTGGCTCTCCTTCTGACACCTGCTTGGGAGGCCACGCCCACCATCACGTCCGACAGACCCTTGGGTCCCTGGGAGTCTGGGGCAGCTTCTCCAGCCTCCAGCAGCAAGGTGTGAGGAAAGCAGGAGTGTGGCCTGTGTCCCAAAGCTGAGTTGTGCACTTGGTGGAAGGGGTTTGTCCCTTTTTTTTGAGGATGCTTGCTTTCGGGGTTGGGGGAGCTTGCCAGAGGGCGGCTGCCCCCTCCACCCCCCAGCCGATGGCAAGTGGTCGAAATTCTACTCGTCACCCACAACACTGGGGACCCAGGGACGGAGTCCCCACACTTGGCCCCACACTTGGCCCGTGAGCCTGCCCGCCACCTAGTATGGCCACCAGGAGGAGGTCAGCATCTGTGGCTCCTGTTGGCTGTTGGGGCTGTGGCCAGGGGCTGTCCCCTCGAGTCCCCACCCTGAGCCCGGCCTGGACCCCCTGCCCTGGGCCTCCTGTGGCCGTCGGGGGAGGTCACGGCACCGTAGCCCCACAGGTAGCGCCACAGCGCCCGTTCTCGCGGAAATGGCTTGTCCTGCTGGAGTCCGGGCCGCACATCACCGCACACGCCTGGTGCTCAGAGCGTCGATGCCCTCAGGGGCTCCGGTGACAACTTTTGTGTCGTTCACAGGTCTCCTCCGAGCCCCCGGCCTCCATCCGAAAAACAGATGACGCCCCCTCCCAAGTCCCCACGTCTTCTGAGAAGGACAAACAGTCTGGCTGGCTGCGGACCCTGGCCAGCTCCTCCAGCAAGGTCGGGCGCGGGGCGGCGGGTACAGGACGGGGGGTGGTGGGTACGGGGACGCGGGCGGCAGGTGAGGGCACGGGCACGGGGCTCTGCGCTCCTGCCTCTGACCCCTGGCGCCTCTTCCAGCAGAGCCTTGGCTGCGTTCACCCTCGCCAGCGCCTTTCCGCTTTCCGACCCTGGTCCCCTGCGGTTTCTGCGAGTGACAAAGAGCTCTCCCCGCACCTTCCGGCCCTGATTCGAGACAGGTGAGTACCTGCGTGCCGGCTGCTGGCGGTCAGTAATTATCGGTGGATGAGACCTTTCCTTGACGTGGCCGCCCGGAGTTGTCCTCAGACAGAGCGCGCGTGATTCGAGCGAGGCCGTCACCCTGCGCGTCTCAGGACCGGCACCCACCCCTCCCGGGCGCCCCTTAAACGCCTGAGTGCACGGTGGTGCGCGCTCAACACGGCCGGTGAAGGGTCCCGAGTCTGTGGGCCTGGCGCTCTTTGTCCCCGCCTGCGGCTTCGCTCTAACCTGCGTCCGCGTGGGGCCGCGTGGCGGTGGAACTAGCCCCGTTCCTGCAGGAGTCCCAGAAGCGGGGGTCCTGTTGACTGGCGTCCGGGTGGGCACGGCCAGAACTTCTGCTTGGGGTGCGGCCAGTGGCCGTGCTCCAGTTCCCCCGGGGCTCTGGCTCGCGCCTCCTCCTTCACACCCTCCGGGGGGGGGCGCGTCCCACCGGGAGCCTTCACGTGCTGGCCACCGTGGGGAGGGGGAGGGGGGGCAGACGCCTGTGGCCCCAAGGTCCCCCCACCCCTGCAGCTTTTACTCCTACAAGAGCTTTGAGACGGGTGTGGCCCCCAACGTGGCCCTGGCACCGCCGGCCCAACAGAAGGTCGTGAGCAGCCCGCCCTGTGCCACCGTGGTGTCCCGGGCCCCCGAGCCTCTGGCCACCTGCATCCAGCCACGGAAGCGGAAGCTGGCCGTGGACACCCCCGGAGCCCCGGAGACGCCGGCGCCCGTGGCCGCCCCGGAGGACGGCAAAGACTCGGAGGCCGAGGTGGAAGTGGACAGCAGGGAGGAATGTACGTGTGAGTCGGGGTCCCCGCCTGCCCCGGGGCGCCGCCGCGCCGCGCGGAGGTGCGGTGAGCGCTCTGCTGACGTCCGCTTCCCCTCCCGTCCCTGTGTCCGCAGTCACCTCCTCCCTGTCCTCCCTCTCCTCCCCGTCCCTTACCTCATCCAGCTCCGCCAAGGACCTGAGCTCCCCGGGCGTGCACGCCCCGCCCGCCGCGCCCGCCGCCCCCGAGGCCGCCGCCCCCGCGGACACCGCGAGCGGCGGGCTGGAGGCAGAGCTCGAGCACCTGCGGCAGGCCCTGGAGGGCGGCCTGGACACCAAGGAAGCCAAAGAGAAGTTCCTGCACGAGGTGGTGAAGATGCGCGTGAAGCAGGAGGAGAAGCTGAGCGCCGCCCTGCAGGCCAAGCGCAGCCTCCACCAGGTGAGGCCGCCGTGCGCCCCGCCGTCCCCTCGCAGAGCCGGCCTGTCGCTCGGGGCGCCGGGGAGGAGCGGGGGCTTGGCCTGCCGCCCGAGGCTCGTTCCCTAAAGCCCCGTGTCGTCGGAGAGGGAACGAGCGAGCGGGCGGGACCGGCTGGCTCCAGGCACGCTGGATTCTAGATGATTCCACTCAAGTGACTGCTTCCTGTCCGAGAAGGCGCTTGGGGCCTAGGGTGTCTGGGTCCCGCCTCCGTAGGGGCGGGCGGGGCCTCCGCCCCGACTCTGCGGCCTCGCCCGGCGCACTCGGGATCGCGAGTTCACACCTCTGCGGTGGTGGTGGCGTCTGGCAGCTTCACACGTGGGCTCTAGCACAGCACGGGCCTGCCGGTCCCCGGGGCGCCGGGTCCCAGACGTCTCTCCTGAGCGTGTGTCAGGCGCTCGCTCAGAACGCCCCTTCCCTGGTCTTGCTGGAGGCGTGATTTCCCACACGCGTGCTCACTGGCGCCTGTGGCACGGGGGCGGCCGTCTCTGGTGGCTGGAGAGGGACGGGCGGAGGCGGAGGCGCTGAGGAGGGAGGCAGGGAGCCTGAGCGGGCGCCCGGCCTGGAGGACGCCCGGCGGCTGGAGCGCGCTGGGCCGAGGGGCATCTGGGAAGGCAGGTGGCACTTGACGCCTGAGGGGGAGGCTGTGGGGAGCGGCGGGGGCGGGGGCAGAGGCGCCAGGGCGGTGACCCCAGCCCGGGTGTGTGCGCCACCCTCCCAGGAGCTGGAGTTTCTGCGCGTGGCCAAGAAGGAGAAGCTTCGGGAAGCCACGGAGGCCAAGCGCAACCTGCGAAAGGAGATCGAGCGCCTCCGGGCAGAGAACGAGAAGAAGATGCGCGAGGCCAACGAGTCCCGGCTGCGCCTGAAGCGGGAGCTGGAGCAGGCGCGGCAGGTGCGGGTGTGCGACAAGGGCTGCGAGGCCGGCCGCCTGCGCGCCAAGTACTCGGCCCAGGTACAGGCGGGGGCTGTGGCAGGGGCTCGGAGGCATCACCTGGTGCCTGGGTGACAGATGGGGAGACGGGCTTGCGGGGCCCGGGGCCGGACCGTCGGCGAGGCCGCGGGGCCCCACCTCCAGACTCGGCCGCGTGGCAGGCGCTGTGCTGGCATCTTGGGGTCCTTTCTCACCTCGAGGGGTCCACCACAAGCTTAGGGGACCACGGGGGACCGGCAGGCTCTCCTGGGCTTTGGGAGTCGGTCCCCCGCAGGGAGGTGTCCTCTGGCTGTGCCCTCTTCCCTCCCGACCACGCCCCTCTTTGGTGGTTTCCCTTGAGAAACCGGCTCTGAGCCGGCCCCCCCGGCGGTGCAGAGGAGCCCCAGGCAGCCCCAGCCTCACCCCACACAGCTTTAAACGCCTCAGCACGTCCGGATGGGCCGTCCTGCCCGGCCAGGGATCGGGTGCGGGGCGGTGGGCATGGCAGCCCCTCCTCCCCTTGCCTCACCGGTGCTGGGAGGGTCTGGTCTGGGCTTTGGAGGGAAACTGGCCTCAGGATGTCGAGGGCGCCCCGAGGCAGCTGCTGGGGGGAGGGGGGAGCGGGGGGTGGGGGGGAGGGGGCCGGTAGATCCCACCCGCCAGCGGCTCGGCACACCCGTCTGGACTCGGGTCACGGTGCCCCCGGAGAGGCCCTCCCGGGCCCCGGCTGCCGCCTCCCTCGCTCAGCGGCACGCGTCCCACGCAGGGGAAGGAGGGCGGCTGGCGCGGCCGGGTGCTGACGCCCGGCGTCCCGTCCCTTCCAGATCGAGGACCTGCAGGTGAAGCTCCAGCACGCGGAGGCGGACCGCGAGCAGCTGCGGGCCGACCTGCTTCGGGAGCGCGAGGCCCGGGAGCACCTGGAGAAGGTGGTGAAGGAGCTGCAGGAGCAGCTGTGGCCGCGGCCCCGGCCCGAGGCCGCCGGCAGCGAGAGCGCGGCCGAGCTGGAGCCCTAGCGGAGCCCGCGGTCGGCCGGGTGCGGACGCCGCGGGGGCGGGCGGCCCCCCCCCCCCCACCGCCCCGCCAGCCGGGGGTCTCTGCGCCTGCGCGCCGGCGGCCCGCCCCCGCGTCCACATAGCACAACGTCTTACTGTGCCTATAACCAAGCGAGCGTTTGGAACCACATACTTTTGGAATCCACTGCAAAATTTTCTACTGGCCAAGTTCGAGTGTGCAAGCCGGGTTCCCAGCGGAGCCGGGGCCGAGGCTCCGTGCCCGCCGCGGTCCTTCTGCTTGCCGGGACGTCCTACCATTTACATTTTTGTTATAAGCTATTTAAAACCCACGAGAAGACTTGATACTCCGAAAAATCAACAGGTTTTTTAATGACTAACTTTTCAAAGCCCCACCGACACGTGACGCCATCTGAGGACCTGCTAAGGGAGCCGGGGCGCCGCCCCGCAAAGCCATCTCAGCTCGTCCGCGCCCGCGCGAGGACGGGGAGGGTTTTCTCCAGAGTCTATTTTTTCAGCGACAAGGACCCAGGCCGCCCGTGCCGGCCGCCGGCGCCCCGAGCCGGAACACTGCCGCCTTCCGCCTGCCCGGGCGCCGCTCACCTCCGCCACCCTCCCCCGGCCGCCCCTGTCGCGTCGGGACTGAGGCCGCAGCGTCGGAACAAAAACAGCATTACTTCACTTTTTTTTTTTCTTTTTGTTTGTTCATTTAAACGTATATTTAGAACTGCACTTTGTCAAAACTCTTCCCTTCTCTTTTTATTCCCCAGTTAACTGAGGTTTTTACTTTTCAAATACTGCAGACCCATTTATAGAGCAGTCCACATCCTAAGTGCTCGAGTGTTTAGAAACCCCCTCTGGTGCTCGGTTGAACAAGGGAATCACAAAACGGAAATGCAAAAGCTGAACTTCGGGGGGTAGTTCTGTGCCTTCCAGCATCTTGTACAGCAAATCCTGACTCGTCTTTTTACCCCCGAGACACCTGTCTTCAGTCGCGATCGAATCTGCCACTATCAGAATAAGTTACTTGCATTTATTCCAGATAATCTCGTTTACTCTCAACTGTTCATGCAAATTGTATAAGGTTTTTTATGCCCAAGCTTGAAAAATGATTTCCCAGTAGACAAGAGGCGGCTACCCATCCTGAAATTACGGTATTTATTTACGTGAGAAAGATCTTAGCCAGGATTCTTCGCTCGACCCCGTTCTAACGCCGAGGCAGCTGCCAGTGCGCACGGAGGTGGGGACCGCTGGCTGGCGCAGGTGCAGACGCCGCCCGCCGCCGTGACCAGCAGAGGCTTGGTGACCGTGTCATCTGCAGGGTTCCTGCCCGTGGTTTACCGGGGGGGAGGGGGGAGGGGCGCGGGTGCTGCTGGACCCCCCTTCTAAAGTGCAATGCAAAAGGGACATCATATATATGCAGCGTTTGTTTGGATTTTTTTTTTTTTTTTTTGCTTTGGTTTTTCTTTTGCAGTTATGAAATCTGTATGCATGGAATGTTAAACCTCTGCCATATGTATACCCATCGATGGGCATTATTACCGGGCCCTGTGAGGGGCCGGCTGTGCTACACAACACGCAGAATGCTGTGTTCAGCCTCGTGTTTCCGGAGTTGTGTTTTTTCAGTCATTTCTTCAAGGGAAACGAAATGATTTAGCTGGAGCAGACCTTTAAGTGTGCTTCTGTGTGACTGTGCTCTGTTGCCGAGTCTGAAAGTCGTGAGAGATCAAAGGGCCCGTGGGCCTGTCGCCCGGGCCGTCCGTTTGCTTTTCGGTTTTTTAGGCCCCAGCGGGCGATGAGCTTCTCTAAGTTCTGTGCAGGCACCTTCCCCGCCCTCCCCGCCCCCACCCTTGCCCTCGCAGTGCCCACCTCCGGTCACCGTCTAGGCCGTTGGGTCCACGACCCCACTTGCCAGCTTTGCCCCAGGACGTTGGGAAAAGCTGGCCAGGCCACGGCAGCTCGCACCCCCCCCCACCCCCACCCCCAGGCCCGCCCCTCTGTCCCTGTCTGAGGCTCCTGCGGCCTCGCCAGAGCTGGTGCGGCGGGGACCGGCTGTCACGGGCTCCCTGGTCACCAGCAGCTTGAGCCTTCCCGGGCGGCTCCCGGGGGCAGCTGGGGGGCATAGGCTTGTTCCGGCCGCTTCCATCCTCGGGGGTGGGGGGTGGGGGGTGGGGGGGCCGGGCCGAGGGTTCGCGCAGCCGCAGAAGGGAGAAGGGGGGTCTTGTAGGCTGTTGGCTCTCCCTGTGTGTAATACCCATTACCCGAGTGACTGTGCACCCGTTTAATTACTCATTATTTCTATGCTGAAAGAGGATTTTTAACGAAGGGAAAAACAGCAATAACATTCATATCTTTGGAGCAGCTAACTCACACACATAATACCTTCTTTTCGTACAGAACGAGCCCCGTGTAAAAACAGTCCCCGTGTAAATACCTGTCCTCTACACTGTCGTATCTCCCGCGTATACGGTGGTTCCTTTTTCAGAAACTCTTTTCTTACCTGGTAGTTGTCCTGTTTTCTGGGTTGTTTTTAACTGAGGAAGAACAGAGCTCACCTGCCGGAGGGGACGGACCCTCTGCCAGTCCCCGCAGCACCCTGCGGGCTCCGTCCTGCCCGCCCCTGCCCGCCCACCGCGTCCACCAGGCTCGAGAGGCCGTCTTGTTCTTGCTTTAAGTCAGGAGTCACAAGCGACATTTTTTTTCAATTAAGGAAAAAAACCACAGCTCTACCTTCGTACCTGCCGGGAGCGTCTGCATCGCCGTCCGCGTTTTCTCCTCTGCTGCTGCTAATGACAACATGGTGACTTACTCTACTATCGAAAACTATTTTTATGTAATTAATGTATGCTTTCTTGTTTATAAATGCCTGATTTAAAAAGAAAAAAGAAAAAGCTTGGCATATTTATCTACTTCGCTGTGTACCCGTTAGTCCTTTGGCGCCCCTCCCCCAGACAGAAGACATTGTACAATAAAGGACTTTGAGCGTATGCGGAGGACAGCCATGCTTGGGCCACCCCACCCGCCCCCGGCCACCACCGGGGCCTGAGCCCGGGGAGGGGAAGTGGGTGTCTGCCCGTCAGACCGCGGGGGTCCTTCGGTGTCCGCTGACCCCGAGTGGCGTGGGGCGCGGGTGGGCGGCGGGGGTGCGGTCTGACTCTCTAGGCCCCCCCCCCCCACCAGCCGGCTCTCTGCACCGTGGACCTCAGCTGGAGGGGACCCAGCCTGGGGTCCCCTCAGCGTGGATGGCCGGCTCCCCACAGGTGGCCCCAGCCTGCTGTCCCGAGGGAGCAGCAGAGGGACTCCGCTGTGCTGGGCCCGCGGGCGCTGGGCTGCCACCTCAGCCCCTCGTGGGTCACGTGGAGGTCATTTTGCCTCGAGGGACGCCCGGGTCCCAGCCCCCCTGGTGCCTCCGCAGCCCCAACGGTCCCGGGAGTCCCCCGGGGAGGGGTGCAGGGCAGGCCGCAGTATGGGCGGCCCAGAAAAGCCCACTCTTCCTCGGGGCCAGGCTTCTGTCCAGCCTCGCCTCTGTCGGTCACTCGCCGGGCTCCCCAACGCCAAGATCCCTGCCCCTCGTAGGGTGCCACCTAGGGTCTGCGAGAGAGGCTGGGCTGGGCGCAGGTCAGGAAGGAGGGCTGTGAGCTGGGCCCCGAGCCACAGCCCCCCACCGCTGCCCCCTCCTGCTGCGCATCGGGCCCCGGGGCCCTGCCTGGGGTCCTGGGCCCCGAGGTGTGGACGGCAGACCTGACCTCAGTGGGACTCTGCCGAGGGCCACACTGCACACCCTCTGGAGCCCACCCCTGTTCACCGCTGCCCCCTCCCTTGCCTGGGTGTCCCCCGGGCCTGGCTCCCCGCTCCTCTGGGGGGGGCCCTCCCGCTGAGCTGCGTGTCCCCGCCTGGGCAGGGCTGGGCACCCGTCCAGCTCTCTCCGTTAGGGGGGCTGTCCCTCACTGTCTTCTGGGGTCTCCTGAGCGGACAGTCGTCCGCTGCGGTCTGTTGGGCGTCCCCGGGGGCACTGCGAGCAGAGGGCTCCTGCAGCCAAGGCCCTACCGGTGCCCGGTGCCAAACACTCGTCCCTCCCTCCGCCTCACGACCAAGCCCACCAGGATGGGCGGCAGGACCTTGGGTGACCTGCCATCGCCATGGGGCATCGATCCCTACCACTGAGTCCCTTCCCTGGGGCCTGCCAGGTGGGCATCTTGACCTGGGCCCTGTGCCTGGCGAGGGCCTTTCCGCGTCCTTCCCCAGGGCATCTCCCCAGGCCACCGCCCGGGACCCGCAGGCTCTCGGCCTCCAACCCGCACCCGCCCTGCGAGGGTCCAAATGCTGCCGGAGGCCCTGAATGTGAAAAACGAGGGGAGGGAGGCAGGGGGTGAGAGGCGGTCCTGAAGGGCTGGAGGCCCCTGGGGGCATGGGGAAGGAGGGCTTCCTGGGGCCGCGGGCCGTGCGCAGGCTTCGAGAGGCAGCTTGTGGCCAATGTGGTGCTTGGTCCATTCGGGGCTTTGGAGCTGGGCCGGTGGTGGCCTCGGAACATGGGATGCTGGGGGTCACTTTCGGGTATAATTTGACTTTAAAGGGCCCTGTGCACCCCGATGCGGGGCGGACAGGATAGGGGCTGCCTAGTGTCAACCCCCGTCCCAAAGCCGCTCTTAAGAGGTCACGGTGGGAGAAACCCCCTCCCCGGTATTCCCAGCAGCCTCCTGCCCCCTTGCACTGCCTCTGGGTCCCCCGGCTCCGGACCGTCCACACCGCCGACATGCCGGCCAGGGGCTCTTCAGGGACCCACGAGGCTGTCCCAGAGCTTGGCCTCGTTTGTCCAGAGCCCTGGCCTAAGTCTCGGGCCCCTCCCCAGTTGGTGCTGGTTTCCAAGCCCCTCGAGGCCCTGGGGATGCGGCGAACCCAGGGCAGAGGAGGTGCTCCTGGGAACTGACTCAGGTCCCTAGTTTCTGGGCCTGCCCTGTGGCCCCCCACCCCCAGCTTTCACTTCTGCCTCTGTCGCCAGCAGCCAGGGCCCCACCCGCGGCCCCTGTGCTCAGCCGTGCCTGCCTGTCTCTGTCTTGGGATCTCCGCCCCTCCTCCAGTCTGTTGGCCCCTGAGCCACAGTCTGGCCCCCGGGGCCCCACCCCACCACCCTGTGGTCAGGGGGGCTGACCGCAGGCCAAGAACTCGCACCCTTATCTGGGGAGGCGGATGCCAGGCGCGCCCTCCGTGGAAAGAGGAAGCCGCCGGCCCATTTACAGTAACAGCTGGTACGGCCTCCTCCCCTGAGCCCCCTGGGGGGAGGACTGCGGGGTCAGGCCCTGGCGCTGAGTGTGGTCCCCAGCCTCCACCCCACCCCGCCCCGGCTGTGGCCAACAGCCCCCCCTCCCTGGCTCGCCCAGCCTGGAGCCCGACCCACCTCTGCTCCCCACGACACCCCCTTCCCTGTCTCTCTCTGCCTGTCCTGTCACAGGTCACCCCTTCTTGCTGGCCAGGAAGAGACAGGCTGGCGGGCCCCTTGGGCAGCTCCGAGAGACAGATCGGGGTCGTTCATGAGGTCCCCAAGGCCCCACACCCACACTCTGCCGGCCAGGGGCCTAGGCACACTCTGGGTGACCACCGCCCGCAGGAAGGCGGGGATCCTGGAGGAAAACTGGGCAGCTGGCCCACCCTTTTGGAGGGTCCCGAAGGACAGTCTGTGACCTCGGGAAAGGGTGGGGCTGTGACCCGGCTGTGCTGGCCTCGGCAGGATGTGAAAGCGGGGCCTCGGAGAGGACCCTGACCCTCCCCACAGAAACCCACCGTGCTCTGCGCCCTCCCGTGTGCCCTGCCCACTGCCAGGCAACCCTGGGAGGGGTGGGGGCAGAACTCTGGGGGCCTGGATGCCTGCCCGCCCCCGCAACCCCTGCCATAGCGGTGACGTGAGCCGTGCAGGCCTCACGCCCGCGGCCATCTGTGCCCAGACCTGTGCCAGGGGCCGGGGGCCGCGAGTGCCGGGACTCTCGGCCCTGGAGCAGGTGGCCCCTCTGTGGGGGGTGGTAGGGACAGGCAGGTGGAGCCGGCCTGGCTTCTCTTTGGAGTGTCCTGTGCCCGGCAGGCGTCTGTCAGGGCCGGGGTCGGGCCTTCCTGCTCCATTGCCGGCCCTGGAGCCCTTACCGGCAGGAAGCCTGGCCCAAGCTCTTGCCCAGCCGAGGCCACTCCTGCCACAGAAGCTGATTTTGCAAACTTCAGGAACAGGGCACCTCGTGAGGGCTGGGGCCCGAGGCCAGGGCTCGGGTCCCCTCCTCATGAGGCCCCTGTCAGGGGACGTCGGAGTCCGGCGCAAGGCCCAGGCAGGGTGGGAGAGAGGGGAAGGCAGGAGAGGGCCCAGGAGATGGGCCCAGACAGGTGGGGCCGTGTCTGGGTCCTCCGTGCAACGAAGGTGGGCCCCGAGCACTGCCGTGGCGTCTGCACGCTCGCGCGCGTGGGAGAGCCAGGTCGGCTTGCGCACGAGCCGGCAAGGGACAGGTGCCACCACTGCCCTTCCAAGTCTCCCCCCCCCCCCCATGAACTTCCCTTCCCTGTCTCAGCCCCACCCAGGTGGCTGGGTATCCTTGTCCTCCTTTCCTTTTCCGGGGCTCCCTCCAGCACTGCGGCTGCAGGCATGGGGCAGGGTGGTGAGTTCCCATGGGGTCCAACCCCCCCCCCTCGCCCTTGGTGGAGCTTTGACCTGGTGGACGTGTGGCCCACACCCCCAACTTCCTGTTTCTAAGAAAAAGCAGTCCCAGAAAAGTCTTTGGTGGCGGAGGGGGGGGGGGGAGTTGGGGGGGGAAATCTTTGGAGGCTTCTGGCCAAGGTCTGGGGAGGCGCTGGGAGGGGTTTTATTTTGTTTTGTTCAGAGGCGGGGAGGGGGGACGGGGGGGGGGGGGGGGGGGGGGGGGGGGGAGGGGGGGACTCGAGGAGAGCTGCGGCGGGTGTGGCCTGGCTGGGCAATCACTGGTCCATCACTGTCCGGCCATCTGCCTTCCCTGGACACCTGCTTCCCCAGGCAGGAAGGCAGCGGTCAACTGGGCCAGGGGCCCAGGTCAAGGCTCCTCCGCCCCGGCGTGGCCGCCTTGGGTCTAGTCTCCCCAGCACCCATGTCAGGATATGGGCCACCCCCCACCCACCATCCTGCAGCTGGCAGTGAGCAGGGTATGCGGGGGGAGGGGGGCTCCCCCAGTCCGAGTTTACCCCCTCCCCCCCCAGTCAGATGCAGATTAGGCTCCTCTCCCACACCCCCCACCCCGGGGGAAGGGCCGCCGCAGAGAATCCTCCGTGGAATTAGAAAGCTGGTTCCAAAACATTCCGAATTCCTGCTCCTTCCGGCCGGGCCGGAAGCGCGCCTGGGGAGGGGCGGGCAGGGGCGGGGGCTGCGTGGTCCCCGGAGGCCACGGGGCCGACCCTCCTGGGGCGATCGTGTTGCACGGGTCCGGATGGGCCGAGGACCTGGACTCTCGGAGGCCTCGCAGGCCCCTAGGGGGCAGGGGGCGTCGCCCGCGACCGAGTCCGCGCGAGCCCCCCCCTTCCGGGGGGCCAGTAGGTCCCCACTTCCGCCGAGTCACCTTCTGGGGTCTGGCACGAGGTGGGATGGGGGGCGAGGGCCGACACCGGGGGTCCTGCGGCCCTCGCCCCGCGGCCTCGGTTTCCTATCATGCGTCTGACGGAAACCCGCCACTGCGCCCCGCGGGGCCGCCCCGCCGCCCGGTTTCACTTCCCCCGCCCGCCTCCCGGCGTCGCGTCCCAATTCCGTTCGCAGCCTGGGTCCCGGGCGCCCCCGCAGGACCCGCGCAGCCGGGGCGCAGGAGCGAGCTGGGGTTCCCCGAGCTCCCGGGGGCGCGCGCAGGAAGTGCCCCCCGCGGGCCGGGCGCGGTTAGCCCTTCCGGTCCCCGCTCGGGTTGGGGGGGGGGGCGGCCCGGGCAGGCGGGGGACCGGGGGGGGGTCCCCGCTCCGAGCCCGGCGGGCGGGGCGCGGGCCCGTCCACGTGTCGGGAGGCCGAGCCGGGCGGCGGCCCCCGGCGGCGGAGGCGGGAACTGCAGCCCCGGCCGGGCGCGGGGAGGGCGCGTGTGCGCCGGGGACGGGGATCCGCCCTCCCGGGAGGGCGCCCGCTCGGCCACCCCTCCCGCCTGTGCGGGAGCCCGAGGGAGACCCGGTCCTTTAAGCGCCCCCTCCTCCGCCCCGCACCTGGCGAGGAGCGTTCCCGCTGGTGGAAGAGCCCCCTTGCCCCCCCACACCTCTGCCCCTTCCCGGGGCTCCGTAGAGGCCCTGGGCCCTGTCCCCGCTGGTGGTCCGCACGCGGGCCCCGAGTCACCGCTGGGGGACGCACCACCTGGGTCCAGTGGCTCTCTCTGTGCCCCGCTTCCGTCGGCCCCTGGGGGCTGGGGCCAACTCCTGGGGAGTGGGGGCCTTGGCAGGTGTGACCACTGGAGACCCCAAGAGTCACGGAAGGCCACACGGTGACCTATGACGCCCTTAGAAATGCTCCCCCCACCCCCAGCCTCTCCCTTGCTCCTCAAGGACTGGCCTCCCCTGCCCTGGACTTCACTCACCAGGATGATGATCCCCTCTCCACTACCCTGCTTCTCCCCCAAGCTGCTGGGACCCCACCCAGTCCACACCCAGGCCTAGCCCGCCTGCCCTTCTCTATTCCGCAGAGCAGGCCCAGCCGCCCACACCTGGCCTCCCATTCTTACCACCCCTTCTCCCACTGTGCACCTGCTGACCACCTTTCCCGATCAGCAGCTGTTTGGTGCCCCAGGTGCACCCCCAGCCCTGTCCCCGGCATCCTCCTAAAGGCCCTCTCACCTCCTTTTCTGCCTCACCTTTGCCCCCTTTCCTGGAGCGGGGGGGGGGGGGGGTCTTCCAGAGTGGGCTCACTGAGGATTTGCAGAAGGAACGAGGAGGGAACGGGGCCTCCCCAGAAGGCCAGCCCCACCCCTGACGTTGGCCCACGCAGGGGCTCCTGTGGTTTCCGTGGCCCGTGGCCAGCACCTGTTCTGCAGACAGGGCCAAGGAAGGTTCGAAGGCTTGGGGGGGGCAGGTAGCACCCCTCCCACACCCTTCCCCCGGCGCCCCAGGAGGGAGGCCCTGCAGACTGGGGTCCACCCTGCCGGGCACCGGAGCGACATTTGTGGGGAACACTGTCCCGCTTCCTCCTGTCTCTGGTTGTGCAGGGGGCAGGGCTGGGGGGCCGACGGTTCTCTGAACTGCTGGGCGGAGTTCCCAGGAGGAGGGGTACCTGGAGTTTCGGGGAGCATCACCATCTGGGGGTCACGTGGGGTGGAGACGGCCGGCCTGGTGGCTGAGCCCGGCACATCTGGCAGGCTGTGCCAGGCTGCCCGGCTGGCCGGCCGGCCGATGACAGCCCTATTTATAGTCTCCATCAGAAAACGCCCCTGACCAGGGCGGTGGGGTGGCCGGGCTGCTCCTCGACACCCAGGGCCTCGTGCCAAGAGGAGCCCAGGCTGGAGCGGCTCCGGCCTGTACGGGCCGCCGCCTGGCCCGCTCACTCCCCTTGGCCACCCCCGAGGCTCGCTGACGGACCGCAGCCGCCCTGGGCCTGAGGCCAGGGGGTCCCCCAGGGTTACCTGCGAGGCAGGGGACCCAGGGCAGCTCCTCCCCACCTGCTCGGGCCCCCAGCTGGCTCCCAGGGTGTCCTGTGCTGGCTGTGGCCCAGGCTTTTCCATCAGAGAGGCTGTGGGCTGGCCCTCAGTGGCCATCTCCTGCCTTGAGGGGACAGTGGCAGGAAGGGGACGGCCCCTCACAGCCACGTCTGTTCTAGGTGCCGAGCGCCGCCCGCCCCGGGATGGTCTTGTGGAAACAGGCCCCGTGATCCCCGCGGGACGGAGGGCTCCCGGGGTGCTGGGCCTCCTTCGGCAGGCAGTGGGCCGGGCCTCCCCGGAACCTGTCCGGCGGCGGGCACCGGGCACCCCTCAGGAAGCCCTCCCTGGGAGGAGGGGCTCCACACGGCCGGCCCGGCACCGAGACTGGGCGGCCTGCCCGGGCTTTGCAGAAGGAAGGCCTCCCCTGAGAGTCCTGGGTGACCCGCCGGCCGGAGCAGGGAGAGGAGGCTGGGCAGGCCGCCTGCGCAGGAGGGGCCCCCTGTGCTGGGCGCCAGGCTGGCGCGGGGTGGTCTGAGAGGTCGCGCTCGCCAGGGCCCTGCTGGGAGGCGGGCCGGGCAGAGAGGGACAGGCCCCTGATCCGTCTGCCCCTCTTGCTATCTGGCTGCAGAACTCCGAACGAAGAACGAATACGTCCTCTTCCAGGCAGTGCCTTGCCAGGTGCTCAGCATGGGGTTATCACTCTGTAAATGTCCCCCGAGCAAGTGGACAGCAGGAGGGACCCTCGGGGGAGAGAGTGCGGCCCAGGGGTGAAGGGTTTCGCTGGCAGTCGGGGAGGGGCTGAGACCAGAGCCGCCTCCCCAAGCCCCCTGGGGGCTGAGTAGCTTCTTGGGGTGTAAGGCATGTGGGGGCAGCCTCACACTACCCGCTACCAGCCCCTGCCCGCCTGCCCCAGCCCAGTGGCGGAGGCGGCTCTGGGGCCTCGGAGAAGCCTGCCTTCCTCTAAGGAGAAGGCCCTCGGGGTCTCCCGGGAGGGCCTGACGGAGCCCCTGCCTGTCTGATGGCCACTAGGTCAGGACCCCGGGTCTAATGTCCCCCCGGCCCCCGCTGGGTCAGCACCGATTCTGGGAGCAGCGACCAGGCCCAGGTCCCTCCTTCCCCCACTGAGGACCCACGTAACGGGTGGGCTTGCAGGCGCTCAGAGCTGCAGATGAGAGCTCTCCCACCTGGCCCCCGCCCTAGGCTCTCCCCGACCCCGCAACGGCGAGGGGTGAGGGGCCTTCCGGGACCGGTCGCCGCGTCTGCCGTGCTGCCCCGGAGGGCCCAGCTGCTCCCGCTCGGCCCTTCACCTGCCGGATGTGAAGGCCAGGCCAGCCTGTGGCCGGGACTCTGCTGACCCTCCCTCTTTCCTCGTTTTCTTGGGAGTTCAAACTCCTTGCGGGTCTGTCCGTGGGACGCTGTGAGGACTGGGACCCGGCCAGGGGGCAGCTGCCTCTGTGCCCACCCGGCGTGCCTGCTCACTGGCTCGGACACACCACTGTCCCCAAGGGCACGTCCACGCCGTCACCCAGGAGTCCCAGCAGAGGGTGGGCAGTGGGACAGGGCAGGGGACCGCTATCCTGCCCAAAAGGGGGCTCACGGGGTGTGAGCTCCCCTCAGGCCTCGAGTGGGTCATCTCACTGGGCCGCAGCCGCCTCGCCGGGAAGCTGGTGGGGGCGCAGGCGTGGGGAGAGCCCTGGGGGACCCACGGGGCCAGTGCCCGCTCTCAGATTTGCTTGGAAGACGGAAAGTAGGAGGGTTCGCGGGCCATGCGTCTGCAGGAGCGTAGGGCCGGCCTTGCTCTGCGCGCGCGTGCGCGCGCGTGTGTGTGCGCGTGGACTCGGGGTGGGACGGACCACGCCTGCCCGCGTCCAGAGGCCCCGGGGGACACAGTCCCGGTCCGTGTGGGGTGGCGACTCTGAACTTGCGCCCTGGGCTTTGTGACTCAACCCCACAGCGCTGGTCTGGAATGAAAGGCCGGAGGACACCCCTGGACAGCCTGGAAAACGTCGCAGCTCTTCTCTTCCCAGCACATTTTTCTTCCTAAACTCAAACATTTTTATTGTTTTTGACAGAAGGGAAGTTTCATCTGGAAAAGAGGAAAGGGCCGCAGGCCCCGTTGCCGAGGATCCGGCAGACCCGGGAGGATGCGAGGCCCTGACGGGCTGTTCTAGCAGACTTTGGGGCGTGTGGCCCTCCTAACTTCCGGCTGCCCACTAGGGGCTCTGCCCCACCGTTGACGCAGCCGCGTGTGGACACGGCTCCTACGACAGCTCACGGCCACAGCCCCACCCGCCTCCCTGTGCTTCTGGAAGGACGCAGTCCCCAGGGCCCAGGCACGTTCTGACCCAGGAGTCGGTGGTTCCCAAGAATGGGTCCTTTCTGGGGACTCGCTGCTGGGGACACCGGCCAGCAATCCGTCCCCTCCTAATGGACAGAGGCGGAGGCCCTGCTGAACCAGGCTGGCAGCGTCTATGGCCACTTGAGCTCGTGGAACCAGAAGGCTGGCAGGTGAAGCTTGCTCCAGGTGACACAGCGGCCACCCCAAACCTCAGGCTCAGAAGCACATCAGTTCCTTAGTTACGGAGGCTCTGGAACCCCCCTCCCTCACTGACTCTGCGGTCAGTGGCCCTCTGGCGGCTGGCCGGCCGGCTACCTCACTGGGTCTGGAAGCCAGGACCGAGCAAGGGGTGGTCCTGGGGTTCAGCAGGACAAGATCCATCTGGGCTGTCCATTTTGGGCAGTCATATTGAGGGAAAAACTGGACGGGAACCCTAATAAGCAGAGAGCAGGAAGCACCAAGTGAGGGCACGGCTGCCAGGGGCCTGATGTTGGCTTTGCCATAGGGATGCCTTCCTTGTCTGCTCCCTCTTGCCTTTAGTAAGAACAGTTCTATTCCATGGGAAGCTACCTCCCAAGGACAGGTGAGCCTCTGCTCCATTCATCCATGATCACATCCATCACCCACCATCCTCCCTCTCGACCACACATCCACTATTTGTCCATACACCTGTTCGTCCATCAGTTTACCCACACTCCTATCCACCCACCCACCTATCCATCCATCCATCCATCCATCCATCCATCCATCCTTCCTTCCATCCATCCATCCTTCCATCCATCCTCCCATCCACCCATTCTTCCATCCATCTATCCATCCATCCACCCACCCACCTATCTATCCATCCTTCCCTCCATCCATCCATCCATCCATCCATCCTTCCATCCATCCTCCCACCCACCCATTCTTCCATCCATCCATCCACCCACCCACCTATCCATCCATCCATCCTCCCACCCACCCATTCTTCCATCCATCCATCCATCCATCCACCCACCCACCTACCCATCCATCCATCCATCCACCCACAACCTACCCATCCATCCATCCATCCACCCACCACCTACCCATCCATCCATCCATCCATCCATCCATCCATCCTCCCATCCATCCCTCTATCCATCCATCCACCCACCCACCTATCCATCCATCCATCCATCCATCCATTCTTCCATCCATCCATCCATCCATCCATCCATCCATCCTTTCATCCATCCTCCCATCCATCCATCCATTTATTCACACATTCTTCCATCCATCCATCCATCCATCCACCCACCACCTACCCATCCATCCATCCATCCACCCATCCATCCATCCTTCCATCCTTCCATCCTTTCATCCATCCTCCCATCCATCCATCCATTTATCCATCCATCCACCCACCCACCTATCCATCCATCCATCCATCCATCCATCCATCCATCCATCCATTCTTCCTTCCATCCATCCATCCATCCACCCATCCATCCTTCCATCCATCCATCCATCCTTCCAGCTACTCAGCTACCAGTCTCCCTGCATACCTCCTCTGCCCAACGTGTCTCCAGTGCCTCCCATTCTGCGGGGCACAGAGCAGGTGCTCTGAATTCACCCATTCATTCAACGAGTATTTGCTGAGGGCCTCCTATGGGTCACACGCGGTGCTAGATGCTAAGGCTGTGAAAGTGAGCAAAAGCGACCACACATCTCCCTCTGGACATTGGGGAGCAGACAAGTGAAGGGCATGGCGCGTCAGCCCCGTCTGTGCAGAAGGCGTGAGGCGGGCGGCACGAGCAGGAAATGTTGCTGAAGGTGGGGTGCGGCTTCAGAGCTGGTGGCCAAGGAAGGCCTCGTGAGAAGGTGAGGCGAGCAGTCTCGGCAGCGCAAAGAGCACGTGCAAAGGCCCCGAGGCAGAAACACACATGGCAGGACTGAGGGGCCACGGGGGCCAGTGTGAGTGCAAAGCCAAGAAGTGAGGGCAGCGAGCGTGGAGCCAGCTCTGGCCGGGCTGGGGGTCCTGGCAGAGTCTTGGGGGTGAGCCCTGACGGCCCCCTGCTGTGTGGTGTCGGGAGCGGGGGAACGAAGTCGGGCTGGGGATGCACTTTGAAGCAGGACGGAGAAGACCTGCCTTGGACCATGGAGCAGGGGAGAAGCAGAAAAGGGAACGGGGGGCTGGTGTAGGGTGCTCGTCTGCAGTGCCCTCGGGGCCGGAGGGAGGCCGTCCAGTCACCACCCTCCCTGAGCCTTGCTGCTGGCCGGCTGCACCAGGACCAGGGGCCAGAGGGCGTCCCTGGGGCTGAGCCCCCGCCCGGCGATCAGGGAGGTGAGGGAGCAGCCGGGGCGCAGGTGCACGGAGGAGGGGCGGGTGGCCCCGCTGTGAGCGCTGGGGTGGGGGTCCTCATCCAGGAGGGAGAAGGGGCGCGGGGTCTGCGGGGTTTCTGGGCCGGGAGCAGCCGTGTGCTCTCATGGGGGGGAGGGGGCTCTGGATGCTCCTCTCCCACTCCTCATTTCTCAGGACGAGAAGTGGCGGTGGGCCTCGCGGCTGAGGGGCAAGGCTAGCCCCCCCAGCACGGGGTGCACACAGGGTGAGCCCAGGCGTGGAAGCAGGAACTGTGCGCCCACTCGGGAGAGGACGCAGGAGGAGGCCCCGCCACCTGCCCAGAGCCCCCCTCTCCCGGGCACCGGGTGCATTTCAGAGGCAGCTGTAAAATCCGAGAAGTGTCCCTTGCCCAGTCCCTGCAGACACGAAGCTTGTTTCTGGAAAGCCAGTCACCTGCTTACTGCCTCTTGATTTCTCCTTTGGCAGCCGTTTCCAGTGTCCCCAGGCTGTTTGCGGGGCGGGGGGAGGAGGGGGACTGAGCCACCCCCCAAGGTAGGGGTTGTGGCAGGGAGGCAGCGCTTGCTCTGACGGCTCAGTCGGGCCAGCGTTGCTGCCAGACTCCGTAGCAGGGGGACCGGGACCGTCCCATCCCCAGCCCGGCCTGGGCTCAGCCTGGGGCCCGGGGGTGCCAGGCGGAAGGGGGTCCGGCACGCACCCAGCTGAGCCTCCACGGGTATCCTGGGTGTGCGGGAAGGGGCTTGCGTCTGGGCGAGGCACCTCTCGGCAGTCAGTGCTGAGCATTTTATTAAAGCCAGTGGCCTTGGGGTGCATGAAAGGTGGCCCCTCCGGCCCCCACTCAGGCCACTGGGAGGAGGGTGCCCTTGAAAGGCAGGGGTCTCCCTGGGGGACAGAGGACACCGGTGGCTCTCGGGCACATGGGGATGGTTCTTCTAGCTCAGGGATTCAGGGCCTTCTCCAGGGATGGGGGGCTGCCGGTCCGTCCCCTTCCCCGAGACCCGAAGGTGTTTGAAGGCGGTGGGCAGCACGTGGCCCAGGAAGGGAGGGTCGGTCACATCGCGGATCATGACGACATACTCCCCTGCAAAACACGGGCGTTCAGACTCGGTCCCCAGTAGTCCCCCCCTGTCTGGGCCCCTGCCCTGGCTTCTGCCCACCCCCAGACCCTGCCCAGGACCTCAGGCGTCCTCCCGGGCCCTGCGACCCCGGGACCTGGCGCGCGGAGCACCCCTCACCCCCGATGGGGCTGCATGACTGAGTGCAAGGATTCTTTTGAGAAAACTCCCCATCTTTTTAACAGAAAAGCAATTCATTTCCTCTAAAAGGTTTTTTTAAATAATTAAGCCTCTGAAGACACCGTCGTCTGGTTCGTTTGAAGCCCCCGCCCGGCCGGGCTCAGGCCGGCGAGTTGGGGGGGGGCCGCCCTCCAGGGCGCCCCGGGGATGGAGAAACACTTTCCCTTCTGCAGTCTGTAAACTGTCTGCAGAGCTTCAAAGTTGGAGAAACCATAAAAAAGAAAATAAGAAATAACAGAAAGTGTGGTTGCCGTAGAAACCGTCCTTTTCCCCTCCCCCGAGCCCGAGGGGGCTGGCACCGGAGCGTGGAAAAACCTCGCTGGGCTGGCCCGGGCTCACACCAGGAATGCGGCCGCAGCTGAAACGGGGCGCAGGAGGCGGCTCACACCGTCAGAGAGAACATTCCAGCGCCCTGGTCTGGGAAGCAGGCGCTCCCCTCGCTGCACAGTCACCAGGGGCTGTGGACACCCTGTGTTCTGGCGGGGGGGGTGGGGGGGTGGGGGGGGTGGGGGGTGGTGGCAGGATGGGAAGGAGCCTCGGTGGGGGGGGCAGGAATTTGCTGGGCTTTGAGTCAGTTCCTTCAGAAATTCGGGGGGCCTGGGCGGGGGCCCGCGTTCTGCAGCCCCGGGCACCAGGCCTCCCTGGCCGGCCTGGAGGAAAAGCCACGCATGGCAACGCCACAGTGTTTCCAAGCAGCCGGTTTCTAGGTGTTCCCGGGAACACGGCTACACCAACCTGCGGCCAGCGCGCCGGCTGGGGGGCGAGCTCCGCGGGCAGCGGCCGCAGGACCAGGCCCAGCCCTCGGCTCACCTCCCTGCTGCGCTCTTCTCCCCGAGGACGGCAGGGGGTCTGGCCGGTGGCCACCGTGCCGGCCTCAGAAGCCACCCGAGGCCCGGCCCACGCGGCCTGGCCGTGGGCCCGGTGCCCAGCGTCCCCACAGAGGCGGCGCGGCCACCCACCGGCTTCACCCCTCGAAGCCGGAAGTCGCTTCTCCTCGGGGCCCGGCCCTCCTCCGGCCTGTCGCCCATCGGACCCCGCAGCTGAGTGCAGGGGGCGCCCCCTCTGCCCACGCACGAGGGGCCCAGGGTCCTAAAATAGGGCGACCACAGCACCAGCTTTGCTGGCGTCAGCAGACTCACGTGGCTGCTGTTGGGACTCCTAGCGCCGGCCCGCACGGCAAGGTGGGGGGCGCTGCCCAGAGCCCGGCCCAGCCCTTCCCCACACAAGGGGGGCTCTGTGGGCCACAGGCTCCAAATACACGAAGGGTTGAGGGGACCCAGACCTGGAAGCCCGCCGGCCTTCCGATCGGGACCCTGGACACAAGGAGCCAGGGACGTTCACTTCGTCCGTGGAGACAGAGAGGCCCCCCACCCGGCACCCGCGGCCATTCCAAGGGCCCGGGGAGGGCCTGGTGGAAGCCCATCCCCCATCCGTGCCCCCTCCACCTGGGGTGCCTCTGGGGGAGCCCAGAGGGGCATGGGGAGCGGCCGGGCCGGGAGTCGCCCTCTCTGATTCCCTGGCTTCCAGAGTCAAGACGAGTGTTGGATTTAGGGGTGCGTTCAGAGGAAGGGAGTCTTTCCAAAAGGTCGGCAACGATGATACATGTGGATTGTGGGGTGGTGGGTGGAATCGCCCCCCCCCCCATCCCCTGCCAGCCACCTACCTGGGAAGGCCGCAGCCGCGGGCTCTGCGGTGGCCGCCCCGTCAGGCCTGCAGGGAGAGGAGAAGGAAGCCCCTGAACCGCAGCCCCGGGGCCCTGAGGACAACAGAGACCCTGCTGTTCCTGCCTGCCGGCCTCAGGCGGGCACAGGTGTGACCGTCCTGTCCTCCGAGGCCCATCTCTGCCTCCCGAGGGTGGAGCGTGCCCCCGTCTGGACAGCTCTCTGCCCCTGGGCCCGGTGCCTCGCCGTCTAAACCCAAACATGGCCACAGAGGCTGGAGCCAGACCCCAACAGACCCATCCCTGTTTCCACAGCTCTGCAGGATCAAAGGTTCTTTGCACGGAGCCCCCACAATGCCGAGCAGAGAGGCCACTCCGAGAAGGGCTGGCACACCGGCTCTGCTTGGAAGTGACTTACCAGTGGTGTTTATTTTCCAGCGGCAGCCGGGCTCGGCGGGGCCCTGGTGCGTCCTCCTGTGTCCCCCTCAGAGGGACCGGAGGCCATTGCTACCTGGGAGCCTCATGGGAAGGGAAAGAAAGGGTAGCAGGCAGAGACAGGCTGTGCGGGGTTCCCTGGGCCTGGACCCAAGTCCGAGGGACGGAGACCCTCACTTCTCACGTGGTGGCCGCGCGGCGGCCACAAGAGGCCCTGACGGGCAGCCCGAGGCGGCTCAATCAAGCCCAAGTCTGAGGGCTTTGACCTGACCGGGGGTTTCTGCCTGCCCGCAGGGGTGGTCACCAGGAGGCCACCTTGGGGACATGAGGGTGCCGACCTGGACCCCCAGCTGCCAGATGCACCTTCTTGGTGGGACAGAGGCCCCAGAGCGACGGGCTGGGCTTTGCCCTGAAGGATCTACCCGAGGGCCTTGGGGGGAGCCACGGGACTCCTCCCACCCCGGCCTCCGTGGCTGGTGGTGGTTTCCTGTTATCAGAGCTGGGGGTGGAGGACGGGGGCTCCCTGGCATCGGCTCGGCGACCTGCCAGGCTCCGACCCCTTGCCAAGCTTAATTACCACGGGCATGGTTTGGGTGATAAAAAATTAAAGACAAAAGATTTTAAAATTACTTCATTTTGAGCGGGGGAAATGGGCCTTGGCTGGGACCCAGGAGCCACGTTACAGATTCTGAAATGTGGGTGAGGAGGGGAACGCGGATAAATAATTCAGCACTAAGAATAACCAGAGTCTGTCAGCCTGCCAGAGTCAAGAGAAATAGACGGGGTTATAAGAATCCTGAGAGTTTTTACAGAACCCCCAGGGCCTTGAGAAATCGGAGGCCGAGCTGGGAAGCAGCTGGGGAGTCTCGGTGTGAGGAGAGGCCAGAGGCGCCGACTGATCAGCGGACGGTTCTCCCAGACCCGCGGGGTGGGGACTCGGCGTCCTGGGAGGCGGTCCCGAGAGGCCACCTGCTGAGGGTGCAGCGGGAGCCCTGGGCCGCAGCGTGACAGCAGGAACACTAACTGGGCACTGACTGTGTAGACAGCACTGAGCTGAGCCTCCAGGAATCGAGGTCAGAGCCAGAGGAGGGAACAGGCCCCCTCTGGGAACCGGTGCCGGCGCCTCCTGGGCGGAAAAGGGCGCTGGGAGAGTCGGGACCCAGGGGCCGGGCGGGGCTGGGGACCCAGGGCTCCGGCCTGGTTTTTTCTTTATCTGTGGCTGGCGTCCTTGTCCTCATGTTTCCTGTGCTTGGGGTTCCTTGTGTCTTGAATCTGTAGGTTTATAGTTTGCGATGAGTTTGAAAACACGGTGGCCGTTATCTCTTTGACCGTCTCTTCGGCCGCGTCCTTCCCTTGCGGCGCTTGGGAGCCTCTGATTCCGTGCATGTTTGGCGGAGAGGAGCTGTTCGGCAGTTCCAAACGCTCCGCTCGTGAAGCCCAGCCCTGCTTCTCTTCCTGCGCTTCATCCGGGGGGTTTCTGTGGCTGTGCCTGCAAGTTCACGCCCCTCCCGCCCACCCCTGCCCACACACATCATCTCTGGGGGGCGGGCCCACTCCTTCACGCCTCACGTCTGCCGAGCGTGGCCGGTCTTCCCTGCCGGACACACAGAATCCAGTGACGACGTCTCATGCCGCCGTCTACTGGCTCTTCCATTGGTGTCCTTTCTGGGTCGGCTTTGATCGGTTCATTGTTCCTCATCATGGGTTGTACTTTCCCGCTTTCTTTGTGTGCCTGGTAATTTTCGGTCAGATGTCAGACATTGTGAATTCTACTTTCTTGGCCACTGGCTGCTTTTGTATTCTTATAGTCTTGATGCTGTTTGGTTACTTAGAGACGGTTTGATCCTTTTGGGTCTTGCCTTTAAGGCTTGCAAGGTGGGGTTCGAGATATGGTTAATTCTTCCCCACCACTTAGTACTCTTCTGACGTCCTGTGAGTTGAGGTCTTCCGGACCGGCTCCCGGACCGAGCACTCTTCACAGCCCCGTGTGAGCTCCGGGCAGGACTTGCTGTGACCCTCTCGCCGGTTTTCCTGGCACGTTCAAGCACGTTCCTCGCGCTCTGCAGATCTCTAGGACTCCCCTCTCCCGTGCTGCCTCCTGCAAGCTCTAGCTGCCTTAGCTGCCCGGGACTCTCAGCTCCTTCTCTCCCCTCGTGGGGACCCCTGAGCCTGCCGGGCCCCCTCCCTGCACTACAGCTGGAAATGCTCTGGGAAGTGAGCTGGGGCCTCTCAGGGGCTCCCCCTTCATCACCTGATACCCAGTGTCTTGAAGGCTGGCCATGGTTTCCTGGATCTTATCCGGCTTGTTACCTGTTTACCTGTGGGAGGGCAAACCCAGCCCCTTACGGTCCCGCATTTACAGACCAGACTGAGACGTGGTGCTCAGATGGCCCCAACTCGTGTCTCCGTGGCCCGAGGGCCGGGGCTCCTACTGGAGGGCAGGGCGTGAGGCCTGTGTGCCTGCTAGTCGGGGTTGTCCTTCCAGGGCCCCCAAGGGGCATACTGTCCTGACTGCTTGTGTCGCTGTGAGGTGGGGCCTGGACCAGTGTGAATACTCTGTGGTGAGGTCCCCGTCGTGGGTCTCCTGGTCCCCATCAGGCCTGGCGGGCCTCACCCGGGGGACCAACGGCCAAGCTGGCACGAGGAGGGGACCGGACAGCCTCCTTTCAGGGCCGACAAGTAACCTGCAGGTTCCTGTCAGGTTCCTATCAGATACCTGAGTGGCCCACAGGCCCAGCTGCCCTCCCCTCGGCACCGCCGGCCCTGCCGCTCCCCCTGACCCGTGCCTTTCCCTTTCCGTAGGACCCGAGAGTGTCCCGTCTGAGCCGAGCCGAGCAACCTCAGCAGGCTCTCCTGCCTTCACCTCTTCCAGGACAAGCGTGTCTCAGGACTGCACTGAAACACCATGCAGCCCCCCAGGGACGCGCCTCGGGACTCCGTCCCACCGGAATTACCAGCAGCATGTCTGACCCTCAGCAGAACCACTGCTGAGGCGAGGCCCACAGCAGCCCGGGCACGCCCAGGTGGGCGGAGCTGTGGAAACGGCCATAATTGAAGAGGAAGCCTGAGGCCGCCCAGCCAGACCCTGGCCCAGGGGACCGGAACCCGGCGACCTGTGCACGCTCGTCCCTTTCCTGGGCAGCTGAACAGAGGGGGGCAGCTGGGGAGGGGACGTCAAGACCCCGCAGTCAAGCACACGGTGGGTGGCAAGAGAAGGGGGGTCCCTTGGGGGGAGCCAAAGGTCTCTGGCAGCCTGTGTGACCCGGGCCTGTCCACCCACAGGCCCACCAAGGGACCTGCAGGGCTGTGGGCAGGGTGGCCCCGTGGCCCGGCAGAGGAGGGCCGTTGGCTACAGACCCGACTTAGGGCTAGAGGGCTGGGGAAGCAGGCCCGCGGCTTGGTCAGGCCTGGTCCTGACCCTGGCTGTCATCAGTTTTTCAGGCTGAGGTGGGCACGTGGGCAGGCCATGGGGTGTGGAGGCCCTGAGACCTGACCTGGGCACGGGGACCAGTCTGCCTGGGGCTCAGCATGGCGAGAAGGCACCCATTTCCCGGCCGGGGAGAGCTTCCCGCCCAGCGCCGTCTAGGTCAAGGCCCCGGGTCCCGGCCTCCGCCCACAGCCGTGTGGGCATCATGGCAGTCCTCCGGTACCGATGGGATGTGCCGGCTTAGGGAACCGGGGAGCCACGGAGTCCAATGCCAGTCAAGGCAGAGATTGGGGAAAACTGCCACCCTGAGGGCGTGTGGTCCGCAGGGAAGCGACCCGGCTCTCCCGACCTGCTCACGTGGGACGGGAGACCCGGGGCTCTCTGTGGCCCCCACACAGAGCCTATAAGGAATTTCCAAAATCAGAACGTCAGCTAATTGTTGGAGTACGGCTGGCCCGGATTTGGGGCTGAGCTGGAAACCATCACCACTCCCGGGGGACCCCTGGGAAACAGGAGCCTCAGGGCTGTGGGTCCCGAGTGACGGCCACGGGCACGGCCACGGGGTGCCGTGGGCACGCAGCCCCGGCTGCTCCCCCTCTGCAGAGCGTGTTCTGCTCCACGGGGCACCCAGGGGCACTGGGGTCACGCTGCCAGAGAGGCCCCGGCAAGTGAGGCCCCTGCTTGCACAGGCGGGAGAGCGGCCGGGGGCCTCGGATGGCGGGGCGGGGAGGGGACGTGAAGGTGTCCCCCCCTCCCCCCCCCCCCCCCCGGCCTGCAGTGGGCGTGTAAGGGTTAAGGCCCCGCCTGCCGCCAGCCTCCAGCCTCGGTGCTGTGCTGTGGGGGTGGGGTGGGGTGAGGGCGCCCCATCAGCCCAGCTGTTCCCGCCTGGGCCTCACACCTGCTTCCGTTTATTACTCCTGCTCGGACGATGGGGCTCAGTCCTCCATCTTTAGAGTTTCTGAGAAAGCAGAGAAACCCATCAGTCTCTATGTCTGATTTTCCATGAACATGCCCGGAGGAGCCTCCAGCCCGGGGGGAGAGTGGGGGGGGGGGGGAGGCCGAGCCCACTCTGCCAGGGGCCGGTGGCCAAGGAAGGGGTGACGAGGTCCCCAGGGGACCAGAGCCCTCTGCCTGGCTCCCTCTTGTCTCGGGAGCCCTCCCCCACCGCGCTGCCCTGGGGCTCATCTGAGATCAAGCTACCCGTCCCCCCGGCCCCGCACTTTGCTGGGACACCCCTGGGAGCAGGGCTGCCCTACAGCAGACACATTGCCTGGTGACGCAGGCCGCAGGCCGAGGAAGACCTTCCTAGCTGAGGGGCCGGCGTGTGCCAAAGGCTGGCGGGGGGGCGGGGGGTTGCTGTGTGTGGAGAACAGGGCGGGGGCACAGGTGAGCCGGAGGGGGTGCCGCAGGGCGGAGGGGCTGAGGGCTTCACCCCGGACCTTTGGGTAACGAAGCACGCACTCCAGTCTCCTGAGCTGAGCCCTGTGTAGGTCACAGAGCGGAGGGAGAGAGGGTGGGGGGCACCCAGAAGTGGCCCCAGAGGTGGCCGTGGTGCAGGGAACGGGATGCGTGAACCCCCCCCCGTAGGGCAGCGCGGGGCAGTAGCTGGCTGGGCCCCGCGAGGAGCCAAGAGGCTGATCCGAGGGCCTTCCTGATTGGACCCTGCACTGCCCCCCCCCCCCGCCCCCTTACCCCCGGCACTCAGACGCGGGACAGGCCACCAGCCTGAGCCTGTCGTCTCTGGGACCCCGGTGACCCTGGAGGCCCCCGCCCAGGGCCCTGCTCTTCCCTGGGAGAGCCCGCTGTCCGCCGCACGCTTCTCGCTACATTCCTGCGGAGACATTCCTGGCATATTACGGAATTTCACAACATGACACAGGGCCCCGTCAGTTCCTGAATGATGTGGAGTTGTGTCAGCTGCAAAAGACGAAGTCTGTTGTGTAAATGTGGCTGTGAGTCTGCCCAGCCGCCCGTGAGAATTCCACTGAAACGGGGCATTCTCCCCCAAACCCTAAGTGCGTGTCTTGTAACAGCACGACGCGGCGGCCAGTCTGCCCGGGGGTGGGTGGGGGCCTCGGGCCGACCTTGCCCGTGACTGCTCACTGCCGGCTCAGCACTCGGCCAGCCCGGAGCCTGATGTGCTGGCCGGCACGGCCCCTCCCCTGCTCACCCGGAGAAAAATGGGTTTAATTAAGACTTCCGCGATTAGTCACTTCATCAGTCACCAGGCCAACACAGATGGGGCCAATTACTGTTTTTACTTGAATAGATATTTGGTGCTGGCAACCCCTCCGGGCAGGGTCGCGCAGGTGACCGCTGAGCACCTGACGCAGGCCTCTGACCTCTTGGGGAGGCTGTCCAAGCCTCCATCCCGGGCTCCTCGCTGACCCTGCTCCGGGGACACGGGTCCACCTGCCGTGCCCCCTCCTCTGCCCTGGGGCCTGGGTGCTGTCCCGTGAGACCACCACTGGCTGGCCCCGCCGAGACCCGCAGATGCCCCGGGCAGGGGCCTCCAGGGTCAGCCGGATCCAGTCGGGCAGGCCCGGCTGGGGCCCTCGGAGCACAGCCCCAGGCCCTGGGGATGCAGCCTCGCCCCAGGCCATGGGCACAGAGGGTCAGCCTCCGGGCTCCGCGCAGGGCCTGGCCAGCGACTGCCCCTCTCTGCTCCAGGATGGGGTCCGTGCACAAACCCCAAAGCCATCTGCAGACCACCCCCAGGCGGGGTCCACACGGAAAGCGCCCACGTGACCCTGGGGAGGTGGGAAGTCAGGTCCCAGACTCTGAGGGAAGAAGTCAGGGCCGTGATTCATGCCATTTCCCGGGACATGGCTCAGGGCCCCCGGGACAGGGCTCAGGGCCCTCCCAGCAGGGACCCTGCTGAGCACGGCTCGCTGGGGTCTGTGGTGAAGCGCTCCGAGCGGGCTGGGGGCAGGGCACGGGACCACATGGCTGCACCTAAGTGCCCCCGTCCCCAGGCGGCACGCCCCACGAATAAACGGTGAGAGCACGTGTGCTGGAGGGTAGAAGCCACTGCGGGCCCAGCGGCCTTGGCGGGTGACCCTTCACCTCCCTTCCCTTAGCCAAAATGCACAAAGGTGATTCTCCTCAGTCACTGAGATACCGCAGAACTGCGCCTGGAAGCTGGAGGCAGCCAGTTCTCTCCCTTCTTATGCAAATCAAACCTCCGCCAGCTCTGAAATGACAGGGTGGCGCGACCTTCTTCATCTTTGTGAGTATGGAGGCACCTTTTTCAGTCGTTTCCATTGGGCGAGCCTCCTGGAAGTCTACACTGGGCTGCTCAGCGGGCAGGGTGAATAAACGAGCAAACCACTAGTGGACTGTGGCTGCTGGGGGTCACCAGGCAGAGGTGGGCAGCCCAGGGCACACAGGTGACCAGGGGCGGGAGGCTCGGCGAGGACGCAGAGGCGGTCCCTGTCCGTGAGGCCGCACGTGGGCACGGGCCACGCTGCCGCCGACCCTGAAGCTGACCCGGGTCACCCCGGGCGGGCTGGCGGCTGCCCGGACCGCTTCGGACATTCAAGTCAGCCCCGTGGCCCCGCCATCCCTCGGCCTGCGGGAGCTCTTGGACCGTGCCGACACCCACAGGCCATTCTGCGCCCCTGGACCCTGGGCGCGGGGAGGAGGCGGTGTGTGGGCAGAAGCCATCTGCACACACCCCCACCTCGCCCCCACGGAAATTGTTAACACCTTGGGAACCTTGCGTGGGGACCGTGTTTGCCGACTGGCCGGGGACTGGGGACAGGCAGGAGGCAGGCTTGGAGCAGTCTGTCACCGGCTTCTGCCAATATCTCATCTGAGTGAGTGGGAGGGAACCGTGCAACAGGGAGGGGGCTCTGGGGTCGCTGGGGGTGGGGCAGAGGAGGCAGGTGGAGCCTGGTGGGGAGAGGGGGCTGCCCCCTCCCGGCCTTTGGCCTCCACGGTCCTGCCTTCCGCCCTCCATGGGGGCTCATTCTAGACCGGGAGGCAGGCTGTCAACCCACAACCAGAAACACAGACTTCTAGGCCGGGATGCCTGGCTGGTCTGTGGTCCATGCGTTTGCCTGAGGCAGCCTGGGGTGGGGGGGCCAGGGGGAGAGTCGACAGGGCCCTGTGCCCCATTTCAGGGGCTGGGTCAGGCCCAGCAGACCCGCTCCCCATTACAGAAAGTGGGGTCCGAGTGGTGGCCTCCCCGGGAAGTTGGGGTGTCTGTGAGATGACATCACAGCCCATCCTCAGCAGGGGTGAGGTTGTTGCGTGCCACGTGGGGGCTGGAGAGGGGCAAGGACTTTTGGGGCAGGGAGTGCCAGAGTCTCCCTTCCCCTGCCTCCCCCATGGGTCTGGCGTTCTCAAATGAGAGCCCCAACCTGGGACCTGGCAGCCGAGGGCTCCGCAGAGTGTCAGGAGCATCTCGGTCCCCCCGGTCCCATTCACGTGGAGACAACCGCCCTGCAAACACCCTGACCCTGGGGGTGGGCCAGACCGGACCCACACATCTGAGACCCCGAGAGGGCCTACCTTAACGCAAACCAGACCCAGGGGGAGGTCCGGGGCCCCTGATCTGCCCGAGTCCGCCTCGGTTGCTAGAAAGGATGGTTTTCTTAGGATTCTAAAAGGTGGGCTTTTGGGGTCAAGAGCCAGGTTTGGATGCTGGTGTGGGATGCTGGTGCCTGAACCAGAGTAAGGAGCCGGGGGGGGGGGGACATGGGGACAGTCCACATCCCCGCAGCAGAACTGGTAGGGGGTGCTGGGGCAGATGCTGGGGGCCTCGGGGTGGGCACAAGACACCCAGATCGGGTAGGGGGCCTCGGGGGCACAGAGCAGGGGCCCTGGAGAAAGTGGTTGTTTGGGCAGTGGGGTCTGAGGCAGGTGACGTGCCACACGGACCCTGTGACGGGGCAGGGGAGGTGGGCTCTGGAGGGCGCTCGGCGGCCACAAAGGGCTTTTTGCGTCACTGCTCAGACCTATGCCTGCAAACGGGCCCTGGGGTGGGGCGGCCCGAGCCCCCGAGTTCCCACTGAAAGCCATCCCTGCTGGGGTCCTCTACTCAGAAGACCTTGGAGCCCCGGCCACGGGCACCGGCTCACAAGCAGAGCCCTCCTGGGATGGCGAGGACCCCGGGACGAGGACACTGAATTTCAAGCACCAGAAACGACAGAATGAGCGGGTGCTGCCTCCTGCCCTCAGGAGAAACCAGACATCGAGGGCCTTCTCTGTGTCGGAGGAAGATGGTTCCTCGTCCCACAGCCTCCAGCTGCCCCCCCCCCCTCCCCGTTACAAAAGGAAGCAGTAACTCTGCCCCGGGCACGGATGGGTCTGTGCGTGTTGACGCGAGTTATTCCGCGCGCGTTGCAGCTTTGGGTCACACGTGCGTGCCCGCGACCGAAGCGCGGGCTGAGTGTGGCGTGTCAACGTTCAGCAGGATCTTGGCTTTTTTTTTTTTTTTTTTTTCTTAAAGTCTGTGCTTCTCCACTTACTGTGTGAAGCGGGCCTCATATTTGATTCACAAACCGTGACTCAGAACGACACAGGGTGGCACCTTCCCCTGGAAACAGCTCGTCCCGGCTCCGCCTCGCGAGTGGGATCAAAGACTTGTCAGCCTGCCGATACTGTGCCAGCCTCCGGGTGTCCCGGCCCGTCCCACGCCCGCTGGCGTCACCGATGAGCAATCTAACTGCGGAACGTCCGCAGGCTGCGGCGGCTCAGGACGGATGCCTCGGGCCCTCCTCCCGTTTCTACTCAATGCCTTATTTTCCTAGGGTTTTGCCGTTGGGTCTGTGCCCACAGGCCTCTGCTCTTTTGTGAGGCTATTTCGACGGGTGCCCCGGAGCAGACCGCGTGAAGAGAGATGTGCGTGTCCCAGGCCACAAGAGGCGCCGCGGGCACGCTGGCCTTGGCCACTTCCCCCCCTCCCCCGGGCTGATGACAAGGCTACACACAAGGGTCAGAGGCCTGCCCTTGCCGGCAGGTGGGCGTCTTCGAAGGCCTGGCGCCCCTCCCCCAGGGGCCACGTTCTCCCCGCCCCGCCTGCAGACGGAGGGTTCCTGCCTTCTAAGAGCGGGCCGGCTCCCAGGGTCCCAGCCACAGCTTCCCGATGTGCTGCTTTCGGCCCCAGCTCTGCTCTGCATCCCCCAGAGTCCCCACGGAACTGCAAACCGGGTTGGGGACAGGCCGGGGGTGCCGGGGGCTTGGGGGGCAGGGAGGTGAGCTCAGTCCCACCTGAGCCTTGGGCCACATGGCCTGGCAGGGGACAGGCTGCTCCCACAAGCAGTTGCCAGGAGTGATTTCTCTGGAACTCAGCCTTCCTCCTTGCAGGGCCCCGGGCTGGGAAGAGCGTGTGGCCGAGGTACTGGCAGAGTGGAGTCTCCTCGGCCCCCACCGTGGGGCTCGCAGCCCCGACCTGTGTGTCTGCTGCAGGACGGATCACGGGCCTGCGGCAGGTATGTGGCGGGCCTCTGGCCGCCTCTGCCCACCCTGTGGGCCCCTCCTGGCCTCCGAACACAATCAAGGAGCATCGTCCCTTCCGTGGGCCACCCGGCTCCGCCAACCTGGACCAGGGCCCGGCTCCCCTGAGGCTGGGAGCCTGGCTTCTCCTGCCGTCTAGGCCGCAGAAGTGCGTGCAGTCCCTGGGCAGACTGAGACCATGCCTGTGGGGTCACAGGGTCGCCCGCCTGTGGGAAACCGAGACCCCGGCCCCTGCACGGAGCGCACACCTGGGGGGGGCCCACCTGTGGTCCCGCTGATGGCGAGGCCGGACCAAACCCCCCGAATGCCCTGAGTCGGTCAGTGTCTCCTACCTGCTGCCTCCTGGCGGGTCCTGCGTGGTGGGCGTCCTGCCGGGGCCCAGGCCCCCTCTGGGCCTGCCACCTGCCTTCTGGAAGGAGCAGTGGGGGAGGGTTCAGAGGGGCAATCAGCACATGGGCCTCGGTGCCGGGCACCGTGTGGACAGAGCCCTGGGGGGGGGGGGTCTCCCTGCCCATACCTCACGGGGGTCGTCCAGGAAGAGGACGGGGCTGTACCCGGGCGGGGGGGGCCCAAGGCAGACGTCCGAGAACCGGGCACAACCTTGTTCCACTCGCCTGCAGTCCTTAGGACAGTGGGGCTCGCATCCCCGGGCTTCTCCTGGAAGGTGAAGGACAGAACATCCCTCAAACAGCACAAAGCTAAGATGGGAAAGAACCTGTCACATGGCCCCTGACGCAAAGCTTCTGTAGCTCGGACGGCCGGGGCACTGGCCGTGTGGCTGGGGGGACGGGAGGGGGCACAGCCTGCTCTACACCACGCAGTCTCCCTGTGGGTATATTTTGGGGCCCCTGGCCTCTTGACGCCCCCTCACCTGGGGTCCACCCTGAGAGCCCTGCAGGCTGGTGCCCTGGGGCTAGGAGGGTCTCCTGCCACACAGCCCGTTGCCTGAGGCCCTGGGCGCCAGGTCAGGACCCGGAGAAGGACATTTCTACGTCATGGCTGCATGCTAAGGTGATGTCAGACCAGGTCCAGGAAGAGTGTAGAACATGGGGGCCGCTGGCAGCCACCAGCCCCCACAAGGGGCGAGAGCCCCCCAGGAGACCCCCAAATCCTCCAGGCTGGGCTGGGCCCTGCAGGAGGTACCCCCACCGTCGACCCTGTCCATCCTGGCTTTCCCTACTCCTCCCCTCCCGGTGTCCTGAGGTGGGACGGGGCGTCTCCTGACAGTCCCCTCCCCAGGCTCCACCGCACTAGACAATGGACCTACAGCCCTGGCTGTCCCCTCCTTCTGTCCCTTGCACAGAAAACTGGCTGCTGAGACGGGGTCGTGAGGTTGGTGAGGGCCACCGGCACTGTCCCAGACACGAGTGCATTGGGACCCGTTATCCTGTGGGGGCTGGGCTCCCAGCTCTCCTGACTGACCTCTGTCCTGAGGTCCCTGCCGGCTCTCACACAGGGAGAAGCCACCAGGCTTCTGGTCGAACCACAGGGAGGGGGCTGGATGGGGCCGTGGGGACAGCTGGAGGTGGACAAGGCAGGCTGGACGCTCCCGCCAATGGGGGGAGCTCAGTGGGTGGAGGGCATCTCTCATCCGTGCCCTGGATGGGGCCCAGGGGCCGTAGGCATTAAGTCCCCTTCCCTGGAGCCCAACTTCTGCAGGGAGAGATGCCTACGGGCCCCAGAAGTATTTCCAAATTACAGGTAGGGAATTATTTCTCTCAGAGGGGTCTTAATGTCATCATTATGGTGCATTATAAAAAGTAAAGTCTTTCCTTCTGCAAGGACATTCTTTAACTCAAGTCCTTCTCTCCATTAGCTTTTGCTGTCCCCACACTATTTATGTCCTGGGCAACGACTGTGAACCGCGTTGCTGACGGCATGATTTCTGTTTCTGAGCGCAGCGACAGTTTCCAGCGGGCCTGAGAGGAACCAGTTGTCTGTTATCGACGCCTCCGGCCAACGAAGGCCCCGGCTCTGTGTCCTAATACCCCTGCCAAGGTGACCGTGCAGGAGTGGGTCCCCAGCGCCCGCCTCCGACAGCAGCGGCGTCAGACCGACCTGAAATGTGCCAGTTTCCCTGGGCGGGGGTGGCCGGGGGACGTGGGCACGGGGCCCGGAGCACGTCGCCTCCCTGGGCTCAGGGGCCCAACGACCACGGCACCCGACGCACCGACCCGGCACCAAGCAGCTGCCCGTGGATCCTCACAGGACTCCCAGGGCCTGTCAGGGCTGGGGCTCTGTGGTCACAGCCCCGTGGTGAGGAGCCCCGGGCCCAGAGAGCGCTGCAGTGCTGGCCTCCCCGCCTGCCCACTAACACCACGTCACCCAACGTGGCTGGTAGGCGCGTGGAGACCAAGTTCGGTTCAGCCACAGGCTTGACATTCTCCGTCACCTCCTGCCATTCATCGTCCCCGGACGAGAAGCGGCTCCGAGACCCCTTTTGGTCGAAAGCCAGAGAAACCCAACACCAACGGGCTTAAACCAAAGCGGTGGCACGTCCGCGGTGCGAGGAGGGGTCCCCGAGATTGGGCCGCTCGGGGCCAGGAGACCTCTGGGTGCCGAGGCCCCTTCCCCACATAGTGCCACGTGGAACTTGTGCACCTGACCACCCCCTGTCCTCGGGCCATCCCCGAGTCTCAGATGTGACGCCGCCTTCCCAGAACTGGGGCTCAGCCTGCAGCCGCTGCTCCTGTCCTGTGCCCCCCGAATTCAGCCCCAGCTCTTCCCGCTAGAGCTGCTCTCGCGGGGCTCCTGGGCTGATCACAACGCTGTCACTGCAGCCTGGCCGTGCTCGGGCCCCGCGCGTCGGCCCCTCTTTTTGCACACGGCCCGGTGGCCTCCTTTGCCTCCGTGTCTCAGCTGGACCGTGGCTTCCCAGGTCGTGCGTCCAAGCGGTGCCTCAGCTTGTCTCTGCCCTGCATGTGCGATGTCCCAAAAGGTCAGGCCTCCTGCCGTCCCCAGCCACCCCGCCCGTGTGTGGACCGCAGCACAGGGCGTTTGTGGGGTGGGTGGTGTCCCGGCCAGGCCAGAAGCCTCCTATGCAGCTTGTGCCCCAGCCCATGGTGGAAGGTCAGGGAGAGACCTCGTGGACCCTGCTTGGCCACTGAAAGAGAACAGGGCTCTCTGGTCGGCTTAGGAGTTTAAAATCCACTTAGAAGTGTGTCCTCTCAGAGCGCCCTCTATCCCGGAGCAGGGGGGCCCGCAGCCCAGGGCTCCACAGGGTTTGTTGAGAATCTGGGTTTCCCACAACGGGGGGCCGCTGTCCTCAGCCCTAACATCGGTGCACCTTGCCTGGGCACCAGTGGCTGCAGCTGACCCCCACCCCCCACCTCCACTGCTGGAGGCCGGTCTCTTTTCTCCCCCGTCCGTGCCCCTTTGGGTGGGGGCCTTGCTCCCCGTGGGGGTGTCCACCACATTCGTCCAGCTCCCGCCTCCTCGGGTCAGTCACCCACCTCCGCTCCCTGCGGACACCTGCACGTGCTGCCCCCCAGACCCAATTCCTACCCCAACTCCGGCTCGCTCGACCAGAAACGTGGACGACATCACCGATGTCCCCCCGTCCTGGTGTCCCCTCAGCCGCCATCACAGGGCTCAGCCTCACACCTAGCACAGGGACTCACCACTGGGTGAGACACCCCCCCCCCCCGACCCCAGCCCCAAACTCCCACTGACCTCCTCCTGCGTCCTGAGCACATGCCATGCCCTGTGGCCACAGGACTTCCGGGGCCAGCCGCACTGGCTACTCCTCACGTCTTGTCCTAGCTCACGACCGGGCCGCCACACTGAGCCTCTGGACGCTTGGCCCCTCTGGCCTCTGCTCACGCCCTGCCCCCGGGGTACTGCTGCAGGTGTCGTGTCCCGGTGGCCCTGGCCCTGCCACCATCCATCTTGCTGTCACGGGGTGGCCATGTGCACCCCCAACACTCACCCCCTCCTGCGGCCCCTTCCTCACCTTGTCTGCCCTGTTGGCAGAGCAGATCCCCCTTCCCGGCCGCGCTCCTGGCCGGAGCCCCCACCCTCCGAGAGAGCCGCCTCACCACGCACCAGTCTCAGGGGACCCATTGTTCTCCTCAGCCTGGGGACAATGTGGGGACAGCGTTCTGGGGCGAGGGTCCCGCCCTGGCCTGCAGGGGCCCTTGGAGCTGGTCCTGGCCTCTCTAGGGGGGCACTGGCCAGCCTGGCTGACCCTCGAGGCAGGGCCCCTGCCCAGAGATGCTGACCCCAGCTCCCAGGAGTTATTTCCGAGGCCTCTATGTCGATTTTAATCATCAGCAAGATAAAGGTCACTGCTGCGTCCGGGGGGGCGGGTGGGGGGCGACTGGTAACGGGAGGCTGCACCGCGGGGAGATCGGCGCTTGACCTCTCTGGGAGGAAATGTCGATTAATTATCTTTTTACAGCCAACTCAATTAGACTCCCTAATCACCTGTGTAGGACGCGGAGACAAAGGCGGAGCGCGGCCCGAGTAAACAAGGCTGCGCAGGCCGGGCCGTGACCGTCAAACGGCCGCTGGGGGGCCCCGGGCGGAGAGCCAGCCACAGGCTGGAATGTTTTCTTCATTTATATGAAGAAAAAAATAAAATGTTATCGGCCCTGAGGGGCCGAGAGCCGTCTCACGTGGAGGTGACCAGACACACCGCGTTAGTATTTAGGGCAGAGGCTCAACCGGCCAAGGAGCTGCTACCTTCCAAAGGCAGAGCGGCCTGTTCGGCGAGGACTGGCGGGGCCGGGGTCTCCAAGGCCCAGAGGGCGAGGAGGCAGCGTGAGTGCTGGGCAGGGCTGGCGGGGGCACCCTTGGGCCCCTTCTTGGACGGCCCGGTCTCCAGACGAGGGCTCCCTCGAGGCCGCGACGCCCACCACCCCCCCGCCCACCACTCGGTTTGTCCAGTGGGCGCCCGGGCCCGAGGCGAGGGCTGGCCCGACGTGACCACGGGGCAGGACCTTCCAGGTGCTTCTGCTCCACCTCGACCGGATGTGTCCGCACGGTCTGCACCCAGCATGGAGGCGCCCTGGGGACCAGCCCAGAAACAGGGGTCCCCGTGTGGGGTGTCTCAGGCCCCATCTGGGCTGCAGGATGGAGGCCCCCCGTCTGCGGGCAGGGTTTGGTTCAGGTTTCTATCCAGAGGTTTTCGAATCCATGAGTTTCCCAAGGGGCCCGTGTGAGAGCCAGGCCTGCAGGCAGCTCATGGCCGGGCCTGGCCGGGCAGGTGTTTAGAAGCCCCGTGCCCTGTGGTGGCTGCGGTGGACCAGGACCCCGGTCCCTCGGGCTGAGCTCGGCAGGGCCGGTGTCTGGGGCCACAGCACCGTTCCTGACGAGGAACCTGGTGCCCGCCTTCCCTCCCTTTACTGAAGCGTAGAAAATGGATTTGACACAAAGCCACGGTCCCCGTTGGCCCATGTCCTTTCTGGATGCTCAGACTCATTGCCCCGTCCCTCTCCTACACGTGTGTCCTTCCGAAGGGGGCTGTGTGTGCGCTCCGCAAAGTGGTTAAAGCCTCCTCCTTCCAGAAATGCCAAGACACTTCCTGCGACCCCGAGGGCATGCGTTACCTCCAGCCTCGGCTCCTGGGCTCGGTTGTGCTGGAATCGCAAAAAGGACTCGAAAGGGGCCGGGACTCTGTGGTCAAACCCGCAGGAAGGGGGGGAGGCACTGATTTGGGGTTCTTCCTGAGCCTGTCTCTGATGTCTCCCCATCCTTGACTCCGGGAGCCTCCGGCAGCCAGGCTGTTTGTGCCTGGCTGGGCAGAGCGAGGCCAGGCTGCCCCCGAGGTGACCAACGGGGACACCAGCCCTACGGGGCTAGGCAGGCAGCCTGACACCACACAGGGCTCCCCCGAGGGGTCCCCTGCTCATCCAGTGGGAAAGCAGCAGAGGAGCGGCCCTGGGGACGTGGGGTCTGGACACCGCGGCTGACCTCCAGCTTGGCTCCTGCGCAGGTATCAGCCGGGAGGCTGTGCCCGGGGCTGTCTTCTTGGGCGACACACGCGGCAGTCCTGGGGGCTCTCGGGACAGACCTGGGCAGAGGCCTCGGGGCCCACGAACGGGCCTGGAGCGTGACAGCTCTCCAACGGAGGGGGCCGCCTGCAGGTGCGGACAGCGGCAGGACAGGCCGGGACAGTGGCTTGGGGCTCCCGGCCAGTCCGGGGTCTCTGGGGTCTCTGGACCCCAAAGCTCGCCTCCCACGAGGGCTGGAGTTGGCCTCGGGCCGGGGTTGTGCCGATCCCAGCAAGACAGAACTCATGGCCCCGTGTTCTTTCTGGGAGGGATGAAAGGAGGTTTGTTGTGTCTCTAGGAGCTGCCGTCGGGGGAGATGCGCCGTGGGCAGCAGCCTTTACTAGGAGAAGGAAGCTGGTCCTGAGGCTTCCAGAAAGGCCTCGAGGGGCCTGCGGCCCACCAGCGGAGCGTGCTGTGAGGGGCTGGGCACTAAGGAGCCGGCCGTGACCAGGGGTGCGGGCACACGCTTACACACACCCCCCACACGGGAGATGTGCACACAGATGCACACGGTGCCACACAAGGGTGCTTACACACGCAGGCCCACGCTCAGCACACGCCTGGCCCACGGGCCCTCAGTCCCAGGCTGACCCTCGGCCAATTCCCACACCTACATGTCTGGCTGGCCATGGGCAGCTCCTCGGGGTGGTGCTCCCTGTCCCCACACTGCCCTGCCATGGGGCCTGGGCCAGGCCTGCCCCACGCCCACCACCGCCCAGGAGCAGAGACTCCAGCAGACCCCTCCCCAGAAACTTGGCCAGGGGACCCTGGACAGGTCAGAGAGCAGGGTGCCGGCCTGGCCTCCTGCCCTCCTTGAATCCCCTGCCTGAAGTAGGTCCTGGATCCCAGGGGCTGCACCCTGTCCCAGGAGAAACCCCCAGCCCCACCAGCTCATGCAGGGGCCTGACACCCACTCCCAGGGGACAGAGGCCCGTAGGCAGCATTGTGGTGACCAGAAGGCCACAGGCTCTGTGACGTGGAGGGGGGGCAGATACAGTGGCATAAACCGCCCCAGGAGGGCCCCCGGGGCCAGGCTTCTGGCAAGCAGGGCTCTGACCACAGGAGACTGGGAACCCCTGCCAGCACGTCCCAGCAGGGGCCCCAGCGCAGGCTGCACAGGGGCAGCTGGCGAGGTGGGACACGTCCCCTCCCCTCTGTGGCTCAACTGTCAGAGGCTAAGCCTGAGGCAGACGAAGACACAGACGAAGTCTTCCGTCCCTGGCCGGCCTGGTGGCCCTAAGCGGTCTGGGGCCTGTCCCTAGGCCACAGGGAAGGGCGCCCACCCCGGCCCACCCTGCCCTGGGGTAGGGCATCCTCACTGCCAGTGTCAGCATGGAGACCCCTTCGGGGGGACAGACCTCCGAGGCCGCGGTCAGGGGCAAAGAGAAATCCAAGCTGGTTCTGGGTTGCCGAAGGCACATCCAGTGCCTTCTAGAGCCGTGTTCGCAGCCGCCCCCCCCCCCCAGGGACATCCATGCGGGCGCAAGCTGGCCACCACGCGAGATCTCGGCACCTGACGCAAGCCCAGGCCAGCCTCCCTCCCTCCTTTCTCTCCGGGGCCCCCCGGAGATCTGCTGTTAGGGGTCCCGGAGGTGCTCCTGGGGCTCCTGCCCTGTGGCTGTGCCCACGCAGCGCCAGGACCCATGAGCGGCAGGTGGAGAGGTGCTGGGGAGGGTGGCCAAGGCTGTGGGAGGGGCTCACTCCGCGGGCTGTGGTCTCAGATCGCGTGGCCCCCCCACCCCCGGGGTTGCTTGGTTTCAGACGGACGCAGCCCCTGACGAGCAAGTGTATCCCCTGCTCACGGCATTGCCTGGAGGCACCATAGGATTTTCCTGTACTTGTCTGGGACGAGCCCCCCCCCCCCCCACCCCAGGATTCCTCCACAGGAAATTCACGGCACAGATTTCCCTTTAAAAGCAAGGATCTTTCATGGTAGCTACGCTGCCATAATTAACCATAGACAATTAATATTAAAATGCGTTACCTCCCCCCTCCCCCCCCAAGGCAATGAAATTCCCAGAAGTTCTCTGCTATACATTGCGCCGCTTATCGGCAAGACTGCATTAGCAGCAAAGGGCACCTTGATTTTTAAAATCATCTTACAATTAGGGATGATTCTTCGCAGACCGCATCTGATGAATGCTCGGAACCATGTGTTCAACAAATGGAAAAGAGGGACCACTCAGATCAGTTGGAAACATTTCCTGGGAGGGTTTTGTGCATTTCACACACACACACGCACGCGCGCGCGCGCATGCAACGTGAGGTTCTCGCCCTCCTAGGGCTTTATCGGGTTCCCAAATCCAATTTACGGGGATTGTCTGGGCCGAGTGGCCCGCCTGCCAGTGTCCCTGCAGCCACTCTCGGCACCTGCGGCAGGACTCCGAGGGCTCACACTGCCAGGGGGCGAGCGGACGCCCCCCTGACGCGATCAGCACAAAAGGGCATCCCGCTTAAGGCCGAGGGCGGGAACTACAGAAGGTTAAGCGTCTAAATATAAAAATCTCTGTGAACCGAACATCATTATCAGCTTTGTTGCTACCGCGTGGGGGCTGCAACGTCACCAAAGGCTGCGGGAAGCCTGGCGCCGGTCCACGCCTATGAAATCGTCTTTTCTTCTCAACGGAAAGCAAAGTGCTCGGAAGTTAAAAACCATGAGGCGGCTGACGTAGTCGCATCAAAGGGAGAAGAGGGTCCTGAGCCCCGCGTGGCGACACGGGGCCTCCGGGAAGTACTTTCTCTGCTCGTTTTACTTATTCGTGCGACGAGAAAGCAGGCGTTTGGAGGCTTTCTGTCCTGAACCGCCCGTGGCAGGGGTGAGGAGGAAGCCGAGAAGCCGGTCCCGGGGGGCGTGCGCGAGGCCGCGCTGGAAGGTGCCAGCTGAGCCCGCCACGGGGCCGCCGCGCCCCGGCGCCCTCGTCAGCGCCCGCCGCCGTGGGGCCCCGTCTCCGCCACTCCCTGCCGGTCTCGCGGAAGGAGCGTCTTCGCCTCCAGCCCCGGTTTTACGAAGCCCGTTCGTCACTGCCTCACAGTCCCGTGGCGGGGCCGGGGCGTGAGGGCGAGGGCTACGGGGGCGCGGCGCGCGTAGGACACCCTTCCTGCAAAGGGCTGCAGAGGGAGGGCACCCGCCTCCCGCTTCCCCGTCAGCCCCCGGAGGCGGCGGAGGCCTTGGCTGCCGGTGGGTTTGCTCACGCGGCGTCCCGACTGTCAGGCAAAGGTGCCGGTCGACGGAAACGGCCACCCTCCCCCGGTTCTCCGGCCACAGAGCCTGGTCTTGGCCGGCACACTGCGTCCCTCGTCTCCTCGAGGCCTGGCGCGGTCACGTCACCAAGTTCTGGCCGACGACGTGGAAGCAACGGCACGTTCTTAGAAGGGACGCGGCTTAAAAGGGAGGGCCCTGGCTCCTCATGCTTCCCCCTCCCAGCTGCCGGGAACAGGGGGCATGACGACGGGCGCCTGTGCAGCCTTCTAGGGCCACGCGATGACGCAGGAAGGGCGACGGAGCAGCGGCATAGGAAACAGAAACAGGGGCCCCGGTGACCATGGGGGACGGCACCCCAGCCTCTGAACATCCACACGAGAAGCGAACCTCAATGGAGTTGAAGCCGCCGCTGTGCTGTCGGAAGGGGGCTCGAGAGTGAGCTCAGGAGCAGGGACCCGGAGGCGGGGCTGCTCTGAGAACACGGAGGTTCGCTCCGTGTTCCCTGTATGCGAGGGGGCTGCCACACGACGGCACAATTTTGCTTTCTTTCGAATAACGCTCAGAATAAGTTGAGGCTGTCTGTCCCCAGAGAGTCACAGAATGAGCCGCTTTGGTTAAAACAACAACAAAGACTTCCTTCTTTCCCGCCCAAGCAGCTCCGTGTCCTGGCCGTTTCCGGTTTTCCCCACTCCCACGCGGGTCTCGGGTACCGCCCGGCCGCCCCGCAGCTGCCGCCTCCCGGACCCCACAGAGCGAGCTCCCCTGGTCAAGCTGTGATTATCTGGGATTTTCTCGCTCACGGCCGACTCCTATCCTACCTGCGGCAGCAAATTTGCACTGACTTCATTTCCTGTTTGCAGACGGCCGGCCAGTGTGTCCATGACCCAGGGCCACCCCGGGCCGGCTCGTCCGAGGGCTTGGGCCCCCGTGGGGCGAGGGGTGCTCCGGGGCAGCTGAGCGGGCAGGACGCAGTGGCAGTGTCCTGCAGAGAGGCTCGGGCGACCCCTCCTGACCCAGGTGTGTGTGTCCCTGGCGCCCCACCCTGTGAAGGGACGGGAGGGGGTCACGAAGGGGTTGGCGGTCCTGGGAGCAGATGCCGCTCACCATCGCTTTACAGAAGAGGAGACAGGTGTGGAGAGGCTCGGCCAAAAAGCGGCAGAGAAGCAGCCACCTCCCGGGTCAGCCCCCAGGGCACCTGGCAAAGGACCCGGGGCCTCGGGTCCAGGTGCAGAGCTCGAGCGGTTCTCATAGGACCCAAGGCGTGTTCCCCTTGGTCTCCCCAAAGGTGATTCTCTACGGCTCCACGCCCGTGTCCTAGCAAAGCCGGAAACGTCTCTGAGCATGTCGGCAGCCGGACACCAGCCCCGTGAGCACAGGGTGAGGCCCGCTCCCGAGCGGCGAGCACCCCAAACCCGCACAGCGGGCTGGGCCCGGGCCACCCACACCAAACACCCGGCCGCGGACGTGGGCCCCCCTTTCCGGGCCAGGTTTCCACGGAGACCTCATCACAGGCTCTGAAATCCCTGCCGGTGGAAGGTGTGGCGCCCAGAGGGTGTTTTTACGCAGAAACATGAGACCTACTCTGCCCTTTGGCGTAAAGTTGCTTCTATAAACCGAGTGGGAAGCAGACGAGGGGTTGTGGCCAGCCCCCCCGGGCCTCCCCCCACGAGCCTCGGGGCCCCCGCCGGCCGCTGGGGTGTGAGGCGCCCCCACACAGAGGGCCCGGCCCGGGCCCTGGTGCAGAACACTAGTCCCCCCGTTCTGCTGTGACCTGGGAGCACCCCCTGCGGCATCCAGGGCTGGGGTCCTGATGGGGGACCGGCCCCTCTTCAAGGGCTAAGGAGAACGTGAAGGTCCCCGCGGCTAACATGTGCGTGAACTTGCCCGGTGGGGACCCCGGAGTCCCGCTGATGACCGTGCCCTGGTCCACAGGACCTGATGCAGCTGCTTCCCGTGGCGAGGGGACCAGGCGGGACCCACAGTCACACTCGCTGGGACGCCTCCGGTAACGCACATGCTCCCCCCATTAGGACGTAAGCGGTGGGGCTGCATCAGCTTGTGTGGGACCCGGGGTCCCCGGACACGGTGAGCTGCAGAGATTAAACTCTGATTTACCTCCGGAGCTCCAGTGCTCTGCTTCCGGCAGTGGTTCAGAGGACTCCATGGAGAAGCCGGGCCAGGCATCCACGGCAGCAGCTGTCAGGCACCAGGAGCCGTGGGGCCAGGTGCATGTGGAGTTGCTGTGTGCTCCGGGCAGAGGCGGAACCAGCCGGAAAACCAGGCAAACGCTGGCGACCGTTAGGTCTACAGACGCCTGTCCCGGGCGGGTGGGGGCTGTCACGAGGGCGCGCTCCCGTCCAGCCACAGACCTCCTGGCGACAGTGGCCGAGGCAAACCGCCAAGGTCTGACAGATGCAGAAACAGGCCCGAGGCCCTCAGCCCAGGGGCCACACTGCACCGCCAGGCTCTTGTGAATGAACAAGACAGCCGGCAGTGACCAGATGTGCATGTGGCGAGGGCAGGACGGCCGCCATGGCGGTCCCCGGGCTGCCGTGCCCCAGCCCCACCACGGGCTCTGGGCTCACACAGTAAGAACGTGCACCCGAGGGGTCTGGTGCCCAGGGCGGTAGCTCCCAGCCTGCCTTGTAACCCACAGCAATGGCGACCGGCCTGCTCGGGTCTGGGCACTGCCTTCCTGGGACGTTCTGTCCCCTCCAGGGCCACTGTGCCTGAGTTCTCAAGGGTCAACTTTATTTTCCCCCTGCCCAGGTTCTGAGGCGCCCGCCATCAGCCCACACACCCCGAAGCACTCACGTAAGCTACCGCCAACCAGCTGGTCAGCTCCACTCACCGGGAGGGCCACCGGGGATGTCCCTCTGGCCTCGAGATGTGTCTGATGCCGCTGCTGGCTCCCGGTCTCCCCCGGGGAGCAGTGGATCTCCTCTGGCACTTTCCAGGGCAGCTCTGGGCTCCAAGGCCCCGGACTTGGGGCTCCACAGAGGATAGGCGATGCACTCAAAGCCACTGCAAAGGGGACAGGTGCGACTGGGCTTTGCCGGACGCCAAGCTGAGAGGGACACCTGGCTGTGGGGGACACGGTGGCTTAAGGGTCCTTCCAGGGAGGAGGGGACGAGGCGACCACTCGGAGACTAACGTGGTGGGAAGCAGGGAACGGTGGGGGGGGGGGGGACGGTCTGTCCGGGACCACTGGAACCACGCCGCAGCCCCAGCCCACCTTCCCCTGGCCCTCTGCCTTCGCTCCTGCTCCACTAGACAGAGCGTGTCGTGTCTGGTGGTCACTACTGTGTCCCCAGTGCCCTCAGAGTCCTTGGTGTGGGAGCCACGTGCGGACGGGCCCGGGTCGAGTAGTTCTGGGCCATTCCTCCTTGTCTCCCACCCCACACGGGCGTCCGGGGTCGCCCATACTCACAACGGGGTCTGGAAGGGTGTCTCCGGGTTGTCCTTGTCCACTTTGAAAAAGCTGACCTCTGAGTAGGCTGGAAGCTGCACGTACCTGACGCCAGCCGAGATCTTCAAAACCCGGCCATCCTCGCCTTGGGAAGGACAGAGAAGCAGGCTGAGCCAGGGAGGGACAGAAGAACCCGGGTCTCTCCCTCCCTGGTCCTGGGCCGGGCACCATGAGGACCGTTGTAGCAGACCCCCCACGCGGGCAGGGCTGGCAGAGGCCACGGCCGTATCCAGCTCGCGCTCCCTGCCCACCGTCCCGGCTCCTCTGCCCCCCTGGCCCTCAGCTGAGCCGTCCACGCTGCCCGGCACCGCCACCCCTCACTGGGGATCCCGGGCCTCAGGGCACCTGGCTGTGCCTCTGGCTGGGGGGCTCTCCTTGATGGCCAGCCTCAGGGTTTCACCTGCTCAGGGGCGGGGGGTTGCCCTGGCCGAGAGCAGTCACACCGGAGGCTTGTCTTCACCGCGGTTCCACCTCCAGGGAGACATCGCTGCTTGTGGCCCAGCCCCCACCTCGACCTGGGGGATGGCTCCACCCCCCTGGTCTACACTCCCGGGGCACTCGGCACAGGGCCTGGTCGCGTGGACTCTGAGCGGCGTCCGTGACGCCCGTCATTCAGCCCCCGTGGAAGAGGGGACAGAGCAGGACAGATACTGCAAGTACTTTGACTTGGAAGGAGGGGAGTGGAGGGCGGAGTCGAGGATCACATCCCAGTATGGTCTCATCGGCCTCCGCTCTTGTCACATGATGGGGCACCCGGGACCAATATACGCTCCTACCTGAAGCAACCAAAAACGCAGACAAAATATAATGATAACATGATGGTTTTCAAGATCCAAGGACAGTGGTCCCTGAGACGGGAAACAAAGGGTGTGGAGCCCATAACTGCCCAGGTCACTGCCTTGAGAGAAGGTGGACCGGGTACAGGGAGAGGGACTGGCAACCCCAGGAACCCCCTCAGTGAGGACACAGGGCTGAAGGGGGAGGGGGGGAGGACAGGCACATAGCAGGAGTCCTGGAGTCCAGAAGGCAGAGGAACAGAGAAGCGTGTGGGGCCTCTGGGTGCACAGCAGAGCACAGGTTGGTGCACCAAGTGCAAGGAAATGTCCCCAGGCCAGGAAAAGACCCAGGAAAAGACAGGGCGGGAGGCTCTGGGCTCACATGGGACAGGAGCGGTGCTCATTCCCATTGGCCAGGCTGGGAGACCCGGACGTCATGGCACACTGGGCAGGGTTCTCAGAAGGTCTTGCTTCCGCAGTGGGGATGACGGGTCTCAGCTGGAGCTCTCCACCACACCTAACACTTCATAAAGGCAAAACCTGAAAGGATCGAACGATCTCCAAGGAAGCCAACTGTACCCCAGGAAAAAGGCCAAGAGTACTTATGGGAACACAGAAATATCCAGCCTCCAAATGGTACGTTTTCAACGTCTGGCGCCCAGTCAAAGATGACCAGGCGAAGAATGGCGAAAAGTATGGTCCATAATGAGGAGGGAACACCGTCAAATGAAACCAACCCAGAACTGACCCAGATGTTAGAATTAGCAGGAAAGGACACTTTTTCAAAGTCATTACTATAACTGGACTCCGTGCATTCAAAAGATAAGTAGAGACACTGAAGATATAAAAAGAACAAAGTTGAACTCCTAGAAATAAAAACTATTAGATAAAAAATACACTGTATGTGATCAATGGCCGATTAGACATTGCAAAAAAAAAAAAAAAAAAGATTCATGAACTTGAAAACATAGCTACAGAAACGACCCAAAATGAAATACCAAGAGGAAAAAGGAAAAAAGAAAAAATAAATAAAAAAGGAAGGTAAAGAAAAAGAGGGGAGAAAGAGGGAAGGGGAAAAAGAATCTATGAACAGTGAGGCGACTTGAAATGGCCTAATATTATATGGGTAATGGAGCCTCTAAAAGAGGGGAAGAAAAAGCAGTGATGGAAAATTATTTGAGGAAATAAAGGCTGAAAAATCCCAAAATTTGATGAAAACTATAAACCCACAGACGCAAGAAAATCAATAGACCCAAGCACAAGAAACATGAAGAAAATTACACCATGTCACTTCAAAAATAAAACTGCTCAGGGCGCCTGGGTGGCTCACTTGGTTAAGCGTCCGACTTTGGCTCAGGTCACGATCCTGCAGTTCGTGAGTTCGAGCCCTGCGTCGGGCTCTGTGCCAACGGCTCAGAGCCTGGAGCCTGCTTCGGATTCTGTGTCTCCCTCTCTCTCTGCCCCTCCCCCTGCTTGCAACTCTGTTTCTCTGTCTCTCTGTCTCTCTCTCAAAAATAAACATTAAAAAATGTTAACAAAAATAAAAAATAAAACTGCTCAAACCAGTGATAAAGAGAAAATCTTACACTACCTCACACCTGTCAGAATGGCTAACATTAACAACTCAGGCAACAACAGATGTTGGCGAGGATGTGGAGAAACGGGAACCCTCTTGCACTGTTCGTGGGAATGCGAACTGGTGCAGCCACTCTGGAAAACAGTACGGAGGTTCCTCAAATAATTAAAAATAGAACCGCCCTATGACCCAGCAATTGCACTACTAGGCATTTATCCAAGGGATACAGGTGTGCCGTTTCGAAGGGACACAGGCACCCCAATGTTTATAGCAGCCCTATCGACAATAGCCAAAGTATGGAAAGAGCCCAAATGTCCATCGACGGATGAATGGATCAAGAAGATGTGGTATATACATACAATGGAGTATTACTCAGCGATGACAAAGAATGAAATCTTGTCATTTGCAACAACTTGGATGCAACTAGAGGGTATTATGCTAAGCGAAATTAGAGAAAGACAAATATCATATGACTTCACTCTTATGAGTACTTTAAGACACAGATGAACATAAGGGAAGGGAAGCAAAAAGAATATAAAAACAGGGAGGGGGACAAAATATAAGAGACTCTTCAATATGGAGAATAAACAGAGGGTTGCTGGAGGGGTTGTGAGAGGGGTGATGGGCTAAATGGGTCAGGGGCACTAAGGAATCTACTCCTGAAATTATTGTCGCACTATACGCTAACCAATTTGGATGTAAATTTTTAAAAATAAATTAAATTTTAAAAAAAGACAGAAAATCTAAAAGCAGCCAGGGAAAAAGCAAGTTTGTACAGAGAAAACACAGATACAGATGACAGCTATGTCTGTTTCTCTTTGGAAACAGCATAGACAAGAAGTCAATGGAATAGCACCACTGTCCTGCTGGAGGGTAGACCAGAATTCTATACCTGGTGAAAATACCTATGAGAAATGAAAGCAAAAGCAAGATGTTTCCAGACATGTGAAAGTGGAAAGAATTAATTGCCAGAAAGCACATGGGACAACGAATGTTAAAGGCTAAGTCCTTCAGGCAGAAGAAAACGGTACCAGGTGGAAATCTGTATCTATAAGAAGGAATGGGGAGGACCAGAAAGGGTAACTACAGGGGCAAATTGATGAGATTTCCTTTTTTATTTGTTACGTATTCTTTGAAAGATAAACGACTGTTTATTGTTTTTTTTAATTAAAAAAAAATTTTTTTTAACGTTTATTTATTTTTGAGACAGAGAGAGACAGAGCATGAATGGGGGAGGGTCAGAGAGAGGGAGACACAGAATCTGAAACAGGCTCCAGGCTCCGAGCTGTCAGCACAGAGCCCGACGTGGGGCTCCAACTCACGGACTGCGAGATCATGACCTGAGCCGAAGTCGGTCGCTCAACTGACTGAGCCACCCAGGTGCCCCGATAAATGACTGCTTAAACAAAAGTAATAACAATGTATTACGAAGTGTATTAAACATATGAATGTAAAACATATAAAAAAATAGCATAAACATTGGGATTGCAGAAAAAGAAGTATATCCTATTGCAGAGTTCTTATGTTATATGTGAAGTAGTATGGTATCACTCCAAAGCAGGCTGTGATAAGTTAAAGATGTAAATTGTGGTCCTTAAAGCAACCCCTAGAACAAGAAAACAAGGAGTAAGAATTGATAAGCCAACAGAGGAGATAGGATGGACTCAGAAGCAATACTCAACCCACAAAAGGTAGGAATAGAGTGTAAAGAGGGAAAAAACCAGCCAGGGCAAATAGAAAACAGTAAAATGGTAAGTTTGAAACTGGTATATAAATAAATATATTAAATGTGAATGGAGTAAAAATTTCAATTAGAAGATAGATGTGGTTAGAACGAACTAAAAAGCAAGACCCAGATATATGTTGCCTACAGAAAGCACACTTTAAAGACTTAAGTAGGTGAAAAGTAAAAGGCTGGATAAAGATACTCCATGCTGATATTAGTTAAGAGAAAGCTGGGGTCACTATATTCATAGTCATATTCCTACTTCATAGGAAGTAGATGCCAGAGCAATGACTATGCTAGAGATGAAACAGGTAATTTTGGGGGCGCCTGGGTGGCTCAGTCAGTTAAGTGTCCGACTTCGGCTCAGGTCATGATCTCACTATTAGTGGGTTTGAGCCCCGTGTCGGGCCCTGTGCTGACAGCTCAGGGCCTGGAGCCTGCTTCGGATTCTGTTTCTTCCTCTCTCTGCCCCTCCCCCACTCGTGCTCTGTCTCTGTCTCTGTCTCTCTCAAAAATCAATAAACATTAAAAAAAGAAAAAGGTAATTTTGCAATGATAAGGGGTCAAGTAATTAAATGCCATAAAAATCCTAAATGTTTATGCACCTAATAACAGAGCTCCAAAATACATGTAGCAAAAAAATGATAGGAACGAAATCAGAAATAGACAATTGCCAATTATAATCACAGATTTCAATATACCACAGTCAGTAATTGACAGAACAAGTGGACAGAAAATCAGCAAAGATACGGTAAATCTGAAGGGCAGTAACAGTAAAATCCACTAGATTGATATTTATAGAAGATATTTATAGATATTTATTTACAGATTGATATTTCTTCTACCCAACAAGAGCAGAAATCATGCTCTTCTCAAAGTGTGCACGCAACATTTACCAAAACAGAACAAGTTCTGTGAAAAAAGTCTGGATACATTTAAAGGGATTCAAGATATACAAAGTGTGACTCTAACCACATGGAATTAAGTCAGAAGTCAATTACAGAAAGATCTGAAAAATCTCCAAATATTTGGAAATGAAACAACACACTTCTAAATAACTCACGTGGCAAAGGGAAAACCAAAAGAAATAAGGAAGCATTCTGAACTGAATGAAAATGAATACACAACATGTCAAAATTCTTGGGATGCAGCTAAAGCAGTACTAAGGGGGAAAGGTATAGCAAACTCTCATATTAGCACAGAAAGGTTTGAAATAAATGACCTTGGTTTCCATCTTAAAAACTAGAAAAAAGAGAGCGAATTAAACCCAAAGTAAGCAGAAGAAAGGAAATACTAAGATCATAATAGGAATTAATGAAACAGAAAACAGACAACAGTAGAGAAATCAATGAAATCAGAAGTTGACGGTTTATCAATGACGCTGATAATCTGTAGCCAACTAGTCAGGCAGGAAGAAGACACCAATAATCCACAGTAGGAACAAAAGAGGTGATATCAAGGCATTAAGTGGAGAATGAGGAAATATTAGGAACAAGCTTATGACAATAAATCTGACACCTTAGATGAACAAATATTCCTTCAAAGACGCAAAACACCCAAGTTTGTTAAAGAAGAAACATGGAACTTCGGGGCGCCTGGGTGGCTCAGTCGGTTGGGCGTCTGATTCTTGATTTCAGGTTAGGTCATGATCTCATGGTTCACGGGATCAAGCCCCAGTTGGGGCTCTGGGTTGACGGTGTGGAGCCTGCTTGGGATTCTCTCTCCCCATCTCTCTCTGCCCCTCCCCCACTGTCATGTGCTCTCTCAAAATACACTTAAAAAAATAAAAAGAAGAAACAGATAACCCCAATAACCATATATCTATTAAAGACATTGAATTAGTAATTAAAAGTCTTCCCACAAAGAAACTCCAGACCTCAATGGCCTTCATATTGAATTCTACCAAACATTTAAGAAATGAAATTATTCAACAAGACTCTTCCAGAAAATTGAAGAGGAAGTAATTTTCCCAGACTCATTCTACAAGGTCAGCATTACCCTGATATGAAAACCAGACAAAGATATTAAAAGAAAAAAAAATTCAGGGCACCTCGTGGGCTCAGTCAGGGGAGCATGTAACTCTTGATCTCAGGGGTGTAAGTTCAAGTCTCATGTTGAGTGTAGAGATTACTTAAAAACAAACCTTAACAAGGAAAATAAAAAAAAATTCAAGACCACGATCCTTCATGAAAAGATATGCAAAAACTCTAAACAAAATTTTAGTAAATGGACTGTCTAGATCATTCAAGGCCAGGAAAGAGCAGTCTTTCAACGAATAGTGATGGGACAACTAGACGTCCACACACAAAAGAATGTAGTTGGACCCCTGCCTCACACCACACAAAAAGATTAACTCTAAATGGATTATCGTCCTAATGTTTATTTATTTTTGAGAGAGACAGAGACGGAATGTGAGTGGGTTAGGGGCAGAGAGAGAGGGAGACACAGAATCTGAAGCAGGCTCCAGGCTCTGAGCTGTCAGCACAGAGCCCGACGCGGGGCTCGAACCCACAAACTGTGAGATCGTGACCTGAGCTGAAGTCGGACGCTCAACCGACTGAGCCACTCAGGCGCCCCTAAATGGATTATCATTCTAAATGCAAGAGCTAAAAATATAAAATTCTTAGAAGAAAATACGGGAGAAAATTTTCATGGCTCTGAGTTAAGCAGTCTTCTTAGATATGGAACCAACAGCATAACCAGCAAAAGAAAAAAGTATGAGTTGGACTTTACCAAAATGTAACACTTTTGTGTTCAAGGGACACCATCAAGAGACTGCAAGACAATCCATAAAATGGGAAAAAACATTTGCACATCAGATATTTAATAAGGGGACTTAGCTCCAGCATAAAGAACTCTTAAAAAAAATGTTTTATTGGGGCTCCTGAGTGGCTCAGTCAGTTAAGCATCTGATTCTTGGTTTCAGCTCAGGTCACGATCTCATGGTTTGAGAGTCTGAGTCCCTCATCAGGCTCTGTGCTGACAGTGTGGAGCCTGCTTGGGATTCTCCCTCCCACTCTCTCTCTGCCCCTTCCTGTTCTGTCTCTCTCAAAATAAATAAATAAATTTAAAAACAGTTTTGTTTATTTTTGAGAGTGTGTGAGTGGGGGAGGGGCAGAGAGAGAGGGACAGAGGATCTGAAGCGGTTCTGTGCTGACAGCAGAGAGCCCAACATGGGGCCTGATCCCACGGACCTGTGATATCATGAGCTGAGGCTCAAATCAATAGTCGGATACTTAACTGACTGAGCCACCCAGTCGCCCCCATAAAGAAGTCTTAATAACTCACAGTAAAAGGACAAGTTACCCGATTTTTTAAGTGGGCAATGAATAGGTATTTCTCCAAAGCAGATGTACGAATGGTCAATAAATACATGAAAAGATGCTCACATTCCTCCTTGCTAGGGATAATGCAAATCAGAACCACAAGGAGACACTGCTTCACACCCAGTAGGATGGCCATGACCCAAATGACACATGATGAGAAACGCTGGTCAGGGGGTCGAGCGCCTAGAGGCCTCAGTCATTGCCGGTGGGGACGTAAAATGTTGCAGCCGAAAGAAAGAAAACACATCCAGACTGGAAAGAAAGAAGTAAAATCGGATGTTTTTGTAGATGACGTGATCCTCTACATAGAAAATCCTAAGAAATCCTCAGAAAAAATAGCAGAACTAACAAGTGAGTCCAGCAAGGTCAAAGGATATCAGATCAATATTTAAATATGAATTGTAGTCTAGGGGCATCTGGGTGGCTCAGTCAGTTAAGTATCTGACTCCGGATTTCGGCTCAGGTCATGATCTCGAGGTTCCCGAGTTCAAGCCTGGCATTGGGCTCTCACTGTCAGCACACAGCCAGCTTTGGATCCTCTGTCCCCCTCTCTCTGTCTGCCCCTCCCCTGCTCATGCATTCTCTCTCTCAAAATAAACAAACATTAAAAAAAAAAAATCAATTGTAGTCTAGCAATTTCTGAAATGAAGATAAGAAAACAATTCCAGGGGCGCCTGGGTGGCTCAGTGGGTTGGGCGGCTGACTCTTGATTTCAGCTCAGGTCATGATCCCAGGGTCGTGGGATCTAGCCCCAAGTTAGCTCTGCACTGAGTATGGAGCCTGCCTGGGGCTCTCTCTCTGCCTCTCCCTCTGACCCTCCCCTGCTCGTGTGCCTTCTCTCTCTTTCTCTCTCAAATAAAATTAAAAAAAATTCCATTTACAATAGCATAAAAAGAACAAATATTACAAGCGTATTAGTAAACAAATTATAATTATAAATTAAGTAACCAGCAATAAGTTAGCATTTATTAATAAATTTAACAAAAGAAGTACAAGAGTTGGACACTAAAAATTACAAAGCTCTGGTGAGAGAAAGCAGAGGCATCAATAAACGGGGAGATGTTTCCCGCTGGTGACCTGGAGTGCTGTCAGCGGTGGTGCCTCCCGGCCAGAGTCCCTAACAACATCCCAGGAGGGTTTTTTTTTTTTTTTTCTTTTTTTGGCAGAAATTGACAAAGCTGATCCTAAAAAATTTATGTAAAATACAAAGTTCCCAGGATAACCAAAACAATTTTGAAAAAGAAAAACCAAATTGGAGGAATCTCCAATTTCCAAACTCACTATGGGGCTACAATAATCAGGACGGTGTGGTGGCACAGGGACAGACGCAGGAGCCAATGGAACGAAATAGAGAGTCTGGACATAAACCGTCATTCTTTTTTTTTTTTAATTTTTTTTTAACGTTTATTTATTTTTGAGACAGAGAGAGACAGAGCATGAACGGGGGAGGGGCAGAGAGAGAGGGAGACACAGAATCGGAAGCAGGCTCCAGGCTCTGAGCTGTCAGCACAGAGCCCAACGCAGGGTTCGAACTCACAGACCGTGAGATCATAACCTGAGCTGAAGTTGGATGCTTAACCGACTAAGCCACCCGGGCGCCCCACCCTCTCTGTTTAACAAAAAAATTTTTTTTAACGTTTATTTATTTTTGGGACAGAGAGAGACAGAGCATGAACGGGGGAGGGGCAGAGAGAGAGGGAGACACAGAATCGGAAACAGGCTCCAGGCTCTGAGCCGTCAGCCCAGAGCCCGACGCGGGGCTCGAACTCGCGGACCGCGAGATCGTGACCTGAGCTGAAGTCGGACGCTTCACCGACTGAGCCACCCAGGCGCCCCTAAACCGTCATTCTTACAGTCAAGCAGTTCGTGACCCAGGTGCCAAGGCAATCCAGTGGGGAGGGGACGGTCTTTTCAGCACGTGGTGCTGTGACAGCTGGACAGCCACACGAAAAGAGATGAATTTAGAACTTGATCTCATCCACAAAAAGTAGCCGAAGACGGATGGCAGAAACCCAAGAGCAAAACTTTTCCCAGAAAACAGGAGAATATCTTTGTGTGCTTGGGTCAGGCTAGGAATTCCCACACAGGTTACCAATATTATGATCCACAAAGGAAAAAATTTACTCATTGGACTTCATCAGAATTAAAGCCCTTTGTACTTCAGAAGATAGCATTAAGAAAATGATAAGCCACAGACTGAAACTATTTGCAAAGATGCATCTATAAAAAGACTCGTATTCAGAATACGTCGGGAACTCCAATAACTCAAACCCAGAAGAGGAACAGCCTAATTTTAAAAAACAGGCAGCATGTTTGGATTAACATTTCTCTGGAGAAGATACACATGTGGCCAATAAACACACGGAAAGCTGCAACACCTCGTCAGCCGTGAACTGTGGGTCAGAACCGAGAGGGGCACCAAGACGGGGTGCCCCCGGACGCCCCCTCGGGCCGGCTGTGCACGCGCAGGGTGTGGGAAATCCAGCCCGGGCCCCGCCGACCGCGTCGTAAACGGTGCGGCCACTTTGGGATTCGGCCTGACGGTTTCTTTAAAAATTTACACATAAATCTGCCACGTGACGCGGCGACCCCACTCGTGAGCGGATAACCGAGTGACAGAGCACACGGGCCACCCAAACACTCGCGCCGAGCACTGCCACGTGGGTGCACCCCAGCAGAGTGCGCCGGTCAGAAAAGCGGAGCAGGTGTGAGGAGAGGGGTGGGGTGGGCAGGGGGCCGCAGGCAGGAGGTGCGAGGCACGGTCCGAAACAGACGGCGTGGCGCTGCTTGCCCGATTCCGGGAATTTGCTAAAGATCATCGAATCGCTTACAGCACAAAGATTTCACGCTATAAAAACGGCACCACGATAAAGCCGTGAAAACAAACCAGCTGTGGGGGCGTCTGGGAGGCTCGGTCCGTTAAGGGTCGGACCCTTGGTTTCAGCTTAGGTCATGATCTCACGGTTCGTGGGTTCGACCCCCCACGTTGGGCTCTGCGCTGACAGCGTGGAGCCTGCTTGGGGCCCCCCCTTCTTCTCTCTCTGCCCGTCCCCTGCTGGTGCGCAAGCGCACGCGCTCTCTCTTGAAATAGATAAACATAACAAAATAAAATAAAATAAACCAGTTGTGACTGTCTTTGATCCGCGCCGCACACGGGGGCTTCCTGTCAAAGCTCGCAGAAGTCGGACGAACTAACGGACGTTAGGAATCCCAGGCACGCATTTTAGTAGCGGTGGTCCTGCCCGGCCACGCACAGGGACCGGTGACCGTGCGGGGGCCCTCTCCGCACCGCGCCCTCTGCTCACGGGTCACGGGTGGGACTGGCTTTGGGAGGTCAGCTGGTCCACGCTGTGCGTTGCTGCCCCGCTGGGTCCCTCAAAAAGCAGCCCAGATGCTACAGGAGACCTGCCCTCCCCGATCACCCACGGAGGACACGGGAACTCGCCCCCCGCAGACGCCAGCGGTGCGTAGAGTCACCCTTCCTCCTGTAAGACGAGTGGTGGCCACGGGCACGCACAGAACCACCCCACACGCACACGATCACTGCACACGCGCACAACCATTGCACACGCACAACCATTGCACATGCTCACAACCACCGCACACGCACACATCCACCCCACACGCGCACAATCACCACACGCTCACAACCATCGCACACGCACAACCATTGCACACGCGCACAACCATCGCACATGCACAACCACCCCACACGCGTACAATCATTGCACACGCGCACAACCACCCCACATCCTCACAACCACCCCACACGTGCAACCACCCCACACACGCACAACCACTGCACACGTGCACAACCATCGCACACGCACAACCACCCCCCACGCGCACAACCATTGCACATACAACCACCCCACATGCACAACCACCCGACACGCGCACGATCACTGCACACGCACACAACCATTGCACACGCACAACCACCCCACCACACGCACACAACCATTGCACATGCTCACAACCATTGCACACGCACAACCATTGCACACGCGTACAACCATCGCACATGCACAACCACCCCACATGCTCACAACCACCCCACACGTGCAACCACCCCACACGCGCACAATCACCGCACACGCTCACAACCACTGCACACGCGCACACGCCCGCCACCTGGAGGCCTCGCGTGCCTACTGCCTGTCTGCCGAGGCTCCCGTGGCGAGGACCTCCGAACAAAGAATCTGCTGGTGTCCGGGTACCGGAAGCCACTCGTGGCATCTCGTCCCTAACCCTGAGAGCCCGACACCTGTTTGTCCTTCCGAAAACGCAGTCGTCACCCTGCAGACACTCACTCTCGGCAACTTCCCCGCTGTCCTGCTGCAGCTGAACGTTCAAGTCGAAGGAAGACCCCTGGGCCACGTCCATCACCTCCGGACCCAGAATCACGATCCTCCTGGCTTGTGCTGGGAGACAGCAGAGCGGAGCACGGGTGAGCGGGGGACGGGGGACGCCGCCTGCTGGAGCCCACACCCCCCACGCAGGCCCAGCAGCCTCGATTCCCAGAGCTCTGTGGGGAGAGGGTTATCGCTCGCCACGGTCAATCCCCTGCAAGAGCCACCTGACCGAATGACCTGGGCAGTCACTAGAACGAGACCGTGACCCCGCCCTGAGGGTCAGCTGTGATTTTTAAGCAATTCCCACAAGTCCACTGAAGAGACTGCAGAGGGCTGCCAAACGGGGAAGGGCGTAAGCAAGTGGCTCATCAGCATTTGGGTCTGTACACCGTGGAAGGTTCCGGCACATCCTCTGCTTGGTTGGGACTCAGGCCCTGCATGCCTTGTGTCTGAGTCAGGGGCTCCACGTGTGTGGACGAGGTGCTACGGCCACCTGCCGGGGAGCTGGCCTGGAGGGCGACCCACCCACAGGCTGGCCCCCACCTCCTGGATCTGCCGGGCGTCCTCTGGGGTCTGAGCGGCCAGAGACAGTGTTTTCAGCGTCTGCTTCCCCCTGAACCCCGAGCCCTGGGGGGCTGGGAAGGATCCGGGAGTCCCTCCAGGAGACTCCCCCTGACCTAGGCTGCCACTCCCCTTCACAGGACCTGAGCCCCCACCGAGGAGTCCTTCCCGGCCTGGCGGGCACCTGCCACGGCCTCTCCCCTGCAGGGGACCCTGGGGACCCACCTGAGGTCGTGGCTGGTCAGCTCTGAGTGAGCAGCTGCAGCCCGTGACCCCTGGCCCCGGGGTGGCACTTCTGTCCTGGAGTCTAACAGGAGGTCACCTGACCCGGCCAACAGAGGGAGGGGCCCCTGCAGGCCCTCTGTGCTCCAGTCACAGTGCAGAGAGTTCAGGGAGGGGGACAGGGGCCCAGGGCCCTGCGGGCGGGGACCCTCTGAGGCTGGGACCCTCCTGCTCACAGAGGGGCCATGGCTGTCCGAGGTTGGACTGGGGCCTCTGCCGGTCACGGTCACGAGCCCTTCCGAAACCCGACTGGAATGTGTTTCTTCTAAAGGGGCTGGGGTTCTAGATGAACTTCACCATCACCCCCAAACACCTCCTGACCCAACTCCCCTGTGCCGGTGCCTGGGGCCGCCTGAGGGAGAACTCACAAGAGGACCTTGCAACGCCGAAGGGGGGGGGGGGTGTGGGCACTTACCTGCCGGGTGGCCATTGATCCACATCCCGCGGTAGACGGCCCCGGAGCAGAGGGTCATCCTGCCCAGTCCGCTGAAGACGTCACCGTGCCACTGTCCCTGCAGAGACAGCCGTGTGCACTCAGAACCCACAGAGGGCACGTGTGATGCAGGGGGAGGGGGTGGCCCCGGGGTCCCGGGGACCCTTCGAGGGCGGGGAATCACGAGCTGCTGCTGTGTGGCCACGCTGCCCTGCGACCGAAGTGTAAGAAGCCGTGACGTTTGGGAGCAAGGACACGTGTAGAAGATGCCAACGAAACACCGGCTCGGAAAGGGGGCCCTTTCGGCACAGAAACCCTCTCGGTAAGGACACCGCATGTGTGCGGGCCGGAGGGCTCCCTGACAACGGGCAGGCCCATCGAGGGGCCCGCTGAGTCCCCGCGGCGCACACCCCACTCTGCCGCCCTCACAATAAACCTCGCTTTCCGAACCACACGCACAAAAGGGCAGAAGAATAAGAACTACGTCACTTCTGTGGGAAACTTCAAGGGCCTGCTGGTACTTTGTTTGACTACGAATTACTCCTTCTGGAAGAAAACTCAGCCGAAGGCACGTTTGGTTCCACGCATCCTTCCGTGGGAGCTGATCGGGCTCCGCTCCCCCGCCCTGCCCTCCACCTGGGCTGGGCCGCGGTCGGTGCCCGTGTGGACGGCGCTGCCCACAGGCCCCGCGGGACACAGCGCAGCTGAGGCCGGCGCCGGCCTCTCTCAGGCCCCCGGGAGGGGCCACGGAGCCGTGGCAACGGCCCCCGGGGGCTGCGGCCCGGCACAGCTTGGACGCCCCAAACCTGGGAAGGAGCCTCTCGCGGGCGGCCTGGGGAACAGAGTCGCCGAGCACCAGGGCTTTGGAGTCAAGTCACCGTGAGGGGTGGAGGTCCGACCACGGCTCACCCCTGGGCCGGGGCTCTGGACAGCGGGCAGCCCCCCGGGCACCCGGCAGGGGCGGCGACCCGACCGCCGCGGCCACAGGAGGGCCGGGGCTCCAGGTGGGCAGGGGCAGGCCGAGCCCAGCCGCGAGGCCTGGCCATCCCTCCCGCCCGAGACCCAGACGGCAGAGTCGGCCTTGCGGCCCTTCCCGGTCTCCCAAGGCTGCACCTCGGGGATGCTCGGTGCACGCGGGGCTGAGGTCGCGTCCCCCAGGAAGTGGCCCCCGGGTGCAGGCGACGGGCCGGACCAAGCCCGCGGGTGCTGCTCTCTCGTCCTGGACTCGGGGCGGGAAGCCCACCGGCAGCGGCAGGGGCGGCTCCGGAGACACCTGTGAGCACCTAAGTGACCATCAGCGGGTGCCGAGCGCACAGGTACCCGCGTGGGGACGGGGGCGCGGGCGCTTCCACCTACATACGTGTTCTGTGCGTACCTGCGGGCAAGCGTGTTGCGTGTCTGCCTGCGTGTGTGCGTGCGTGGCCGGGCAGCGGCGCTCTCTCACGGTGACGGGTGAGGTGATCTGGGCGGGAGCCAGCAGAGCAGCGGTCCCGGGCTGAGCTGTGGTCCGTGGGTCGAGGTCGGGGCAGCGCTGGGAGGGCAGGGTGGCTGCCCCCGGAGCCCCCGGTTACCGTCTGCTTGCTGGGAAACCCTTTCCCTCACGACACCATCCCCAAACCTGACGAGTTACCAGCTTCAGCTGGGCGACAGACCCCTGGCTGGCCACACGAAAAGCCCACAGGAGCCACACCAGATCCACCGCCCCCAACAGAGGGGCGCCCTTCCGCCTGGAAACCTCTGGGCTTGGGCCCGGGGCCCGGCGGCAGCAGGTGACACAGTAGGATGTGGTCAGGCCCCAAGGAGGCCGGGGCAGGGGCGGTGGCCACAGGTGAGGGCTGCGTCTTGCAGAGCGACACCTCCCTGTGGGGCCCCGCGGCCTCGCGGCCTCCCTCGGCCTCGTCGCTCCAGCTCCCTCCGTCCCACCGACGTGAGAGCTGCTGTTTCTGTGCCCCCTTGTGCTCTGGGCAAGCCTGCTACCTGCCCTCACCCTGCAGTGCTCGTCCCTGTCCCTGGGCAGGCATGTGGGTCACCCCACCCTGCGGGGATGGGAGCAGGGCCCCTGGAGCCCAGCCATGTGCTCACGTGCCCACCCAGGCACCAGCCCCATGCCCGCACCTCCCTCTCTGGGCTCCAGACGCTCCCGCACACGGACCCAAACCCTGTAGCCCCGCCCTGCCCACGGGGGCACCCGAGACTCCTGGAGGCAGGGGCCACAGCTCCCACGGGTGGACACTCTTGTAAATGCTTCTTGGCTCCCTCGGGCCTGCATCAGGGCCCAAATCGACACAGGCCGAAGGGCCCTCCAAATGGCGCGATGGCTGCTGAGCCAGTCGCCCGCGCCCGCCCACCTCACAGCCATTTCCGCCACGACAGCCGCCGCCTCTCGTCCCCGCTCGCACTCCCGTCCACCAAGCCAAGCACCGGCGCAGCCTTGCCTGGGAAGCATCGGACTCTCGGGTCATTCCACACCCAGGGCCTCCGAGGAGGAGGGCGGCCCGTGGGCACAGGCGCCCCCGTCCCCCGGCGACCTTTAACTCGCCTGCTAGAACCTGAGCCCAGACCGCAGCTCCGGGGCAGCTGGGCTTCCGCGGCTTCAGTGCAGAACCACACGGGGACGAGCACACTCGGGTGTGCCACGCAACTCAGCCAGCGTGGGACCTTTTCTAATTAATGTCATAAATCATACCTGTGAGAGCCCTGCCCTTTCTCCGCCGACACACGCCCGAAGCACGAGTCACCACTCCTACAACTGTCTCCTGGAGGAGGCTGGACCCCCACGAGGAGGGGCGAGTGCATTCCACCCGGGGCGGGGGCTCCCTCCGCCCAGGGAGCCGGCTGGCGCCCAGGCCGGGGCTGCTGCACGGTGGGAGCCATCCCGGGAGGAAGCGCGGGGCCTGTGTCCACACCACAAAGACCGAGGGAACGGGGTCCAGTGTTAGGAGACGGTCCCGCGGGACGACGGTGAGGCACGCCTGTCAGCCGCGGCTGCGGGGCTCCCCTAGGACCCCGAGGGTGATGCTGTGGACTGAGCAGCTGGGCCCACCTCTGGGCGCCCAGGGCTCCACAGGATGGGACCCGCCTGTTTGGAGCCTCCCTGAACAGAGTGGGGCCAATGGGATGAGAGATTCGTGGCTTGTGCCCACAAGTGATGGGGATAAATTGTGTGAGACAAGCGCTCGACTCTCTTCTCATTTAAGGAAGCGCCCTGCTTGACCGATGCGACTTTTCTTTCGGAGGGAAAAGTTGCTGCGCTTTCATGGTTACCGCTTCCGTGCCGGCCCCTCCCCCGTGCTCCCTGAATCTGCTGCCTGGCACACTGGCGGCCACTCAAAGAGGCATTCGCGGTCTCCGCACCACGCCAAACCTCGGAGCTGGAGCAGGTGACCACTTCCTTTGAGGTCACGGGCTCGCAGACCAGGTCGGGGTGGCTGGGGTCGGGTCACATATGAGGAAATGGCCACGGGCCACCTGCCCGGGCCCCGCGACTGTCCAGGAGCCCTGGTCTCCCCGGCTTGCGGGACGGCCTGCAGGGGTGGCAGTGACCGCACAGGCTGGCACGACGGTGGCATGGGTGTGCGCCCCACTCTTGTCTCCCGAACACCGGGGTCACAAGGTGTCATGCTTGACCTCCGTGACCCTGCTGTAAGTTCCCGGGATTTCACGGTGTCAGCGGTGGCTCTTGCTGCCTGCCCGCGTCCGTTTCTGAAGTCTGTGGACATCTGAACCTCACGTGGAGCCTGTAGCCTGGCGTTGGCTCCTGCGATGGCTCCGGCAGCCCAGACCCTCCTCCCACACATGCTCGAAAAGGCCCAGATGCCTCTTCTGTCCTGCGTGCAGCGCCCCCCGGGGTCACGGCCCCACATCCCTGGACTGTGAGGGGGGGTGTGGGGACACAAAGGCCCCCGGCGCTCCTGCAGACGCAGGGGAGCCGCCAGCAGGTGAAGACACACATAAGGCCGGCCACCTGCTCCCTGCGGCAGGCAGGTGCACCGACCAGCAGGCCTCCCTCTGGGAGAGCCAGCACGGAAACGCAGCCAATGTGCACGGACAGCCCGGAAGCCAGCAGCTGCCGGTGGGGACCACGCCGCAGCCGCACAGGTAGGGAGCGCTCGGCTGTGCGAACAGCTCGGGCCTGCCTCCACTCCGCGGGAGTGCGGCTCGCCCCCACGGCGCTATCGGCCCCCAGGCCCCGTCCGCTATTGTGCATGGCACCCACACTGGTTGGGGCAGGTTTTCCGGAACAGAGAAGGGCAGATGCTGGTGGGAAAGTAATGTGGCACAGCCGCCGTGGGAACCGTGAGGAGTTCCTTGCACATCCAGCAGTGAGCTACCCCGCGGTCCAGAAGTCCCCGTGGTGGGTCCACGGCCGCAGAACCGGGTGCAGGCCCTGTGAGGGCTGGGCGCCCCCCCCCCCACGCGCACAGCAGCAGGCGCTTGAGGAGCCGAGGGGTGGGAGCCACCCCGGTGCCCACCGACGGAGGCACGAACACGACGTGGTCCCTCCACGCCGTGGAGGATCATCCGGCCCTAAAGAGGGAGGAACACAGATGCCCTCGGGGGCACCGTGCTCCGTGACAGCGGCCCATCCCCACAGGACAGACCCCGTGGGACTCCGGGGACGCGCAGTACACGCGGGGGTCGAATCCACAGAGAGTGGCGGGGTGGGCGCCAGTGTTTCATGGGGCAGAGCATCCGTTTGGGAAGGTGGAAGGTCCTGGAAATGGGCGGCGGGGACGGCCGCGCAACCGTGTGAACGTGCTTGATACCTCCGAACTTCACGCTTGGTGGTTAAGACGGTACGTTTCAGGTCAGGAGTATCTCACGAGATACACAGATCGTTTCCAAGAGGGCCGACTCCTTCCCTGCGAGGGCCCAGGGGGTCGCCCACACCCTCACGGGAGACGCGCCTTGGGGTGGCGCCCCGCTCCCTGCGGCGGCTCCGTGTCTACCGATCACCGGGTGACTCCCGATGCCCGGAGGTCAGAGGTCGGGCGGGAGGTGTCCCTACACCCGGAGAGGCCCGCGCTGGACCCGGGAGCCCGCGCCTTCCTCATCGGCCAGGCCCGGCGCCAGACTGTGCGAGGACTCTGTGGCGGTCTGAAAGGCGTCCTGGCAGCTGCGAGTGAGGGCCCTGAGGCCGCCCTGTGGCTGCAGCCTGAGCCCACCCCCTCCTGGACGCGGCCCTCCTCCTTTGGCCCCGTCCGTCTGTCCGTCTGTCCACACGGCCTGCTGGAAGCCAGTTTAGAAAGGGGCTGGAGGGCAGAGGACGGACCCCAGTGACGGCCCTCCCTCCGGGACCCGTGTGCCACTCGGGCCGTCAGGTCAGCGCCTGGACCGCAGGGGAGGTGGCTGCTCGTGTCCCTGCCATCACGTGCGTATGGGGCTGCCCAAATGGACACCGCCCAGCACGATGGAGGATGGGTGTCCCAGCAGCACTTGGAGCTGCAGGGGGCAGGCGGAGTGTCCGAGGTTCTTGGGCAGAAGGCTCCGGAAGGTTGGGACGCTGCCCAGCAAAAGGAAACGGAGAGACACAAGTCTGCATCCCGGGAGACACAGCCTGGAGGGACCAGGCTTCCACCTCCACTCATTTGAGGCGCCCCACGCCGAGGACACGCCATCTCCCTCAAGGGCGTGCGGGGGTCCCGAGGTCTGCAGGCTGGGATGGTGTGGCTGGAGACACCACGGGGCAACTGTCCAGGCAAACACCTCCTCACTCTGGACGAGGCAGCCTGGCCATCGGGAGCTGCAGCCCAGGGCGGTTCTGTCGGAGACCCGGCTCCCGGCCCGCAAGTCGGAACAAGATGTCTCCCGAGTGGGAGAAGCCCCTGGCAGGCCTGCCGAGGCCACACTGCTGGCAGGGCTGGGCTGCCCCCTGGTGGATCGCCCGGCAGGCGTCCCGGGTCAGCCCGGGGAGTGGGGGCTGCTGCCCGTCCCCTCCTGGCTGAGCCTCGACTTGCAGGGGAGGCCTGAGCGGGGGCCCAGGTGGGCAGCCACAGCCCCGAAGGGAGGCCATGCAGGCGGCGGAGGGTCCGAGGGCCAGAAAAGCCTCCAGAAACAGGGAAGTGCTGGGGGCTCTAAAGAGCGTGTTGCCCTGTCCGGCCGTGGGGAGCCTGACCCGAGTCCTAGGCTGTGCCGGTTGTCCCCGAATGTCACAGGGATGTGAGGGGAGCCTGGGCTCCAAGCCAGAACTCCCTGATGTGGGAGGCCTCCTCTGGGCCTGTGAACTCACAAGGCCCTTGAACTACAAGATGGGCAGAACTGAGGCGAGGGCTGAGGACAGAGCCCGGTGCCTGTGGCGAGAGGCCTAGCGGCCAAGTGGCAGATTCTGGTGTCCCCCAGCCTAGGGTGTGGCCGTGCACATTTGTGGAGGTGACTCCAGGTGGGGCGAGAACCCTGGGAGGAGGGCCTGCCCTGTGTTTCTCTTCCCTTGCAGCTCCGGAGAATTGAGGCGGACAGTCTGTGGCCCCATAAGGACGGATGGACGGACGTCCCCTCGTGGAGAAGCAGCAGGTCACAGCAGCACCTGCAAACGGGCGCGGTGCAAACCACCAAGCACACCAGCCCAGGCCGGCAGGGCAGCAGCAACGTGGACGCGGGGCCCCTCGAGCACAGGGGGCGCTGGCCTGGGTGCCGTGTTACTGGGGCAGATCTTGCTTCACGAGCAGGGAAGGCAGCCAGCCGTGTGGGGCTTCCCGCACTACAGGCCGGCATCCGGGCACCCCCGCCCCTGCCCCAGCCACTCCGTCGACACCCCGGGCCGGGGACCTTTTTATGGCCTCTCAGCCCCAGAGCCACCCTTCTTGGCCGCCTTCGGGGGGCGGAAGCCGGACCCCTTGAGGTCTCTATCGGCCGGCTGGTGCGCCGCTTCGTCAGCAGAGGGCGCTGCAGGGGCAGCCGCGAGCAGCAGCACCTGGGCTTCCAGAGCCGGGTTTAGTGGGCGTGTCACAACCACGGCGGCAGCTCCATTGGTCTTGAAGCCCCCGTGCGCGCCACGACTCTCCCTGCCCGAGCCAGGTCCCGGGTCCATCTTTGGGGGCGTCTCCGGGGCCACCCGTGCATCGGCTTTTACCCCGCCTAGCGCTGCACAGCCTCTCGCCAGCTGCCCGTGTCCATGTTCACGCACTGGTGTGGTTTGTCCCCCAGCGGGACTCGGCTCTGGGCACCACTGCCACCTGACAGTCCCAAAGCCGGGGGTCCTTCCTTCTCCTCTGGCCTTTGCTTCAACAGCCAAGCTGTCAGCACGGCCGCGTTTTCACCTCCGAAACGTCCTGATGCTGTTCTCTGCGCCCCATCGCCTCTCCTGATGGTGGCTCCGACTAAGAGCCAGGCGGGCCTCTCCCACAGAGACCAGAGCGTCACCCCTCCGGCCCTTCCCGAGACGCTCGGAACACATTCCAGCCCCGCTGAGGCTCCAGGGCCTCCCAAGCCGGCCTGCCATACCCTCTTCCTCCCGCCCACACACGAGGACACATCAGGGAGGACGGCCAAGCCCCTGGCCACCCAGCTGCCTGCAGACCCAGCGGGGCCCCTCACCCAGTCTGGCCGCCGACCGGAGATACGCATCCCTGGCTCTGCCCGCTTTGCTCCCGGCCGGGCATGCGGGCCAGTGTCCATAAAAAGAATGATGAATTCTGGGGTCTTGACGAGGTCTTTGGATCTGCCTGGGTCTCTCTCCCCCACCCCTTGTAGTGAGTAACCCCCCTGTCAAACCCGAGGGGCAGTGCCTGAAGCAGTGAGGGGGGACGGGCCTCCTTGTCCGCTTCCGCACATTATCGGTGGGGGCATCCCTCACCAAAACCCGCTTCGCCCGCACCGAGGGCATCCTCAAGGGACTGAGAAATTTCACCTCATTTCCACAGGCGACAGTGCGGGTTATGGCATCTCAGGAGCCAGTCAGGAAAGGTACTGGCCGGGGCCCTTCACCGCAGCCCTCCGGGCCCCTGCTGGGGGCGGGTAGCAGCACTGACACGCACCGGAACACTCCGGAGGCCAGCACAGAGGGCCTGGGTCCCGCCAGGTCCCCAGATACCTCATAGGTGGAGCCGTCGGCACAACGCAGCACCCCGTGCCCCTGACGCTGGTCCCGGACCCAGTCGCCTTCGTACTCGTCACCGTTCCTGGGGACACAAACACAGGGGCTGCCGTCAGCCTGGGGAGAGCCAGGTGGCGGCGCTGACTCAGACCGGCTCCTCCGACCGGGGCTCAGCAAGCGCCACCGGGACGGAGGCGAAAATAGGCTCTGAGCAGATGGCGTGAGCTCCTGCCTCGCCAGGGCCTGCTGCGGGCGGGGGGGTGGCGGGGGGCCGTGGCCTTGGCGCCCGCTCGCCTGGCCCCCCAGGTGAGTAAGACTTGGAGAGGCTACCGGAGAAGCGGGGGGGAACCTGCGCGGAGCCGCGGCCGCCGGATTTAAAGGCAGGCAGGCAGGCCTGCTGCCGTGGAAGCCTTGGCTCGTCCTCCGGCCAGGGCCCTGCACCCGCCTCCCGGGACGTCTTCTCTCCTGCACACCCCGTGAGCGATGTCCGTGACTGAGAGAACGGTCAGAATCCTACCAAGAACTCAGACCGAATCTCGTGGACCGGCGCTGGGGGCTGGGGACAGACGGGTGGCGTACTCACCGGAAGACCATGTGTCCTTGGCCGTGTCGCTGGTTGTCATGGAACCACCCCCAGTAGGCCTGTCCGTCCCGGTCCACCAGACGCCCGTATCCTAGGGAGTGAGCCCAGGCACCCAGTGTCACCTCTTGCGTCCTGCCAGGTGGACCTACATCCCCGAAGGGGCTTAGCGGGCCTCCTGAGGGCGGGTGGGTCGGGAAGAAAGCTGGGGTCGGCGGGGCCCCGGGAGCCAGGCCGTCCTCCCAGGCCAGGGCCGTCGGGGCAGGAAGGGCAGATTCGATTTAGGGTGGCCCCAGCGGCCACCCAATGGAAGTGGCTCTGGGGTCCGGCTCTCAAAGGTCCTGAGGTGAGGGTGGGAGGGTGTCACTTAAGGACCCCAGCCCCCCCCCGGAGTCTGAGGCCGGAGTGCCTGCCGTGTGGTGGGGCCCATACCATGGCCTGGCCACTGCAGGTGTGCATGTGAGCCCGTGGGAAAGCCGCCCCTCACAGACATAACAGCAGGGCTGGGCCCTGAGTAACAGACTCAGAGGCCCTCGGCCTAGAGGCCAGAGGACACGCTCGTGAGGACAGGGCTTCACTGTGTCGTTCGGGACAGCTCGGAAACGCGTGCGGACACCATGAAGGCACCATCGGACCTCGTGGCCTCTTGGCCCGGTTCTGGGTGCTGGTCTTCCAGAATAGTGAGTGCTCTGGTCTTTGGGCCTCGGGGGCACGCACGCCACCCCCAACCGCCCCCTCGGGGCAGAGTCCACTTCCCCCCAAGCATGGCCTCTTGCCTCGCTCTGTGAGCAGCGTGACCTCGGAGGGCCTGCACCGTCTCGCCCCCCAGGAGCCCCGAGGCTTTTAGGCCAGGCGGGCCCGGGAGCTACCAGCCCTGCTCGAGTGCCGTCACTGCGGCTGGAGGGGAGACCCCACGTGAGTGCGGAAGCTTTCCCAGCAGGGCCGGGCCAGATCGCTGACGCCTGGGGTTGTGGGCCGACAATCAAGTCACGGTTGTCTTGAGCCACTGGATTTAAACCACAGTGGTGGTTAACCGACGCACGACCCTCGTCACAGCCACAGCACACGGGGTCCCCGGGCCATGGCCCCCACACGGAACTGGGGGAAGGGCTCCCAGGCCCCGGGTGCATGTCAGGCTCCCTGGGCAAGCTCAGATTCCTGAGCCCACACGGGCCCCCTGAGTCAGATCTTGGTGAGCGGTGCTGGTGTCCAGGGCTCCCCACACAGCACCCTGCCACACTCAGGAAGTTCTGGTGGCCGTCAGACCTTCTCTCATGCCGTGGGAGAGCTCCCCTTCGTAACATCCACCAGCTTTGTACTTCATGACGCCACGTCCTTGAGGTTCTCCCAAAACAAACTGTCCCGAATAGGTGTTCCCTGGTGCAGAGGAGGAGGGGCACAGGCATCCAGGGTTAGAGCTGTTGCCTGTGTCCTTGGTGGGTCAACAGTCAGACCCTCCTGTCCCCAGTCAGTGGCGGCAGGCGCCATTTATTTACCTTGGCTGACGAGACAAGGTATGATTGGGTAGGTCTGGCCCTGCCATCCTGGTTACCGTAGGGGTGTCGGTTCCCTCCCCTCCTGGCCTGTGGGAGCAGACCTGTCCTAGGACGACCCTCTGTGGCATCCGTGAGCCCAAGGGAAAGGCCTCTCTGGGTCAGTCTGTGGCGTGAACCTTCCCTCCCAGAGAAGCGGCCACCAGGCTTGCCTGCGAGGGTCTGGGCTCCTGGAGCCGTGGCTGCCCCTGCCCCAGGGGACGCTCTGCTGACTCAGGACACCTAACGCAAACCAGGAGCCCACATTTCACAGTCGGAGGGGCCTTCTGCAGCCGGAAGCCAGGTACAACTTAGAGCAGATGGCTTATGAGGGAGGAGTTAGCATGCCCGCACCTGTCCCCACCGCTAACCTGATGAGGCCCAGATCCGGCAGCCTTCCCCTGTGATCTCCCCGTCCGTGAACTCGCCTTCGTAATAGCCCCCATCTTTAAACAGCAGCTTCCCCCGACCTGGGGAAAGATCGGAATGTGAAGTCAGACCGAAGTCGGAGTGACTGCTGGCACACGTGTGTGGCCGGGCTTGTTTCTCAGAGGGAAGAGCGAGGCCTCGAGGCTCTCAGGTCTCTGTCTTTGGCTCCGTCTCTGGTCCCACACCTGCTCTCTGCAAACTCACCCACATACACGCTTCTCAACAGAAATGTTTCTGAAACATTACGAACACCCGCTATCTCAGCCAGGATGACTGCAGAGCCATCAAAGTGCAGAGGAGATCCCACTCCGGCCTCTTCAGTGGGGACGCTATGGTCACCTGGCCTCCATCAGCACTGGGGACGAAGGGGAGTCTGTGACACAGGGCAGCACTCAAGAAAACATTTAAAAAAGGGGAACTTAGCTCAGTCAGAGAAGCGTGTAACTTTTTTAAAAAATTTTTTAACGTTTTATTTAATTTATTTATTTATAGCAGAAAAAAAATCTGATGTTTTATGAGATATGTATTAGTGTTCTTCCATAACAAATTATTACAAACGGAGTGCTAAGACAACAGAAACTTATTGTCTCACAGTTCTGTAGGCACAGGCCAGAATTACAAAATCAAGGTGTAGATAGGGTTGGCTCCTTCTATAGCCTCTGAGGGAAAATCCATTCCATACTTCTCCCCTAGCATTTTGCCAGCAATCCTTGACCTTTCTTGGCTTACTGATGCACCCCTCCAGTTTATATTTCTGTCTTATATTGCCTTGTCCTCTGTGTGATCTCCCCTTTTCTTCTCTTATGAGGAAACTCATCTTTGGATTTAGGATTCAACTTAGTCCAGGATGATCTCATCTTGAAATTATTCACAATCATACCTGTAATGGTTTTTTCTTTTTTTTTTCTTCAATATATGAAATTTATTGTCAAATTGGTTTCCATACAACACCCAGTGCTCATCCCAAAAGGTGCCCTCCTCAATACCCATCACCCACCCACCCCTCCCTCCCACCCCCCATCAACCCTCAGTTTGTTCTCAGTTTTTAAGAGGCTCTTATGCTTTGGCTCTCTCCCACTCTAACCTTTTTTTTTTTTTTTTTCCTTCCCCTTCCCCATGGGTTTCTGTTAAGTTTCTCAGGATCCACATAAGAGTGAAAACATATGGTATCTGTCTTTCTCTGTATGGCTTATTTCACTTAGCATAACACTCTCCAGTTCCATCCACGTTGCTACAAAAGGCCATATTTCTTTCTTTCTCATTGCCACACAGTACTCCATTGTGTATATAAACCACAATTTCTTTACCCATTCATCAGTTGATGGACATTTAGGCTCTTTCCAGAATTTGGCTATTGTTGAGAGTGCTGCTATAAACATTGGGGTACAAGTGCCCCTATGCATCAGTAGTCCTGTATCCCTTGGACGTTTTATTTTTTGAGAGACCGAGAGAGACAGCGCACGAGCAGGGGAGGAGCAGAGAGAGGGAGACACAGAATCCCAAGCAGGCTCCAGGCTCTGAGCTGTCAGCACAGAGCCCGACGCGGGGCTCAAACCCATGAATGGGAGATCATAACCTGAACCGAAGTCAGATGCTCAACAGACTGAGCCACCCAGGTGCCCTGTGTGTAACTCTTGATCTCAGGGTTGTGAGTTTGAGCCCCACATTGGGGTAGAAGTTACTTAAATAATTAAAAAAAAAAAACTTAAAAAAAAAAATAAAAGGGGGAACCATGAGGTCTTAGACACAAGCCTCCCTGCCCGGCCTCGAGGAAGAGAAGCAAAGATTTCAGACAAAAGCAAAAAATGTCTTGTGTGACAATGACACAAGTCAAAAAGTTAAAAATATAGAAAACGCTAACAGCCAGTAGACACAAAAAGAACCCATATAAAAAAATTCCAAAAGACCAGTTCTCCAGGAGAAAAACGGGCAGAGGCTATGAGAAGGCAGAATCCCCAGACAGACATGCCCGTGAACATAAATGCTTAAATGCGGGAAAGTCTGGGCCCACCTCTGGAGAGGACTCCCCCGCCTCTTACTCGGCACTTTCTCTTCTCTAGTGCTGAAGTGTTTTTGTTTGTTTTCAAAACTAGGTAATTTTCTTGATCATCAAAAGTAAACCATGAAGGCAATTTTCACTTTGGCCAAGACAGATGAAAACCCTGGGGAGGATTTTACACTTGTGGCTTCCCCTGCCCAGGGTGCCCCAGAGCCTGCCAGCAGGCGTTGGCGGAGGGGTCTCTCAGGGGCCTGCAGGGACTTTCCTCGACTCTCATGACAGGGAGCGTGGGGCCCAGCGCTGCTGCTGCTCCTGCAGCCACCTGCCTGCCCAGGCACCCCAGGAAATGGGCTGTCGGTGCAAGGTGGCAAGCGTGGGAGTGGGCCACGGATATTTCTTACCATGTTTCTTTCCTCCTTTCCATTCTCCTTCATATCGAAAGAAAGAATTCGGGTACACGTAGACACCATAACCTGATTGTTGGAAAGAAAATGGACGTGTGAGCACGTGGTGACACAGGTGACCCCGCTGACAATCAACAGACACTAGAGAGGGGTGGTCTCTGGGCCCTGAGGGGAGTGTGCAGGATGCGTGCACAGGGTCCTTGAGAGGCTGCGGCCTGGGGAGGGTCTGGGAGACAGCTGCTGGGGGAAGGTGAGGTACAGGGTTGAGGGGAAGGGGCCAGCCCCGCCATTCCTCTGCACGAACGCACCAGGGTCCTCTGGTCCCCTCGGGACAAAGCCCACATTTACACCTGAGGGGTCCTGCCAGCAGCTGCAACCTTCCAGTTCCCCACCAGCCCCGTTTCCACCGCGCAACCTGGACTCCTGCACCTGCCGTAAAGAGGCCCAGGCTCCACCTGAACTACCTGAAGATGGCTCTTCTCATCTACGAGCAGCTCCCGCCAGCCTCGGAACCGCGCGTCCAGGGCCAGGCCCGGACCCTCCCGGCTCCGCTGCGGGCCCGGGACCCCTCCCACTCGCGGGGGGTGCCCCCCTCCCAGGCTCGGGACACCGGGGCTTCCCCGGGGTTGTCGGCTGGGACCTTGGCGTCTCCCTCCCGCCGCGCACGGAGGCCCGGTCCCGGCCTACAGCCATTACCGTCCCGCGGCGGCCTCGGTGGGTCCCGGCGAGGCAGGCTGGAGCTCGGGCTCCCGTGGCCGGCGGCTGCCATCTTGCCGCTTGGGGTTTCCTTAGCAACCAGCAAAGCTCTCTTCCATTGGCTCGTGGGCCAGCCTCTGGGCGATAGCAATCTCTGGACTGGAGTTGTGCAGGCCCGGAGCACCCCCCCCCCCCCCCAGGACGCAAATACGCATGCGCAGCACAGCGCGTTTCCGCCGCTGACGTCCCTTCCGCCGAGGGGACCGCCCGCCAACGGCCTTGGCGCCCGCGCCGGAAGCGGAAATGGTTGGAGGCTCTCGGCTCCGCCCCGGCGGCCATCTTGGAGGCTCCGGAGGCGGTGCCGCACAGGACAGAGCGGAAGTGCTCGGCTGTCCCTTCCCGGACCGTGCGAAGCGCCGGCGCGGCCGCCTGCCCGCGTCCTCCTTCCCGCGGCCCTCGGAGACCGCGCTCGACCGCAGGGAGCGGCGAGGTGCCGACGGGCGGTGGGAGTCCGGGCGGGCTGGGCCAGGCACGGGGCGGGGGCCGTGCGGGCGCGGCGGCGTGCTAGGCCGGGCGGGGGCTGGGGCCCGGCTCCGGGGGCGCGCAGTGACCGCCTCCCGCCCCCGCCCGCGGGCGCGGCCTGGGCGGGGTAGGCTGCCCACCCCCGGCTCGAGCGGGGACGTCCGCCCTTCCTCCTCGGGTCCTCGCTCGACACTGGGGCTTGTCTCTAGGGGGTGGGTAGGAAAGCGTCGGAATGAAGAGTTAGGTTGCCCAAGGTGATATCTGGAAATATTGCAAATTACGGCCGCAAAAGTCGAAGTTCTCCAAGCCGACTTTGCACCCGGCGGTGCTCCCGCGCCGGGGATCGCGCAGCCCACAGCCGCCCTCGCCGGTGAACGTTCTTCGGGGCGCTCCCTCGAGTCCCGAGAGGAGAGCGGCCTGTGAGCCCTGGAAGTTTTCCCGAGGCTCGCTCCTCTCAGCGGGGTTGGGCTGTCAGTTCGTGGGCCTGCGGGATCGAATCCCCCGTGGGTGAACAGAGCCCTCGGCGGTTGAGACCCAGATCCTGCTGAGCGCGGGAGGTGACCCCGGCCAGGTGCACTGTGGTCAGGGCCAGGTGCGGACGTCCAAGATGGGCACGCCCAGGGGCGGGAGGAGCGCTGGCCGGGGAATGCGGTTTTGCTGAGAATGAGTAGGTGACGTCTGGAAGGGCATTTCAGCGGAGGGAACGGCCCCAGAGGTTGCAGGTGAAACTCTCACGTCTCAGACCTAGGAGGAATAAGGGAGGAGGGTGAAGTGTGTCGTCCCCCCCTCCCCCGTGCCTGGCAGGATGCAGTCCTGTAAGGGCCATGCTTGCTGTTTGAGGAGTGCGGGCTCTGGGGCAGGGAAGGGCCCCAGAACTGGGCACAGAGACAGTTGTGTGCAGTTTCAGGCAGGACCCTCTTTGGAAGGGTTTTGTTAAAGTGCCTTTTGCTTTGTTTTCCTTCTGACTGAGCACAAAACAGTTCGATCCAACAGGTAATTTACTAAGTGCTACAGAACTGGCCCTTTTAGGTGACAGGGCCCAGCAGCGGTCCAGACAAGGTTCCCCCTGAAGAAGCTTGCATTCTAATAAGAAAAGGAGAAGTGAGGAAAATCAGAAAATGGTTGTCATGCAGAATAAAAACCAGGTGATATGAGTGACTAGAGACTGTTGACCGGAGGGCCTCTCTGAAGAGGTGGCCTTCAGCCTGAGCAGGGGAAGAGGCTCACAGACAGAGGAGCTGGGTTAGGGTGGCCCTATCCCAGAGACAGGGCTGGCACGTCTGAGGGAGGCTCCCTCTGCCAGGCCCTGGGGGCCCACGCAGCTGACTGGTTACTCCCGGCGAGAAGCCTTGGAGACGGGCCAAGGTGCTGTCGCCCCCTTTCACACATCGGAATGAGGTGTCGCTCAGGTCCTACCGCCAGAAGGTGACAGAACTGCTAAGAGTTCACTTCCTTAATGTTACTGTGGCGGTGACTTTCATCGAGACACACGGAGTCACGTGACGCTGTCTGTGTTGCTGGCCAGACGGTCAGAAGTTCGCTAACGTGTGTTGGAAGGGGTTCTGCACATCCCTCTTGCAGGCAGGAGCGCGTCCTCTCTAACGCGGCTCTTCTGCCTCAGTTCAGGTGGACGTTTTGATGGTGGACACTTTGGTCGTAGAAACGTGGAAGAAGGGAGCACTCACGAGGATCCACAGGACAGGAATGTTACTGATGTAGCTTTCTGCTGGCCTGGCTTTGGCCTACGCCGGGAGGCCAGCCGTGGGGGATTCTCTCTCAGAACGTACAAACGCACCCCCTGAAGAGGCGGGCCTGGGGCTACCTTTCTGCTGGGTTCAGTTGTGCGACTGCACTTTCTGTGTCTCCCGTGAGGGCACAGGGCATTTCTTCCGTGACACTTTTGGCCCTCTACCCGTCCTTACATCCGCTCCAGGACCTAGTGTTATGGAATTACAGTTAGCTTTAACGCAGACTCGTTTGGGAGGGTGCCGCCCACAGGTTCGGGGGGCAGCGCCGAGCCCTGGCCTGGTGTCTTCATCAGCACCTGGGACCTCTGGTTCGGGCAACGGCGTGCTCAGATGGAGAAGCCGAGGTCGGGCAGAGCTGCTCTTGACCTTGGGTCAGTGGCTTAAATTATTTGAGACTCGATCCTCCTCAGTGAGATAGGAGCGATAAAGCTGCTTCGGGTGGCTATCTGGGTTCTCATCGGTTAATTCCTCACGGAACCCATGACGGCACGGCACGTGGAAATAGGCAGGAGTGGGTAGGATCCCTTCTTCTTACTGATGAGGAGCTGGGGTGCAGGCCGTGGGCTCCCTCCCTGGGAATTGTGTGGCATTTCCCTGTTCACGGAGTGGAGGCCCAGGCCGTGCACAGCCGGCTGCCGGTGCCCTGGGGAGCAGCCTGGGTGGAGAGCAGGGCACGCCTGGAGAAGAGGGGATGCCGAGGGGAACCCTGGGAATGGAACAGGGGAGGGAGGCGTGGGTGCAGCGGCCCCAGGGAAGCTGTGTCCACAGGACTTGACGGTTGGCGAGGGCTGCTCCCGGGGGCCAGCGGGAGGAGTGCGGTCCAGGTGACATGAGCGGGAACAAAAGTCCCCGGTGCTGCTCTGCATGTCACGTGCCGGGCTGGCTCTCCGCCAGGGCCTCTTGGTTGCGTCTGTCCCGTGGACAGCTCGTGGTAAAGACACCCAGAAGAAAGGAACAGTCAAGACAAAATGTGCTTGGTAGTATCGATGGAAGTGGGGTAAAGTGATGAAATCCTCGAGTGCTTTTTTAATTTGAAGTCTTTTGTGTGTTTCTCAGGTACAGGATGTCTGAAGGTGACAGCGTGGGAGATTCTGTCCATGGGAAACCTTCTGTGGTGTACAGATTCTTCACAAGACTTGGGCAGGTTGGTTTCTCTGTAGTTGGAGCGGGCAGTTGAATGGGCCGGATGGGATTCCTGCCGACTGGGAGCGTGCTGGCCGCTGGCGCGCCCAGGAAGAGGGCAGCGGACCTGTCCCCAGCCTCCCTTCGCGCCTTCCCCGTGCTGCCAGCGTGCTCGTGTCTTCTGTGCTTCCGTGAAGGGCCACGCAGAGGTTTAGGCCTGGGGGCCACATATGCTCTCTGCCACTCACCTGTTTTCTTTGCTTTTCCCCGACAGCTTTTACAAATACGAAAACGCTTCTTAGCTCCTGGGTGGCGTGGCTGTGCCCTTACCGTCCTGTCTCCTGGCCGCCCACCTCCCCGTCCACTTGGCCCGGGGGGCTCTCAGGCCCCCTCACCCAGCTCTGTACTTGATTTTCAGGCTGTGGCTGTGGGCTGAGGCCTGCTGCGGTCAGCGGTGCCTGGAGAGAGACACACACACACACACACACACACACACACACACACACACACTGGGTTCAGAGGTCTGATTCGGTGAACAATCGCATGTACTGATGTTTTGACTCAGAATGAAAAGCATATCTGTTTTTAAAATTAAAAAGCATTTGGGAAACTTCATAATTACTGAAGCTGGGTGGCGGGTCCTTTTACTTTTATGAATGATTGACATTTTTCATAGAAAATTAAAAGCTTACAGGTTAAAGTTAATTTGAGAGTGAAAATTAGACAGTGCACATACATCTGCTAATTACACGTGTTTGCACACATGCATGCATGGGTAGAACCAAGGAATCCTTCCGGAAACTTCACCGCTCGGTGCCCACTGTATGTGAGCTCCACCCCGCCAGGGGTCAGGCTGTGGCTGACTGGGCTGAGGCAAGGTCCGCCCGGGGCTGCTGGGCAGGGCTGAGGCCAGCTCGGGGCAGGGGGAGGTGGGGGCTTTGGGGCCCGTGTAAGGCATACACGCTCCCAGTGTCCTTGGGGTGAGGTTAGGTGTCCTCAAAACGACTGCTCAGGCTGATGCCGTAGGACCGTCTGCTAAGAGAGAGTGTTCTGTCGTGTTTTCGCTTCAGGGGTGGGCCTGTTTCGGGAGTGATTGCAGGTCGGGGTTAATCGTCGTCACTGCTTTGTGCCGGTAACTTAAAAGCTGGCAGCCGACGCTTACAGGAAGCGTTGCTGCCTTGCGGCAGGCATCGCGGGGTCTGTGCGGTGCATGTGAACTCTTGTCTTTCTAGATCTATCAGTCCTGGCTAGACAAGTCCACGCCTTACACGGCCGTGCGATGGGTGGTGACGCTGGGCCTGAGCTTCGTGTACATGATTCGAGTCTACCTGCTGCAGGTGGGTGTGGCCGGCTGCACGCTGCCCAGACGTGGTCTCGGGGTGGGGTGTCGGTTTTCCTTCTGTCTCTGGAGGAGGAGGTTTCGTGGCGAAGGACGTGGTCTCTAATAAGTCGTTTTTCAGGTAAGGACTAAATGTAAGAAAAATTGCAGTGACTGTGTTTTAAAATTGGATCGTCTGCGGTTCACCCTAAGTTTGTCGTACCCTGTGGCTAGAGTTCCCAGGACAATCTTGACATCCTCCTGGGGCCTGTGAAACTCCACCGGTCCTGGTCTGCACAGTGGACCCTCTGACCCTGCCTTGGGACTCCTGGCACAAGAGACCCCGGGGTGACAGAAGAACCTTCTGGATCAGCCACCTCATGCCCTGAGCATCCTGAGGGCTTAGCTGTTTCTCTCAAGTTCCCTTTCAGGAGGCCGAGGAGAGAGAGTGGGTTGTTGAGTCTGAGACCTAGTGACCGGAAGTGGGTTTGAAGGACCTTTCTTCAGCTCGGGTGACGTCCCCAGACGTCCCCTTTGCCGTGTATGTGTTCTCCAGTGCCCACCTGTTCCTGGGTGCGAATTCTCTGTAGGCCTCGGGTATGGGGTATCTGATGTCCCGTTACATCTGGAGGAAGGAAGGTTGAAGGCCTCGTCCACAGTCTTTTCTCCTCTGTGGCTGGAAAGGCGTTTTCTCCTTTAAAGCAAATGCCTCTGTTCCGGATGTTTCCAGGACGTAGGAGGACATGGGCCCACCGGTCCACACGCTTGTGTCCTGGGCTCTACGACGTGTCCACTGCTGTGGGAAATTCTCACTAGAACTGAGTGTAGCCTCTTTGTTCCCGGGTACTGTTGCCCGTGCATGTTTCCTGTATGCGAGCCTGACGCCGGCTCCGCGTGGGGCCGTGGGCGCCGTGGGGGCCGTTCTGTGGTTCCCCGTAGCAGGCCTGCACAGCTGCTCTGAGGCTGATGTCAGATTTACTGCGGTTGTTTCTAGGTTTGCCGTTTGAATGGGAACTTGGTTCACTCTGTAACGGACAGAACGACCCGGAGACCTTGATTTCGGGGTGCTGGCGGGATGGGGGCGCACCTCACGCAGGCTCACCGTACTGTCTTCTAAACCCGAGTTCGCACCTGCTGTGGCGTCGCTCTCAGGAAGGCACGCCGGCAGGAGACCGTCGGCTTTCCACGTCTAGTCAGTGGTTTCCGGACTTGAAAAATAGGAAGGCGGAGGAGTTTTTGCTTGTGTGCAAGTCGTTTAGGCTTTTAGAGTCGGTAGCACCATGGGTCTTGGTGCCGTTGGGTAAACCTGGCACCGGTTCGTGTGCTTCCATTTGTTTGCACGTCCCGAGGAGGGTTTGGCTCCACAACATTCCCTGAACCTCATTCTCGACTTCCGGATTTTCCGGTTCTGGATTTTTCCGGGTGAAGGTTGTTAACACCCGTGACCAGTGTGTGGTGATGGTGGCGTGAGGGGCCTACCAGGAGGGCCGATGGCCGGCACGTCCTGAGCGACAGCTCAGATCCTGGACTCTCGTTCAGGTGGCCGTCGGGGCGTGCACGCCGGCGCCATTCGGTGCCCGGTCCGTACCTACCGGGGGCTGTGGCACAGCTCAGGCGTGCGGCTTCGCGAAAATCCTCCTTTTCGTCTGTGCTCCTGATGGGGAGCTGCTGGCTTCGGGTGTCACGTGCATCCAGCTCAACCCTTGGAGAAGTTCTCCGTTTGGGCCGTGGCTTGTCCACGGTCACGCTCACAAAGTCATTTGAGGTCAACTGCCATGGTGGGCGTCCACTGTGCCTCTTTGTCGCCTGTTGCCACAAAAGCTGCCCCTCTTCCTGTACGTCAGTTGTGAATACTCCGAAGTTCGGTTCACCCGAGGTCAGGAGTTCACGGCATGGTAGGCCGCGATGGGGTCCGGGGGCGGTGTTGGGGCATGCCATTGACCGTGCCTCCTTCTCTTGCAGGGCTGGTACATCGTGACCTACGCCTTGGGGATCTACCACCTCAACCTTTTCATAGCTTTTCTTTCTCCGAAAGTGGATCCTTCCTTGATGGAAGACTCAGGTAGAGTAGAGATTGTCCGCTTGGCTGTTTGTTCGGGAGGGTTGTGATTTTGTGTACTTCACAGTCGCCTCATTTGAAATCTGAACTTCTGAGACCGTTCTCTTGGTGTTTAAAATGTACGTAGAACCTTGGTGATGACAAATTTGTGTGTAGAATGAGTCCTTAAACCTCTGTAAATGCGTGGGGCAGGTCCTCGTGTCCCTCTGATCTATAGACCAGGGAAGGGAGGCACGCAGGGTTGTGGGACTCGTCCGAGGCCCTGTGGTGGAGCGCGTGGGGCAGGGCTGGCACTCTTGCCTGACGGCCAGCCCGTGTGAGCCCTGTCTACACTCGATGAGTCGGCCCCCTTCCTGGGAAACCAGAAGTCTTCACGGGCAGCTTGCTGTGACCGCCAGAGGCCACCGGGGTCTTGACTGCTGATGGCCCGTCGAGGGCAGCGCTCTCTGATTATCCAGGATGATGGGTTGAAAAGTTCTCGTCTCACGCTGCTCCTGGCCATCCCCGGGCCAGGTTGGGGAGCCGAGCCCACACCTGACTGGCCGGCCGGCGGGGGGGGGGGCACACAGGCAGATTGGGGGGTCGGTCACTCTGCCAGCACATCCGTCACCACTGTTGTAAAAACTCAGATGCAGCTGCCCGCTCACGTGACCCTCCTTGTGACGCTTCCTGAGCGCTAGACATTTTTTCCAGAATGTTCACTCCGTGACCAGAAGCCTGTGGTTTTTTCCTATGGGCTGTTTAATGAAAGCGGTAAAGGAAACAGCGCTTCGTTTGCTGTCATTTGGGGGAATTAGGTGATTGAGAGATCTCCTCTGTAGGCCCCAGTTTCCTCGTGTGTGGCTGGGCAGGGAGGGTGGAGCGGCCTGACTGCTTGGGCTCCGCGTGGAGGGCGGCCATCCTGAGCGGGACTCTTGAGCGGACCCAGCTTCATGCGTCTCCTGTGTGAGCTCGGCTGGTGCGTGCCTGACCACTGGCGTGCGCCACGGCATTTATGTGACTATTTAAGATGTGCAGGAGTTTGTCCTAAGAAGAAATTCTAGGGGCACCCCGGTGGCTCGGTCGGTTGAGCATTCAAGTCTCGATATCAGCTCAGGTCATGATCCTAGGGTCGTGGGATCAAGCCCTTCGTCAGGCTCTGTGCTGAGCACGGACCCTACTTAAGATTCTCTGTATCTGTATCTCTCCCTCCCCCCTCGTCCCTCCCTCCCTCCCTCCCACCCACCCCTCTCCTGCTTTTTTTTTTTTTTTTTGGGGGGGGGAGAGAGTACGTGTGCACGCGTGCCTGAGTGGGGGAGGGGCAGAAAGAGAGAATCTCAAGCAGGCTGCACGCTCAGCGCAGAGCCCAACGTGGGGCTCGATCCCATGATTCTGGGATCATCCTGGGATCATGACCTGAGCCGAAAGAGAGTCGGACGCTCTGCCGACTGAACCAGCCAGGGGCCCCACGGTGAGTTGATTTCTCAATCGGTGAAGATTCTGTGTTGTGTTTGGTTAAGCAACATAAATCTGTGCCTCACCCGGTGGGGCTGCTCATTCAGAAGCTGTGGGGACAAACTCATAAACGCAGGTGGAGACAGACGGAGGAGACCCATGCTCCATTTCGCTGACATTCTGCCTTTCAGATGACGGCCCCTCGTTACCAACCAAACAGAATGAGGAGTTCCGGCCCTTTATTCGAAGGCTTCCGGAGTTTAAGTTTTGGTGAGTGATTCCTTAGGGTAGTTGAGAAAGGCTTGTCCTCAGTGTGACGAGACCGAGAACAGAGGTTCTGGTTCCAGTGGGCTGGCAGCGGCTTCTCAGAGACGAGAGTTTCATTATGTGCTTTGGGCATTGAATCCTAGTGAGTGCTGTGCTTGGCGGGGCACGGGGCAGGTCACAGAAGCCTCTTTGGGACAGCCCGGTGCCGGGGGGCCTCTCCCGGTTGCCAGGTAACACCAGTACTCTTGAACCGAGCGCAAGAGAAGCTGCTTCGGGGTAGAGGGTCCCGGGTACGTTGCAGACGTGGAGCTCAGGAGGGAGGGGTGCCACCCCATACACGGCAGCAGGGCTGGGCCCCTCCAGGGCAGGTGCGGCCTTGGGGACGTCTGCTGTCCCCGGGAGTGCTGTGCTCGGGACCGGGCTGGGATGGGACCTCCCGGAGGCGGCGATGTCTGTGTGCTATTGCACGAGGAGGAGCGTGACACGTGGACAGGTGACTCCCACGGCATTAGGAACAAAAACCCGAAGGGAACAAGCTGCCACACCTTTACTTTGCGTCCCTGATGTGTGTGGGGGACGGGGCGGGCCCTCTGCAGGCGTCCACCCGCTGGATGGGGGCGCGGGGCGTGGGCACTGCCTGGGGAGGGAGCAGATCGTGGGTGGGATGGCCCTGCAGCCCCCCCGGGGAAGTCTGCCTTTGTCCTGCCGCTGAGGGAGAGCCAGGGAGGGGTTTCAGTAGGGCCCTGAGTCGGTGGGCCGGGCCCTGAGCTGGAGGGAGCCGCCGGGATCCCCTCAGCGACGCGCGGCCCCGGGTGGGGCTCATTCCACACGGCAGACACGAGGCCCCCGAGTTGTCCTCGAGCTTTTGGCACGAGCGCGAGCGGTAGTGTTTCACACCCTTTGTGATTTCGGAAGAAAACGGGACTCTCAAGGGACCGAGGAAGCGCGGTGCATGCCAGGCCACTGCTGCCCCAAGTGGGGATGCTGCCGTGGCCCCAGGTGGCACTGACCTCCTCCCCTGCTTTAAGGCACGCGGCGACCAAGGGCATCCTCGTGGCCATGGCCTGTACCTTCTTTGAGGCTTTCAATGTCCCGGTGTTCTGGCCCATCCTGGTGATGTACTTCATCATGCTTTTCTGTATCACCATGAAGAGGCAAATTAAGGTGAGCACGCGGGCGCTGCGGCGCTGGGAAGTGCCGAGCGGAGAGCCCGCTTGGATCTTCTCTGTACTCGGAGCGTCATGAAGCTTCGCGCAGGTTTGCAACAGGGACGGGGCACAGCCCTTTCTCATCAAGGTGGCCAACTCAGATCTGTCCCACGGTCCAGCCGTTAAGCAGACGGCTGGCTCTTTGGGGGCCAGGTGGGAAAGGCCCTCAGTTCTGCTGTGCCGTCCTCACCGGCCCATCGTCCTGGGGGCTCAGAGCCCAGGGCCCACCACAGTAGCCGTGTGTCATGCTGATGTTACCCTCAAACAGATCCCAGGGCGGCTTGTCCGCCACCCCCCTGGGTATCAGCAGGGTCCAGGCACCTCCCATCCCGGGGCCCCGGCCCAGCCCTAGCCCTTCCTGCATGTAAGGGGTTTTAAAACCTTTCCCCCCACTCTTGGGATTTCCAAGGAGCTCAGCCGACTCCGCGGGCCCTGGAGGGTTTTGCTGGGTCGCTGGTGGGGAGGGGACCAGAAGCTTATTGGGATCCTGGTTTCGTTGCCCCGTGCGTAGAGAAGAGCAGGATTCAGATTTGGAGAAAACACTCATCACGAACGAAGCCATTGTAAAACGCATCTGTTTGTCCCCAGCACATGATAAAGTACCGGTACATCCCGTTCACGCACGGCAAGAGGACGTACAAGGGGAAGGAAGACGCGGGCAAGACGTTTGCCAGCTAGGCACTCAGCTGGACCCATCAGAGTCTGAGGACGGTTCTGCGCCATTGTAACAATGCCTTCTTCCTTCACATAAAGTAGTTGATTTCGAGGGAGTCGAATTTTCTTTTTAAAAAGGAGCTTCAATTATTTGTAACTGAAACATCAGGTTTTTGAAGAAACTGACATTTAAACCAAATTGCATTGATTTATTTTTCAGTGACGTTCAAGTGTTCAAATGGATGGAATTCTAGTAAACCGCAGGCTGGGAGGACTGTCGGGTGGGGTGAGGGGTGGGGCGGGTGGTCTCAGTTGTCGTGTGGTCCTGGAACGGACCTGCACGGAAGGAGCCAGGTCTCGCCCCAGCTGCCCCCCGCACCCCTGGACGCCACGGCCACGTCGCCCAGCTGGATGATGAGGCTAACCTGATTCCTGCGCTTTGGAAGAACATTCGAAAGGTGATTTTCAAGTAACTCTGGGGTTCGAATGCCAGTTTCCCAATTTCATCTCACGAGAGATGTTTCAAGTTGGTCTCTATCATAATGACTCAAAACTCTGTTCTTAACTACCATGATTGCTTTTGAGGGCCTGGAATTATAAATATATATATTATATTTTAATTGTTTGGAATTATTTTGACACATTTCTTTGATACCTGAAGAGTTGTTTGTTTTTGATTAATTTAAAGTTGATCTCATGCAGCGGCCCCTTTATAGAAACAACTGGTAAGAGCAGACCAGTTTGTGGGTTTTAACACATGGCTTCTCACTTTCTACAGGAAAACAGAACTCTGACCCGCATGTCAACTTTTTTGATGTGATAAAAACAAATACTCGTAAACATTTTACTAAGTGACTTTTTAATTCCAACTTTATTAAAGACAGTGTCCCCTTTCTTGTGGAGTCTTTATCTGGAACACTGCAGCTCACCAGTGTTGAGCAAACCCGGCCGGGAGGCGCACGGCCTCCGCAGGGGTGAGTGGGGAGGCCCCGGGGGTGGGGGTGGGTGTTGAGGTGCAGACACGGGGGCTTCCTCCTGCCCTTTGGGGGGGGGGGGACAGGCGCGCAGCTCTGACTGACCAGTGTCCCATCCGTCTTAGGGGTTTAGGCACTGAATGTTTATCGTCTGGCTTTTCTTTTGCCGATTTGCGCAGATCGGAAATTGAGCTCCTCTTGGTTTGAAGGGCCCGATTCAGACCTTTTGTGTAGGTCATTCGGTATTTTAATCTTGGTATTTAAATGATGTTCTCAATCCATACTTCTGAGGCGACACTGTAGCTCTGGAGATGCTCAAACTCCAGACACTTTCATTCTTCATCCCGTTTTCCTAGCAAATGCTCAGGCCGCAGATGTGACGGGAAATTGTTTGCGCTCGGTCAGAGCGTAGGTGACGGGCCTCAAACCGTGGAGCCTCTCTCGGGCTTCTCTCCGTCCGGAGGTCGGCTTCTGTCTGGCAGGGTCATGGGGCCTGTCTCAGGCGGTGAGCTCTGTCAGCCGAGGGGCCGTGTATTCCCGAACAACCGTGTCCAGTCCATCAGATTCCGGAACTCTCTGCCTAGGCCTCTCTCACAGGCCCACGACGCGACAGGGAACGCGACATCCTGACCACAGGTTCTTACCCTTTACGAATCTGATTTTCAGGTCACCCTTAACAGCCTGAACTTTCCTACGCTTCTGTGGAGCTGGTCTCCTAAAGAAGCTTGTGGCAAAGTCCCGTCTCTGGCAGAAACTAAATACTTTTAAAGACCTAAAAGTAACCAAAAGGCTAGACAGCGGTGACCTGGTGTGCGCAGCCGGCCTGCCCAGGCCTCAGGGAGACGGAGCTCTGAGAGCGGCTGTGGGTTAGGTGTTAAAAAAAGCAGAGAACCCCTCGGGCAGGCTGGCTGTGCACCCGGAACTCCGGGCAGACCTCAGCCGAGATGCAGACTTCGTTTTCTAAGATGGGAAGCAAACGCGTGTGTGTTAAAAGGCACGTGCTGACCTTCTCAGGTGGAGGTACAGCCCCTCGGAGTCTCTCTACTCCCGTGAACGGTGTGCCTGAGCCACCGGCAGCCTGCCTCTGGTGACCAGGGCAAGGATTTGGGTCTCCGGGGCTGGCGGCTCGGTGACTGTTGAGCCGCGTTCTCTGCTCTTGGCCACACTTGCCCCTTCGGGCCAAACCCTGACCACGTGCCTCCTACAGAGCCGCTGTCGGCACGTGAACGGTCTGGGGAAGGGAGGGAGACCAGAAGCGACCCGGCTGTGCCGCGGCGGGCGTGTGGTGCGGCCGGCCCCCCAGGGGGCTCCGCTGCTTGCCGCTGGCGCCGGGGGCTCGGGGGTCCACGGAACGGGGAGCCCCGGCCTCCTTCCAGCCCGAAGGCCCCGGACCGGCCGTTTCGCCGGCAGGTCCGGCCTCTGCTGCCGGAGCTGCTGGCAGCGTTGCTTATGTGACGTGAAGCGAAACTCGAGAATTTTGTGATTTCTGTGCAAGTTGACCTTGGGAACGGATCAGGATTCTCCCGACGTGAAGAAAGACTCGTGGGCTCCCCCGCCCTTGGTCAGGTTAGCGATAGTGCCGCAGGTAGACGAGCTTCTGGGGAGGGAACTTCTCCCTGCAGAGAGGGCACTCCGTCTACAGGGGGAAGGAGAAGGGTCACACGGGCGTGGCCGGCGCAGCCCCGCCACAGGCCCCCAGGGTCCCTACGAGACCGCCACAGGCCCTCCCACAGCAGCCTCTTGCGGTGACCCGTGGGCTGTGCACGTCTCTGTTAACTTCAAATTAAGACGATTAAAAAACCCCCCTTTTCTCAGTAGTCACAAACCTGAAGGGAAGGCCTTAACCCTGGGGTAGCGGAGCTGGGGACACTGACCAGGCCAAGGAGACGGTCAGCCTGTCCACACGGTGACCGGGCCTGGCTGCCACAGAGGGCTGTGTCGAAAGGGCAGCAGTATCCGCGGTTCCGGGAGTGAACGAGCGTGTCCTGTCCAGCTCGGTCCTCGTGGCCCCACCCCCAAGGACAGGTCGGGTTCCCTCCTCCCTGGGAAGGTCAGCTGACCTCCCACTAGGTGTTGCTGCCCGGGGCGGCCCTTACAGAGGCAGCACCTGTGTCCCTGGGGAATCCCTCGAATGGAAGCAGGGGCCCCAGAGTGGAGGCTATGGCACAACCCAGTGGGACCCACACAGTGCGGACACTTCACGGGTGCTGGTTCTGAGTCTGCTCCACCCGGGCTCTGAGGCCACGGCCACCGTGAGCCCCACGCACAGGCTCTATGAACAGTGCCCCTTGGCCAGTGTGTGGAGGCAGGTGTCCTCAGGTAAGAAAAAGGACGAGGCGTTTAAACTGCACGTCATACCCCTTGTGTATCTGCCTCACCTGCGTCTCCCCCCCCCCCCCCCCCCCCGAGGCCGTGGGGGCCCACGAACCCGAGCCCTCCCTGGAGTCCGCGTGGAGGGAAGAGGGTGTAGCATTCCCTGCTCTGGTCACCTGGCCAGGTAGACCCACCACCCTGCGGTCTCGGAGACTGGCGCAGGCAGCTGTGTGTGCTGGGAGCGCCCACGTGGGTGGTCGCGGCGGACGTGTACCCGGCCGGGGAGGGCCCGGTGTGTGCAGGCAAGCAGGGGCTTCCAAGGGGCCCCATCGGGGAGGCCTCTAGGGACCGGACCTCGCGGCCCGGCTGCTGCCCCAGCAACGCCTCCAGCTGCACAACCACAGCCCTGACTCTAGGCACGCCCCGTGTCCGGCTCATCTGGGAGCTTTAAAAAGACACGTGCCCGTCCACCCCCCATGAGAGAAGGTTTCTGGGACAGGCTTCCTCCCGGATTCCTGGGCGGGCCCAGGCACCTGCTCGTGGAGCCTGCTTCCAGAATCACAGCTAGGGACCCAAGGCACACCCACCTTGGTGTCGCACCACTGGGTGATGCACTCCCAGCAGAACAGGTGGCCGCAGGGCGTGGCTGTTGAGTGTCGGCGCTCCTCCAGGCACAGAGTACACAGGGAGTTTCTGGAAATGGCTTTCTCTTCCACGTGGCTCCTGGGGGTGTGGCAGGGAGAGACCATAATTTAACCTCCAGGGTCCTTGCAGTGCTTGCCCTGAGCCACGGCAGTGCCCAGCATGGGGACGCTCAGGCCACGGCCCTGCCCCAGGGACTCACGCGAGCCGAGACCCACGCACCTGCGATGAGACAGGCCGCGATGTAGCTTCCACTCCCGCCGCGCGCGCTGCCTCTGCCGAAAGCCGTAGAGCTGCAGGCCCACGGACAAGGCCAGGTGCAGCAGGGAGATGAACCCCAGCAGCCTGTAGCTTTCACGAGCCCTCGTGTCCTCTGCAGGTGGGGAGCGCACGCGAAGCTGTCAAGGGCCAGAAGGGACAGTCACGTGATCGGTTGGCACAGAGCACCAAGCAGCATGGGGGCCAGGACGCCCCCTGGCAGTAGAGTGCTCCACCGGATGAGGCCAAACCCCACCCTCCTGGCACAATGTGGCGGGGCGGGGGGAGGGGGGGACTCTCGGCTGAGTCAGGAGGGCAGGGGTGCCTTGCAGGGGCTGAGTACCGGGCGGGAGACGCTGCTGGACAGCTCAGCGCCTCACTCCCAGCGGGACCGAGTGCTGAGCAGGGGAGGCGGCTGCAGGGCTCCCAAGTCTGCAGTTACTCTAGCTGCAGGTGAGAATTTGGGGGGTGAAGGGATACATCCGCGGACCCACACTGCAGAGAGACAAGGCATTGGCAGAGAAGCCTGAGAACACCCGTGGGGCAGGGAAGCAGCACCCGGGCAGGTACCGCTAACCAGCTCGTGTGTCACATACACGGAGAAGCTCCCACTTTCAGCGAGACACCTGCCCCCCGGTGACGCTGCAGCTAGTGATGGGGGCAACTTGCAGCCACATCCCTGAAGAGAAAGTCGGCTGCCCTCCACTTCTGGTCCCCCTCCCCTCAGCTGGGAGTCCCCAAGCTGGGCTCCCTGCATCCAGGCAGAGAAGACTCGGCAGCAGTCCCCCAGGGCCCCAGGAGAGCAAAAGGCCTCGGTCCGGGTTGAGCCCGTGTCTCCGGGCCCTTCGCCACGGCAGCTCAGCACACACCGTAGGTAACGCCGAGGGCGGCGAGCCGTCAGCCCTTGTGAGTGGGCACGGAGGGCTGAGACTGGAGAGGAGAGAGGCAGGCACCCGGGAGAGTGCTGCCGAGCGAGGCGAGGAAGCGGGCAGTCGGGGCCCTGAGGCGAGACGCGCCCGGTGAATCCTGAAGCGAACGCATCAGGTAAGAAACAGGATGCGAGGTGGAGCTGAACGGAAGGCTTGGATCAGGGAAGATCCCGGAGGCAACAGGTGTCCCTACACGTGCGCCTCCACCGGGGCAGCCGGGAAGGGGCTGGCGCGGACCCAGGAGCCTGGAGCCTCGGGCGGGCTCTCAGAGTAAACAGCGGAGCGGCTCCCAAACGCCACCTTCGGAGGAGAGGTGTGCCCTACCCTCAGGGTTCCTGGAGACCGTACTCCCAGGATCTTTTGGCAAACGTGACGTGACAAGAGCCTCGCTTTTCGGTAGAGGGCCCTGTGGCTGTTCCCCAACAGAAGCCGAGACACAATCGGTCCAGCATGGGGCGAGCACGGACGGCACCTGCTACTTACGTAAGTGACTCCCGTGAGCCTCTTGGCCAGGTGGTAGAAGGCACCGTGGATATAGAACCAGGCAACATGGAGCCGCTGGAGGCAGGCGAGGCCCTGCCTGAGCACCAACACGGCCCGCAGGAGCACCCTCTTCTGCTGCTCGGTCAGCGCGGCCACGTGCCGCTGCACCCAGAGCCTCGCTCCCGGCCGGCCGCGCCTGTCGGCTGCCGGGCTGCCCTGCGAGGGCCTGGCGCCGGCGGCGTCCGCCTGCAGCTCGTGCTCCAGGTGCGTCGAGGCCCGGTCCAGCAGGTAGGGCAGGACGGTGTGCAGCGCGACCAGCACGCCACGGCGCAACGTCGAGGGCACTCGGCTCTGGGACGGGTCCACCTGGATGATGCCAACATACTCCTCCCCGAGGGTCTGGTAGCCTGCCGGGGTTGGGGGAGGGGGGTGACGCACGTGAGAAGACTGAGGCCGGGCCCTGCCGTCCCTTTCTCTCTCTCTGTACCGGATCTTGCTATCAGGTCCCTACCTTTCCTCTGAAGGTGCCGCACTGGGGCCCTGCTGCCCTTGCTCTGTGACAGGGCTCAGCGCTGGGACCCCTGTCCGGCCACGGAACTCAGTCACAAACAGTCCCAACGGTCCCTGGGGCAAAGTCCAGGACAAAAGTCCCCAGAGACAAAGGATGAGCGCACGGCACAGATGTGACCTCAGAACTCTGAGAGGCTCCAGCTGGGGCTTGGGGCCTGGCGTCTCCTGCAGGGGAGGGGTCAGGGTCCCCTCCTTCCCTGAGACTGCATCTGGGCCAGCGACACTAGGAAGCACCTCCAGGCGCTTCTCACTCTGCTGGCAGCTCCCCCACCCCTGTCCCTGGGCTTGGTGTGTTGTGGGCCCCTTGGTCTCAAGGTCCCCCCCGGGCTGTTACCTGCAAGCGTGGTGAGGCCGAAGTAGGCTACGTCCGACAGCAGCTCGATCTCTCTCCTGCACCGCAGCCACCTCTTCGCACCTGGGAGAAGCGGCGGGGGCGAGGTGGCAAAGTTCAGGAGCAACGCTTCCCGCTCCTCCTGCCGCCAAGGCCCAGCCACCCCTCCCCAGGGCTGAGTCTGTCCTAAGCCACACCCCTTCTTGTCCTGGTCTCCCCGCTGTGTACCCGGCCTCAGGTCTCCTGCCTCGTCTGGGCCGCTGAGTCTCCTGAGAACCTCCCCACCTGCGGCCACCCGGCCCTCTAGGACCCACCTGGGTAACTGTTCTCGAGCCCAGAAGGGCCAGAAGGACAGGCAGTGTAGCATGGTGACTAAGAACCCAAGCCGAGCCTGCCGTCCGGCATCAAATCCCAGCCCCTCGCGTTGCTGGTTGTGACCTCAGATAAGCTACCAGAGGTCTGTGGAGCCCCAGTTTCCCTCTGCAAAAAGGAATACACCGACAGAGTCCCGCCTGGGAACGACGTTTTGAGAACTAAACGGGTGGTGTTTGTGAAGCACCGAGAACGTTGTTCCACACAAGACGTGCCAAAGTAAACGTGCCCCCCGTTTCTTCCGCTCGCCCCTCTCCCTGCCCAGAACCCCCAGCCGTGAGTCCGCAACCCGAGCCTGGCGTCCGAGCGTCCCCACTACCTTCGCCCCCAGCCCTGGACTCCCGCTGCCCGGAAGCGCGCACCAGTGCCCGGGCCTCACCCGCCAAGCTGTGCAGGGCGCCGCCCGCCGCGCTCCGCAGCCCGCCGCGATAGTAGTCGTCCTTTTGCGCCGCGCGAACCACCTCCGGAGGGCCGGCGGCCGCAGGCACCATGATCGCTGCGCGCCGGGTGCTGGTGACCCCCGTGGCCACGCCCACGCGGGCGGCGCCCGATGACGCAAACGTGTGGCGCAGGCCTTTTGCGTCTAACGCAGGCGGAGGGACGCGGGCGGTGCGGGGGGCGGGGCTGACTGCTGCCCAGGCGGGGCGGAGCCGCACGAGCGGCGTCTTGCGGGTCCGGGCACGACGCTCGGTCGGGGTCTATGTGGCGGCGGGCCGGGCCCCGGCTCGAGCATTGTGGGGGCGATGCGGGGGCGGGGCCGTGGGGGGCGGGGCCGATGCGGAGGTGGGGCCGTGAGGGGCGGGGGCGATGCGGAGGCGGGGCCGTGAGGGGCTGTGAGGAGCGGGGGCTTTGCAGAGGCGGGAAGGGGCCGGAGGCGGGGCCGTGAAGGGCGGGCTCGGGGCCGTGAGGGGTGGTGAGCAAGGCGGGGTGGGCGGGGCCGTGAGGGTTGGGGGCGATGCGGGGGCGGGGCCGTGAGGGGCGGGGGGCGATGCTGAGGCGGGCCGTGAGGGGCTAGGGGCAATGGGCTGTGGGGCTGTGAGGGGCGGGGCGTTGTAGAGGCGGGAAGGGGCCGGAGGCGGGGCCGTGAAGGGCGGGCTTGGGGCCGTGAGGGCTGGAGAGCAATGCGGGGTGGGCGGGGACGTGGGGGGGCGGGGGCGGTGCGGGGGCGGGGCCGTGGAGGGTGAGGACGACGTAGAGGCGGGCAGGGGCCAGGGGCAGGGCTGTGGAGGGTTGTGGGCGATGCGGGAGCAGGACTGTGGAGGGTGGGGCGATGCGGGGGCAGGGCTGTGGAGGGTGGGGGCGCTGTAGAAGCGGGCAGGCTCCAGGGGTGGGGGCAATGTGGGGGCGGGGCCGTGGAGGGTGAGGACGACGTAGAGGCGGGAAGGAGCCAGGGGCGGGGCCGTGAGGGGTAGGGGGCTGGGGAGGCGGGTAGGGGCCTGGGGAGGCGTGCAGGGGCGGGGCCGTGGAGGGTGGGGGCGGGGCTGCGGTGGGTGAACGCCGGCCCCAGCTCCCCGAGGTCCCGGAAGGAATGGGCGTTGGGGTGTGGGAAGGGAGTGGGCGGGGCGGGAGGGACGGACGGAGGTGGATGCGGGGCGTGGTTTGGGGACCGGGTGCGAGTGCTGGCGTTTTCGGCTCCGGAAGCTAACGTGGCGGCTTTACGTGAGCCTTGCTCCGGGATCCACGGTGAGCGTGACGAGACAGGCACCGCTCCACATCCGCAAGTGCCGACCCTTGACCCCTGTCAGCCTCTCTGCTCACAGGGGAGGGGCCCAGGGAGGCCACACGCCGGAGGGGACGGCGCTGGGAGAGCCACAGCTGGACCGAGCTGCGGGAGGGGAGAGGGACGAGGGAGGAAGGATGGAGTGTGCCTGGAGGCTTGGGGCTCTGTGCCCCACCCGCTGCCCGGCAGAGGAGGGCAGGGGGTGCCGCAGACGGACACGGCTGGCGCCTGCGGCTTGTCCTGTTGGCACTAAGGAGAGTGCCTGGCTACGGGGCTGGGGAGCCACTGAGCCTACGGTGACCTTGCCCGGGAGGGCGTGGGGCGTGACGGCCGCGGCCTTGCCCTCGCCTCTGCTCCCATCTCCAGGACCACCGTCCACCGAGGTGCAGCCGGGTAGTGGCTGGGCTGTGGCTCTGAGCCAGTCTCCGCGCTAACCGGAGGTCCCACCAGCTGTGGGCAGTCCCTTCCTAGTGAAGCCCCCTGGAGGCGAGCCCCTGCCCACGTCCCTGTGCCTCGCAGCCAGAGGCTGCCCGAAGCTTCAGTTGGCACCCCCGCCCCGCCTTCACAAGTTTCTGACCAGCTACGTCTGACAGTCTGAAATGCTCAGCTCCTTGCTGGCCCCCAAGACGCCCTGACCTGTGGGTTTGCACAGACGGCCCTGGTGTTCACCGCAGCCAGTTGGTGGAGGTTCGGGTCCCTCACTGCCCCGTCGTGCCCCCCAGCGGGTCCTGCTCAGGACTGCACCTCCCAGCATCTCTCCTGCTCAGCCTCACGAAACCATATGAGCAGAAACCAGAAACCATGTGACCCGGCGTGTGTTGTTCTGGGCAGGTGGGGCCTGGGTCCCCCGGTTCAGATCTTCGTTTCCCCCCTGGCGCCGCCCCGCACCCTCGCTGAGAGGACTTCGGGTTGGGGGTCAGACTGAGGAACGGCCGGCAGGTGGCGCCGTCGGCCCATCCGCTCTACGGGGTCAGAGGGTAGAATTTTAGGGATTAGGGAGTTTCACCCCAAAGAGTGAAGCTCGATCAGGATCCAAAGATGTGGCAGAGTGACTGTGATCTCTCCCCGGGCAGGAAGGTGAAGAAGAACAGAGTGGACTTCAGGGAAGTGGCCGCCTGGGCCGGGCTTGAGGTGGCCGAGTCCGGCCCCGGTGGTGGGGGGCGGGGGGGGGGGTGCTGTCCACCAGCTGGGCCTGCAGTTAAGGGGTGACTCCGTTTTTAGGCTACTGGGTGCTATTTGCTGTGTCCAGTGGCAGCCGAGCCGTGGGCCCTGCTGACCAGGAGCCGTGCTGGGCTGGTCTCTGACTCAACCTGCTGCGACTTCGGCGGGTCCTTGCTAGCTTGCAGAGAGCTTTCGCACACTTTCCACCTTAACTCCACAGACCTCCGTTTTTTGCTCTGTGAAATGGGAGCACTGATAGAATGAGCTGGTATTTATTAAGAGCCCACTGTGCCAGCACATGAGTCCCCTGGATCACAGGCTGCCCTTTGAGCAGGAGTGTGATTCCCGGCACTCAGGATCCTCTGTCCCTCCTCCGGGGTGCTTGCCCTGGACCCTCTCCTGTGTCCCTCCTCCAGGGTGTTTGTTCTAGTTCTTCTCTGAGCCCTGCTGCACACCTCACCCCAGGTCCCCCGCCTCATCTCCCGCTTCCACCCAGCACCACCCGCAGCCTAGCGGGCAAGCTGGTGGTCAACTCGTCTGTGTCCCTGTGCTTCATCTGGGAGGCTGGCTTCACCTGGCGGAGCCTTCCTGCTGGGGTGGCTGCTGTCCCCTCCAGCCCGGCATGCACAGGTGCTCAAGAAAACAGTGCCGGGAGGAGGGGAGGAAGGAAGACCAAGATGGGCTGGCCTGTTGCCCTAATTCTAAGATGCTCCCACTGTGTGACTCCCTGTCCCGAATTCCCAGGCCTCAGGGTCTTCCTGTTAGATACCGGGTGGGGTGTGCCCTTGTCCTGGGACTGGGAGGGGGACTGTTCCCCGGGGCAGGATGCCCACCCTGGGGACGGGAGGTTGAGGGACACAGGACGCTGGAGAAAGCTGCGTGCGTGTCCAGACAGCCACATGCCTGGGTGCTGGGCCTGGGCCCCTGACTGGGCAGGTGCCCTGGGGGTGGAGGGCAGAGGTGGGCATTGCTTCCTTTTGTGGGGAGCAGCTCTCCGACAAACCTGGAGAACAGGTTTCTCCACCCCCGTGGCCGCCCCGGAGGCCTGGAGGCCCAGAAATGCCCCTCACTGCACCGACTGGCACTCGCGTGCGGTGGCACACACACAGAGTGGGCGTGGGGTGGGGGCAGCCTGGGGAGGGGAGGGAGGCCCTGGGTGCAGATGGGCAGCACCTCCAGGACCGGGCAGGGGACCCCCGCCAGCCCCTCGAGCAGAGACCTCGTTCAGCCAAGCAGTGGTCCCACAGCAGGAGGCTCGGTAGCTGGGGTCAGGACAAGGGGCCAGAGTGCAGAGCCCAGGTTGGGGGCCTGGGCTTGCCTGCGAGGTCGTGTCAGTGGTTCCAGGGCATAGGCGAGTGGCTGGGGCCAGTGCGTCCCTGTGCTTGTCAGGGATGGGACTGTCTTGGCAGAGTTGCGTATCCGACGAAGCAGAGTCCGCGTGGGATTCTGGGGCTCTGGCCCATGGTCAGGGTTTCAAGGGAGCCAGGACAGGAGTCTGCACTTGGGGGGCTGAGGAAGGCAGGGGTAGAGCTAAGAAATCAAAGCTCAGAGAGATTGTGCCTTGTTCAAAGCAGGCACCGGGTGATCCTAGGTCTGTCTGGCCCCACATCTGTACCCCAGTGGTTCTGCCTGTTGCTGGGTGGGGGTGGCTGTCCATGTATGCGTGGCCGTCATCCTGGGCTGAGCCGCTTGGGCCCAGGGAAGAGATGATCCAGGAGGGCTTCCTGGATGAGGAGGCTTTGCACCGGCAGAAGGAGAAGGAGGGCTCTATCCAGAGAAGAGGCTGGGGTGATGGGTCACCCTCTTGGCCTCCCGTGGGGGTCGGGGGAGAAAGGAAAGGAGGGAAAGAAAGGCCAGGCCCCCGTGGCGTGGGGTGCCCCGAAGTGTGGGGACTCATGGGCACCAGGAGGGCCAGACAGGGAGGCCTCCGCAGGGCCACGGGCCGGGCGGGGTGTTGAGAGCAGCACAGAAAACCCGTACATGCACGCCACTCACTCCAGCCAGGGGAGCGGCCTCCATCCCGGGAGCAGGGACGTCAGGCCCTGTCCTGGGGCCATTTCCTGGGTGGTGCTGGGGGCCGGGCGGCCACTTTCGAGAGACCGTGTGCTGGAGCCTCCTCGGAGACACCCTCCTGTGGCGCCACTGCCTTCGTCCTAGCGGGGACCCGGTTGCCGCGTCTGCGCAGCGGTACGATCCTGGGGGATCCTGGGTAGGTCCGTACCTTTCCTGGGCTTCGGTTTCCGCGTCTGCCGGGTGGGCCCTGGGGGGCTTCAGTGCCGCATCCAGTCGGTTCTGAATGCGGGGTTGGCAGATTTGTCCCAATTCACAGAGATCGGTAGCTGCCAAGGGCACCAGCACCCCCCCACCCCGCTCCTCTGGCTACCTCACGTCAGTGAACCAGAAAGAGGCGTGTGGGATATTTTAGTTAGCGGGGCGGGTGCTCCTGCAGGCAGAGGGGCCCCAGCGCAGCCCACTGTGGCCCAAGTGTGCCGGGGTCCTCCCGCAGGCGGAGGGCAGTGGGAGCCCCGGGCCCGCTGGAGGCCAGTGGGCAGGAGCTGAGGCCTCCAGCGACAGGCTCTGGGTATTTCTGCCCCTGCCCACACCGTTGTGGCTCATTTATCAGACAGGTGTGACCTACCAAAACGTGTCACCAAAGGCCAGGGCCGAGTGGGGACCCGATGGGGTGCAAGTTGACCGTTGCATTTGGTAGCTCTGGGCATGTGGTGGGGGTGCCAATCCTTACAGGTCAGCGCCGCGTCCCTGCCCCACTGTCCCCTGCAGCACCGGACTCTTCTCTCCCTGTTCCAGAGCCTTCAGAGGCTCCCCAGCACCCGGAGGAGAGAGTTCTAGGTCTCACCTTGGCACTGGAGGTCCCTGCGGATATTGTGAGCACCTTGAAGAGTGGGAATGCGGGAACACAGGTGCCCTGTTTGGTGACCGCTGGCCCCACCCGGGAGGCCGTCTGCAGGTACCGTCTTGTCCGGGACTGTCCCATGACTCAGTCACAATATCACTCGTCCCCCACCCCGCTCCATGTGTCTCCCCCGGCATAATCCCTGTTCACGGTCTTTTACGACCGCCAAGGGACTACTTTGCTGCCTGCTTCCTTAAGATGTGAGCCCTGTGAGTGTGGCACTTCTGGGGGATCACTGCGGTGCTCCCCATTCCAGAAGGGGCATCACAGGTTTTCCTGAACAAACACAGAAAGGAATGACCCCCATTTCAGTGCTGAGGGCAGGAAGGGGTGCCCCAGACAGCTGCCCTTGGGATGGAGGCCGGCAGCATCCTTGGAATCTTCTCCCATCTCCTCCTGTCCTCCCTCTGTGGCCCGGCAGCAGAAGAGACCTTCCAAGGTGGCCTGGGGTGCCTTCGGGTGAGGAGGAGCCTGGTGGCAGGACTCTTAGAAGGTGTCTCCTCTCAAAGTCTCCGCTGGAGACGGTGCTCCTGGTGCCCTGTTGTGCCTGCGGGATAGCACGTGTCCCCAGGCTGTCCACAGGGGTGGGGGCAGTGGGTGAGCACGGGTGCAATTCCTCCAGCCTCGCTTGGCCCTGGGCCCTTGCCTGGGAGCACCAAGGCAGGGGAGGGGAGCTCATGCATCAGCTTGGGCAGCTGGAGGAGGCATTCAGGGGAGGCCAGGCCCGTGGACTCGGAACCTACCACCGTCTCTAATAAGACAGTAGCATTTTGTGGAGGGGGCCGAGGATGGGGGATAGGTCTGCAGACTGTGGGCGAGGGTGGGCCTGGGTGCAAGCGTCTGGCCCTGTCCCCAGGTTGGTCTAGAACCCTATGGGCAGGGCTGAAAGCCTTGGGCACCCCAGGGGAGTGCAGCACAGAGCATGGAGTGGGGCAGGGGACGGCCAAGGTGGCCCCAGCCTCGGGTGGGGCATTTCCCCCCCGGAGCCTCTTTCCTGCCTTGTGCAACATGGGGGTGACACGTTCCTGCTGCCTTTTGTTCCCACAGCCGCTCCTGTGCCCATGCCTGTCCCGGCTCCCCCTCTCCCAGGCGGGAGCCCCCCCCCCTCCAAGCCCTGTTACTCTCAGCTTGGCCTTACCCAGGCCTGCTCTGTGTCGTGGCTGCCCAGCACCCCTGCGCCCCCACCCTGGGCCCGACACCCTCGTGGCACTAACGTCTTTGCTGCCCAAAGACCCTGGGGTCTGCTTCCCATCCCTCCCTGTCTGTCCCTCACCGGTGGCTCCAACGACCAGTCCTCCCTGCCCTGCCCTCAGCCATGTGCCCACCCTTGAGCAAACCCTTTTCAAGAGAGTGAGCTTCCTCCCCACTTCCTCTCCCCCTACCCCCTGCTGTCCACCCCGACCCAGAACACAGCACCCCCATGGCCAGGTCTCCCAGCCTGTGGTCTTCAGTGCCCCCCCCCGCCCCCCCCCAGGCCCCGTGGGGCCTCCTCGGCCCCCTTGCGGGCTGCTCTGGCCTGCCCGCTTCCACACCTTCACCCAGCCGGCCACCCCAGGTCCTGGTGGGGCCCGGATGTGCTGTTGGCAGAGGCCTTGAATGGTGCAGTCATGGTGGATGTTCACGGCCTGAGGGGCCGGCAGAGGGAGACGAGGCTTCTGATGTGTTGTTGGCTATGTGCCCATCCAGCACTGGGATGTGGGAAGCCACCGCCAGCCTCCTCTGGGGGTGGGAGGACAGAGGGAGGAGCCAGAACAGGTGTCCCCAGCTGTGGAGGTGCCCTTCAGTTGAAGAGTGCGCTCCCTCAGCTGCCCCAGGCTAATCCTGGGAGGACTGGGACACGAAGGTCCTAGCCAGCCCTGGGCCCACGGACCAGAGGGCCCTTCCTGCCACAGGGGTTTTGCTGTCCCTGGGCTGTATGCTTCCTTTTTAATCCCCCTGTGCTGTGGCGTGGAGACGAAACTACTGCCCTGAAGTTCCCCCCTGGAGCTGCCTGTTGGGCCCAAGTGACCCTCCCGAGTGGAGAAGGTGGGGTTCAGGCAGGAGGGGCATTGGGGCCCAGTCTGCTGGTAGGTTGTGGGTTCTTCCCGGGATCATCTTTGTGGGGTGAAACCCGGTTATTTTGGCCCTGCCCCGATGGGGTGTTGTTCCTGGTACAACATGGGAAAGAGTCCCTGGGGGTGGGGGTCCCAGAGCATGAAGACTGGGAGGGGCCTGTGTCTACTCACCAGGCTGGGCTTCTCCCTGAGACCCGCCCAGTTCCTCAGTAATCTCTTCTGCAGGCCTCGGGCGCAGAGAGCAGCGGGGACCCCTCCTCACCACGTCTCGACCCCACTCTTGACTGATAATGGATTGCCATTTGCCCATCTGGTCCCCCCTTAGGTGCGTCTTTTGTTTTTTTGTTTTTTGGGGTTTTTTTTTGTATTTTTCAGCATGGATAGTGTTACTTCGCTGCGATTTTTAAAAATTCGTATTGGCAGTGCACAGGGTGGTCTCCGGACCCCTTTCCGATCTGAGCAGCTGTCGGGGACCCCGAAGTGTGTTGTGCAGCGGAGCCTGAGCCGCTCGCACCGGCTCACGAGCCGGCTATGAGGTCTCCGGTAATTCTGAGAGCGGGTTGTCACACGCGGCCGTTATTAAAATCAAATTAAACTAATTAAATTATGTAAAACATATAAATTATAAGAAAAGCAAGGTAATGAACACTCTTGCTTCCTGATTATTCACATCTTGCTGTTATCTGCACCCCTATCTTGTAGCTCACGCCTGTGCCCTCCGCCCAGCGGAAGTGCGGGAGGACCGGACGTGACCCCGTTTCCTCCCAGCTGGAAACTGGCTGCCGCGGGCGTATTCACGTGGAAATTGGCAAACACCGCCCATCAGGGCTTTCACCCCCACGGGGCTGGTTGGTAAATCTGGATCAGCACATCCCTGGTTATTAGCACTTGACATTTACTACGTTAGATATTGAGACTAATCATTAAAAACGTTTTGTTGATGCAGTCTCGCTGAATAACAACCAAGTGATTATGTGCGAACATAAAGAACATTTTTTGTATTTTTTGGAAGTAGGGTTGACGTGCGGTCTGACATTAGTCCTTAGTTTCAGGTGCCCAGCATAGTGACCGGGCAACTGTGTAAAATACTCAGGGCTCGCCGCCATCATGTTATTACAATCTACTGACCGTGTTCCCCGTGCTGTACTTCCCACCCCTGTGACCCCTTTATCTTGTAACTGGAAGTTTGTACCTCTTAATCTCCTTTATCTATTTTCCCCATCCCCCCACCCGCCTCCCCTCTCACAACCACCTGTTCTCAGTACTTACGAGTCTGTTTCTTTGTTCGTTGGTTTGGTGTTTTAGATTCTGCGTGCGAGTGAACTCGTATGGCTTTTGTCTTCGTGTGTCTGCCTTATTTCACGTAGCGTAATGGGCTGTGGTTCCATCCGTGTTGCTGCAGGTGGCCAGGTTTCATTCTTTTTATGGCTGAGTAATATTCCCGCGTGCGCGCATGCCCGGTCCTTCTCCGTTCCCCAACGGGTGGACGCCAGAGGGCGCTCGCACACCTTGGCTGTTGTAAATGGTGCTGCGGTAAACTTCGGGGTGCGTGTACCTTTTCGAATTAACGTTTCCATTCTCTTTGGGGAAATACCCAGTAGCATTCTTATTTATAATTTTTGAGGAACCTCCATATTGTTTTCCACAGTGGCTGCACAAACTCAGGTTAATATAAATAGTTTTTCATGAAAATAACTTTTTTTCCCCAAAACGAATTCGGCGAGAAGGGCGGTATTGCTTTGTCTTGTCGCGAGTGTCCGGAATGGGGGGCAGAAGGAAGGGGGCCGGGCTCTGGATGCGCTGCTGCGCCGCGGCCGCCACAGCGTGCGTTCACAGCGTGCCCGTCGGGGTGGAAAGCTCTCGAGGAGACCCACCTCCTTGCACGCGGGCATGTGCGTCCCTCGCCGCCGTGGCAAAGCCACAGAGACGATGACGCTTGGCGGAGGTGGTGGCGGGTGAAAGCCCGAGCCTGGCAATGCCCGTTTGGGGTTCTGTTACGTGAGCCCCGTCGGTGGGTCTTTGGCTGTGAGTGGATCTCTACCTGGGCAGGATTTGGGGCATCTGGAAGCCGCTGGTCGCTGAGTGCGGCAGAGAGTTCCTGCACGTCCACGTGTCGCGTGGTCTCTCCTGAACGTCGCCACTGCTGCCGTGAGAAAAAGCCTCAAATATTCGGAAGCCGTCAGACTCGCAGCGGTGGATACACGTTCTCCAAAATGCTCATTTTTACCGAAGCGCGAATTTCATCGCTGGCAACGGAGCTCATCACACGGTCGGCACTTTGCTTTTAGGTGGCAGGCTCGCCGTATGCGCTTTGGAGAAATCCGCCGCCAGATGTTGCACACGCCCGTGCCTCCCAACAGTCTGTCTGCCGCGGTTCCTTCCAGCAAAGACTGCTGCCTGCGCCTCGCGGCCCGCGGGCCTGGCATCTGCCGCCGGAGCCCCTCCTCTTGAGAAACCCCCGGCTCTCTCACACAGGATACGGGCAAGAGCTGAGGTTTCACAAAATTCACGTTTTGGAATTTCCCAGGGCAGCGGCTTCTTCTGTGTTTAGATCTGAGTGCGCTGTGACAGGGGACCTGACGGGACGACCCAGGGCCATTTGGAGCCGCTGCCTGGCTCTGTGCTGGCTGTTATCCACCGTTGCACAGATGTGGGCACGGGGAGGAGCGGGGTGGGGGGTTAGTATGGAAATAGCGCAGACTTCTACCCCCGGGGGTTCTGGGACACCAGGGGCTCCGTGGGCCTCACGTTGGAAGCACTGCTCTCCCGCACGCCTCGTTCTGGTCTCTGCTTCCTCCGCTCAATACCATGCTCTCAAGACGCTGCTTGTCCCCACGGACCTCATGCTATGTGTTTATTCCATGTGTGCGTCCCCCAGCGGTCAGGGCTGCTGGGAACATCTTCCCCCACTCCTCGGGGGCCGGTGCCAAGCTGGCTGAGTGACCCCCCACTCTTACCTGGGGCTTGACCCTTGACAAAAAGCCCCTCCCTCGGGACCTAGCGTGAAGGCTCAACTCAGTGAGACCAGCCCCTGGGCCAGCTCACTCCTGCCCACCCTCCGCGAGCAGGGGGCCGGGGCAGGGTGCTTCCCGCCACGGCCTCGGAGTCAGGGCTGCTGGGTTCTCTGTGCGATGTGCCCGGCCTGGCTTTGGGCGGCTCAACAGCTTGGGGGGGGGGGTTGAGTGGCCCCCTCATCATCTGTGTTCTCATCCGCTAAGTCAGGGGTGGGTAGAGGGTCCAGCTTCAGACTGGCCAGCCACGGGGGCGCCCTGACCTGCCTCCCCGTCACTGGGGCCCCTCCATCGGTGGCTGTGCTGGAGAGGCAAGGTTGTAGGAACCGGTGCCAGGGGGCGCTGGCGGGCAGCGAGGTGCCCTGCTGGAGAGGAGACCCGTCAGGCAGCACTAGGGGGTCAGGGGGAAGGGACGGCTGGAGTGGAGGACCCTGGCTACTGGGTCCCGAGACGAGGAAGGGGTTGAGGGGCAGGCAGACCGTCTCCTTGATTTCCAGGTCCCTCATCGTATGAGATTTTCAGGCCCTCAGACCAGGTGTCCAGCCCGGGTGGGACCCCAGGGGGAAAGTGGGCAGTGGGTCTAGAAAAAGTCAGGTGGGATGTCTGGAGTCTGGTGGCCGGTGGGGCCTGGGGCTGGGAAGGAGCGGACGCCCTATTGATACATCCCCGCCTCCAGAGGCCGGGGCTCCCACCTCTGCCTGGCTCCCCACCCCTGGGGTCTTTCTGAGCTAGGGGACGCCCGTGGAGTGACACAGAGGATGTCGGGAGCAGGCCGGGGCTTGCGGTGGCCCCCGGGGAACTCCTCTGTCCAGCCGGCCGCTCTGCAGGGCACGGCAGGGGCGCTGCGGACATTGGAGGCGAGTTGTCAGGGGTGGAAGTCACTGAGGGCCCACGCCAGCCCTCCCTGTGGGCAGGGCACTACGGACTGACAAGTGCAGGCCAAACGGCAACCACTTTGTCCTCTGGGGGCTCTGCGGGCGGGGGCTGGCCATTTTGTGGAGGTGGGCGTACCTCTGGGCATGAGCACCGCGCCCTTGGCACTTGGGCTCGGGGCTGGGCCGCTCTCTGGCCTCTCTGGGCCTGGGCTGTATGCCTTGATTAAACAGGCCGACGCTGGAGGACAGGGGTCAAGTGGACCCAGCCTGGCACTGAACCATGTCATCCATGACCGGTCACCCGTGGGCAGTGGCCAGTTCCCAGGACTCGACGTTGGCATCTGGATGGGGGTCTGAGCAAGCTGAAGGCCTGGCACCAGAGGGCCCCCCTCCTCGGCCTGGGGCGCTGCGAGGAGGAGCAGGCCTGGCTGGGGACAGCCCCACAACACCATCAGCTGGGGCTCCTCCCACCCGCGGCCCCCACCCCACAAGGCTGCTGACCCCGCCGCAGGCCCGTGGACTGTAGGGGCCGGGCGTGTCCGAGGGGTGCCACGAGGGGCCCTGGCGTGGTCTGAGGGGCAGGGGCGGGTGGTGAGGGGCTCAGCTCACACGGCAAGGTGCAGCCGGGCCCGTGCCAACGGCTGACCTCATGGTCCTCAACGGCCTTGTCTCGGCTTGCGGTGTGGTGCTGTTGCCTAATTAGGTTCTACCGCGCCAGTCCCGCCGAGCCCCACGCCCGGCCTGTGCTTGCAGACGTGTTCAGGCACGGATCCTGGGCTCCCGTAGCAGCAGGAAGCCGCCGTGCCTACTCGGAACCCGGCAGTAGCCGGCTGAGACGGTGGCAGGAGCTCGCTCTGGCCTCGTGGGCTGTGTGGCCGGCGGCCTCGGGTGAGCTTGGGCCGGGGGACCCCACAGCTTCGGGTGAACCTGGAGCCAGGGCGTCTGGAGGGGTGACCGGGCGTGGAGGGCGGGCCTGTGAGAGGCTGTGGCAGGCACAGCAGGGCTGGGGCCGGAGGGGCCCTGTGAGTCCTGGCGCCCTGGCCTTCGGGCTGCCTGGTGCCCACGCCCCGTGCTCTTCGGGGGCGTAGGACCCCAGGGAGCTCCTGGCCGGCTAGTTCTAGGTCAGTTGCTGGTCTTGGATGGGGTAGGCCGGGTGGAGGCCGAGGGGCTGAAGTAGGCGGGGGTGAGGGAGGGATAGACCCCCGGGGGGGCGGAGGGAGCCCCAGAGGCCTGGGCTTCAGGAGAGTCACGCGCTAAGCCTGACCCACGGGGACCTCGGGAGAGGGCCTGCCCACCTTCGGTTCATTTGCCTGCTCGGACAGAGCGTGTGGCTCTGGGTGGCTGGAGGGGCCAGGTATCCTGATGTCCACCCGGGGGCCAAGCCCAGAAGCTCTGTCCTGGGCCCAGTGGCCTCCCACCTCGGCCTCTGTGGCCTCTCTCTAGCTCCCAGGGAGGAAGAAGTCTCTGGAAGGAGCTGGTCCGGCGTGTGTGGGGGAGGTGGATGGATGGAGTGGGGGCTCCAAGTAGGAGAGGAGCCTGCGCACAGGCCGGCGGGACTAAGACTTGGGGAGGGGGCGCCAGGAGGCAGGTGGAGCCTGGGCCACTCGGGCTCGGACACCAAAGTGGCTCGATCTGCTGCATAGACCCACAGGTGGCCTGAGCCGCCGGGCTGGGGTGACGGTGCCGTGGGAGCCGAGGGCTGTGGAAAGGGTCCAGGGGCAGCCTCCTCGGGCCGCTCCTGTGGCCCGGGGCCACCCCTCTGAGGCCCAGGGCTGGCGAGCACCCTCCAGCACCATCGTGGCAGAAAGGGCTGGCTGGCGTCTGTGAAATGCTGCCTGTTTTGCCTTTGAACTTCATCGAGTTCAGGAAAAGTCCCAGCACAGAACAACAGTCACTCTTTAGTGATGGAGCCATTGCTACGGTCACCAGCCCCCTGGCTTCACCCACTCCTCACCAGGGGGGGCCGTTTATCCCTGAGGGGTGGTGAGCAGGACGGCCATACAGCGGTGCCCTGCAACCCCACCCTGGCATTGGCCTGGATGCCTGGCCAGGCTTCGCCCACCCACCCGCCGCCCTGCTCTCTCTAGGTGTGTGATGAGCCACAGGCCCAGTCCCCACTCCGGAGGGGGACGCCAGGGGCCCCGGGGGCAGAGGGACCTCAGAACAGCATCTCCCTGCCTCCCTCGGGTGGCTGGCCCCAGCTGGTGACCCAGGCCAGCCACACCTCTCCCCTGCTGCCCTCACCGCCGAGAGCCCCGCACCCGTCCGTGATGGCTCCCCCGCTGGAGGACCCAGGGCCCAATCCGGAGAGTGGACAGTTTTTCCTGAACATCAATATTCTGCCTGTGGGTGAGTGAGGTGGTTCTGAGTCCCCGCCTTCCGCCCGGGAGAGCGAGCTCTGCCTGCTCCCTCGGAACAGGCGGGCTGCCGTGGGTGGGGGGCCCCGTGCGTGATGGCAAGAGTGGCTGGTGTGCACCTGTCCCCAGTGCACGAGGTTGACATGTCTTTGGTGGTCTTTGTCCGAGATGGGGGGCTGAGGTGGCCCCACCCGAGGTCCCTGGCTTCTTCTAGTTGAATGGGGACTGTGGCACCTCGGGTGGGTCTAGGGGGCGGCTCCCAGTGGCTTCAGGCAAAGGCAAGTTGCAAGCAGCTCCAGGGCTGGAGGTGGGGGAAAGGGGCCAGAGCAAGCCCGCTCCTCTGGTCCCTCCCCTCAAGGGCCAGGGCAAGGGGCGGCAGATGGGACAGACTTCCTTTTAGGAAGACCGCTTTGGGGCTGCCGGCCGGCCCACCAGCCCCGTCCATCTCGGTCAGACCCCTGGGAACCTGGGCCGACTTGGGGCTTCTCAGCACAGCTGGGCTGCGCACCCCAGGGAGGCTCTGGGCACCTCGGGGCCCGTCGCCTCTGTGCCTTCCTGTGGCCCGCTGGCAGTGACATTCGTGGTCTCTGGAGTGGGGCGATGATGCTTTGGCGCCTACCGTCTCTGCCTCTTGGCTTCGGGAAGATGGGATAGTGGTGCAGACGCTGTGAAGTGCTTGCATCTTGGGTGGGCGGCCGGATAAGGATCTGGCCACGCGACCACCACCATGTATCCGTTCGAGGCGTTTCCGCTTCCGGCGTTTGGATTTACGCAGGTGCACAGGTGCACAGGTGAGCCTGGCCAGGTGTGAGAGCCCCTTGCCCGAGGGAAGGGTGGGAGCCGGCTGCACCCGTAGACGTGGCTCCGGCGTCTCTCCCGCTGTATAATTTGCTCCGAGTTCCGCCGGGGATCTGCTGGCTGTGAGCTGCAGGCTGGGCCCGGGCTCCCCCGGGAGGTGGGGGCTTCTCCCCTTGGGGCCCAGAACCGTCGGCCGCGGTGTCCTGAGTACCCGGCATGGTGGGCTGAGCTGCGGCCACCAGGGAGTGTCCGGCCCCAGCCCCGGGCCCCGGGCCTGGGCTCAGCTGCTCCCTGCCGGCCGCGGACTCGGCAGCCACTGCTCCAGGGTACGGGGGTGCCCGGAGGCTGCTGGCACCCACCGGTGTGGCAGAGCCCAGGCGTGCGGCCGGTCCTCTCCCTGCGCCTGTCCCCTGTCCCAGCAGCGCAGCCTCTGCCCGCACGTGCGGGGGCCCTGCCTCCTTCCGGCTCCTTCTGGCTCCTCCTGGGCAGACACAGCCTGCGGCGGACCCTGACTCAGCTCTCCTGGGAGGTCAGGAGGAGAGCGCACCCTCACCCCCGCGAGGCCTGTGGCTCAGGGAGGTGGTGCGTGCCCACGCGGACCCGCTCTCCCTGAGGCCGGCTGCTGCTTGCCCTGGGGCTGCCCCTCGGGACAGCAGTGGTGGGAGTGAGCGTGGGCGTGAATTGGCACGCCCGCCCGCGAGGGTCTGTGCACACGTGTGCACGTGCGTGTGTGTGTGTGGAGTGGGTTGTGTGCATGTGCTCTGTGCGCCCCGAAGAGCCGGACCCGGCCCGTTCTCCCACATTCCCCAGACGTGCCCCAACGGGTCTCCTCCGCCGAGGGGACATGTCTGCTCGAGGCCCACTGCCCCCTGCCCAGGCTCTGGGCCCTGCTGCTCAGCTCAGTCTGGAATGGACGCCCGGAGAGGGCGGTGGCCGCAGAGCAGGCTGCCGAGCCCGGGCAGGGCCGCGGGGCGGAGGAGGGGGCCCCCACCCGTGGCCTGCCGTCTCCACCTCGTGCTCTCCTCGAGGTGCTCCCTGTGCTCTCTGTCCCCTCCACGCCTGACTTGCCGATGCTGGTGTGTGACACAAGGCCCCGTGCTTGGCTCTGGGCCGAGGGCCAGGGTGGCGGTGCTCCGTCTGGCCCTGGAGGTCCTTCCGGAAGGCTCCCCGAGGCAGCCTCACCAAACAAGAGAGGTTTTCCAGCCAAGAGGGCAGGAGATAGCCTCAAAGCCTGTGAAGCAGGTCAGCCTGTCCTGGAGGCTGTTTGGGGACAGTCGGCAGCTGCAGGCTGTGTCTCCCTGACATTCGGGAGGCTCCTTCTGGCTTTGGACTGAAGTATGTCTGGGTTCCCTTGAGCCATGGCGCCTGGCTTGGCTGATGCCAGCTCTGTCCCAGGTGGGGGTGGGGTGGTGGGGGGGAGCAGTGCCCAGGAGGGGCGTGCCTCGGGCCTGCTCTGGGGCCCTGGCCTCTTGGGCTTCGGGACCTGGGTCGGTGGCTTGCACGGAGCCTGTGCCGTCACCCAGCACCTGCTCTGGGCCGCCCTCACCGGGACTCACGGCCACCGTGCCCACGATGGGGTGCTGGCCCCCAAGTTCCGGTTTAATCCACTCTGGAGGGGGAGAAGACCCAGCTACCCGCCGGAGCTGGGGGCGGGGTGGGCCGTATGGGGCCCAGCCCCAGAGCCAGAGCCAGTGGGACGGTGTCAGGAAATGTGGCAGCGCCCACGGCAGATTGCTTACCCCACTTCTCGTGTGTCCGTGGTAACGGGTCTCGTTGAGAGCCAGTTAATCCCCTCCCACAGGTAAAGGGCTGGGGGTGCCGGGCGCCGTGCCTGCCGCACCCAGAGAGTGGGGTGAGGTGGAGACTTGAGCTCCCAGGTTTGGGGAGCAGTCGGCCTCTTCACGCCTCTGGGGTCGTGGATGCCAGCCAGGAAGGGATGGAGCCAGACAGGCAGAGTTGGGCTGGACAGACACAAAGGGCCTCTCCTGGGCCGGGGGGCTGGTGGTTTGGGGGGGGCGGCTAGGCTCCTGTGGGGGCTGAGTGGGCGTGGCCACCTGGTCACAGACTGGCACCCTCTCCAGGGCTTTGGAGGCTGGGGTCTGTGCTTTGGGAGGTGCAAGGGGCCTGGGGCATCAGGTTCATCCATGCTCCCATGTGGCGTACACGGAGAAGAGATCCACAAAGGGCTTCTCTAAAGGAGCCGGGGATAGGGGCGCCTGGGTGGCTCAGTCGGTTAAGCGTCCGACTTTGGCTCAGGTCATGATCTCGCGGGCCATGAGTTCGAGCCCGGCGTCGGGCTCTGTGCCGACGGCTCGCAGCCTGGAGCCTGTTTCTCCCTTTCTCTCTGCTGCTCCCCCGTTCATGCTCTGTCTCTGTCTCAAAAATAAATAAACGTTAAAAAAAAAATTTAAAGGAGCCGGGGTGGTGAGGGCAGGCCTGGCACTAAGGGACATCCCGGGGATGCTTGCCGACTTGGGGGCTATCATGGATGCCTCCCCGGGTTGCTGAGCCTCCTGGATGCCCCTGCGAGATGCAACACGTTCAGCCAGTGAGGAGGGGCTGTGGTGGCAGCTCCCTTCTCTTTTGCGGGGAGTCCCAAGCCGTGGTGTCCTTTCTCCACCCGGTGCACAGATGGGGCTGAGATGGGAGAGCCCAGTGTTCTGTGCGCTCACGTCTGTGAGGACGGGCCATCTGGAGCAGCCGGACAGCTCGCTAGGGGCGGGGGGGGGGGGGGGGACACTGGACCCGGGATGCTGAGCCATCGATGCTGAGGACGGCTCCCTCCTTTCCGTGGGCCCCGCCCAGCCTGGGTCCCTTGCGGGGCCAGCGTGTGCTGAGGAGCTAATGCAGCTCAGTGACGCTCAGAGACACTCAGTCACTAACTCAAGCTCACACAGCAAGATTCCCAGAGACAGGGCTCAGCCTGGGGAGGATCAGCAGGAGGGCCAGGACGCTGCTGGGTGTGCGAGGTCCTAGGGTTGGACCCGACGGGCCAAGGGTGCAGAGATGGCCAGGTCCCTTGGGTGGACGGGCGTGTGTGCACCGGGAGCTGCTGGTCTCCTGCGTCCCCAGGCCTTTGAGGGCCAGCCAGCCCTGCCGGGCACCTGTGTGCGTGGGCGGGGCCAGCAAGCCAGGGCATCCCCAGTGCACGGCTGGGGCTGCTGAGGCTCAGCGGGGCTTGGAGCAGAGGAGTCCTGGTGCTCCCCTGCCCCCGACGGTGTGCATCCAGGCCTGTGTCTTTACAGAGCTGGGGCTGGAGAGGCCGTGGCGGGGGGTGGGGGGGGGGCGGTGGGGGGGGGGTGCGGGGAAGCCAACGTGTGTCCACGAGGCCGGGGCAGGATGTGCTGACGCGGGCGCCTTCCCACTTGAAAGTGTGTTCGGATCCACTGCCCCTGCTCCTGGGACCTCCTGCCAGCTCTGTGCTGGTAACCTTGCTTTAATTCTTGTTTTCCTGCCTGAACATGAAAGCAAGAAGCAAAACTTGGTCGGAGGAGATGATTTGGAAAATACGGGAAAATGTGGAGAAGGGACGGAATCTGTCACCCCTGCCGGCACCTTCCGTGGGGGCTTTGCGTGCGCGGGGCTCTGTGCTCCAGACGCTGCGCCGACCCCGAGGAGCCCTTCCCCGGGGCTTGGTCTACCTTCCCCCCAACCCTCTGCCTTTTCCTCTGGAGTCTGATTTTTTTAAATTAATTTCTTTAACGTGTATTTGAGAGACAGAGCATGAGTGGCGGGGGGAGGGAGGGCAGACAGATACGGAGGCAGAATCCGAAGCAGGCTCCAGGCTCCGAGCTGTCAGCACAGAGCCCGACGTGGGGCTCCAACTCACGAACCGCGAGGTCGTGACCTGAGCCCAAGTCGGCCTCTTCACCGACCGAGCCCCCCCCCCCCCCAGGCGCCCCTGGAGCCTGAATTTTATGGCTGCCTCCCGGTCCGATGAATGTGGCCGCTGCAGCCACCACGAGCGTCTAGGAAACCTGTGAGTGCTTGCTGTCATAAATAATGTCGCGGGCAAGCCTCCTGCGCACGCGTCTGGGTCTGAGCCCCTGGCTGTTTCCTTGGAGGCGCGTGTCTTTCCCGCTGCGTGCAATGGCATCTGCCGTGTTCGCCAAACTCTTTGAAGCTCCCGCCTTCAGCCTGCTGCCGAGCGCCGGGAGGAGCGGGGCGGGTAGGACGCCGTGGCCTCCCTGCTGCCTTTCCAGAATCAGTCCTGCCTGGAGCAGGAGGGAGGGTCTTCCCAGGCCGGCTGGACGTGCGCTCACCTTCAGGGCCACCCGGGGCTGGGGGAAGCGGCCCAGCTCCCTGGCCAATGACAGCTCTGGGCTCGTCACTCCCTGGGCAGGGACACGCTCCCCTCAGGAGTCTCTTCTTGTCACGAGTCCTGGCCAGGCTGGGTGAACGCAGCCATGAGTTGTTACGTCCTGGGCGCCCACCCCGTGCCTGGAGTCCAGCATGTGCCAGGGCTGTGCTGGGCCCTGGGACAGAGACCTGGCTTTGCTGGCAGACGGACTGAGACCTTCCTGCCCAGTCCGCGGGGAAGCAAGGGGTCCAGGGCTGGGCCAGGAAGGGGGGCTCCACATCAGGGAGAAGGGAAGGGGTCACTGGTTAAAGGCAGGGATGGAGCTGGGCGTGGTCCACAGGTTGTCTGGAGGCCGGTGGACAGGCCACGGGGGTGCCGTGGCTGGGGGGTCCTGCAGGGAGGAACCCGGTCTTGGGGCATTTCCTCAGTGAGGCCCGGGGAGCCCGCAGCCTGGGGCTCTGGGCCTGGGACTCCTCCGGGCTGGGGGCTGGCTCTTTGAGCACCCTGGCCGGCCAGAGGGAGCCAGCCCAGCCGACATCAAGCCGAACAGAAGCTGTCGTGGGTTTCCCTGGGACCGGACGCTGGGCAGGTGTTTGTCAGGTGGGGGACACGCTGTGCAGGGACTGGGAGGGGCCCAGTTTGTGAAGGGGGTCCCCTGACAGGGCTCCCTGCTTCGGGGGCCTGGGGAGGGCAGCGCTGGGAGCAGCTTCCTCGCTGTAGGGCCTGAGGGCAAGGGGGCTCTACACCTGCCGATTCCAGGAAGGAGGCCGGGTCCGGGCACCGCCTGACCCTGGGGCTCCTGCTGTGCCCAGCCCAGGGTGGAATTTACTGCCTGCTGGGCTCAGAGGGACCAAGGTGAGGGCCCCTCCTCCCTCCCTCCCCCTGGGGCCAGGGGAGCATCCCGGCCCTGTCCCTGTGGCAGGCCGAGGAAAGGCGTGGGGGTGAGCCCGGCTGGCCCCGTGTGCCCGCACTCGGCATGCGCTGGCAAAGGCCTCTGTGCCCGGAGCAGTCAGGGAGAGAACAGCGAGAGCCGGCCCCGGCCCGTGGGGTGAAACGGTCTTCCAGGCCTTTCTTTCCAGCCGGCCCCGAAAGAGTAGACGGGCAGTGGCCAGGCAGCGCGGCACCCGGCCGGGCGGGCGTGTTCTTCTCTGAGTGTGGCCACTGGCCCCAGAGACGGGAGGTCCCCTCTCACCTGGGGTCACCCCCATTCACGGTGTCCAGACCCCACTCCTTCCCAAGCTCCCCTGGGACCTCCCCGCGGCCCGCGGACTGCAGGGCTCGGAGACCACTTTCTCCCCAACCCCCTGCGTGCTTCCCGCCACCCGCCTCCACCCTTCTCTTGTCTTGGGTACCTTGCGGTGGGTTTGCCCCGCGGGGGCCGCGGCATCATGGAGCATTCCCACCCCCTACCCTCTAGACCTGGGCTGTCCTGCCGGGGGGGTCTGGGCTGGCCTGGAGGAGCTGAGACTCTGACCGTGTGGATGGTCATACTAGACGTGGCTCGACCCAGCCCTGACCCAGCTTATGGGCCCTTCCCTGTCCTACCAGAGTTAGATGGAAATACCCACCCCTGTCCAGTGAGAGAGGCCTTTTGGGGGCCGGATACCTGGTCTTCCAGGACCTGGGGCCGTCTCTCTGTGCCTCAGTGTCCCCCTCAAAGAAAAGGTGGTATTGGGAGGCAATGATCCCTGAGGGCTGGCAGTGCCTTTCAAGGCCTCTGGTTCATCGGGGATGGGTCCTCACCCCTCCTCCGGTGGGCACCACCTAGACAGGAAAATGCCTGGTGGGGGGGTGTCTTGGTGGCTCAGCCCGGCCCTGCGCCGGGGGCCAGGCTGCCCACACCTTCCCCCCGCCCCCCCAAACCCGTGCCCATGGGAGATGCCTGGTGGCACCAGGGCTGTTCCCAGGCTCCAGGCTGTGCGTTCCCTGAGAAGCAGGAGCCGGGGGGAGCGGAGGTCTGATCCCCGTACGCTGTCTTGAGTTCTGATTGAGAACGGGACGTCTTAAGACCAGATGCTGCTGAAAAGCGAAACACACACTTCCTAAATTTAGCCGGTCGAGAATTGCACATTTACCTAATTAGGCTTATTGATTCGGCGCGTACGCGCTGGCCCCCTCCCCCCCCCCCCCCCCCCGCCCGCGGGCCGCACTCGCTGTGCCGCTGGCTGCCTGCATGCACGCCTCTCTGGGCCCGTGTGTCCTTGCTGTCCCCCGGCGCCCGTTACTGCTGGAGCCGGGCAGCGCCACTCATGGGGACAGTGTTCGTGTACACGGGGCAGCGGGTCAGTCCGGCTGGACTCCTCTCCGCCAAGGCCGAGCAGACACACGCCTGAGCTGCCCGAAGCTGGGCCCAGCCGGCGTGTGTAGGGAGAGCAGTGGGCACGTGGTCCCTGCCCTGCCTGCAGGGACCTCATGATCTGGGCGGCGAGACTCAAAACAAGGGCAAGGCCCTCGTGACAAGGCGTGTGAAGTTCTCTGGCTCAGACCGTGGACGGTGCGGTCTCAGAGCGGGCGAGCTCGAGGGTCAGGGCAAGCGGGGAAGGCTTCCTGAGAGAGGCACCCTTGCTCTAGGTCCTGGAAACCAGGCAGTTGGGCCCCCTGGGTGCCAGGCTGGAGGGTCTGATGTTGCATGACCCGAGAGTGGAGCCCTTGAAGGTTTGGAGTCCGGAACTGCCTGGTCAGGCCTGTGTTCCAGGAGCACGGGTGGGGTGAGCCTGGGGGAGGCGGGGGGCCAGAGTGGGTCTGGGAGACTGGCTAGGACTGTGCTCCGTGGGGGCGATGGAGGGCTGTGGGGGCAGGCGGGCCGTCCTGGCTGCCGGGGCGACTTGCAGAGGACCTGGTGGTCACAGTGGGCCCGTGTACACATCATCCACCGTGTGCAACGGCCTCTCTCTGGCTGCGTGGCCAGCCGGCCCGGAGGCCCTGAGCCCCGCCTGCCCACGCATCCCTCGCCCTCCTTCTTGAAATGCTTGGTGTCTCTGGCTCAGAATGGAGGTTTCTTTCCTGGTGGTTTCCAATTTGCATCTCAATTTTGGCTCTGAGGGAGAGGAGCCCAGTGTCGTCTGTTTGTCTGTTCTCATTGTCACCCTTGGTTTCCATCTCTGTCTGTCCCCGGGCCTTGTTCTCCGGGCACAGACGGTGTGGGTGCCCTTCCTTCCTCCTGGGGCCGCATCCCCAAGGCCTGTTGGGATCCTGCCGTGGCCCAGGCAGCCTTGCCCCCAGGACTGACGTCTGTGTCCCCAAGAGGCGAGCCACCTCCTCCCCCTGGCTGAGCCCCATGCTGTGGGGGGGGCGGGGGGAGGTGTGCAGGTGGGTGTGGCTGGAGGTGCTGCCCACTCTGGCCTGCACCCAGCCAGGGCTCTCAGCCGGGCAGGGACGGCGGGGGCACTCAGGGCTGTCCGTCTGGGGAAGCCTTGGAGAGCCCGGGGATGAGCCAAGGGCAGAAGGAGGCCCGGCTCGGCCGCTGCGGTGATGTCTCTGAGGCTGAGGAGTGTGGGTACCCACGGTGTGGTCACAGAAGGTCACGGGGCCCTAAGCGGGAGTCTCGTCCTGGCCTGAGTGTGGCTCCTGAAGGCTCCAAGAGGCTCCGTCACCCATCCGTGTGATGTGGGTCTGCCCTCTCACTCAGGCCAGCTCTTGCTGTCAGGGGTGGGGGCGGGGACGAGGCCACAGCAGCAGCCCCTAGCTTGGGACTGTCGGGGGGGGGGGCGGTGCAGAGAACCTTAGAAACCGGAGGGTCCTATACCCGGGGCCACTGAAGCCCGGAGAAGGGAGGGGTTCGGCTGAGGCTAACTGGGGGTCTGTGGGGGGGCTGAGGCTAACTTAGGGTAACTGGGGGTCTCTGGGGGGCTGGACGTGATTCTGCATCTTGTCTCCTGCTGTCAGGTAGCCCAGGGCCAGCTGCTGGGAGTCTTGGCCTCTGCACACCGTTGCCCAGCTGGACACGTTCTCTTGACCTGCCTCCCCCCTCCTCCACTGCCACCTGCTGCAGGAGGGAGTGGGGGGTGGGGGCAGAGGTGGGGGAATCCCAGGAAACCGGGTCTGATGGGAAGGTCCCATGAGGGAGGGCCCCCAAGCGTTCGGGGTTTGTCTCTGCGGCAGGTTTCGGGGCCCTCCGAGACCTGGAGCTGCGTGAGGGGGACATATGCTGAGGTCGTGGCCCCCTCGGGGCACGAGGCCAGTTTGGGGAGGGGAGGCAGTGGGCCAGCCCCCACTTTGCCCTTGGTGCTGTTTCTAGCACGGGGGTCACATTTCCAAGACAGCGCTAAGCGCCCCTCCCCCCACCCAGGGCGCTGCCCGCTGGTGTGAACTGAGGGGCGCCTAGTGCCCGGCCGAGGATCTGCCCACCGGGTCCAGATACTTACGCAGGTTTCTGCGCTTGCCACCTTACGTCTTGGGGGAGGGGTAGAGCCTGGCAAACACCCCTGTCTCGCTGCTGCGCTGAGCCACCTGCTCCACAAGCGCCCGGCCCCTGGATGGGGAAGCGGCTCTCGATCTGGTCCGCCCCCTTCCCGGTCCCACCGCCTGGGGCCAAGCGGAGGGGCGTGTAGGGGGAGGTAGGGGGAGCGACGAGGCCGCATCTCTGCGGGGAAAGCCTGCTGGCCCCACCGTGCGCCCCGATCTGCGCCCCGCGCCCAGCTCTGCGCCCCGCGCCCCTCGACTCTGCGCCCCGCGCCCGGCTCAGCGCCCGCCGCCGAGCCCGCGCCCCCGGCCCCCTCCCCGCGCGGGGCGGGCAGGGGGTGTGGTGCGGGCGGCACGAGTGACAGCGCTCTCCTCGCGCGCGGCGCCTCCACGGGGCGCAGTGTCAGCGCGCACAGCCCGCCGCGGGCCGCCCAGCCTGCGGGGCGATGCCGCCCGAGCCCCAGCCCGAGGCCGGCTGCTGAAGGCGCCCCCGCCGCAGCTGCCCCCCGCAGCCGCAGCCGCCGCGGAGACAATGGACGCGGGAGCCGCCCCGCGGAAGCACAGTAGGTGCCGCGCCGCCCCTGGTGCTGCGCCCGGGCTCGGTGGACGCGCGGGGGCGCCGCTGCTCGGGGCGGGTCGGGACCGCGCGGAGAGGGGGCGCCCCGCTGCCTCGGCCCGCCAGCGGTGGGGCCAGGGGCCTCCGAGCTCCGGACCCGGGAGGGAGGGCTCCGATCTTGGAGGGGGCGGGGTGGGATCGCGGGGGCAGGTGAGGGGTCCTGGGCTCTCTTGGGGGCCGCAGGTGCGCGCGGAGGCATCTGGGGCTACCTCCCTGCGAACTTTGCTCTCCAGGTTTAGGGTGGATACCGCGCTGGGGCTGTGACCCTGTGCTCAGACTGCGCCCTGCTGAGCCCGGAGAGGGCGCCCTGTCCCCTCACTGGATGTGGATGGAGCCCAAGCACCCCAGACATTTGGGTCTGTGGTGAGGTGCTGGGTGGGATGTGGTTCCCTGGAGTGGGTACGTCCGCTTGGCTGCAGGTGACTCTCTGGCCCTTGACCAGCAGGGGCTGGGGTGTGGGGGACCTGCCCCCACAGGGGACCCAGCTGGGCTCTGGGATGGTCCTACCCAGGCTGTCCGAAGGGTGCTGGCGCTGGTGCTGGGGAAGCAGTACTTGCTCTGGAGTTCAGGGCCTGCTGGCAGAGCGACGGGGCGTTTCTTAGGGGAGGTGGATGCTTCTGGGAGCCGGCGGAGGGAAGATGTGGGGGGGAACAAGAGGCCTCCCCCCCGCCCACACACCCAGTGACCCTTGAGGCAGACAGAATGACCACTGACTCCCCACCCGGGTGGCCTTTCTCCCATGGCTGTCTCCACCCCTCATCCCTGGAACTGTACCTCATTTGTGTCCTCCCTGTGCCCTATGCCCTGATCTCTAAGAGGTGATGCTCAGCTCTCCTGACACCTGGGCCACCGTGCCGAAACGCTTCTGTCATGAGCCCGTTTGAGTCCTAGCAGGGTCTTTTGAGCCCAAAGACTTAATCAGGCAGCCGTAGCCGTGGAGGGGAGTTCAGGCGCTACAGACTGGGGGGGCGGGTCAGAAGTGGGGTGAGGAGCCTGCCTGTCCACCCCAGGACCCAGCTCTGGTCACCCGCCGGGTGTAACGGAAGAGGTGGCTCTGGGGCCCCCAGCAACCCCCTCGTCTGTACTTAACCCAGGGCCACATCCTGTGCGGGGCCCTATGGAGAGAGTCCGGGGGTTCCGGAGAGGAGGCCGGCATGTGGCAGGCGGGGTGTGTGCCGTTGGCTGATGGAGGGGCCCTCACAGTCCCCTTCCCCGAGGCTGAGCATGTCAGTAACCCTGTCCTGGCCCAAAGCTGTGGCTCGCCCCGGGAGGCGAGAGAGCGGCTACTTCTTGGGGTTGAGGTGGGGGGACTCGGCCTGAGCACGTGTGGGCAGGCCTACCGTACCTGGGGCTTCCCAGAGGGTGGGCCGGGTGGCCTGGACGTCTTGGACCCTGGCCCACCTGAGCTATGAAGTGTGCACGGAGCTGGGGTGGGGTCTGTCATCCGGCCACCAGCAGAGCTGTTGGGGCTGCCGTCAGGGGACAGTTAGGAGCATAGGGAAGGTATCCGGTGGGCTGGAAGTGGCCCCTCCTGAAGGTGATCGGGCAGGGACCTCCCCCTCCGGTGTCTGAGCCGGGTCTGTGGAGTCCCACAGGTGCCAGAGGGACTTCTGACCCCCTGCAGGACCCTCCTGGTGGGGTGGAGGGGGGGGGTCAGGCCCACCCGGGCCCTCCCTGAAGCCGGGAGTTCAGGTTACATAACCTCCCCCTCCCTCCACGCGCACGGATTGGTTTACGTGGCAGGAGCCAGGTTTGACAGTGGGAGCTGTAATTGGATTTTAATTTTTAACGTCTGCAGTAGATGAAGAACTATGGGCCCATTTGTACACATTCTGTTACTTCATTAGCTGGGACCTGTCCCACCCGCCCGCCGCCTGCTCCCCAGAAGGGAGGGAGTCTGGCCTGACTGACAGGCTGCCTGCCACCTGCTCCAGCGAAGGGCAGGGCACGGGCTGGGCTGCCGGTGGGCGCCCCTGTCCCTGCCGGGCCGCCTTTCCCCCACCCCGCCCCGTTCTGCATTCGTGTCCACCGAAGCCCCCCGGGTCCTGTGCGCCGGGAGGGCGCGGCCATCGGGGGCTCGGGATCACACCCACCGGAAAAGCAGCTTCTGCCGCAGGCCTGGTCGGGCCTTTTGACCCCAAGGACCGCTGGGTACGGATGGCCCTGAGCCTTTGGGGCCCGGCCAGCCCCTGGGCGCCGGGACCCTGTGGACTACCCGGTCTCCCAGGTGCTGGGGGTGGGTGCAACCCCGGTGCCCCTCGCGCCTCCAGACGGCCTCAGGCCCTGGGCGGAAGCAGGGCTGCTGTGCCATCGGCCCTCCCCCCCACCCCCAGCTTGAGGGGTCCCGGGAGGCAGGACGGCTCCGTCCCCCCTGCACTGCCCGCCCTCTGGATTATTCTTAGGTCTGTTGTGTAACAGGCACAGCTCAGGGAGGAAGGGCTCGGGGAACTGGCTCCAGCGACAGCAGCCAGCCAGCTACGAATGGAGCTTTCTGTCCCTTCCGCCCGCCCGGCACAGGGGACAAAGGAGGCTGCGGTCACCTAGCTCAGCAAGGAACTGGCAGCCTGGGCTGTGGAGAGGGGCCCTGAGGTCAGCAGAGCCCCTGGGCTCCCGGCCGCTGAGCCTGGCCCAGGCCCCTGTGGGTGTGGATGTGTGTTCTCCCAGGCACCGTGGTCTGGGGAGGGTGCCCACCCCTGTCCCCACCGGCCCCTCGAGGCTCTTCTTCCTGCCTTCTTTCCACCCCCTCGGTGCTCCCAGCAGCCTCTGGGGCATCGATGCCGGGGTCTCCGCCCCCACAGAGCAGGCTCCTCACCTGTCTCCTCAGCTCCTACTGTGCATCAGCCCCCCGTGGGTGGGAGGCTCGGGGCGGGGGGCGGGAAGCACTCAAGGGCAAACCAGCCGGGTCTGGGAAGGTCTGGGGCAGGGCTGTCCGATCAGCCCAGAATCTGCATGGGAAAGGCCCCGAACGCTCAACTCACCTGTGGGGTCGGCACCCGCTGCGCCACCTCCCCCCTGTCCCCGCTGACCCCTGTGTACCCTGGCACTGCCCGTGCACATACACTCAATCCCAGGCTGCCCAGGGGAAGGAGGCGAGCTGGCTGGCGTATCGGGTCCAGAGACTCTGCCCTCCTCAGAGAGGGGCCCTTCCCGCCAGCTGATGGGGCTCGGCAGCCGGGCCAGCGTGAGGGGCGTGGGGAGACGCAGGCGTGATGGGGATGCCAGAGACAGCGTGGCCTGAGCTGCCGACCCGGGGGAGACAGAAAGGCAGGGAAGTGGGGGTGCAGAATCCCAAACGTCCCTCTGGTCCGTCTCACAGGACGAGCCCAGGGAGGCCTCTGACCCAGGCTAGGCACCTGGTTCCCCCAGCCCCGCCTCCCCTGCTCCCCTTACCCGTGGCGGTCACCTAACCGGCTGTTCCCCTGGGTCCTTCTCTAAGGAGCTTGGGGTTCTGACCAAGTCATTCGTGCAGAGCTCGGAGCTCCCTGCCAGCGCTGGGGGCTCCGGGGCCCTGGGCCTTAGTGGATCTTGTCTGGGTGCCCCGTCCCCCCCCCCCCCCCCCGGCAGCTAGACCAGCAGAGGCACCCACCTTATCAGAAAGGCTGATTTCTCCACGAACCCCGTGTGAGACGCCCCTCCAGCCCAGCCTGAGAGCTGCTCGGTGCCTGCGGCGTCCAGGACAAATGACCACAAACCTCCATCCTGGTCTGGAGGCTGGGAGCCCCAGACCAGGGTGCCCGGCGCTGCACTCCTGCGGGGCTCTAAGGGAGGATCCTTCCTGCCTGTTCCAGACCCTGGGGTCCCTGGCATCCCTGGACTTGTGGCTGCTCCCCTCCAACCTCTGCCTCTGTGTTCACGTGGCTCGGCCCCCTGTGCGTCCTCCCCTTTTCTTCTAAGGACACTTGTCATTGGATTTAAGACCCACCTGGAGCGATCCAGGATGAGCTCATCTCAAGATGCTTAACTTGGTTACGCCTGCAAAGACCTTTCTCTGCATAAGTTCTGGGGTGTGGATGCATCTCATAGGGGCCACCATTCAGCCCTCCACAATAGTTGTGCTGTGCACGCGCCCCACCCCCTACCCAAACACCTGCAGGCCAGAGGCGGGGGCCCAGATCTCACACCCTGGGCCCCACGGGCTGAGGATGTGCTAAGTGCATGAGAGCTGCTCTCCCCAAAGCCCCTGACTGGCCTGCCTCCTGGATCCGCAGGACCCCAGGCTCTCCTTGGGCTGGGCACAGCCTCCAGAGGCTCCCAGGGGAAGGTGGGGAGGGGGCCTGGGGGTCCTGGCCTCCAGGGGGATGTGGAGGCCAGGTAGGTCCTGGATGGGCCCTCCTTCAGTGAACGGCTGCTCCCGGGTCCTGCCAGCGACTGGTCATGGCCACCTCGAGGAGGGGGGGGTCTCCCAAATGCCCCTTTCATCAAGGCTGGCTACTTTGCTGGGGTGGGGCAGCTTTGGTGGGCTGAGGCCTGCTGTCTGTATCTTGGGGCCTCAACTGCATCTCTGTACCAAAGTGGATCTGACAGCCCCCTGGGGCACCCGAGAGCTTCTCCAAGGAGGCACCCCAGGCCCCAGCGTGGCCCTGAGCGGCTCTCCAGGTCTAGTAGGCTTTATGTGTTGCCTGGGAGTGTGGAAAATGCAGACTTGAGAGGGTTTGGGCCGTTTCCACCGAAGTGGCCCTTTTAAACAGGCTCCCGGGTGATTCTGCCGTCCGGAGAACCACGCTCAAGGAAACTCAGGTGTCAGGGTGGGTGGGGAGTGGAGATCAGGTCCATGAGGGGACCCACTCTTGCAGGCTGGCTTTGGTTGGCCGGTGAAGCCCAGGCCCGGTCCAGGGCTGGGAGGACACCCAGAGCAGGGGGCAGACTTGGGTCAGCTCCCAGTTCTGCCACCAGCCCCTGTGTGGTCTTGGGCAGGGGGCCTCATCTGAACGTCTCACCTGTGAAACGGGCTAATAGCAGTGTGCCGTGGGCAGCGCGTGAGTGGTCTGGCCCGGCCGCCGTTGGTGACCGCGGCCCTCCCCCGCTCCCCGGGCGGTGGCCGAAGGGGCTGAGCCTCCCCCCAGCCCGCCCTGGTGCTCTCCAGGACCCAGCTGTTCCCTGGAGAGCCAGCCGTCCTCTGCTTCTCCCGCTAACATTTGGGGAGCCCAGAGCTGAGGGCAGCTGCTGGCAGCTTTCATGCGCGCTCACGCGGCCGGCTCAGCCTCTGGCCTGCAGGCCTCAGTTTCCCTGGGCTGATGCTCCCTGGGACAGCGCGAGCAGGGTCGCTTGTTCGCACCCGGGGCCTCGGCGACTCCGCTGGGCTTTCCTGAGAGAAGCTGGGGAGCCCAGGGTGCCCACCCGCTGGGCTGTGCACCCCAGGGTTCCTAGGGGACAGGCCAGCGGGGGCCAAGCTCTCTCTGCTGTCTCCTTTCTGTGGCCGAGCCTGGAGGCCGTGTGCGGCAGTGGTATCGGGGACCTCCTTCACAAAGTGCCCCACTGCTCTCAGAGCCTCTGATTGGCCCCCTGAGCAGAACCAAGATGTGGACCTTGTGGAATGTTCCTGCAGCCTCCAGAGAATAGAAAGAGGGCTAATTCACAAGCCTGGTCCCGCTCAAGGCCTTCACCCCCACCTGGTTCCCCCTGGGGACCCACCAGAGGCCAAGGGTGGGGCCGAGGCCTGTTCCAAACCCCTGCCACTCCCTGGGCTGTGGCCTCTCCAAGTGCCAGGCCCTCATCCCATAGGGAATGTGAGGGACGTGCCAGCTGTGTTCCCTCCACCGAGACAGGGGCTTCTCGCCAGCTCCCAGGAGGTGGGCTCTGGGGGGCCCTTGCTGGGCCGTCTGGAAGCAGGACTTAGGTACAACTTAGGACAGCCCAGGCGGGGCGGCCGTGGGCCCCGTGTACCAAGAGCAAGGCCAGGGCACCACCACACTCCCCAGGCCCCACTGCCTCCGAGGTGAGGGTTGGGGGGTCTGCAGCATGAGGCCTGGAGCCCAGAGCTGCGACAGGCCAGAAACCATCAGGGAGAATGTGGTTATTAAAAATGGATCTCAGGAGGCCCAGTTAACTCTGGGAGCTGGAGGGGGTCTCACGTGGACCCTGCTTCCCACGCGGACTCCTTTCCCCTGCCCTCGGCCCCCCGCCAGCCCCTCTGGCTCTAAGGCCACAGTCCCCATATTTCTGTGCAGGAGCCCTATGGCAGCCCTATGGGGGGACATAGGCAGGCCGGGACCCCTGCCCAGTGGCAGGACCCCCCTGACTGCACAGCTCTGAAAGGGCCAGTTGCCCCGGGGGAGCAGAGGGTGTTGCCCCAGTAACTCCGGGTCAGTCTCTTTCCTGGGGGGGGGGGGAGGGGGGCTGGGCCAGCACTTCACAGAGGGGGAAGGGGCCGGTGAAGGTCAGGTCAGAGGCATCCCACCATCCCACTGTCCCACAGGCCAGACCATGGCGTGCTCTGGGCCCCCGGCTCTGCCTTCTGCCTGCGCTGGCAGCCAGAGCTGTGGGGAGATGCTGTCAGCCCGCACGCTGGTGCGGGAGTGTTTGTTCACACAAAAAGGCCCCGGCGTCTGTGTCACCCTTCAGAAATGCCAAGCCGGCAAAGTGAGGTTTTTGCTCTGCCTCAGGCCTGTGGCAGGCGGGTGAGAGGGCCTGGGGACCGTGCCTCACCCCTCCGGCGCCCTAGGGGAAGGGCCGCCGGCCTCCAGTGTCCCCCTACCGGGACCTGGTGTCACTCTGTCCTGCCTCATGGGAGCCACCCGGGGTTTACAGGAGGAGGGGGCAGAGACCCAGGGCTGGTCTTGCCTGCAGGAGAGCAGCTGGCGAAGTATTTCCTCTTGGCTCGAATGCAGCAGCCGCTGGCCTAGAGTGAGCCCGGGAGAGAGGGGCTGTTTAGGACAGGGAGCCCTTGCCGCTGCCCTCTGCCTGCCCCCTGGTCTTCAGAGCAGCCACCCTGAGCAGCGGGGGGCCGGGCAGGGTCCACCCCCCTCTCCAGAGCTTATAGGTCACTCACCCAGCCCTTTCTGCCTAGGAGAGCAGGCGGGCCTGGGGAGGTACCCAAATGGTTCCCAGGTGGTTGGGATAGAGGCTTGACTGGGGCTCCCGGCCAGGAACAGGTGCAAGCCACCCTTTCCGGGGGCCTGGCCTATCGGCCTGGTCTTGGGAGACCCCCCTTTTGCGTTTTATTTTCAGCCTTCCCAGTGTTGGTCTTGTTATTGCCCCGTTTTAAGTATGAGGACGTTGAGGCTGGGGGTGGCGACCTGCCAGCAGGCAGTGGAGCAGGTGACACCCTGTGCTGTCTGCTTAAACAGGAGCATCTGTGCACAGAGCAGGCAGGAGCTCGTCCGGTGCTGGTCCCTCCTTCCCTCAGGGAGGGAGGTCATGGGGGCCCGGACACGCTGACCCTGCTGTGGGGGCCTTGACTCCCCATCTCAGCACTGAGGAGTGGACAGCTCCCCGACCTCGTCCGTGGGCCCCCAGGGCCGGTCCTCCAGGCCCTGCTGGGCACCACCCTTTGCCCGCGCAGCACAGAAAAGCCAGGCCCAATGTCCATGTGCCACTGCCGCCATCCGGGGTCCTCGGGCCCCTGGACAGTCCCCTGGGATGCCCTGTCTACACTCCGGCAGACCCCAGCAGTGGGTCCCTGTGTCCCCCTTTGCAGTAGGCTGCTGTGCTCCACGTGTCCCCAGGATTGCGGCCGGCATCAGGGAAGAGCCCGGCGGAAAAGCCCGTCCTGCACTCCTCAGCAAGGGATGCTCTCGAGAGCCCAAAGATCAAACACCTCCTCATCCAGCACCGTGTCTGAGCCTCGCTGGGGGCGGGCAGGGGGTCTGGGCTCCCGGGGGGCTCCCCAGGTCCGGGCGGCGGTGCTCCCCGTGCGCTCGGCCCCAGGCTGGAGCCGAGGCCTCCTGCGCTGTGCAGCTCTCCGCAGGCCGCCTGCTGCAGAGCAGATCCCGTGACTGCCAGACCAGTTCCTGAGCAACCAGGCTCTGGCCCACTTCCTCTGGGCCGCAGCAGAACCCCGGAGCATCAGGGGGCTGCCTGCCTCAGCCAGCAGGCAGTGAAGGGGGGCAACCCTGACCTCCGTTTGCCTTGATGGGCTTGGGGGTGACAGAGGGGCAGGCGGGGGGTCGGCTCCCCAGAACAAAGCCAGCTCGTGCTCCTCTGGACAGAGCTTTGTCTTGAGGGGCTGAGCAGACTGTCCACGTCACTCTTTCTGTGACCTGTTCTCATCACCTTCACCCATCCAGCCCTCCCTTCAGCCACCCTTCAGCCTGGCGAGGTGCGGCCTGGTGCCGTGTGGCCTGGCATAGTGTGGCCTGGAGTGGGGTGGCCTGGTGTGTGTGGCCTGGCGTGGCTGCCTTCCGGGTGGGTGGGCTGTGGTGGAGGGTCTGCTGAGCACTGACGTCGTTCAGTGGAGGCCGGCTATCCAAGGCCACGGATCTACGTTCTTTGGGCTGCACCTGTGTGGGCCCAGTCCCTTTACTGGAAAGGGGTGGCCTGATGCCGACCTCAGCCCTCCTGACCAGGGTCCTGGGGTGTAGGGCCCAGTCGGGCCCTTGGAGCTGCCCTTGTGGATGAGGCTCCTGAGTGTGGGGGGAGGGTGTGGTTACCTGTGGGCTTCTCTAGCCATTCACGAGGGCTGGGTCGGCCTCTGCAGGAGGAAGAGCCCCTGGTGCCGTGGGGTGCGGAGAGCGAGCCGGTTCCTAGGCCCTGTGCTGTGGCAGCCGAGGCCCGGGGACCTGGCACTGGGTGCTGGCTGTCCCAGGGCTGGAGGCGCAGGAGGCCCACGAGGCCCCTTGTCTACCTGCCCGGGGCAGGGGCCAGGGATGCCCACAGGGATGCCCCCCCAAGAGGACTGGGCTGACAGGTGTGGAGGACTGGCCACCCTGCAGGCCCACGTTTGCCCCTTCTGGGCAGGTGCCCACAATGCAGTGGCCCATCCACTACCCCCAGTGTGGGCAGGGAGCCCAGGAGAGTGGGTAGGGGCAGGTAGAGGCCTGGGCCGCTCCACTTTTCTGCAGGCCCAGCACTGGGCGAGACCAGGGGGAGCAGTTGTCCGTGTGGTCTTGGGGGCAGGGCCGGGGAGGACTGGGGGTTCGGAGCTCCCAGGGGGCTTGCCAAACACAGGGTGGCAGGCAGAGGGCCCGAGAGCACTTTCGGGGAGCCCGTCCGCCCCTCCACCCCGCCTGCCGCCCCGGGGCCTCCCGTCGGCCCCAGGTGTGGGGCAGGGCCCCCTCCCCGCATGCCCCCACCTTCACCCCCTACCTGTGGAGGCACGGTGGGCGGAAGCGGGCGCCCTCGTGTTTGTGCATTTTGTGTATTTTTAAAGCGGTTCTACAGCTGTGCTTGACTCAGTAACGTTCTCCTGTGGAAGCTCGGCACGCGGCGCATTGTGGGGTTATTTTGGGCTTGGCATCATTGGGGATTATTATGTTCTGCGTCTGTAAGAAACTGGCGCCACCGCACGGGGATCATCGGGCGGAGGTGGGGGGTCCGGGATGTGGTTCGGGATGCGGGCCCAGGGCGACGTGGGGGCTGTGACGGCGGAAGGCCCCGGCCGCCCCGAGGCAGGACGGGCACCTCCCGGGGGCTGCCACACGCTGCTTGTCCCCTCCCCTCGGTCCGGTGGCCGTGCTCTGCAGAGGCCTGCTGGCTTCAGCTGCTCGACCCAGGAGCAGCGAGGAGGGGCAGCCAAGAGGGGCTCCGGGGGGTGTTCTCAGGACAGCAGACACACAGGCGGATGGGTGGGAAACGACAGAGACCCAGAGCCTCCCTGCCCACACCCCCAGGGCTCCTGGACGCAGTTGGGGTCTTCAAGCTTCTAGAACCAGAGCTCAGGACAGCCAATCTCCCTGACCCCAGCACACAGCCTTTATCCACTCGCCCCTCCTCTGGCTGCTTCCCGGGACAGGAGGTCGGGATGGGGCAGGGACTGTAGGTCCTCCCTCCTGGGAAGTCCCTCAAAGGGCCACAACCCCTCACGGACGTGACGGCCCAGCCATACAGCAAGGCAGGCCTACTCCCAAGCCATCGAGCGGAGGCCCATGCACGTCCCGCTTACGGGGGGCACCTCACTCCGGTCTGACCCGAGTCCCTCCTGCCGCAGCTTGGGGCCCCCCACCGTTCAGGGCCCAGAGGGCGTCACGCTGGTGGGCACGCGGCTCCTCGCTCGGCTCTGACCTGGCGTTCTCCACCACACGCTGTCCTGTCTTCTCAAAAAGACCTAAATTGCCCCCTTGTGCTTAGCTGTGCCTTAAAAAGACCCGGGCGGTGACTCAGCCGTCACCACTGGGCGCTGTTCCTGGAGACACACGAGGTCGCTGGAGCAGTTCTGTTTTCTTGAAACCCCCGGGCCAGATTTGCTCCCACAACAGGGACACAGCCAGGGTGGACGGCACCTTCTCTCAGCCTTTGGTTCAGGTCCTCCTCGTCCGGCTTGGGACGCTGGCCCCTTTCCTCAGGAGTGGGGAGCTGTCTCTAGACCCCTGGGCCTGGCCCTCTCTAGCCCTCGGGTGCCCATGTCTGGCCAGAGTGGCTTTTCCATCGTGCCTTGATGGGATAGGGCCAGCCCTTATCCAGGGGGGCACTGGGGGCTCCCAGGGTGTCATTGCTGCTCTTGAGGAGCCTGCCCGTACTGACCAGCTGGAGGCTCCGTCCTGGTTGGGGGAGGCATGAGATCTGGCCTTGAGTGCCATTCAGGACTCCCACCTGCCCCTGCCTTCTCTGGGGTTGGGGGGTAGCCTGGTCATGGAAGGGGGGCTGCGAGGGACCAGAGGTCTCGGGGACCGTGCCCCTCAGCAGCCTCATGGACTGTGAGACAGGGTCACCCTCTGTCCTGGTTGCCGGCTGACAGTGGCTACTGTCTGTGCCGCTGGCTCTCTTGGTTGGTCACCACGAGATGGACGAGGTGGCTCAGACACCCAGACAAGCCAGATTTGCCGATAGGGGTAGCCCCTTCTCCCAGGGGTGTGATGGGGGCCAAGGCTGTTGGACAGCTGCCCGCTCCTGAAGGGCCTAGAAGGACAAGGTGGTCAGCGAGGACCCCCCGAGGGAGTGGCTGTCCTTGGAGCACCGGCCGCAGGAGGCTGCCATCCCGGAGGCCAGCGGGCACCCCCTGCGCTTCGGGAGGAGTGGGGGCAGTTCCGGCCCTGCCCAGGGGGTGCTGGGGCTGAGCCGTCTGCAGTTTGCTCGAACGTCCCCAGTGACTCACCCTCCGGATAAGCCATCCTTCTTCTTTCTTGTCTTTTCTTTTTTCTGCTCTAGAGAAAAAAATAAACATTTGTGTGCGTAGCACTTGGTGGCTGCGGGGGCCCACGCAGTCCGTAGGCAGGAGACTGGGGGGCAGAGGGTGAGGAGCAGGGCAGGCAGGCCAGGAACACGGTGCCCCGGGATCCCTGCACTGTGTCCGCCTCTGGCTTGCCTCGCCCCAGGCTGTGGGGGTGTGTGTTGGGGGTACAGTCACCGTGTGGCAGGGCGTGTGACCTGTTGTCACCCCAGGGCGCCCGGGGTCTTTGAGGGCCCTGAAAGCAAAGGACTGATGACTGGGTGGGGCTGAGGGCCTCAGGGCAGCTGAGCAGAGGGCTTATGGAGACAAGATGCCCAGGACCGACCCCTCGTGGGCAGTGCCCGCTGCCTGGGGAGCTGCTGTGGTTCCGAGCCCGCCGTCCTGTGTGCTTGATCGGGGCCCCCGGAGGGGCCTCGCTTCCACCTCCCACCAGGCCGTGAAGACCCTTAGCTGTCTGGTGGGCAAACACCTGGGTCAGTAGGATCTCGGGGCCTCTCTCCGGGCTGGAAGGAAAATGCGTGTCCCAGGTATCCTGGTCTTGAGTTACCGGTTCACACTCTGGCCCCAAGCTGTGTGTTCTCACTTTAAGTTTCTCTAGTTGTGTGTTCACACCCCCGGCCTCCCCTCCCCGAGCTGTGTGTTCACACCCCAGCCTCCTCAGCCTCCCCTCCCCGAGCTGTGTGTTCACACCCCAGCCTCCCCTCCCTGAACTGTGTGTTCACACCCCAGCCTCCTCAGCCTCCCCTCCCTGAGCTGTGTGTTCACACCCCAGCCTCCCCAGCCTTCTCTCCCCAAGCTGTGTGTTCACACCCCAGCCTCCTCAGCCTCCCCTCCCCGAGCTGTGTGTTCACACCCCAGCCTCCCCTCCCCGAGCTGTGTGTTCACACCCCAGCTTCCCCAGCCTTCCCTCCCCGAGCTGTGTGTTCACACTCCCAGCCTCACCTCCCAAGCAGTGTGTTCACACCCCCAGCCTCCTCTCCCCGAGCTGTGTGTTCTCACTTTAAGTTTCCCTAGCTGTGTGTTCACACTCCTAGCCTCCCCTCCCTGAGCTGTGTGTTCACACCCCAGCCTCCCCAGGCTCCCCTCCCCGAGCTGTGTGTTCACACCCCAGCCTCCCCAGCCTCCCCTCCCTGAGCTGTGTGTTCACACCCCAGCCTCCCCAGCCTCCCCTCCCCGAGCTGTGTGTTCACACCCCAGCCTCCCCAGCCTCCCCTCCCTGAGCTGTGTGTTCACACCCCCAGCGTCTTGAGCTGTGTGCTCACACCTCTTGCCTGGGCTGTGTCAGCCTCCCTGGGAGTTCACCCTCTACCTGCTATTTGACCAAGGCATTGCCCGTCTTAGAAGGTGCAGAGGTGGGACTAGATCCTGGCTCTGACCCCAATGCCTTGGGGGTTGGAGGGACAGTCACTCTGAGTGGGAAGCTGGCTGAGGCCTCTCGGGCAGACCTTGTGCTCTCGCCAGGTAGCACACGATGGCTGCTCTTGGCAGGCCAGCAGCTGAATCTCCCAGGAGAGATGGCTTGGGTGGGGGTGTTGCTGGGCATTGCCACCTCCCCAGCCTGGCCCTCCCTACTGTATTTGGGGCGGCTACTCGACAAATACCTGGCAAGAGGTTGTGTGCCGGGCACGGCTGGCTCTCGACACTGGGGTTAGCAGTGGGTGGCACGGCCCTGCCCCCAGGGAGGCCCCCAGCCCAGACCCACTTCCCACGCGGGTACACCCTCCACATAGACCTGTCACCATGCAGATGGTGTTGAGGCCAAGTTTGACTCCCTGGGCAGCCTCTTGTGTTCCAAGTCTCACTGGCTTTTAATGTGTGCTTACACAACCATTACACAACCATTGCTCCTCTGGTGCAAAGGGTGGCCTGATCTGGGGCTGTCGCAGCGTGTGTGGTAACGTGGGCTGGCCGTCTTCCTGCACGGGGGCTGCCTCTCTCGATGGCTGCGCGGCACTCAGCTTATGTGGTGAGATCACATGACACCCAGGGTGTCCCAGGTTCCCGTGGAGCACCCAGCCCTCTCTGTGAACAGTCAGCCCAGAAGCCCCCTCCCAGGCCCCAAGCCCTGGTCCCCATTTGGGGGTGGGCTCCTAGAACCTGCAGGTGCCAGGCAGTTAGTGTGGCTGTCCCCACGTGCCGGGGGCCCCGTGAGCTGCAGCCTCCCAGGGCCTCCCCGCTTTCCCCCCGGGGGAGACATCATGACAAGTTCTGCACCAACCCCAGCCCTCTCTGAGGTGTTTATTCACTTTTGCCGTTGGACAAGCATGTGCTACCACCCAGAATTTTTAAAGGGTTTCCATTCTGCCAACGAACCCTCCTCGAACGGCCACCTGAACGTGGTGACGGAGTTAGTCCGGCTGCAATTCATACACAGCAGGGCGCGTTGTGGAAGGACCCGGTGCGGAGGGGTTGTGGGGGGCAGCATTGAGAGGATGGCTTCAGGAGCGTGCCCTGTGCCGGCGCTGTCCATCCTGGGCTCAGCGAGACGGGTGGGTGCTGATGGCCGGCGAGGGGGCTGCCGCTCCCGCTCCTCTGTGGCCTGAGCCGGGTCCGGGGCCAACAGCCTTGTGCTCACGGCAAGTGTAAGTGCACCCCAGCCGGCACGCTCTGGCCCCTGCCCTCTCTTCGTGCCCCCGGCCCCCTCAACTCCTGCTCTGCAGTGAGGTGGCCCGGTCTTCTCTGGGCTTTGTGAAGGGTACGGCACTCGGGGGGGCTCCTCTGCACGCCTCCACCCAGGGCTGCCCCGAGGAGCGGGGCGCATTCCTGCTGCTCTGCCTTTCTCTGAGGGTGGAGGTGCTCTGGTTTGCTCCCTACTTCCTTGACGCACGGCAGGTGCTTAATAGACCTGGACTGACGGCTGGGGGTGCAGACGCGGAGGAGGGTGAAGGGCAGGGAAGGGTGGTGGGGCGCGCACGGGCAGCCTAACCTGGCCCTGGGGTGGGGGCTCCAGGCTGTGGCTCCCTCTGACCCAGAAACGTGCCCTCTGCATGCAGGCCTGATAGCCAGAGACAGGGGCTGATTTGCATGTATTTGCATCTGCACGAACACGCTTCTAATTTCGAGGAGTTTTGTGTTTTTAATCGATGCAAGTGGCCAAGTGGCTTCCCATCCCTGGGTCCAGGGTGGCACAGCTCAGGGGCCGGTGAGGCTGATGGGACGTTTCCAGGCCCTGGCGGCTGGCCCGGCCTGCTGCGGGCCACGGCTGTGGGAGGGGGTGGGGCGGGCGGTGGGCAGCTCCTGACAGACCTCGCCAGGGACTTGGGGGTGACTCCGGGTGGGCTGGGCCTGTGGCCGTGGGGCTGTGTGGCTGTTGGCCCTGGAATCCGGCCGTCTTGTCTTCGTGCCAGGCCGGCTGTGGCTCTGCCCGGCTGCTGCTCGCAGGCACAGAATCTAGGTCAGGCTGGTGCAGAGAGGCAGGGCCGTCCGGTGGGACCACAACGGCCCAGGGCAGGGCCCTGACCTGATGACCTTGGCGGAGCGGGGGAGGGCTGAGGGTGCTTCAGTCCTGTGGGGGCGAGGAGGGCTTCGAGTGGAAAGGTGTTGTGGCTGAGGGTGTCACGATGATGGGGGCCAATGCCGCGTGTGCCCCTGGGGGCCTGGACATGTGGGCGTGGCTGTGGCTCTTCAGGCAGAGCCTTCCAGAAGCCCCCGTCCTTCCGGCTGTCTGTGGCCTCCATTTCCTGCCAGCCCATCCCTTCATTGGCAGATCACCCCATTCTCCCTGCCTCCTCCCACGGGTCTGTCTGCAGCCCCAGGGTTCTGGCCACATTCTGCTTCGCCCGAGGACTGGAGCCCATCTCCCCTCCTGCCCCAGCAACCCTGGGGGCTGCTGTGTTGATCCTGACCACCCTGGCCAGAGGCACTCTGCCCTCCCGACTGCCCCGTCTCCACGGACCCCAAATCCATCCGGCCTTCCTGCTGTGCTGTATTTGCGTGCTCTGTTCTTCTGCCTGGGAGTTCAGCGCTGTTTCTTTCGGAGATATTTGCTGGCTCAGCCGGGCTTGGGGGACCGTGAGGCAGATTCGTGCCCTGTTTGAGGCGGGCACGGGGGTCCTGGGGGCAGTGGGAATGCTAGGTTTTAGCAGCAGCCCCTGCCGCCCAGGGCCTCTGTGCTTGGGGTTTATCTGCGTCTGCGGTCTGCTTGGGTGCACTTTTTCCAGCCATCTCCCCAGAGGCCCCCTCTGGAACTCACTCCTGGGGTCGGGGACTGAGTCCTGGTCTTGGGTCTGCCTCCGCTTGGCTATGAACCGTCTGCCTCAGTTTCCCAGTCTTAAAAGCAAACAGGTTGGACGCGGTGGCCTCCGGGGGTCCTTCTGACTCAGGCACTCTGAGGAGCAGAGGGGACACGCCGAGGCCCCCCGTGTCCCTGGATCCCCGGTGCAGGGAGACTCGAGGCCGAGCCCGCCTGTAGTTGGGCTGGTTTACTGCAGCAGGCCATCGGGGAAGCGTTTCCTTGGAGATTTATGTAGGACACAAGTCCGAATACGAAATCCAAGGTGCCCCGTGGAGGTTTTCTGCAGCTGCACATCTGCTCTACTGCACTCGTGGGGAGACGATCGCGCGTAGCCTCTTGTTCCCGGAGGCTGCCACCCAGGCACTGGTCAGGGCCCGTGACCCTGAGAATAGCGAGGCAGTGTCCTTAGGCCCCGTGTCACACAGTGGCCACCAAAGGGGACATTGCAGTGGGATCTTTGGTACAAGAAGGCCTGGCCCCGGGTGTGCCCCCACCTTGTGCCCCCTGCCCCTTACTGCTCTCCAGACCTTCCTCCATGGCTGTCCAGGCCCCTCAGAACTGCTTGCTCTCCCTTGGTCACAGACTGGGAAATGCAGGTCCGAGGGGATGTGGGTTCCCCTGGGCACACGGGCGGGACAGAGCAGGACTGGAACCAGGGTCCCCAACAGCCAGCAGGGCACTGCCCTGTGTATGCCTCCTCCCATCTCCAATGGTCTTCCCAGCCCCTCCCTGGGCACGGTGCTTCCTGGGACGCTCTCAGGTTAGCCTAGGGCACACAGTGCTGGGCTCACGTGTGCTGGGTTTTGCTGTCCCCAGGCGGCTGGCCCGACTGTTCCCCTGGCTGGAGGGGGCCTCTGGGGCTCGGGGTCCTGTGGCTGCAGGCACCCCACGCTGGGAGTGACTAGGGCAACACTCCTCCTTCCTGCCTCTGCTCTGCCCGTGCCCCGGCCACCCCCTATGTCTCTGGGGCTCCACCGTCTCTCTTCGGGGCTGTTTTCCTTTCCAAATATCATTTTGTTCATCCCGACACAGGCTGTGCGCTCCCACCAGCCCCTGGGCACATGCATGTGTACACGCAGGCCTCTGGGGGTCCCCGCACGCCAGGAGGAGCCCTGGTCAGTGCACGCTGCCCCATGACAGGGGCGACCCAAACAGTGCTTTTGGAGGGTCAGAGGTGTGGGAGCCTCCCCTGCGAGATGACCAGGGACTAGACCGTGTCACAGGTGTCCCAGGGAACCATAGGACTCCCAGCGTGAGAGCATGGGCAGTGCTGGCTGGTGGACGGTGGGCCTGCCTTCTGCCCCCGCCAGCTGGGGCACAGCTAGATGAACACGCTGAAGGGTCAGGGTGCATAGTGCACGAGGCAAGCTCACGGAACACGTGTGGACCCTCAGGGTCAGCTTTGGGTGGGGAAGCTCAGCACCGTGATGGGGGGGAGGGGGCTCGGCAGACCCCAGTGTGTCTGTGGCTATCAGGATCAGATTGTGAGTGGCTGCCTGCCTGTGTAGACCCCAGTCCTGAGAACATGTGTGCAGATGAGGAAACTGAGGCACAGAGGGGGACGAGCTCTGACTACCGACAGGACTGGCTGGGAACCCAGGGACTCTGGGCCCAAGGTCCAGGCTGCCCCCCATGTGTTAAGGCCTGGAGTGGCCTCCTTCTGGCCACGCTTGAGAGCCAAGGGATGGACCCAGCTGGAGCTCATGGCCAGATTGAGCCTCAGACTGGCCCTTGCCCGGTGGTTTAGATCTGGAAGTTCCAGGGAGTGGGGGTGGGCGGATGGCAGTTCTGGGCCTGACCCGCAGACCCCCTGAGCTGGCATCCTGGCATCCGGACCCAGGCTCTGTCTCCAGGGGTGAGGAGGCCCTGCCCTTGCAACCCCAGCTCCCTCTGTACGGCCCTTCGGCTCCAGACAGGAAGTGGGTCTGGGCTGATGTGGGTGTCCATGCTACGTGGGCAGGTAGCAGGGAGGCAGGGAGGGGGGCGGGGGTGGGCAGGGGTGGCTCAGGGCAGTGGGCCTGGGGGCGGGGAGCAGGATTGGGGCTCCAGAGCATGAGCTCTCCCCTCTCCCCAAGAGAGAAGGGGTCAGGCTGGGGCCCCAGGCTCACTGTCCTCCCCCCACTGCCCCCCTGTCAGTATTTGTTTATTCCGGTCTCCTCTTCAAACAAGAAGAAAATTAGACTCCTGGGGGCCTGGCAGGCCCTTCTTCCAGACGTGCATCCCCACCCACTGCCAGCCAGGCCAAATGCTCTCAAAGACAGAATTTTGCTTAAATGCCCAGAAAGGAGATTTAGGAGATCAGAATCTTAAGCAAATTAACATGTGCGGCAGGCGGCTTTTAATCACCGCCGGTAATCACCCACCCGCCCCGCCCCTTGGGGGAAATCAGCTCCAGGCTGTGAGGGGGTGGGGCCGGCCCTGCCGATGGATTATTCATCAGAACCTGAACTTGAACCACAACCTCATTTTGCCCACTCCAGGGAGCCGGCCCCTCGCCGGGAGCCTGTGTCTGCCCGCCCCTCTCCACCACCCACTCTCCCTTCCTCCTTGGGTTTTGCCTGTCGCCTCTCCCTGCCTCAGTTTCCCCTCTTCTGAGACTTTGGGGTTGCTGGCACTTTCCCAGTGGAGATTGTGTGAGGGGACTTGCAAAGCGCAGGTGTGGTGATGCCGGAGCGGCCCCTCCCGGCTTTTGCTCCTGGCCGCAGGTCGTCTGTGCACATTTGCGCTGGTGCCTTGCTCGGCCCGGTCCCCTCTTCTTGGCCCCACAGACCCCACCTCAGCCCTCCACACTCGGCTGCAGGACCCCCTCCCGGTGTGGCCAGCAGAGAACCTCAGTCACACCTGGCGCTGGAGGGAGGATGTGCCACCGCAGTGCGCACGGGCCCGGGGATCCTGACCCTGCCCAGTGCACGAGTGACCACTGTGGACAGGAAGGTCAAGGTGTCACGCTCATGAGGGCAGAGCCCTAGAGACTGAGGGGCTGGGCTCCACCAGGGGCGGCAAAGGAGGTGGCTGCCCCTTTAAGGGAGCCAGGCGGCAGCCCTGTGGCCTTCCCTGGGCAGGATCCAGGTGGTGGCTCATGTGTCTCACTCCCTCCACACCTGGGGGCCCGGCCTGGCAGGAGGCAGTCACACCCTGGGGTGGCGGCAGCTCAGGGAGCCCCGAGGAGCCCCAGGTCCTCCTGCTCTGGCCTGCCGCCTGCCTGCCTGCCTGCTGCCTCAGCACCTTCGCCCACATCTCCGTCGACCTCCCCAGGCCACCCTCAGGGCTGTGGGCAGAAGTGGCGGCTTTGGAAACGGCACCTGAGGCATGAACAGAGCAGCGGCTCAGGGCAGCCGGTCTCTGTGGCTGATGTGGGGAACGTCATTTCTCTTGGATGCTGGGTGCCACAGGTTGAACCAGAATACACCCCAGGAAGAGGCAGGCGGTGCTGGAGCAGGGGTGGGGGCTGCTCCGCACACACCCCACCCTCAGACGGCTCCCTGCTTGGCCCAGGCAGGACCCTAGACCCCAGCATCTTCTCAGGATGCTCACTGAGGGACATGTGGGGAGAGGCAGAGATGGGGCACAGGAAGGGCTGGGATGCCAAGGGGCAGGGGCTGCCACCAGGGGCTCCCGGACCCTCATCGACATGCTGCGCACACACCCCTAACCAGGCAGCCAGTGAAATGTCACCCTAGCCATCCTGGAAGCACTGGGCATTTGGGGGAGCCCCACGGGATCGGGGGAAGGTCGTCTGTAATGATCAGAGGGACCCCCGTGGTCCGGGGGCGGGGGCAGCCAACCGGAGGGCATTCCATTCCTGGGGGGAGCTGGCCTGGAGGGAGGGAGGTCAGAGCCAGCTGAGGGTGGCCTTGGGAGCCAGTGCTGAGAGAGCAGGCGCGCCCAACTGAGACCCCACCCCCACCCCGCACGCGCCTCCTCCCCCGCCCACTGCGGGGCTGGGCTGTGAAGGGTTAAGGCGGGCGGGGCTCTGGCGGGAGGGGCGGTCCCGGCAGCGGCGGGCTGAGCGCTCGGTGATCGGCCATGGGCGCGCGCTCAGGCGCAGGGACACGCGGGGCCGGCACACCGCCCGAGGCCCCTTGGGCCACGCCGGTAGCGGTAGGGGTGGTACCCGTGGGCCATGGAAGAGCCCGGGGACCCCGGTGGGCTCAGCCTGGACGAAGGTAAGAGGGAGCAGTAGGGGCTCAAGGAAGAGGCTGTAACTGTCCTGCAGGGAGCCAGGGTCAGACGCTGAACTGCCCATCGGTGACCCACTGAGCCCGCTTGGGCAGGGCTTGACCCCTTCCCCCAGGGGTCTCCGGGACAACCCCATCCCATAAGCACCTGCACACCCCTGTCCCCCTCATCGTCCACCACTGTGCCAGCATCTCTGCAAAAAGTGGAGACAACCCCGATGGGCGGGGGGGGGAGTAGGTGCCCCCGCGGAGCTGATGGACACCTGACCTCCAGTCTGCCCCCGTGGGGCACCAGCCTCAGTGCGGGGGGGGGGTCGGATCTGGGGTATCCTGACCTGTGGGACTCGGGGGCTCGCCTGGTCCAACCCCCTCCCGCCCCCTTCACCCAGGGCAGCGCGGGCGCCCCGAGCCTCGTCAGCACCATGGACAGGGCAGGAGCTGCTTCTCCCTGAGGCGCCTGCTGAGCCCTCAGGGTTCCGCCAGGCTCCCCACCCCCCCCACCCCGGTGGGAGATTTCTTGCTCAGATCTGTCACTCAGTCCTGACCTGCGGCCCCGGGCACTGCCCTGGGCAGACAGCATAGATCAACAGGGGTGGCAGGCGCCCTCCAAGGCTGCCGGGAGCTGCCCAGCACCAAGGAGCTTAGGTGCAGGGTGTCAGGGCCCGTCCCCGCAGGGACCAGATGGGGCAGCACTTCTCAGGCAGCATTTGCTCCCGGCCAGGAATGGGGAGAAGCAGAGAGGGGAGAGGGCCCAGAGCCACCACAGCTGTAGCTGGAGGGACCGGAGTCAGCAGAACTTCCTAAGGGCTGAGACCCCCCAAGGAGAGTTGAGCTTGCCTTGTGGCCATTTGTCTGGATCCCGGTTGTTCCGGACTTAATTAGTTCTTCCCTCTGATTGGTGTGGACACACGGGAGGGACTGTGGAGCCTCGGAGAGCAGGCGGGGGAGTGGGGACATTACTGCCAGGTCGTCTGAGGGCGAGACCCTGGCGGTGCCTTTGATGAGCTGTGTGACCACAGGCAGATGCCAACCCTCTCTGAGTCTCTTGTGGAAGACAGCGATGGCATGGAGTTGCCTTGGTAGAGTGTCTGTGAGCAGAGTGCGCCCTGTGTGTGTGATGCTCCAGGATGCCTGTCCCCTCACCACCCCCTTCTCTTGCTGAGATGCCCTTTATGAGTGGAGGACAGCATGGCAGTAGAGGGCTGGTGGTGCAGACACTCCTGGCTTGGCTGTGTGCTTGGGCCGCTCGTCGGGACACCCCCCCGGATGACCACAGCCCCCATGCCAGTGTGGGGCAGGGGTCCCATAGTGGCTGGTCCTCGGGGAGAGCCTGGCCCAGCACATCCCTGCCTATCTGGCCTGCAGAGAGATCCATGGAATCAGCAGCCAGCCTTGGTCAACCTTGGTCAGAACCAAGGGTTCCGGGGTGCGGGATGCCTGCCTGCGAACCAAGGGGGCGACCGGCTGCCCCCAGGGTCCAGGGAAGCCTGACACGCCCAGGCTCCGCAGCCAGGAAGGGAAGAGCCCTGGTCCTGGGAGGGGAGGAGGAGGGCAGCAGCAGGGCCTGAGGCCCCTCGTGCCCCCATTGCCTGGGTCAGGGTCTCAGCTGGCCTCGAGGGGGAGACGTGTGGCCTGGCCCTTGTCTGCTGGGAGGAGTGTGCTGCGCCCCTCCCCCCACACCCCGGGAGAGAACAGTCTCAAATGTGCAGCTGAGGACAGAGCAGATGGGCTGGAGTCTTGGGTCCGGCCCCCCATCTGCACAGCTAATGAGCTGATGGCTTAGCTTCCAAGCTCTTGGCACCTTTCTCCTGGAAAGCCGGGGGGCGGGCAGGGCGTGAGCGAGGGGCGCAGAGGCCAGGACAGGGTGCGAGCGAGGGGCGCAGAGGCCAGCTCCATGCTCCTGGCAGGCTGTCGGGGGCAGAGGCATCGAGGAGGGAGGAGTAATCAGAAGTGCCTGTTGCTTCTGGGACTTTGCTCCCAGCACGGCTTACGTGGGCTTCTGCCGGCTGGACAGACTTCCTGTGTGGAAAAGGCCCCTCGGGCAGGGTGACGGACACCCTTTCCAGGACGGGATGTTTTGTCCGGCTCTTGAGAGCTGGAGGGAGAGGACGCTGCCCATCCCGAACGGGTCGGTGTGCCAGCCAGGGACAGCTGGCCCTTGAAGACCCCAGGCTGGGGCCTCGGGTGCCGGACGATCGGGTGAAGAGAGGAGGAAGCTGTTCTCAGTCCCAGTGACTCGTGTTGGTCCTGGGTTCACAGTGATCGGGCCCTGGCCCCGGTCAGCTGAGCTGCTGACCTTTGGAAACTGCCTGTTGTTCAGGCCCCTGTGGTGGCACTGACCACGGGCCGGGTGTGAGCGGCCCCTCCTGCACCCTCTCCCAGGTCCACGGTGGGCATGTGGGGGGACGGAATCGAGGGAAGTCAGGGTGACGCTCAGGGAGGTCCCGTCCCCAGCCACACGGGGACAAGATAGAGGGGACTTTAGGAAGTCAAGTTGGGAGAGCCCAGCTGCTTCCGGAGAGTCCTCAAGGTGCCCGAGGCCCCAGGGCTCTCGAGAAAGCTGCCCTGGCCGGCAGGAGCGGCGGGGCCCAGGGATCAGTCCACGGGCTCAGCCTTCTTCTGTTTCCTATTGCCTCCGTGGCTTCGTGCCCACTCTGCCGGCGGCCGTCCAGCCCCGCCAGCTGCCGCCTGCCTCCTGCGCAGGCCCAGGTGGGTGTGGGGTGGGGACGGCCGGTTCTGCCAGTGAAGGGAGGACCCCCAACCCCCCCAACCTGCGGGAGTTTCCTCTCCTCCCAGCAGGCAGGCCCAGTCCATCTGGTGACTTTTCAGGAACATGCCCCCACCCCCAGAGCCGCTGGAAGTCTCTCTCTGCTTCTCCAGCCGCTCCCGGGGCTCCCGGGGGTAGGCCCATCAGACAAAGCCAACAGAGCCGGGCACCTGCCTCCAGGGAGGCCAGGCCGATGTGGCTGTGTGATGGCCGTCCTGACCCCTCCTGGCCTCTGCTCAGCCAGTGCCTGGGAGATGAGGGCCGGGGTCTGGGACAGGAGCCCCCAGAGCCCATGAACCAGGGCACCTGTGAGGGCAGGCTATAAATAGAGTCCTCTCCCCACACGACTGTCCAGTGTGATTAATGCCACTGCTGTGGCTGAGCCGGGGGCCACCAAGACAGGAGGAGGCAAAGGGAGAGCCACTGCGGGAAAGACCCTCACCGGTGTGAGCAGGCCCTGGGCTCTGCTGGGCAGGCAGAGGAAAGCAGGATATTGGGACCCCCCCGTGTTGAAAACCCATGTCCCCGTGGTGCCCAGCAGCCTCGGTGACAGTGTGGTGGCCCATTGCATGGGAAGGGGTTTCTGCAGCGGGAGGGCACTGGGCACCGGATACCCACTGCTTCAAGAGCCTGGACAGCTGTGGACTGCTGGCCCCTCACACCCTACCGGGTGACAGACAGAAAGTTCCCGCTGGCCTTCCCTCAGGGCTGGTCCTGGCAGGATCCTGTGTCACCGGCTAGGAATGGGCCAGGCTGCTGCCGTCCCCTGCCCAGAAGCGCAGGCACCCAGGGCCTCCGTGGGTGGCAGGTGCGGGCCCAGGCCCGGGGCTGGTCAGTCGGCAGGGGGGGCGGGACATCGCTGGCTGCCAGAGCCCGTGTCCACCCGATGGCACTCTCAGGAAAGGGTGGGGTGGCCTGAGGCAGCCCAGAGGGGCAGAGCGAAGTCTGGCCGGTCCACCCCCACGATGCCCTCGGGCCCCCTTGCCTCTGAGCCAGGTGATGCCGCGGGGCTAGGCCCCCCTGCCCACAAAACTCTCTCCTGGCTCTTGCTAGAAGGCTGAGCCTCTGGCCCCACGGCGAGGATGCTGCGGGAGGAGAAAGGCACATCCTGGCAGGTGGAGTGTCCAGCACGAAGCCCCATCCCCGGCTGCTCCCCTGTCCCCCGGCCCTCCCCCAGTCTCGTCTGGGGCCAGCCCTGGGCCTCGCTGGCCTGGCCAACCAGGGTCTGCTGTCCTCGTGCAGACCCTCGGGCCAGTCCTGGCTCCTGTGCCCCCTGGGCGCTGGGCACAGTCACCCTGGAGTCCTGCCTGGGGCGGGGAGGGGGGGCTTGAGGGAGCCGACTCGCACTCCCTGATAAAATAAAAATAGTTGGGAGGAGGCGCCCAGACGGGCAGGGGGAGGGGGGCGCGAGCTGCTTCTCAGACGTTTAAATAATCTCCGCCATATGTGTGTGGGCCTGTCCCTCCCTCCTGTGAGGCGCTGGCCAGGGGCCGGGCCGATCCCCCGTGGGTGCGCGCGGGAGCCCGGTGCAGCAGCTGGGGCCTGCTGACCTCTTCCTCTTCTTCTCCACCCAAGCACAGCCTGAGTGCCCGCTGCGTGCGGAACTGGCCCCAGTGGAGAGCAGAGATGCGGCTCGGGGCGACGGGCGGGGGCTGAGGACCCGTGAGGGCTGTGGCAGGGACAGGCCGGCGTCCGCGCCAGTCGGGAGCCTCGGGCTCCGTGTGTCCGGCCGTTGCTGTCTGTTCTGAGTCAAGTGGACACGGAAGGGCTCCCTTGAAGATCCTTCGAAAAGGCAGAGAAATGTCAGAGGGGAGAGGGGCTGGCGGGGGTAGGGGGCTGCCCAGCCTGGGACCCAGGGCCGGTGCCCTCAGGGAGAGGGGAGGAACGCGCCCCACACCCCGACGCCTGCGCTCATGTGCTCAGTGAAGGGGCAAGGGAGGGCCTGACCCGTGCGCACACCCATCGTGGACGGGGGCCCATGACACCTCAAGAGTGCCGGTGAGTGCGCGTGCTCGCACAGGGGAGCCTTTGGGCATCATCTGTGGGCTTTGTTGCGCTTTCCAGCCCTCCCAGGGAAGAGGCGGGGGTGCTGACCGCCCCTGGCCTCTTGCCCCCTCCCGTGTGAGGGAGGCTCAGCCTCCGGTGTAAAAAAGAAAAAGCCACTGTTGGCCAGCTTCTGATGGCGAGGACGTTTCCCCCTTGGGGAAGCTGCCACCGTGTCCCGTGGCCGCTGGAGGAATCGAGGAGGGAGGGCCTGTGGAGCATCCTCTGACAGACAGGGAAACTGAGGCATGGAGACAGGCAGGCCGTCCGAGTCAGCGGTTCAGCCACGGTGCAGGGCCGAGCTGAGGAAGGTCATGGGGACCTTTCCTCTGGGGTGTCAGTGTGGGGGGAGCCCTCCCTGTGCCCTCGTCCCCCCTGGGAGGGGGTGCCACCTGTTCATCTGTGCCGGGCGCGTCCAGGCACCAGCCTCCTCGGGGACGGCAGCCGGAGGTGCCGGCACTGGCTGGCGGTGGCCAAGCCCTGGAGGCTAGACGGCCACTAGCTGACCAGTGACGGCCATGCCGGGCGCTGACTCGTGTCACCTCGTGGGGCTGGCTTGGCGGCCTTGGCACCAGGGGCCCAGCCTGTGCTTCTGCTGTGGGCCAGTCCCGAATGGCACAGGGACAGAGCAGGACAGGACAGGGTGGTCCCTGCCCGGCGGTGCCCTGGGGGATCAGGCAGTGTGCAGATGAATGTGTGCGGTCTCGTCCGGAAGCCACAGGGCAGGCGGGAGGATGCTCAGAGGAGCAACTCAGGTCACAGGACTGAGAGCCAGGAGAGGTGTGTGGGGCAGGCGTGAGGAGGAAGGGGCTGGGGGGACCCCTTGTGCCCCCTGGAGCCCTCCTGCCCCTTCCTGGCGAGGCTTCTGGCTGACCCGGGTAGGCCAAGTGTAGACTGGTTCCAGGCTCTGGAGGCCAAATGTAGAGACTGAGCCCCCGCAGGGCCGGAGACACGTGGCTGCTCTGGCGGCCACATCTATGGCACTGTTGGGGCTGGAGGTGGGGACCGACCAGGGAGTGGACTCTGGCTGGGGTCAGGGTGCTGGGATGTCAGTCTCCCCCGGACGCTCTGGGCGGCTGGTGCTCGCAGGCCAGGTGGGGTGGTGGCAAGTGTCCTGGGTGCGGAGGGAGTGAGCCCATGGGTGGGGTGGGCTGGGCTCCTATCCCTCCTGGTGTTGGCCTGGGTCTGCTCCCACGCAGCACCTGGGGTGGGGGTTTTCTGCGGTCCTGGGACCTGTTCCCTTCTGTGACCCTGAGGCGGGGGGGGGGGGGGCTGGCTCTGGTGACCACCTGTGGACACGGGGGCCCGGCTCGCGCGTTTGGGGACCTGGTCAATGGTAGGTGCCCCTGCTCTGTGCTTGGTTCTTCTGGGCTCTGCTGCCCCTCCCTTAGAGGCCTGGGGCTCAGCCCCTGTGGGGGAGGGTGGGAAGGGAGGAACCTTGCCCCCGCTTTGGGGGGCTGAGCCATTGGGGGTCGGGGCCTGTCCTGGGTTCAAGCCCAGCTTGGCAATCGCCTGGGGCATGGCCTTCGCAGGTACCCAGCATGCTCAGCGGCACTGTGGGGGCAACATGGTGTCCCCAGAGTCAGGAGCACCCCCCAACGGTGTCCTCAGACCCTGGTCAGAGTGTCAGAGCTCAGGTGGGGATCACCAGGGTCTTGCGGGCAACAGAGGGGCTTTGGTGGCAGAGCCCCGCATCAGGCTGGACTGATTGGACCGTCCTCTGCCGGGTCAGTGAGGACCACCCTGGACTGGCTGAGGAGGACTCAGGGGTGAAGGGCCACTCACTGTGGGCCCCCTCCTGGGCCCCCTACCCAGGGAGATTAGGGCACCAGAGCCCCCCTGGCTGACGGCAGGAGACCATTGATCTGGGCTGAGAGTCCAGGGGCCTGACCCGAGGATGGCAGGGTGTGGCCGGCTCAGGGAGCTTTTGTCCGGGGGGAGGTGAGAAGACCCCCAGAAAGGGGCCAGGCGTGGGGGAGGAAAGAGGCACAGGTGTGACCAGGTGTAACCTGGGTTTGAAGAGCCGCAGGCTTTGAGGCAGGAGGGGATGCCCCAGCGTCAGGGAGGGCCCGCCGATGGAATGGGGCCGTGACACAGGACCGGCAGGTGCGGCCTGGGGAGCCAGCCTCGGACCCGCCTCCCGGCCTCCTGCTCTGGTCCCTCTGCCCCGCTCCAGCTGCCCCCCGAACACGCAGAGGCTGTCAGGGCTCCGCAGCCGCGTCTCCTGGAGGAGACCCAGGACCCTTTCTCTTTCTAGAGGCTGGTGGCTTCCTAACCTGATTCCACATAGCGCCACCTCCTGAAGGGACTGACTCGGAGCCGCTCTGGCAAAGGCTCCTAATTGGGTTCTGGCATTTGGCTTTGAGTCGACTGCGTTGGCTCTGGTCAGGTGGGGCCCTGTTCCCTGTGGTCAGCCTGGGACGCCCATCACTAGCTCCTCATGGCCTGCCGCCTCCCCCCCCCCGCCCCCCCCCCTGCCCCCCGCTCCGACCTCGGACCGGGCTGTGCCCAGCTCTGTGGCCCAGGCCCCAGCCACTCACTTCTGTGCTGGGGACGGAAGGGTGACAGCCCAGTGATGCCTGGGTAGGGGGCACGCGAGGGACCAGGGGCTCGGGGGCTCAGCGGCAGACGGGCTCCGAGGTCCTCGGGACCGGGCGCCAGTCCTCGCGGCCGCTGGTCGATGTGACCGTGAGGTGGGGTTCTGCCCCTCGGGCCTCGCGCCCTGGGAGAGGGGGGCGTGCCACCCTGTCTGTCTTTGCCCGGCTCTCCTCCTCGTGCCCAGAGCTGCCCGCCCCAAAGGGCTGTCCTCATCTGGGCCTTCACTGGTGTGGCCGTGAGTGGGCGTGTCCGGTCAGCAGATGTGCCAGCAGGTCCTCCCTGGGCCCGGCTCTCCCCCACCAGGCTGGGCCCGCCAAGGGAGGGCAGCCTCTGGGGGCAGAGCTCAGCGACGAATGCGCCCAGGGCAGTGGGCCGCCTCCCGGAGCGCTCTGCCCCAGGGGCTGGTCCTTGGGAGCTGAGGCGGCACAGCCGGGGGCCCGGAGCAGGATGAGGCGTCTGGGAGCACGGGACCCAGGCTCGGGGACCGGCAACTGTCCCTCCAGGGCTAGGAGTCGAAGCAGAAAGGGGCCCCCCGTGTCCCAGGCCCTCCCCAGGCCAGACAGGCCTGGGCAGGCAGCCCGCCCAGCTCGGCTCCTGGTTGCGGCCCACGGAGGGCTGGACACTGAGGGTGGGGTTCTGCTGCTCCCGTCACCCCTCACCCCCACCCCGGGGACCACAGGAGCCCCTCAGAGCCCCTGGCAAGTACCAGGGACGTGGGCTTGGGAGCTGGCGATTCTGGGGCTCAGGCTGGGACAGAGAAGGGGCAGCAGGGAGGGCGGTGGGGGGACAGTGGACGGTCCCATGAGGACCGTCACCCCAGGCCTTACAGCGGTGTTCTTTGGGTCCTGGGGTGGCCTCTCCGTCTTGCCTGTTGTCGCTCAGCCGGGACGTGGGGGCTGCCCGCTGCCCTCCTGGTCTCCAGCTGGGAGTTCCCTTGGCCTAAATCCTCTGGCCAGCTGGGCTGGACCCGGGCTTGGATTAGCACAGGGGATTGGGCAGGGGGTGGGCGGGGCTTGCAGAGGCCCTGCGGCTGCCCTGCCCTCAGACTCTGGGACGCTGCTTCTTTGGGGATCCCTTTGTGGCCCTGGCGGATGGGCAGGCTGACCTGGGGGCCATCTAGGACGGCAGGTGACGGTTGGGCCAATGCCAGAGGGACCTGGGAGCAGCCCCGCGGGGGCCTCGCAAGGCTCTAAGCAGGAGGAGGAAGAGGAGGAAGAGAGAAGGAGGGCCCGTGGAGCCCCTGTGCCACCCGCCATTGCCTGACCTGCTGCTGAGGCGGGGTGGGGGACTCGGGCGTCCTTTGGCCTCCTAGAGCCACCCCTGGCCATCGTCCTAGCATGTCTGTCCCCTGGCCGTCTACCCCCAGCCGGACCGGGGGAACAGTGGCCTGCCTGGCAGAGGCCCTCCTCTGGGTCGGAGCGAGCGTGGCCGTGTCCCCGCCGTGGCAGCTCGGCCCGCTAGGTAAGGGGGCAGGCCTGGCCCTCCTCGGCGGGAGCCCCGCCTCAGAGCCACAGGGGCCAGGAGGGTGGGGGCTGCTTCTGGGCGTGCAAAAGGCCCCCCTCCTCCAAAGCAAACCTATGACCTCCTGCCCCTCGGGTCTCCCTCTGGGGGTCATGGGGCTCCCCCGCTGCACCTCCGGCCCACCTGTCTGACCCCAGGGCACCAGGCAGGCAGCGGGGAGGGTGGGGGTTCGGGGATCAGGGGCAGGGCTGTGGTGGGCATGCTGGCTAGGCACTCAGGTGGCTATAAAACTTTTGCTGAGGGGTCCCTGGCACTTTGCAGGGGTGGGGGTGGCACCTTCAGCCGGGATGCGCTGGGGCTAGCGTGCTGGTGAGGGACGAGACCGCGCCTAGAGGGGGGCAGAATGCCCCTCACTGGTGTGAGACAGGGGTGGGGTGGAGGCCTGCCCGGCCGGTGATGGGAGGGTTGTGTCTGTTCTGGCTGGGCCGGCCCACGGAAGGCCCCACTTGGGACTGTGTCCCGCGCCCCTGGGGCCTGGTCTGGGTGCCCCTTCTGGAACCTGTTCTGGCCTCTGCACCCGCCCCTCTCCCCCTGTCCTGCCTTATCTCTCCCCTCTTGCTACCTGTGCACCAGCAGCCTCACCTGTGTCCTCATCGCTCGGTGTCTCTGTGGAGCTCAGCCTCCCTGTGGGCCCTCCCACCACCACCCTGGCGTGTGAGGAGTCCCACTAGCTGGTCTCCTCGGGTGGCATTGCCTCCAGGGGGTCCCTTAGTGGGTGGGTCATGTGGGGTGGAATTATCGATGCTGCAGCAGTCCTGGGCTTTCTGTAAGTAGGTGTGAAGGGCCCGGGGGGCTGGGGCTGACCCATCCCCGGCTTGGAGCCCCAGAGCCTGCAGCCTCTCCAGCCCTGGGGGGCTGCTGGCCTGGCTGGGACCCCCTCCCCTCAGGACCTGGGAGACGTGAGAGCTGCAGACAGGAGGCCAAGTGGACAGAAGAGGGGAAGGGAGGGCGGGGAGGGGTGCTGGGAGGAGGGTTTGTGTTCTGGAGCTGAAGCCTGGTGCTGCCTTGACCTCCCGGGGCCCCGCTCTGTGGCCTCTAGGGACAGACCCTCACCCTTCCTGCAGGGAGGAGGAGGAGGCCGGCTTTCCCCAGTGGCACGGGAAGCAGGTGCAGGCTCCCAGGTTAGACCACGGCCTGGCCACCCACAGAGGCCCTTGTGCACGGCAGCTCCTGAGCGTGGCCTCAGCCACCACAGCCCCTCGTGTGTCATAGGCATTGGGGCAGGTCACGGCAGTCACTGGGGCTGGGATGGACACGGTGGCTGGAGTGAAGCGAAACCAAGCTGCAGAGGAACAGGGTCCTGCCTGGGACCCCGCCTGGCCAGGGGCAGTCGGGGAGGGTGGCCGTGGCCGGGGCTGGGTGGCTCGGTCTGTTTCTGAGCTTGGGCCTGTGGCCCGGGCCAGCGCCTGGGGGTATGAACCCGCCCCCGCGGAGGGCCGGCGGGCGGGCGGGCGGGCGGACGGTCTCTGCACCCCTTGTGCACGGGGTGGTGGGCGGTAGGGCTGGCCCGGCTCTCACGGCGCCCCGGCTGTCTTTGTGTCGGTTGTCTTCTGCCCGCCGTGTCCATGACGCCCAGTGGAGAGATGCATGAGCGCCATGCAGGCGGGGACCCAGATGGTGAAGCTCCGCGGCAGCTCCAAGGGCCTGGTCCGCTTCTACTTCCTGGACGAGCATCGCTCCTGCATCCGCTGGCGGCCCTCGCGCAAGAACGAGAAGGCCAAGAGTGAGCAGGCGGCCTTGGGGGCGGGGGGAGCCGGGGGCTGCCTTGGGGGAAGCGGGCTGCCCCGGGGGGTTGGGGCTGGGAGCTGCCCTGGGGGGGAGCGGGCGGCCACGAGGCAGCTGGGGAAGTCTCCGGGGGCCTCCGGGCCCGACACAGGCATCTGGTTGGCCTTGCAGTTTCGAGGTGATCTCTGGGCGTCAGGCGCAGAGGGACCAGGGCCTGTAGGACTGTGGGGACTGAGAGCCCATCTGGGATGGTCTGAGGAGCAAAAAAAAGGCCCTTCCTTCAGTGTAGCCGGGTCTAGACCTGCCACGAACAGAGAGAGAGACCTTTGCGGGGCACATGGAGGGCAGGGCTTCAGTGCCGCATGTTAGCTCGGGCGACCTGGGGCACGAGGACTGGCATGGGGCGTGGGGGCTGCAGGGCCGCCCGGGGTAGGAGGGGGCCTGGGCTGGAGGGTTCTTGCAGGGGTGGAAGGGCGAGGTGGACGTCGGAGCAGGGCCTGTCAGGGACCAGGCTGGAGGCAGGAAGGGACACGTCAGGGTCCTCCCAGGCCCGGAGAGACCCAGCTGCACCAGGGCAGGGCCTCAGCCCCGCAGTTGCCAAGGGCACGGCTGCCGCCATGGGGCCTGGGAGCCTTGGCGCGGAGCCCCTGGGAGGCATCCTGGTGGTGGTGGGGGGGGTGCGTGGGGCTGCCCTCTGGGCCCATGATGCTCAGATGGGGCCCCTCCTCTGGGCCTGGCACTGCTCCCCGTACTGGGCATCGTGTGGGAGCGGGTGATAAGGCAGGGGTGGGCAGGCCGGGACTGGGGGAGGCCGTGTGCGGTACTCAGACCTGACTCTAGCCTTGGAGGATCCTGAGGAGGGAGGAATGGGGGGCAGCTGTCCTCTGCCAGCACCCCCTAGTCTAGGGCCCGGGACCCCCGTCCCTGCCATGCACATGCATGCATGCATGCAGGGAACTGGAGAAGAGAGGTGGGCAGGCCCCCCGCCCTGTAGGCGGGCTCTGTACTCCCGGGAGCTCAGGGGGTGGGAGCAGAGGACAGGAGGGACACCCCCCTCACTGCACGGACGAAGTCCCCCCTCCATCACAGCTCTGCCCAGGATAACTCCCAGAAGGGCACGAGTCTCCCCACCATCACTGCCCCGCCCAGGATAGCTTCCAGAAGGGCACGGAGCCCGCCAGGCAGGGCTGCAGGAGATGGGCGGGTGGTGTTGGGAGGTGGTGAGAGCTGGCAGGAGGGTGCGATGGTCGGGGCCCAGCCCAGGGGGCCGGGCTCCCAGAGGGGATGCCTGTGCCCTGCACGGCTGGGAGGGGCCCTGCCGCCTGTGCAGGAACAGACCTGAGAACTCATCTCCTCGTGGTAATTCAGCTTTGGAACGGAGGCCCCGTGGAGCCCCGGGTGCTGTGGCCAGTAATGAAATCCTTGGTGGGCCCGGAGCTGGTGCCCGCCGGGCAGGACCCCGCCGCACCCCTGGCCCCGCGGCCTGCTGGAGCCAGAGCCTCCTAGGGAGGCGGCGCGGGATCGGGCCAGTCGCCCTGTCAGAGTGGAGACGCGAGCTGGCTGGAGGCTGAGGGACAGAATTGGCCTGTCTGGGCTCCCTCAGCCTGCAGCCTCGGCTAGTGCAGAAGCCACGCGCCTGGGGTTGCTAACTAGGGGGAGGGGGCTGCCCCCGGGAGCACGAGCCTTTCTCACACCCCGGGGGAGTGGGGAGCAGCCCTCAGGGTCAGAGCAGAGCAGGGAGGGGTGGGCTCCCCAGCCTCAGCACATGTGTACTTTCTCTTTTCCCCACCCTGACGGTCCCTTGAAACACCCCTTCCCCGGCTCCCCCAGCCTCAGATGGGAAGGGGACCCGCAAAGGTACCGGCCTGTCTCTCGCGGGCCGAGCGGGGCAAGCTGCTGCGGCGGGCGGGGGCGCCAGCCCCTGGGGACAGGCTGTGACCGGCGGCCGCCCCTGCCTGCCCGCAGTCTCCATCGACTCCATCCAGGAGGTGAGTGAAGGGCGGCAGTCCGAGATCTTCCAGCGCTACCCAGACGGCAGCTTCGACCCCAACTGCTGCTTCAGCATCTATCACGGCAGCCACCGTGAGTCGCTGGACCTGGTCTCGCCCAGCGGGGACGAGGCGCGCACCTGGGTCACGGGCCTGCGCTACCTCATGGCCGGCATCAGCGACGAGGACAGCCTGGCCCGGCGCCAGCGCACTAGGGACCAATATCCTTGGTCTCGGGGGGCGGGTCCCTGGGTGGGGCTCTCCCGCCCCTGGCCGGGTCACACGTTTGGGGGAGGGGAGGGGGGGCGCGCTGGGCCTGCTGGACCCGTGTTGGTCCCTGACTCGGCCCTAAAGTGGCTGAAGCAGACATTCGACGAGGCGGACAAGAACGGGGACGGCAGCCTGAGCATCGGCGAGGTTCTGCAGCTGCTGCACAAGCTGAACGTGAACTTGCCGCGGCAGAGGGTGAAGCAGATGTTCCAGGTGGGGTCCCCTGCCTCGGGCACCCCGGGCACAGGCTCTGTGGGGCTGAGGCTGCGTCCGGAGAGGAGGGGCCCCGCCCGAGCGGCGGGAAGTCCTGGGCGGGGTCTCTGGGCCCGCAGTCAGCGGGAGGCCAGGAAGCGGCTTGCCCCTCGCCCTGCGCCCTGGGTCTGCTGAGATGCCCCAAGTGGCCGCCTCTCTCTCTGCAGCTGTGCGGGGCCCTCCCTGGCAGCCTAGGTATTTGGGGCAGGTGTGGGTCCCTGAGGGAAACCACCCAAAGGAGGCTGCACCCCCTTTCCTCCACTCCCCCCCGCCGACTCCCCAGCCTTGATGAGGCACGGCGGCCTGGCGGGGTCCAGGGTGCACACTGGCCCGTGTTGCGGCCTCAGCTCTGGCTCCCCGCCCCCTGCAGCCTCCCGGTTGCAACCACCCCGGTGTTAGAAGTTATGAAAATGCATCTGTCAGCTGGGAGGCGGCCTTTATTGTCTGTAATTAGTTTCTCTCTTTCCGGAACTCCTGCTGGAGCAGCGGGGAGGAAAGGTGGCATCATTGGGTCCCGGTTTGTGGAGTTGATGGGCAAGCAGACCCAGGAGGAGGGCGCTCTCTCTCTGTCTCTCTCTGTCTCTCTCACGCGGGCACACACACACACACACACACGCACAGAGCCAGCTGCTCCACCAGGCACGGCCCCCGGTGGCTTCACTTGTGCTCTCGCCATAGACAGCTGGTGGTTCTTGGCCAGAGCGGGGGTGGGGACCCCGCAGCTCAGAGCACAAGGGTCTGTGCATGAATGAAGGGACGAGTGGGATGCTCTCGGGCTGCTGGTCAGGGACTAGGGGGGCTCACAGGGCCCCTGCCCGGGCAGTGAGGAGCTGTCAGATGGCTCAGGCCTGAAGATCAGCCCCCTACCTGTACCCTGCCTACCCTACCTCCAGGGATAGCTCTGGGCTGAGAGTCCCTTCCAGAATGGTGAGGCTGTCAGGGGCCAGGCAATAGGCTGGCTTAGAACTTGGGGTCCAGCTTGGCCGGTGAGGTGGGAGGAGAGGAGTGTACCCTCACAGAACGGGGTGAGCGCGCACAGAAAGGTCCAGTGCAAAGTCCTGGCTTGAAGATGCACCACGCTGGGAGCTCTGGGGAGCCCATGCCCACCTGCCCCTCTTCTAGGGGCACTGGGCCTCTCACATGCTCTCTGGGCACAGGGGCTCCCCACAGAGCCCTCTGACCAGCCCTCGGCCTGGCTGTGTCTGGGCTCCAACCAGATCCCCTTGAGGAATCCCAGAGCAGTGGGGACAGACCCTGCGGCCTGTCTGTGGGGCCTGCAGGTGGGGCGGACTCCGGGTTGGCTCTGGAGGGGGAGTGAGCAACAGGGGTGGGAGACTGATGTTGGCCTAGAGCTGGGGACCCCAGGCCCTGGATAGCTCAGACCCCAGCAGCCTTGTCCACGGTAGTCCCTGAGTGCCTGGGCCTCCCTGGCCATCTTTGCGGCTGACCTTGTGGGGCTCTGGACCCCAGAGAAGGAGGGCTGGCCTCCAGCCAGGCAGAGCAGCTCTGATAATTAGCATCAGTCCGGTGGTCGAGGAGTCTCTGTATTGTTTCCACCACCTGGAAGTGCCTAATCCAAGGAAAGATCTGTGTGGTGGGTAAAGAGCACCTTGAACATAGTTTCATTAAGTCTGAGATAACAGTGGAGTGCAGGCCCAGTGTGGGCCTCGGGCCGCAGAGCAGCTCCAGCCGAGCGTGCCTTCACCTGCTGCAGTCACGGTCTGTGGAAAGAGGGGCCGAGGAATTACATCGGGAGGCAATTCTGGGGCTCAGGGGCCGGGTCTGTCCTTAAGGGTTTCCCGAGGGCTTCATCCTCATAAAATATTCTCATTCACCCCACGGGCTGGCAGCTGGACAGAGAGCAGGCAGCCACCCCGTGCTGGGCTCCCGGCCGGACCGCCCAGCACAGAATTTGGGGATGGGGGGAGGCCAAATCGCCCTGCGGGCTGGACACTCGACACACTGGGAATCTCTGCCTGGCTCCAGCCACACCCTGGGGAGGGCTGCTGGCCAGGCTCTGTCCTAGGGGGGTCCTTTGGGCTGCAGTGTGAGCCAGAGCCTGCAGCCAGAGCCTGGCTGAGCCTGCCGGCTCTCAGACCCAGGGCTGTCCTCAAACCGAGCTCCAGGCACAATGAGGTCTTTGTCTGGTGTCTTCTGGGCCCCTGCACATGTGGCTCTGGGCTCTGGTCCTGTTCCAGCCTTGGCACAGACTCTGGGGTCCTGGGGTGGGATGCTGGGACCTTGCTGGGTGTCCACTTCAGTGCCGAGCCAGGACTGGCCTTCCCAAGAGCAGTACTCTCCCTGGGGACAGGGACATGGGGGTGGCTGTGGCCACATGATTCTCTGGTGATGCTTCTGGTTCAGAGAGGGCCTCAGGGACGTGGCACCCACCCCCCAGCCACCCCAGATTGTGTCACCACATAAGGAAAGACTCCAGATGGCGCTCAGAGCCAGAAGCGCTGCTGTCCATGGTGCTGACCCAATGTCAATACCTGCTGTGCAGCCAACCTCCAGACAGGTCCTTCTCACACCCCACCCCCACCCCACCAGCCCTAAGAACTGGGGCTCTGTATCAGCACCTTCTACGGGACCTTTCTTGTCCATTCCCAGGGATCACTGTGGCCCCAGGGCACCTCAGGCTCCTCTAGGCAGCCTGGCCTCCAGTCGCTGGGTGCCCTTGTCCTCTGTGTCTGTCCCTGGCCTTGGCGTTTGGTGTTCCCAGGGTCTGACACTTCAGTAGATGCTCCCTGAGTAAGTGGGTTCATGAAGAAGTTCATGGTCTCACTGGGGTCTCGGTGGGTTTGCCCCCGGCGGGTCCTGCAGGAGTCGTGCGAGCTGCCCTGTCCGCAAGAGAAAGACAGTGGCCAGGTCCTCTCATCTCTGCTGTGGAGACTGAAGCCTGGACACTCCTGTGCACCCTGGGGCCTTGTGCTTTTCTAATCAATGGGCAGCAATTGCAATTACAGGCTCACAGTCCAGGGTGGGCATTAACTCCAGGGTGGGGTGTTAGCTCCCAGAGTGCCGTGTTGATTCCAAAGTGAGGTGTTAACCCCCAGGATGGGATGTTGGCTTCCTGAATAGGGTGTTGGATCTCAGGGTAGAGTGTTGACTCCCAGGTGAGATGTTGGCTCCAGGGTGGGGTGTTGACTCTAGGGAAAGGTGTTAGCTCCAATGTAGGGTGTAGGCTCCCAGAGTGGGGTGTTGGCTCCAATGTGGGGTGCTGACTCCAGGGTAGGGTGTTGGCTCCATGCTGGGGTGTTGACTCTAGGGTAAGGTGTTAGCTCCAATGTAGGGTGTAGGCTCCCAGAGTGGGGTGTTGGCTCCAATGTGGGGTGTTGACTCCAGGGTAGGATGTTGGCTCCCAGTTTAGAGTGTTGGTTCCCAGGAGGGGCATTAACTCCCATAGTGGGGTTTTGACTCCAATGTTGGATGTTGGCTCTCAATGTGGGGTGACTGTGCCAGGTATAGGTGCAAGTTGACCATGAAAGACTGGGACTGGGAGGGCAGGGTCAGATCTGTGTGAAAGGATCGCTCAGTGGCTTCTTGGTGGGAGAGTTGGAGCGAGATCCCAGTAAGTTCACTGCTGCAAGGATCCCAGGGAGCTATCAGGGTGGGACACTGGGGGACCCAGAGGCTTTGGCTTGCAGGAGGCAGACACAGATGACCACCAGGGTACACTGAGCTTTGAGGAGTTCTGTGCCTTCTACAAGATGATGTCCACCCGCCGGGACCTCTATCTGCTCATGCTGACCTACAGCGACCACAAGGACTACCTGGACGCTGCTGACCTCCAGCGCTTCCTGGAGGTGGAGCAAAAGGTGAGGGGACGACAGCAGGAGCAGGGTCCTGGCGTACATGGCCTCACCTTTGGCTCCCAGGGCACTTGAACTAGTTCACTGTGACTGAGAATCCTTCAGTCTGGAAGGATGGGCCACAGCCTGACACTCAGGGTCCTCAAGCCTGCCTCCACTTAGTGAACCTGCTTTGATTCCCATCATGGGCCATCCCGGCATATTTCAGGGTGTGTCCCATGGAGGCCCTGAGTGGGTGGCTCCTCGGTGGGCCTCTGAGCGGCTCAGCCATGACCTCAAGGGACCCTGCACTTGACCACAGCACCTTTAGCATGGAGCACCTCATAGAACTGGGGTTCCATGACCCAACCTTCCCACCTGTTCCAGCCACGGGTCTGACTAGCTTGTACCCCCTGAGCCCCAGGCCCATTACCACCACCTTTGACCCATTTGTCCAGCAGATGCCCAGATGCCTCCAAGTGCCAGGGGGGCTACCCACCCATTTCTCTTGACTCTAGGCCTTCTTGTCTATACCAAGAGGCCTACTATTTCCTGGGCACTGCCCTGCTGACTGGGGGCCCAGTGTTTGGAGGCTCAGGGATGTGGGCCCCTCAACCTTGGCCCAGGCAGGGGCTGGGTGTCACCTGCTGTGGTGGGCAGGAGGCTGGAAATCCATAGTGGGAGAGGGGAAGGCCAGTGTCCCCTGAGGAAAGAGTGTCCCCATGGTGGGGTCCAGGCAGTGTATATCTCCTACCCTAAGGGCTGGTGGGAGGTGGCCGTGAGGACCAGCGTCCACACTTATAACTTCCTGGGATCCTCAGGGACCCAGTTTGGGGCAGAGAGTGGGAGGGGCAGTCAGCCTTAAGTTAGAGGCCACGGGCAGAGGCTGCTGGGCAGGGCCGGGGGCTGGGTGGCTGGAGCAGCTGTGGCACCCAGGCTGGGTCTACACGTATCTACCCAGGATCTCTACCCCCGCCCCCCCCCCCCCCCGCAGCTGTCCTGGGCTGGTGTCTGCCCCACCTTACCCCACGCGGCCGTCCTCGGGGCTGTGCTCCCAGGACCCCTCCCCGCTACTCACACAGTTTGCTGGGGTTCCATCCTCGTGGAAGTGTGCCTGCCTCCTCTCCTGTCCTCCTAGGGGAAGCCCTGGGGTCTGACCCAGGCAGGAGAGGCTGGCACCAGCCTGGCTGGATGCTGATGCCCCGGGCAATTCACTCCCAGCCCAGTCACTGTGGGCAGCATTGGGATGAGGCCGTGGGTTCTCTGTCCCTGTTGCCGGTGTACGTGGGGGTGGAGGGTAGGAAAGTGGCCCTGTCTGGGAAGGGCAGTACTGACTCATTATTCCCTACCCTTTGCCCTAAGCTTTCCAGAAGCTTTTCCCTATATCTGGGGCCAAAGCTGTCCACCAGGTGGGTGGTTTGAGCCCGGACCCAGCCCCCAGACTCTGGGCCTCCCAAGGTCCACAACTACTCTGGGCTCTGACCCCATTTGCCCCGCTTCCCCACTATCACCTGATATCCCTCCCCCACCCCCACCTACATGGGACTTCCTAGAAGCCCTGCTGGTGAACTTGCTTCCGGGAACTGAGGGGTCCCGGCCTGGGCTGCATGGCAGGGCCCTGGGAGACCACTCAGCCTCTGACCAGGGCAGGGTGGCGGGGGTGGGGGCGGCATCGATGCCCAGGGCCGCTTGGGCTCGGCTTCCGTGTGCAGCTTTCCCGAGATGGATGTGGGTTAGGCAGCAGGGGGAGCCAGGTAGGGGAGGCTCCCTGTGCCCCTGGGGCTCCTCCAAGGTGGGACTGGTTCTCCTGCACCTTCTCACACATAGGGCTCCCTGCCAGGCCTGCCCTGGTCTACAGCTCTTGAGACCCCGACACGGTGGGAAGGAGGGGTGGGCCAGCTGATGGGACCAAAGAGCCCTCCCCTGCGTCAAGGATCCTGTCCGACACAGCTCTTCCAAAGCCATGTGATCCACCAGTAGTCCTCCGGCCACTGAGTCCCAAGTCTCACGACGCTGAGGGTAGCCGGTGTGCCGCCCAGTCAGGGAAGCACCCTGCAGGCGCCCGAGCCTCCCCCTGACGCCCACCGTGGGCAGTCTTGATGCGACAATCAGAGGCAGCCTGGGAGGCGGCGGTGGTGCAGGAGGAGGAGCGGGGGGAGCTGCCCGAGGCTAGCCCGGGGCCAATGACGGGCTAGCCTGGGCTGAAGCCCCTACTCTGGCCTAGATGACGGGGGTGACCCTTGAGAGCTGCCGGGACATCATCGAGCAGTTTGAGCCCTGCCCAGAAAACAAGAGCAAGGCGGTGCTGGGCATCGACGGTGAGCGGGGCATCGCTGCGGTCCGGCTCTCTCGGCGGGCTGATGGGCAACCCGGGGGCCTGGACAAGTGGCCTGAGCAGAGAGTTTACGGTTCCACGTGGCGGGGGTGGGGGGCGGTCCTGAGATGAGCCCCGTGGTGGGGGGGGAGCTGGCACGCAGGCGCTAAGCACCCTCCCACGCTCCCCACGCAGGCTTCACCAACTACACTCGGAGCCCCGCCGGCGACATCTTCAACCCAGAGCACCACGGTGTGCACCAGGACATGACGCGGCCACTGAGCCACTATTTCATCACCTCGTCCCACAACACCTACCTCGTGGGTGACCAGCTCATGTCCCAGTCCCGGGTGGACATGTACGCCTGGGTCCTGCAGGCCGGCTGCCGTTGTGTGGAGGGTGAGCGGCGGGGGCCGTGGGAGTCCGAGCCCCCCTCGGGCCCGGGGGCCTTGGGCTCCGGGGGTCTCTGAGCAGAGTGTCTGCCCTCCTTCCCGGGCAGGGGCTGTGATAGGCCTCTCCTGGTGTTAATTGCTGAGCGAGAGGACTGACCCCAGTCAGTCCGCGAGCCGCGGGTCTCTGGGCATCGGCGGCCAAGCTCCTGGAGCTGACTGACGTCTGCCTTCCCTCAGTGGACTGCTGGGACGGGCCCGACGGGGAGCCCATTGTGCACCATGGCTACACTCTGACCTCCAAGATTCTCTTCAAAGACGTCATCGAGACCATCAACAAATATGCTTTCGTCAAGAATGAGTGAGTGGCTGGGACGGGGGCGGGGGTGGGGGAGGGGCTCGTGCGGCCCTTCCTGCTACTCCCCCACATCCTTTCTTGGGGGCAGTGTTTGCAGAGGCCAAGGGGCTGATCTGGGGGTCCCTCGTTGAGGCTGAGGGTCAGGGAAGGGAGTGGAGCTGCAGCTCCGGGGAGAGGGAGGGCAGCGGGCGCAGGAAGGGACAGCGGATTGGCTGAGCAGGGTGCGTGTGCGAGCAGCCCCCATCCACACACACTTGGCGACCCCTGCTGTCAGCCGCCCTCAGCCGTGGTGGCTCTGGCACTAATTGCCCCCGAGAAGCTACTCTGCGTCCAAACTCAATTTGCTGTCACTCAGCTGTAGCTACAGACACCGTTGAACAGAATCCTATTTAGTTTCTGGAAATAGAAGACCGCTCCCCTGCCCCCCCCCCCCCAGTCACCTTCAAGTCCTGGTTAAACAAGGCTCAGAGGTAAGGAAAGAGCTAATTTAATGAGGGAGGGGAAGAGAAGCCAGATTGATTGAGGACATAGAAATAGAGGGGCCCCTCCTGAAAGAGCTTGCCCGAACTCTGTCTCGGGCTGTCAGGAGGGAGTGGGAGTGAGGAGTGGTGGCCTGGTGCCTAGACTTGCAGGTGAGAGAGGCATCTCAAGGTAGGGGGGCTGAGGCAGACAGATGTCCTGTAGCTGCCGAGGACCCAGGGACGTGCTAGGGTCCCAGGACGGGGCTTGCCTCTCATGTGCCAGCATAATCTTTGCAGACATAGGGTTCTTCCCTAGGCCCTTGTGCCACAGGCTTCAGTCCCTTGCCTGAGAAGTAGGGAGAATACCTTCCCGCCAAGTCCTGTTTGCCCTCTCTGCACCACAGGACTCGCCCATCTCTTGCTCTGATTCATGCCATCTAGGTCTGGGTCACCTACATTTTCTAAAAGGATCATGTTGCCTTTCGACAAAAATCCAAGTAAAATGTGCACACGGTTAAAAAAATAAATCAAACAGGGGCACCTGGGTGGCCAGTCGGTTAAGTCCAACTTTGGCTCGGGTCATGATCTCACGGTTCGTGGGCTCAAGCTCCATGTCAGGCTTTCTGCGCACAGAGCCCACTTTGGATCCTCTGTCTCCCTCTCCCTCTGCCCCTCCTCTACTCACGTTCTCTCTCCTCTCTCAAAAATAAATAAACGTTAAAAAAATTTAATAAATAAATCAAACAACTGAGGAATGTGTAATGAAAATGCCCATGCTACACTCCCCATTCTGCACTATGAAGGTAATAACAATGTTCTACCAGATGGAATGTGCCAGCCTTATGTCTCCTTTTCTTATGGGGCCGACGTTGGGACCCCAGAGCCATTCACAGGACAGTGTCTCCAGTATCTAGGCCAACAAGATTATTTTTCTCAGTCTAGTCATTGTTCCATATTGCACCTGTTTAGTTCACATTATTTTTAAACCATGACTGGCTGACTTGCTTGCATTTTCCCTTTTGTTTTCCTGGAGTTTCTAATTGCCTTTGTTTTTTTCTTATTGGGCTATGAATTGCATGCCTTCTTTACCTGTCCCTAACATCTCCCAGATCCTTTCCCACCCACACAGTTGCTTTTCAAAGCCATCGATGGGCCCCTTCTCAGAGTGGCTGTCAGTTCCATCTATCCTGGCTGCTGGTGAAGGTCTCTTTTCATTCACTGGTGCAGGTGACTTGAGGTCTTACACATTTGGGGGCCTAGCCCTCCCCTGGCTTACTCTGCTCCTTCCACCTTGGGGCCACAGGTACCCAGTGATCCTGTCCATTGAGAACCACTGCAGTGTTATCCAACAAAAGAAGATGGCTCAGTATCTGACGGATATTCTTGGGGATAAGCTGGACTTGTCATCAGTGAGCGGTGAGGATGCCACCATGCTTCCTTCTCCGCAGATGCTCAAGGGCAAGATCCTGGTGAAGGTAAGCCCCTCCCTGCCCCTTCTAGGGCCAGCATCCTGCTGGGCCTCTGGCCTCTGATCTGTGGCCAGGTGAGGGGCAGTTGCCCTGCTCTGGACAGTACAGGGCTCCACACCATCTGTGGCAGATTTGAGGAGTCAGGGTAGGCCCTGTGCCCAACCTGGCCTCAGTCTCCCTCCATGGTGGCCATTCAATCTAGGGACCTCTGTGTGCACACCCAGGCGTTTCCCTCCCACACTGCTGCTGCAAGGAAGTGCCAGACTGGCTTCTGCCCTGTGGCCTGAGGTCCACAAGCAAGCTTGAGAAAGGCTCCTTCCCTTTGCTGCTGCTCCTGTGGCTACTGGCCTCCCAGTACTTCCTGCAGAACCCCTCCCATGGTCCGCCACCTCCCCCCAGGGCAAGAAGCTCCCTGCCAACATCAGTGAGGATGCTGAGGAGGGCGAGGTGTCTGATGAAGACAGTGCAGACGAGATCGATGAGGATTGCAAACTCCTCAATGGGGATGTGAGTAGGGGCTGGGAGGCCCTTCCCTTCTTGGGGGGCGGGGGCGCTGCGGTCCTGAAGAGCAGGCTCACGGCCTTGCTGTGAGAAGGCAGTGGCTGAGAGAGGGACATCGGGCAGATGTGAGGGTGCTTTGCATGGCAGACAACTGGGCACACACTCAGCCGGGGTGGGGGGCCTTCCCTGCCTGCCCTTTCACCCAAGACATGGCCCTGCACTCCCAGCTGGCAGAGGTGCTGGGGCTGGGGGCTGGCTACACAGGAAGGAGGAGTGAAAAAGGGCTTGGCAGAGGGGGGCTGGGGGGACTCTGTAATTAGCATCTTTTCTCCTCTGGGCACTGTTCTAAGCCGCTGCTCCGAGGCGGGAAGGCATTATTTCTCCCTGAGGGGCCATCGGATGGGAAAATAATTGTGCAGGAGCATTCCCAGCCATGCTGGCTAATTGTTTGAGAAAACCCTGAGGCAGCGGAATTCTCCGCTTGGATGTGCCTGCATATTTCTCTGGCTCCGGGTGACAGGGCACCCGTGTTCTCTGACACCTAGGGTGCACCCCTCCAGCCTGGGCTCTGGGGCACCCAGATGCCCACGGCCCAGGCGCTGCCCTGGAGGGGCCCGAGTTTGTTAGGGCTATGATGGGGGCTGCTTTGGACAGAGAGGGCACCTAGAGGCTATGCCCCGGGTGCTGGCGGCCGGGGCCGTCCATCCCTGCCCCCTGCCAATCTCCTGAGGGACATTGTAGCCACTGGTAGGATCCCAGGTCTCGAGCTGCTTCGGGCTCTTGGAGCCCAGTGTGGCCACCAGGCACACCGACTGCCTCCCCCACTGGCCAGACACCGGAATCCCTGGGGCGACGTCGTGCAGCTAAAGGGGTGCAGGTGTTAAAATCTGAGAGGCCTGGTTCAGAGCCTGGAGGTCACTGGCTGTGGCCCTGGGGCAGATCGTAGGCCTGAGGTGCGCCCCAGGAGCTGGGAGGTGTGGGGGTAGGCAACGCAATGCGGGGGTGAGTGTGCGGCCAGGGGTGTGAGAAGCCAAGACGGGGTTCGGGCTCCCCGGCTCCAGCAGGCCCCCGCGGCCCTGCCCGAGACCCTGGGGGCTGTCACCGCTGCTGCCGTGGGGCTGGGGGCTGATGGCAAGGGGCGACCGTGTGGCTCTGGCAGGCCGCCACCAACCGGAAGCGTGTGGAAAACATCGCCAAGAGGAAACTGGATTCCCTCATGAAGGAGTCGAAGATTCGGGACTGTGAGGACACAAACGACTTCACCGTGTCCACGCTGCCCCCGTCCGGGAAGCTTGGGCACAAGGCAGAGGGCAAAAAGGTGAGAGCCCGACGGCCGGTGACGTCAGCCTGCAGCCGGGTCAAGGGCCTGGAGCACGAGGTCTGTGCACACCGGTGCACATGTGTGTGCATACACACACGCCCCCGAATGCGTGCACACACCCGCACACACCTACGCGTGCACACATGCACCTCTGCGCACACACCTGCACACACCTACTTGTGCACACGCACACCCGTGCATACCCCTAGTTACCTAGTTGTGCACACGCACGGCCGTGCACACACCTGCACACACCTACTTGTGCACACGCACACCTGTGCATACCCCTAGTTACCTAGTTGTGCACACACACGGCCGTGCACACACCTGCACACACCTACTCATGCACACATGCACCTCTGTGCACACACCTGCACAGACCTACTTGTGTGCGCACACACCTACATACCTAGTTGTGCACGCACGCACGCCCGTGCACACGCCTACACACCTAGTTATGCACACCTGTGCACACACCTGCACACACAAGCCTGCGTGTGCACTCATACCACTGCCCGCTGGCCCTGCTGCCTGCCGGCCTGCCTCTTGACCCCGGCTTCTCTAGGAGCTCACCTCAAGCTGTTTTGATTCTGATCATAAGGGACTCGCAGCCTTCCCTGTGTCGCAGGGTGGCTGGCCAGGGTGAAGGGGTGGCCCCATTTGCGTGGCTGTTTCCTTGAGGTCCCCAGGGGAGCTGCCCCACCCCCACCCCCCACCCCGGGGATTTGCAGCTCTTTGTGGAAGGGCACTTGAGCATTGCCTGGGGGCTGGAGGCCAGGCACCTCCTGCTGAAGGGTCTTGTGAGTGACAGAGAGGGGCACACAGCGTCTCAGAGCCTAGACAGTCTTGGGGAGCTATCTAGCTGGTCCAGGCCTGCAGTCTCCGACAGCCTCACAGGGAAGCAGGGCTGGGCTCTTGGAGGTATCTCATGGGGAGAATGGCGGGCGTGAAGCATGTGTTGGGGGGCGCTAGGCTGGGTCGGCGAGGCTGAATAGTCTGGGGCCCGGCTGGAGAGGGGCCGCGAACCTCGAAGTTCAGGTGCATTAGCTGAGAGGCTCAAGTGCAGCTGATCCCCCAGGGGCTGTGGTGGGCAGCGTGGCTGGTTTGGGGCCGGGCGGGGTGTGGGTCAGCCCTACAGACCCTGTTTCACAGTGAGCAGGGCTGCAGGGCAGGCGGTGGAGGTGGGGTCTACCCCTTTGGAGAGAGCCCTGCCCTGCCCCCTGCCCCCTGCCCCCTGCAGAGCTCACCACTGTCTGGGCCCCGGGGAAGGTGGGAAGGCAGGTGGGGGGCTGGGCTTCCCGGGCAGTGTGTTTAGATACAAGTGTCTGTCGCACCCACAGGGCACGTAGTACAGACGGTGCCCCCGGACACTGGGGGTCCCTCTCTGTGCAGGTGGCCCCCACAGGTCCCATGTGGACAGAGCATTGCTTATTTCCAGTGCCCAGATTTCTAGGTGGGGGCTTGGGGACGTGAAGGATGGCAGCTTGGACCTGGGGAACTAATGTCCATGTGACTTTTTGCATGAGGGGGAGCAGGTACTCAGGGAAGGCTTCCTGGAGGAGGAGAAGTTGTGGCAGCTTAGGCTGAGCTGCCAGGCGTGGAGCTTGGAGGGGGTGTCAGGGAGGACCCCCCGCCCCCAGCAGCATTAGGCCCTCCCCGGCTGGGACACGCGCAGGGGAGCAGTGGGGATGCAGGGCACAGAACTCTGTGTGTGTGTGGGAGGGGGGCTGGGCAGTGTGGTCATGCACCTGCTCCCACATGCCTCTCTGTCTCCTTTGCCGAGTGGCCAGAGGCTGTGGCTCCCGCTCCCTGGGAGGCAGTAGGCAGACGTAGGATGGGCAGACTGGTGGGGAAGAAGCAGAGGGGCAAGGAGGGGACCCCCGTCTTCAGTGCCGGGTGCAAGTCTAATGGGCACGGGTGCTGGCCGAGGGCAGGCCTGATCTTCTGTGAGGGAGCCGGTCCCCTCGACATCCCGAGTGGCCAGGACTGGAGGTTCCTGCTCGGAAGGGCCCTGCAGCCGGCACTCCTCCGCCTGCCTTCCCAGTGGCCCCGCCCACGAGGCTGAGCTCTCGTGTCAGGCGGTGTCGAGGGGCAGGAGCAGCCCCACTGCGGGCCCTCCGCTTCCCACGGCCTCCCTGAGGGTGGTGCTCAGGCCGGTGCTGTGACCTCTGCCAAGATTGGGGGTGCGGGGGCGTGGGCGTGCAGTGTTGCGGGCGTTAGAGTGTGCAGGGGTGAGGGGTGTGTGTGCAGAGGGTGTGGGTGTGCAGGTGTGTGGGGGTACAGGGGTGCTGGGTGTACGGGGGTTGTAGGTGCGTGGGTGTGCAAGGTGTGGGAGGGTGCAGTGTGTGTGGGGGGTGTGGTCATGTAGGTGTGTGGGAGCTGAGGGGGTGCGGGTGTGGGGGGGTGCAGGGTGTGGGGGGGTGCAGGTGTGTAAACGTGCAGGGTCCAGGGATGTGGGGGTATGAGCATGTGGGCGTGCGGGGGTGAGGGGGTGAATGTGGGTGTTCGGGGAGTGTGGGGGTGTGAGTGTGCAGGGTGTGGGGGGTGTGGATGTGTGGGTGTGCAGGGGTGTGGGTGTTCAGGTGTGCAGGGTGTGGGGGAGCGCAGAGTGCTGGTGTTTGGGTGTGCAGTACGTATAGGTATGCAGGGGTGTGGGGTGCAAGTGTGTAGGGTATGTGCGGTGCGGGCATGCTGGGGTGCAGGGTGTGCAGGCGTGCGGGACTGCAGGGTGTGTGGGTGTGCAGGGTTGCGGTGCGCAGAGGTACAGGATGTGCGGGTGCGGGGGTGTGGGGGTGTGGGTGTGCAGGGGTGCGGTGCGCAGAGGTACAGGGGCGCGGTTGCGGGGGTGCCGCGTACGGGGGTGGGGTGGCGACAGCAGGTTCTGGCCGAGGCAGCGGCCCCTCTCCGGATGCTGGGCCAACAGGCGCCCCTCCCTGGTTGTGCGCAGATTCAGAGGCGCGTGTGCGCGGCGTTTCAGGCCGTGTTTACAGAGCCGTGAAGCGCCTCGGCCTCAAGCGGCTGCAAACGCCCGGCGTCTGGCTGCCGGCGCCTCTGCCCGCGGGCCGCAGAGCCATCAACTAGTCAGGAGGGACAGGGGCTGGTGTTGCCAGGCCAGGGGAGGGAGAGACTTGTAAGTGCAGTCTGGGGCGGGGCTGACGCCCAGCGCCTCTGCTGCGGCGGGTCTGTGCCCCGGGGTGGGCACGAGGGCCTCCCGTGCCGCCCCCTGACCTGGGGGTGGGGCACGAGGAGGGCAGACGCGGGTGGGAGCCGGGAGCCGGAGAGGCGCCTGTCCTGACTCCCCCGGGCCGGGCTTCTCCGCAGAGCAGGAGTGGGCAGGGGCAGGGCGGGGGCCGGAGCTCGGGGGCGGCTGCGGGCCGCGTCTTGGGCCGCACGTTCCTTTCCCGACGTGTGAGCCACGGTGCACGGCGCTCAGGTGGGGGGCCGAGGGCGCGGGCGCCACAGTGGGCTCTCTGCGGGATGAGGTCCCGTCCCCTGTGCCCCTGGGGTGGAGCTGACCCTCGTGTCCTCCCCCCTCGGGCCCAGTGGGGCCCAGCTTGAGCCCCTGACCAGGGGCCTTACTTGCCTCCTGGCCGAGAGGCCGGCGGTCCAGGCCGGGGCACGGTTGGCGGGCAGTTGCGTGTGTGCAGACGCACGTACGGGACCGGGTCTGGGGGGGGCTGGGGGGGAGCAGGGAAGGTGCTCCATAGACAACGGTGGGGAAGCTCCCAGAATCTCCCAGAAGCTCCCAGAAGCCCCGAGGGTGATGTGAAACGGCCGCTTCGGGGGCACAGACCGCATCTGTCTAATTAGGGAATACTTTGGTCTCTGCAAGAAGCAGGACAGGACGTCGGAGCTGCAGGGGTCTTCATAAAAGCCTTACATAAGCATGCTCGGCCGAGGAACGTTCCAGACACACAAACAGCACTTACCGTACACTCGCCCTCCACGGGAAAAGAATTCAGAACTGGGGCCTTAATGAGTTCAAAACACTTCTGGAGGAGCCCGTGGGGCCTCCACACTCCCTCTCAGACCCCTGCCTCTGCGCCCCCGGGGCGGGCTGGGGAAGGGTGCCTGGAGCCTCGGAGCCTGGGGCCCTGAGCCTGGGCGCCCCCTTCACCGCTCTCTCCGTCCCCTAGGCTGAGGACGGCGTGGAGTCCGGGGAGGACACCGGTGGCAGCAGACGGAACAACCGGACCCTCATGAGCAGCTTCTCCAAGCGCAAGGTCTGGCGGGGCTCCCCGGCAGGGGCGGCCGGCTCCCCGTTCCTGTGCCCCCCGGGGGTCCCTGGGCCGGCCAACCGGGAAGCCCCCTTCAGCTCCCGGGACCCCTGACCTGTCTTCCAGAATCCCCCCTAGCTCCATCGTCCCACTGGGGCTGGGGTTCGGAGCCGGCCTCAGCACCTGGCTGGGGCTGGGCGCAGCAGGTGCCTCGAAGGCCAACCCCCCCAGCCGGGCACACCGGCCGACGCCCCTGGGTCACTGGGGGGCCCCACGGGGCCTCACTCCGCTGTCCTTCCACACAGAAAAAGAGCAGCAAACTAAAGAAAGCGGCCAGCATGGAGGAGGGGGGCGAGGACCTGGAGTCCCAAGGCAGCCAGGGCCGAGGGTCAGTGCCCCGCCCGAACGGACCGTGGCAGCGGGAGGCGCCCAGGCCCCTGTCTGCGCGGCAGCGGGAGTTGGATGCGCGGGCCCTGGGTGGCGGGGGGACCGCGCGGTGGGCTGGGGGAGTGGGGGCCCCTGGGCGCGGACCTCGAGGGGGCCGGACTGGCCAGCGTCGCCCCCTGTGCTCCCTTCCAGCGCCCGAGGCGGCTGGGGAGGCATCCTTCGGTGGGGTCCGCGCCGGCACCCGCCCCTCCCCCACGTCGCTCCTGGGTGGAGCCGGCTGAGGCCTGGAGCCTGCCTCCCAAACTGGGGTGCGCAGGCTGGCCTGAGTCGGGAGGCCCTGACCCCCTGTCCCCCGCCGTGTCCGCAGGGCGAGCCGGCAGAAGAAGACCGTGAAGCTGTCTCGCGCCCTCTCGGACCTGGTCAAGTACACCAAGTCTGTGGGCATCCACGACGTGGAGGCGGAAGGTGAGGGGACCGGGGCCCCCCGGGGGGGGCGGGGAGGGGGCGGCGGGGCGCCGGCCTGCCTGCGCCCCTGATGCCGCCCCCCTGCACCGCAGTGGCGTCCAGCTGGCAGGTGTCGTCCTTCAGCGAGACCAGGGCCCAGCAGATCCTGCAGCAGAAGCCGGCCCAGTACCTGCGCTTCAACCAGCACCAGCTGTCCCGCATCTACCCCTCCTCGTACCGCGTGGACTCCAGCAACTACAACCCTCAGCCCTTCTGGAACGCCGGCTGCCAGATGGGTGCGCGTCACGGGGCGGCCGGCCTTGCTCCCTGGCCGCTGGCTTTGGGGAGCCTCTATCACCCCCTGCCGGTGTCGCCCGGCCGGCCCTGCGGGGGGGGGGGGGGCGGCCGGGACCCCAGGACGAGGAGGGAGAGACGGAGGCACGTCCGCCCGCGTCCCCGGGGGTGGACGGGGGCTGGCGGGGCAGGGCCCCGGGGACGTTCTGCCAGGACGCGCACACACGCCCCGCTCACGCACAGGGCTGTGAGCCCAGGGTCCCCGCTCACATAGGTGAGCCCTGGACTCGGGCAGCCGTGGGGGGGAGGCGGGGCGGCGGGCGGCCGGGCGCTGACCGGGCCACGTCGCCTCCCTGCCCGTAGTCGCCCTGAACTACCAGTCGGAGGGCCGGATGCTGCAGCTGAACCGGGCCAAGTTCAGCCTCAATGGCAACTGTGGCTACGTGCTCAAGCCCCAGTGCATGTGCCAGGGTGAGGCCCGGGGGCCCAGGGATGCGGAGCGTCAGCAGGGCCACCTGGTGGGTCAGCCAGGGACACGGCCCCCAGGATGCCAGAAGGGGGGTGTGTGGGGGAGGACCCCCACCCTGCCAGGAATCCGCGAGGGGTGACGAGCCGTGCCCGGTCACAGGGTGGTCACGGGGGCGGCCAGCACGCGGACCCCTGGGACCCCCGCGCCGGAACGCCGCCTCCCGCCCCCCGGGCCTGGCGCTCCCGTCCAGCAGGAGGGTGCGGTGGGGTGCCCGGCCAGCCCGGCGAGAGGGTGGAGGCCGGCCCCGCTCCCCCTCAGCCTGGCACCCCCGCACCCCCCAGGCGTCTTCAACCCCAACTCCGAGGACCCTCTGCCCGGGCAGCTCAAGAAGCAGCTGGTGCTTCGCATCATCAGCGGGCAGCAGCTCCCCAAGCCGAGGGACTCGATGCTGGGGGACCGGGGCGAGGTAGGAGGGGCCCGGGCCCGGGTGGGCGGGGCTGGGGCGCCACGCCAGGCCAGGTGCCAGCCCTGCCCTCCGCGCCCAGATCATCGACCCCTTCGTGGAGGTGGAGGTCATCGGGCTCCCCGTGGACTGCAACAAGGAACAGACGCGTGTGGTGGACGACAACGGTGAGGCCCCGGGGGCCACAGGGGAGGGCCGGGCGGGGGCGCCCCTGGTCAGAGCCCAGTCCCCAGGTTCTCCCGGGCCGGGCCGCCAGCCCCCGAAGGAGGCGAGGGCCCAGGTGGCCTCCGGGCTGGGCCTGGGGTGGGAGGTGACACCTCCTCCCGGTGGCCTCTAGGATTCAACCCCATGTGGGAGGAGACCCTGGTGTTCACGGTGCACATGCCTGAGATCGCGCTGGTGCGCTTCCTCGTCTGGGACCATGACCCCATCGGGCGTGACTTCATTGGCCAGAGGACACTGGCCTTCAGCAGCATGATGCCAGGTGCGCAGGGGGCCAGCAGGGCAGGGAGGGCAGAGCCCGGGCCAGGGCCCCCTGGTATAGAGACCAGCATCTCCTGCAGAGCCCAGTGTCCCCCATAAAGACAAGCATCCCCTCAGGCCAGTGTCCCCCCACAGGCCACCACCATCCATAGAGGCCGGTCCCCCCACGGCCCAGCATCCCCCATAAAGACCGGTTCCCCCCACAGGCCAGTGTCCCCCATAGAGACCAGTTCCCCCCCACAGTCCAGCGCTCCCCCTAAAGACTAGTCCCCCCAACAGGCCAGCGTCCCCCATAGAGACTGGTCCTGCCCACAGGCCAGTGTCCCCCCACAGTCCAGCGTCCCCCATAGAGACCGGTCCCCCCACAGGCCAGCATCCCCCATAGAGACCGGGTCCCCCTATAGGCCAGCATCCCCCATAGAGACCGGTTCCCCCCACAGGCCAGCATCCCCCATAGAGACCAGTCCCCCCCACAGTCCAGCGTTCCCCATAGAGACCAGTCCCCCTATAGGCCAGCATCCCCCATAGAGACCGGTCCCTCCACAGTCCAGCATCCCCCATAAAGACCAGTCCCCCCTACAGGCCAGTGTCCCCCATAGAGACCGGTCCCCCCACAGTCCAGTGTTCCCCATAGAGACCGGTCCCCCCATAGGCCAGCATCCCCCATAGAAACCGGTCCCCCCACAGTCCAGCATCCCCCATAGAGACTGGTCGTGCCCACAGGCCAGTGTCCCCCCACAGTCCAGCGTCCCTCATAGAGACCGGTCCCCCCCACAGTCCAGCGTTCCCTATAGAGACCGGTCCCCCCACAGGCCAGCATCCCCCATAGAGACTGGTCCCCCTATAGGCCAGCGTCCCCCATAGAGACCAGTCCCCCCACAGTCCAGCATCCTCCATAGAGACCGGTCCTCCCCCATAGGCCAGCATCCCCCATAGAGACTAGTCCCTCCCACAGTCCAGCATCCCCCAGAGAGACTGGTCCCCCCACAGGCCAGCATCCCCCATAGAGACTGGTCCCGCCCACAGGCCAGTGTCCCCCATAGAGACCGGTCCCCCCCACAGGCCAGCGTTCCCTATAGAGACCGGTCCCCCCACAGGCCAGCATCCCCCATAGAGACCAGTCCCCCTCACAGGCCAGTGTCCCCCACAGGCCAGAGTCCCCTGTAGGTCAGCTGCTATAGAGACCGGTCCCCCCACAGGCCAGCATCCCCCATAGAGACCAGTCCCCCTCACAGGCCAGTGTCCCCCACAGGCCAGAGTCCCCTGTAGGTCAGCTGCTATAGAGACCGGTCCCCCCCACAGGCCAGCGTCCTCCATAGAGACCGGTCCCCCTCACAGGCCAGTGTCCCCCACAGGCCAGAGTCCCCTGTAGGTCAGCTGAAGCCAGGACTGAGCTTCTTTCTGTGAGTCGGTCCCTGCCATGGGTGGGCCTGGAGACACAACAGGGAGCTGAGGAGGAAGGTGTAAGGCCAGGGGCACATTGTGGGCGGGATGGGGGAGGGGAGCCCAGTCTGTAGGGTCCCCCAGGCCCCAGGAAGAGGAAGAGGTCGCTGCAGGACTGAGTGATACCGGAGGGCTTCCTGGAGAAGGAGCCCCCAGAACTGGGCTCAGGGGTTGTACTCGGGGCCCGGGACCTTTGGGTAGAGCGCGGGGCGGGGTGACCGTGGCCTGGCCGTTTCAGGCTACCGGCACGTGCACCTGGAGGGGATGGAAGAGGCCTCTATCTTTGTCCATGTGGCCATCAGTGACGTCAGCGGTAAGGTGAGTGCCACCCGCAGGGCCATCTGCCCGGCCCACCCCTGCTCCCACCCCGGCCCTGTTGCCAGGCTGTCGGGCCTGGTGCTTACTCCTCTGGGTCTGTGTCTCCGCCTGCAAAATGGACAGTAGGGACACCCGACCCCGGCGTCCCGGGGCCGCTGCAGGCACCAGGAACCGGACACCCTGGCCCTTCCTGGGCACCCCTGCCCCCCACCCCCCGACTCTCCTAAACCTCCTCACTCCTACGTCTCAGGGTCCCCGCTTCTCCGTCCCTCTCCGGAGGGTGTCTGCCTGGCCCTGCCCCCCACCCCGCATCCCCGGACGGGGCTCTCACTCTATCGCCCCAGGTCGCGGAACCCAGGGCGGCCCCGTTCTGTGCTCCGGGCCCAGGCAGGGCGTGTGTGTGGCGGTCCGTCCGGTGTGCGTGGGGGGCCTGAGTGGTCCCGGCGCTGTCTCTCTCCTGCCACCTGCGCGGCCCCGTGGCACCACGGGCCGCCTGGCTCTCGCCCGTCGTCACCCCGTCCGTCTGTGGCGTGTCTGCCTGTCTCCGCGGGCCCCGCGCCCGGCTGTCGGCGTCTCACAGCCTTCACTCTGTCTCTTTGGTCTTGCAGTGAGCTTGCCTATGTCTAAAGTCTACTTTTAGAAGGACAGTCCCGTTAGGAGCTCGAAGGTACCCCAGCGCCGGGCGGCAGAGCCCGCCCGTCCCCCCACTGCATGCTCAGGCCGCCCCCATTAGCATCCGTGATTCCCGATAGCATTTTGGAGACTGTCAGCTCATGCGACATGGATCGTGCCGCGGCTCTGGGGTCCCTTGGGCCATGTTCAGCCACAGAGCAGCATTTACGAGGCAGGTCCAGGACTTCAGCGAGGCCTCCTGTGCGTGGACCCCTCCCGGCCTTCCGTTCCCTCCTCCGTCTCCGTCCGCCGCCCCGTGTCCCCTGCCTACCTCCGTGTCTGGTCCTCTGGCTTTGAGCGCCCTGCCCCCCTGCCCCCGTCACCCTCCCTGCCCTCGCCTTTCCTCTCCGCCCCCACCCCCCACGTGCTCCCTGACTCCGTGCGCCCATCACGTCTGGGGTAGGGTGGGGTGGGGAGGCCCCAGGGACCAGGAGCTCGGAGCTTGAATCCTGGACCTCCTTCTAAATGGCTTTGCGGGCAACTTCGCCCAAATTGCACTAGATTTGGGATCTTGAATCGGGAAGCTGATTCAAGTGCTGGCCACTTTAACACCTCCGCCCAGACGTGCCCCTGTGTCACGGGGGAGTGGTGGCTGTTGTCGGGGCCTCTGCATGCGAGGACCCCTCTGGCCTCTGCACTCTCGACACGCAGCCGCCGGCCTCTCCGGCGTTGACCCGGGTACCTGCCGGCTGGTCCCGGGGGCCCCCAGCTGCCCTCCTCGGGCGGGGAGGCTGTCGGGAGAGGCCTCGCGGGGACTTCCCGGGCCCGGCTGTCTGGGAAGGCCCGAAGCCAGCGGCAGTGCAGGGAACGCCGAGCCGGCACGGGGCCTGCCCTTAGGGCTGTGTGAACCGAGAGCAGGGTGAGGCTGGCAGCGGGGCAGGAAGGCTTCCCGGAGGAGGCAGCAGGTCCGAGGAGTGGGCCGGGCAGGGCCCCGGGAGAGCAGACTGCTGGCCCGCACCCGGCTTTGCTTGCTTCCTCAGCCTGTGGCGCCCGAAGGTGGGGGCGGACGTGAGCCTGGCGGTGTCTGCTCCCGTGGGGTTTTCTCCCCGTGTCAGGCCCACCCCGCGGGCCCTGGGCCGGCCTGCTCCGCCACAGCCGGGGGCTCCGTGAGGGGCACACGGTGTGGGCGCAGGATCCAGGGTCCGGGGAGAACCCTGGGGGGGGGCTCTCCGTCTGGCCGTTGCCGGGTCCGCCTGTCCTGGGACCCGTCCACCCTCCGGCGGCGCCTCCTGGTCTGCGCCAAGGCCGTGGCAGCTGCCGTCCCCGGAAGGGGCGCCCGGGACACCCTCTCCCGCACCCACAGCCCTGAGCGGCACGAGCCCGACACGCTCACCGGTGCCCTCGTCGGGCCGGCTCTTGGGCTGCGGCAGGCTCGGGCCCGTCACCGCCTGCCGGAGCGTGCCGGGGGCCGGGCCGGCGGTCCCCGGTCCCCGGTGCCCGGCCGCTGGCTACGTGGGTTCCTTCTCTTGCAGGTCAAGCAGGCTCTGGGCCTAAAAGGCCTGTTCCTCAGAGGCCCAAAGCCCGGCTCCCTGGACAGCCATGCTGCTGGTCGGCCCCCGCCTCGGCCTTCCGTTAGCCAGCGGCTCCTGCGGCGCACGGCCAGCGCCCCGACCAAGAGCCAGAAGCCGAGTCGCGAGGCCTTCCCGGAGCTGGTCCTGGGCACGCAGGACCCCGGCTCCGAGGGGGAGGCCCGTGACGTGGCGGCCCCCGGCCCCGGCCCCACTCTGGAGGCCTCGGCCCCGGAGGACCAGGGCAACCGCAGCCCCCGAGGTAAGGCGCCGGTGGGGAGGAGCCCGGCGCGCGGGAGTCTGGCCCAGGGGCGGCCCCCTGGTGCGCCCGAGGGCCCCGGGCCCGCCGGGATGGCCGCCGCCTGCATGAAGTGTGTGGTCGGCTCCTGCGCCGGTGAGGACGCCGAGGGCCTGCGGCCGGGACGGCTGCCCGGCCCGGGGCCCGGGGCCGGGCGCGAGCCCGTCAGCCAGCAGCCCCGGGCCCGTGCGGACTCGCTGGGGGCGCCCCCCACTGCCGCGGGGAGAGGCAGAGGGGCCCGGTGGCAGGGTCCGGGCAGCGGCGGCGGCGGCGGTGGCGGCTCTGTGTCCTCGGACTCCGGCAGCCTGGGCGGCCCCGAGGTGGCCCCCCGCTGGCCCGAGGGCGCCCGCAGGCAGGCAGGGGCCCTGCAGCGGGAGATGAATGCCTTGTTCGTTCAAAAGCTGGAGGAGATTAGGAGTAAATCCTCCACGCCCTCCGCCGGTAAGACCCGACGCTCCTCCGCGGCGTCCTCCGTGCTGCCCCCACTCCGCCCCTCGGCATGGCCGGGCCCGGAGTCTGCTGCGCTGCCGCGCCCAAACCGCCGCCTCCGTGTGCTCGTCCTGGCTTTACTTCCCGCTGCTCCCTGCTTGCCCGGGGGCCCCCGTAGCCCCCAGCACCCCTTCCCCAGCTGACTGCGACCTGCCCGCGCAGACCCCCACCCCCACCCCCACCCCCCTCCCCCCCAGCCCCTAAGCGGCCAGGGAAGCGAGAGCAGGTCTGACCACAGCTGCCTCGGGGGCTGAGGTTGTCCCCCCCCCCACCCCCAGTGCCCCCATGACCTGGCTGCCCTGGATGCCTTCCTAAGACCCGGGGAGCTTCCAGCCCCCCTCGTCTCCCTCCGGGGCCGGGCCGCGGGTGTCCGGCCCCTGACTCTGCACCGAAGGCCTCCGGCGGGTCCGGCGTGGGTCGGCGGTGCCCTGCAGAGCGGCCCCCGACGCCCCCGAGACCCCTGGACGGTGCCCAGGGTGTCGAGTGGAGTAGACGGCACCTGCTCGGCCCTGGGGATTCATTTATGGCCTGAGCCGCGCTGAGCACCGGCTGTGACTGGACCCTGGCCTGTGGAGGGGGCTGAAAGCTGAGCCGTCCCGTCCCCCCCATCCCTGCACCCGCCCAGCCTCGATGTTTGTCCACCGGGCAGCCCCACCCCTGTGCTGACCACCCTGTTCTCCTTTCTGTCCCCACGCTGCCTCTGTAGTTAGGGACTGAGAGCAGCCGAGTGCCAGGTAATGGGGCCCGGTCCCCCGGTCCCCCGTGCACCCTGTGCCGTCCCCGGCCTGGCTTGTCGGCCGGGCCCCGTGGACCCGGCCCGTGGACACAGGCCCGTCTGCCCACCACCCCACCCCCCCCCCAGCCCCAGCAGCGGCAGAGCCGGAGGGCAGGGTGGGGGGCAGCTGCGTGCCCACCGAGGGGCCTGGCTGTTGGGGGTCCTGCGGGCACCGTCCCCGGGGGATGAGCCCGACACGCTCCTCTCCTCTCGTCCACAGACACCCGCCCTTTCTCCGCGCAGAGGCCGGGCTCCTCCCTCCGTGGCCTGGAAACCATTGCCGAGGAGCCAGCCCCGGGCCCCGGCCCCCCACCTCTGGTGGCTGCCCCCCCCAGCCCCTCCCCGGGAGGGCTGCCGCGCCCGTCGGGACCTGCCGCCGAAGTGGCCAGCCCCCCTGTGGTGGCTCTGGGAGCTCCCACGCCCTTCCAACTCAGGACCCAGAGCAGAGGGGACACGGAGCAAGCCCCAGAAAGCCATCGGTGGATGTACAACGGTGGGGGCCCAGGGGGAGCCTGCGAGGGGGCCCCCGGCAGCCAGACGGTCAGAAGGGCTGACGGTGACGGGAAGGTGCCCCCGGAGATCCCGGGCGGATGGCGGCCCCCGGCCGGGCCCTGCCCCACCGTGTACTCGGACGCCACGGCTGGAGACCGGCTATGGCGGCGGCTGGAACCGGGCGGCCACCGAGACAGCGTGTCTTCATCCTCCAGCGTGTCCTCCAGCGACACGGTCATCGACCTCTCCCTGCCGGGCCTGGGCCTGGGCCGTGAGAGCGTCTCCGGGGCTCCAGCAGGACGCCTGCCCCTGCGACCCTGCTCGGCCACGGCCGTCCGCCTGGACCTGCCTGCTGTGACCAAGAGCAAATCCAGCCCTAACCTGCGGGCTGCCAGCCAGCTGCCCACGGCGCCGGAAGAGCTTCGGCCCCGTCCGCTGGCCCCTAGGCCACCCTGGGGCCGCCTCCCCCTGGTAGGCCTCCGGGACTGCCCTGCAGCCGCCAAGTCCAAGAGCCTGGGGGACCTGACTGCTGACGACTTTGCCCCTCAAGTGGAGATCCTGGGCCGAAGCCTGGGCCTGGCGAGGGAGGGGCGGGCGGTGCGGGGGGCGCGACGGGACGCCCTGACCGAGCAGCTGCGCTGGCTCACGGGCTTCCAGCAGGCCGGTGACATCACCTCGCCCACCAGCCTGAGTGGCGCTGGGGAAGGGGTGCCCGGTGCCCCCGGCTTCCTGCGGCGCTCGTCCTCCCGCAGCCAGAGCCGCGTGCGTGCCATCGCCAGCCGGGCCCGGCAGGCCCACGAACGGCAGCAGCGGCTGCAGGGCCCGAGGGGACCCCCAGGGGAGGAGCGGGGCACCCCGGAGGGTGCCTGCTCCGGGGGCCAAGGGGGCTGCGGGGACGTGCCGGCCCCCTGCAGGGGCTCCGCGGCCACCGGCCTCCTGCTCAGACTCTGACGGAGGCTCAGGGCGGGTCGCAGCTGCCCTCGCCTTGGCCCTCCGTCTGCCACCCCTCCCCACCCCCCTCCCTGGGGAGGAAGCGGCCTCCTGGTCTCAGGGTCTGGGGGCGTGTTTCCTGAAGTTAAGATACACAACAGAGGTATTTAAAATTTAAGAGACAAAGCTTCTACTGCATTAAAATGGTGCCCAGTCCTCTTCCACTTGTACCTGGTTTTCTGCAGTGGGGGGGGGGGGGGGGTGCACAGGGGCGCGGGAGGTGTAGGTGAGCACGGGCACAGGGGGAGCGGACGCGCGGGGCCCCTGGTGCAGGGGTGCGGGTGTGGCCCCAGGGAATGCTCCTTCTGTGCCCAGAGCTGCTGGTTCCCTGCCCGATGGCGGCGGGCTCGCTCTGCACAAAGCCTCCTCTGGACACCCTTAAACTCGCGGACACAACTCCACGCCCACGCCTGCTCGGTGTAGGGTGGCCCACCGCCCCCGTGACCGTGAGCCAAGTGTTCCCGGGCCGTGGTCTGGGCGAGAACACCCCCACCTCTGTCCACAGAGGGCTTCGCGGACTGGCACCCTAGGGCAGGGGCCTCGAGGCTCCAAGACGTAAGCCCTGCTCCCTCCCGTGCCTCCAGTCCCACTCTTGGACAGGGACCCCAGGCCAGAGGACCCTCCTGGCTGTGGGGGCTGCCCTGCCCAGAAGGGGAGATACAGGCACTGCCCCTTCCCTGGAGAAGCCGGATGCTGGCTAGGTCCCAGGGGATCCGTGCCTGGGCTGGCCCCCCACCCCCGCATCTGGCCCCTAAAGAAGCCACCTGGGGTGCTGGGGCCAGCAAGGATCGCTGCGACAGGCGGCGCCCTTGAAGCAGCAGGCCGTGGGCTTGGCTGGAGGCCTCGTGACCCACCACCAGGATAAGTCTTGCCGTCTTCCCGAGCAAACCCTCGGGAAGGCGGGTGTGCACGCTCTCCCTCGAGGTGTCTGTAGGCCCCAGGGCCCCTCACACCTCCCCCGATCCACCAGACCCCTGGGAACCCTGCCCCCGCTCAGGCACGGGGTGTGTTTTCGTGGGAAGTGTGCCCCACGGCGAGAAGCAGCACCAAGGCAGGGCACTCAGGTGTGCCTGGCCTTCGGGGCCCCTAGAATCCGGGGTGCGGCGAAGGCGGTTCCGGACCAGGGGTGGGGTGGGTTGGCTGCTGGGGTTCCCGGAGGTGGTGCCCCACCTGCTCAAGAGAAGCGGGGGCCAAGCCTTGTCCAGCCCCGGGTGGACCCTGCCCGCCGCACACGGCTACCGTCCGGGGGCCGGGCTCAGCCCCCGGGAAGCCCAGGAGGGGGGCAGGTGCCCCCGGTGCCCCTCCTGAGGGCCAGGCTGGGTGGGCGGGAGGGCCCGTGGGGGCGTCCTGACGTCAGGCCGAGCCGGGCTCCGGCCGGACGTCTGGAGGCCTCCCAGGTGTCTGCGCTGGGCCCCCTGCGCCAGGCAGGCTGGCACTGCACCTCCACCGGGAAGCAGGGGACGAAGGGCAGTTGGGCCGAGGGGCTGGGGGAAGCCACACAGAGGTGGCCACAGCCTGCTGCAGGGGTGCCGGTGGGGAGGTGCAGGGCTGGACTGTGGTAGGGTCGAGGCCGGGGGACCCTTGGGGATGGGGGTTCATGGGGACCACCTACTGGCCCGGGGGGACCCGGAGGCTGGAAGCCTGTGGGGCCACAGTCTCGGCTTTAGCAGAGGAACGGCTGGGAGCCGCTTGCACGTGGAGCTGGGGGTGACACGTCTGGGGGTCACCAGGGGGGCCTGGAACAGTGGGGTGGTCACGGTCCCTGAGCGTGGAGGGTGGGAGACGGGGCAGGCCACCCTCCAAGGCGGGAGCCCCGCACACCCTGATAGAAGGGTCATCTCACTGGCATCCCTCCGGGGCCCAGCCCAGAGGCACCCACCGTGGGTGGCCCAAGGCCACGCGGCGTGATCGGCTCTAAGCAGGAGTGTGCACGGGCCCCCGAGGGCTCTCAAAGGTCCTCCCTGGATGCCAGTCGAGTTGGGAGCGCCGTCCGCCCTGTCCCCCTTGTGCCCAGTGGGGCTGGGGGCGCAGAGGGCAACCTTGTCTATACAGACACACCGGGGGGAGTCTCCTGGCCCCGGGCTGGGGTGGGGGTGGGCCACGGCCCACAGGCCACAGCCAGCCCAGGGGCTCGGGGAGTAACCGAAGGGAAGGGCCCGCTCTCGGCCGCCCCGGGGACGGGCTCTCAGGACCCCTGCCCGCACCCCTTCTCTGCAACCACACAGCACAGGCAGGGGGCCGGGCCCGCTCTACACGTTCTATTTGGTGCGGACCCCGAGCCTCTGGTGACCTGTTGGAGACATGTGCATATATTTATATCTATACGTACATATGTATATATATATATATATAAAAGATTATTTAACAGTTAAATATATTCCAATACGAATGTCTCACTGGACAGAGTTGCGTCTCCTGCCACGGACGCGGCAGCATCGTAGGGACCCCGACGCCACACGCGCCCACGCTCCCACCCGGGCGCACCCGGCTCTCGGTCACAGGCGCGCGACATAAATATTCCGATCGGAACTCGGTCTCCCTGTTGTGGTCGAAGTACGTTCCCGACGAGCGGAGGAGGGTGGCGGGGTGGGCGCCTCACTCGGCCGGGACCTCGTACTTGAAGATAACGCTGAAGAGCCGGCCGCCCAGCCGCTCGGCCAGCCAGGAGTTCTTGATCACGGCCAGCTTGAGGCTCTCGCAGCGCAGGGCCGCGTAGTAGTTGGTGTGCACGGCGCGGCCCATGCCCTCGATCACCACCAGGTCTGCGCCTCGCTCCCGGACCAGCACGGCCAGCCCCTTGTCCAGGCGGCTTCGGGGAGGAGAGGGGCGGTGAGGCGGGGCGGCGGGCCCTCTGCCCCTGCACCGAGCGGCTGCCGCGCCCTCCCCACAAGGGCATCCCCGCCCTCCGGGGCCTGTGGCGGGAAACTTGTGAAAACCGGGCCTGAGAACGCTTTTCTATGTGCGGCACTCCAAAGGCTCTAACTCCTTTCCGCGTCACGCGAACTCCCCCTTCCTGCGTGGTTCACGACGGGCCCAGAACAGGGAGGAGGTCGATCCTCGAGCAACGTCCCTCCCCCGGGGCTGGCTCCCGAAGGCCGGGTTCTCTCACGTAGGGTCCCCCGGGGCCGAAAGCAGCAAGGCGGAGACCCGGGCGTCTAAGGGCACGTGGGGTGCCCGCAGCCCCAGCCGCGGGGCATCCGACCCACCAGCCCACGGCGCGGCCAGGCTGCGGACGGTCCCGAGCCCACCCTCCTGGGTCCCCGAGGGAAGAAGGCTGCCCAGACCGAGGGCTCCAGCCGCACTGGTGACCCCTGCTGCCCAGCTCACGCGCCGGGGGCCGGGGTGGGCGAGGGGGTGCCTCGGGGGTACCTGAGGTCCAGACACGGGGAGCTGGAGCCCGTCTGCATCAGCAGTAGCCTCTCCTCTTTGAGCGCGGAGCTGCGGAGCACAAGGGGTCGGTTGGCGCCCTGGGAAGCTCCCACCGTGCCCCCGCTTCTCCGGGCAGGGCCCCCCGGGCGCCCGCCCTGCTTACTGGACGACGGGGTCCATGGCCGCGATGCGCTCAGCCACGATGAGGGACTCACAGTACGTCACGTCATTCAAGGCGGGTCCCGAGTTGCACGCCAGGATGACCTACGGCGGGACGCCCCGAGCTTTGTAGGGACCTCGGCCACCGCCCGGCACCGAGCCAGCCTCTGCTCGCCCGCCCACCCGGGGCTGCCGGCTGGGAGGCGCAGCCCCGGTGACCTCGCTGCTCGGTGGTCTCCAGGAGGGCCGGCTCCCGGTCGGGACACGGACGGCCCCGAAACGGGCAGACCTGAGGTCCGTGACAAGCCTCACCTGAACCTACCTGGCCCGCACGGAGGCCACGCCGACGCCAACCCCCACCGCGAGTGGAGGGCCCAGGGCAGGGGTCCCGACTCGGCCCAGACGCTCACCTCCGTCCCTCTAGAGAGAAGCTCCCTGACAAAGGGGAAGACTCCCAAAATGACGTCTATTCCACTGTTATCTGCGAAAATTAAGGCACATTTGTGAGGGGGCCCCTGTAAGACAAAACCAGGACGTTCAGTTGGGAACAGGCGCGTCCAAGCGTTCCAGACACCTCCGTACTCCACACTCCCCGAAGGCCGAGGCCGAGGGCTGCTGGGTCCCGCGGGCGCTGGGGTGCTGGGGGCAGGGCGCCCGTGCCTCTTCCAGGACTGCGGCCCCCGTGACCTGCGAGCCGAGGCCGGCCGACCTGACCAGTAGAGCCTGCGGGACTCAGGCTGGAGCAGGGGGCGGTTAGCTGAGACCCGCGGCTCGGCGGCTGGGGGAGCGGGCAGGGGCCCTCAGTGCACTGCCCCGGGGCAGCCCCGCGCCGTCTCCAGGGCCCCTCCCGCCTCCCAGGGCAGAGGTGGGGACAGCTGTACCTTCAGTCTCTGAAGCCACTTGCCGTAGGAGTCCACGAGCCACGGCCGCTCTGCGGGGCAGGGACACGGTCAGCCGCGCGCTCGCGGGCAGGCCCCCTCCCCCGCCCGGCCCCGGGCAGCCTACCTTGCAGCTTCGACTTGGCCTCCTCAAAGCCGAACTGGGGGTCAGATTCAAGGACGCTGCGCGGGGAAGAGAACGAAATCACAAAACACCCAAACCTCAGCTCACAGCATCCACGGAGACCCCGAGCGAAGCCCTTCCCAAACCGGCGAGCGTTGCCGTGACCGGAGCGGCGACGTTCCGCCGTCGGTTGTCGGCAGAGCGCACGGGCCCTGGGTCGGGGACCCGCTCGGCAACGTGAACGGCGGTGCCGGGGGGCAGAGTGAGGTCCTGAGCCGGGGGCGACCTCGGGCAAGGCCCCGGGTCGGCGCCGGCTCCCAGCCCCGCCCAGCACACGCCTTGACGTGCCACCCAAAGGGAAGGACGGGGACAAGGGTGAGGGAAGAGGCGGTGACTCTTCTCAAAGTTGGAAAGGACGCCGCGGGTGCGACCAGCGAGAGCCACGCAGAGGGGACAGCGGGCGGGAGACAGGGCGCCGGGCACAGGGCGAGGCGGGGGACGGGCGTGCCTGCCCCTTCGGGAGCCCCGGGAAATCACGCTGGAAGGCTGGGTTTTGACGGTGACCCCAGACCGAGAGCCCGGGGTGCTCTGAGGGCCGGGGCACGTGCCCCCACCCGGGTCTGCAGACTCCTTCATGAGGCGCCTCCGTTTCTCACTTGCAAACGTCAAGCGTTAACTCTGACTCTCGCGCACCAAGGGTCTGCATCTCTGCCTCGGGGCGCAAGCCCACGCCTGGTGGATGCCAGTGAGCCGGTCCCCGCGGCTGTGCTCGCGGGAGCACAGCCCACAGAACCGCCTGTCGTTCCCGGGGCCACATGTGATCGGGTGAGGGGGTGGGGGGGGGACAGGACGGGCAGTCGGGCCGTGGTCCTGGGCCCAAGCTGGACGGAGCAGGCAGGGGTGGGGCTGACGGGAGGCCGGAGGGCGGCACCTACTCAGAGACGGCTTTCGCTCCCCAGTCGAAGACGTTCCCCGCCAGCAAGCCTTTCACCAGGGCCAGCTGCCTCTCCTCCCAGCCCAAGGCGTCCAGACAGCGGATCACCCTCGGGAAACACTTCAGCGCGACCCCGTTTTCCTTCTGCTTGACCTGTGGGGACAGGCGGGCGGCTGGTCGGGAGCGACGGCGCGGCCCTGCCTCCCGCAGGCCTTCGGCGGACCGGGCAGAGGGAGGGCGCCCGGCTGGGGACGCCGCGGAGAGCGTCACCGGGAACATCGCTGTGAACCGGCGCCGAGGGGTCGCGCGCTCAACGCGCCACCACAGGAGTTCGTGCCAACCAAGCCGTTAGAAACCGCAGATGTGGAGCCGCGCAAGGTCACGGTGTGGCCTAGGGCAGGGCCGGGGTGGAAGACGTGGACCCCCACAGGCACGCGGCGCCCCGTCCCGAGACGCTCCACCCGAGGGCAGGGGGCGGGAAGCGGTGTGTGGCACGGGCCCGCGCACGCGGCCTTCTGGTCAGCGTGGCCCGTCTAGGCCGCCCGCCAGGCTCCGGCCGGCTTGTCGCCCACGAGGGCACGACTGGTGTCCACGAACGCTCTGAGGTGGCGAGCTCCCGGGGCCGGAGAGGCGGGGCCTCCAAACCTCGGCTCTGACAGGTGTCGCCGCCCGCGTCCACCCCGCGCTCCCGGGGAACAGCCGGGCCACGCCCCTGCTCCCCGCTGGCCGTGTCCCCCTCGCGGGCGCCAGTCCTGCGCGGGAAGGCGGAACTCACTTTGGAGTAGGGGTCCGGGAAGTTGAACTCGTTCAAACAGTGCTCCCTCGTGTCCAGAAGGCTGCGCACGGTCAGCGTCCCGTAAGCACTGGGGACGGGGCGGGGGAAGGGCGGCTGAGCGGATCTGACGGCCACGCACGCTGCCCGAGAGCGTCCTCACGGGGGAACCGAGGTGGCCTGGCCCCGCCGGGCGGCTGAGTGGGCGGGGTGGGGGGGTGGCGTGCACCGCCGCACGTGTGGCCCCAGGAGCAGCCGTCGGGAGCCCCGGCCCTCACGAGCGCACGTTCCCAGGCCGGGCCCCCAGCGCACCGCAAGGCGGCCCCGGGCAGGGGACACTCACAACGGCTGGTGTCGCAGCGTCTGCAGCTTGCGCCAGTATTTCTGCCGGAACTTCTCCGCCCGCTCGGCTGCGTCCACGGAGCCCGGCTGGCTGGCCACGGCGCGTTTCACCACCTGCGAGCACGGGGCGGTCAGCACGGGCACGCGCTGCCGCCGAGCCGTCTCCCGGGTGGCAACGGGGCCACCCGAGCTCCCGCCGTGCCAGGGGGATGGGTGGCTCGGGGGGCCGTCCCTGCAGGCTGCGGGGGTCTGGGGCAGGGCAGGACCCCTCCCTCTGAGGACCCCAGGGGCCCGAGGGGCTGTAGGAGGGACACGTGCTCCTGGGGGCCCCGAAGGGCTCGAGTCACGACTCTTTGGAGCCCGGAGCCCGATCGCAGCTGTCCCCTGACCCCCGCGCGAACTGTTTGAGCTCTGGAGAGACGCGGTGGCCAGCACGGAGGCGGGGCGCGTTCATACGCCCTCGCCGAGGACACGTCCCAGCTCGCCAACGAGCCACTAGGAGCCACGTTTTTACCTGGGAAACGTGATTCACCCCCTCAGGCTCACACACGCCTCCGGTGGCTTCCGGGAGACGCCCCCTCCTCCTTCACCACACCTGTCGCTTGCTGCATGGGCGCCCGGGGCCTCCGGCGCCTACGAACTCCGAGCCGCCCGTCTCGACCCCAGGGGCGCCCGGCCCGCCCCGAGCCCTCACCCCGTCCAGGGCCTCCTCGAAGCAGGTGAGCCAGTACTTGCGGGCCAGGGCGTCGTCCGTGAGGTCGACCGTGTCGGGCACGTAGGAAGACGGGTCCAGAAGGAGTGGCAGGTTGGCCAGCGGCCTCTCCAGCCGGTCCATCTCCAGAAGGTCGAACTGGAAGGACGAGAGGCGGCGGACGCGTCAGCCGCGCAGTTCTAGAAGACCGAGGCGCCTCCCGCCAGCCTGAGAACCAGCTCCTCGGCGAGATCGGAAGGGGCGCGGGGAGGAGACCGCTGCGGGTGCAAGCGGACAAGCCCCTTCTTCCCGTCCCCAGACCCCGCCCGTGGCCCCGCTCAGCCACGGCGCCCTCCATCTGGCCGGTGGCCTGAGCCACGCACCCCAGATCCCAAGTCTGCCCGGCCCCCTTCCTCCCTCCCTCCCCCGTGGAGTTTCCTGGGACCCCTGCGGCGGGGGCTCCCACACCAGCCTGAGCCCAACCTCACGCACGACCCCCAGACACGCAGGCCGTGCTCGTGGGTCCCCACGTATGCTACTTGCACGCATTGTCCCACTCGCTGCCCCGCAGGCCCTGGACCCGTAACTCCCCCGTATGGGGTCCACGGCAAGGCCACCGGGACCCCGTGGGGCAGGAGGTCCAGGCCCCACACTGGCTCCTTTGTCTCCGCAGCACGAGTCTGATGCCAGTTCTGCCGGCATCGCCGAGGGGGCCCTTTATGCCCAACGTGCTACCTGTGGCCGCCAGCGACGAGCAGGCCAGTGCCCCAGCGGTTTCTGGAGGAGCGGTCACTCAGCCAGCCAGGGTTTTGGCTTACGTTGTCAAGACCGAAGCTGGTGCTCTCCCACACACGCGAGAACCCAGCACACGCCTAGCAGCCCTGTCCCCACCTCTAGGGAGTGACCCACCACATCGCCGCACACCGGGACGCGGCTCTGGTCTGCCGGCGGCCTTCGGCCCGGCAAGCCTGGGGGGTGACGGGCAGGCAGCACGTGCTCTGTGCCGGGGCTTCCGCACAGGAAGGGCCGCCACGTGGGGACTTGCAGGATGTCCCGAGTGACAAGTTCAGCGTGGAAACAGCTGGCATCTTCCACGCGAGGAAAGAAAGTGGACGGTCACCGACCTCAGGGCCTCGGCCCGGGCTCCGCGGGCCCTCCCGCTACCTGGACCCGGGAGCTCACGCCTCAGCCCGGCCTCGCGTAGCCTCCGCAAACCCAAAGCGATGACCTGGCCCCTCCGCGCTTCGGCCTCTCCCTCTGCGAATGGGGGTCGCTGTCCCCGCCTCGCAGGGCCGCAGAGACCCAGCACAACAGGCATGCGAGGCGCCAAGCACGTGCCGCGTGGGGACGACCGGCATCCACATCAGGTCTGACGCGGGGATTTCGTGCTCGCTTATCCATTTGGTTTTACGATCCCTGAGGCGGGAATCCACATCGCCCCTCTACAAATCAAGACGCAGAAACCCCTTGCGAGCCAGTCGCTGCTCCGACCAGGCCCGGGGTGCGGGAGCTTTCTCTCCGGGGAGGCTACGATTAGATCACACGCGTCCCCACGAGGCTTACGCTAACTAGTATGAGAATCTGCGTCCGTGACGGAAAATCAACTTTGCGTCCAACAGGCCAGCAGCCTGGTCCTGATGGAGACATTCCGACTCGTGTGCCCAGACGAGTCGTCCGCACTCGTCCAGCTGGCTCTCCAACAGGGCGCCCGAGTTCTGGTAACTGCTCAGTGAGTTACCAACCAGAGCGACATACGCCATCTGGGGGGTGTCCTCGATAAGCCTGCGATGTCCCCCAGGATGGGGCCATGATGGTAGCGTCCTCTGTCTGGCTGACAACTGGTCACACAGGCCTCTCCCAAGTGGGGACCGAGGGACGGGCAGGAAGCCAGCAGGGACCGCAGACTCTGTCCTTTTCTACCGCTCGAAACCATCAGGCAGAGAACGCGGTCTAGAGAAGGGCCCGTGGGGGGTTCTGTGGCTCTGGGTTGTGAACGGTGCCACAATTCTGGGGAAACACACTCTGTATTCTGCCTGCAGACACGGGGGCTGGACTGCACAGTCTCGGAGGCTCCAGAGGGATGTCTGGAAAATGCTAAGAGGAGGAGGGAAGCAAGCCCCGCTGCCTGTGTTTTGTCCCAGAGTCTCGGCCTGCTCAGTGGCCGGTCTGCACCGGGAGAGGGTCTCTCGGAACCTGATGACCCCACCAAGGACCCCATACTCACAGTGCCGCTCCTCACCCGCTGTGTTGGGCAGAGCTCCGGGGATGAGCTCATCAGCCCGGAGCTGCCGGCATAGTTTTCTCCCCAGCTGTACTGGTTAGGGTCTAGGGAGGGAGGGACCGGGTGTCACTCAGACCCCAGGTGGCCCGACCACCATGGGAGGTCTCCACAGCACAGGTGGCCTGGGGTTTCGTGCTACGCTACCGTAGTCCCTCTCACTGGCACCGAAACCCTGTGAGATGATACCCGTACCCTTCGCGGCCTCTTAAAGCGGCCTGCCCCGCCCTGCCCCATCACATCCTGCAAGTGTCCTTGAAAAAGCACGGCCCGGCCGAAGACACGCAGCTTGGCAGACAGCAAGGCGAGAGGCAGGCAGAGGAGGGCCACGTGCCCCTGGCCCCTGCTCGGAGTCCTTTTCACCCACCAAGACCCTCCTCCCCCCCAACCCAGGGTCAATCATGTGGCACGCGAACCTACAGGTGTCGCCTCCCACCGACCCCTCGGAAGGGCGGCAGCAGAGGGAGGGCCGGCCCCTCAGGCTTGTGACTCCGAGGGACAGTGAAGCTGATGGGCGGGGCCTCTCCCCGAAGGTTAGAGACCCACTCCCAGGGCCCCGGTGGCCTCTCACCCCCACCCCTCGCCGCACAGGCCCTGCCCCGCCCTGAAGCGAGCACGGGTCCCCCCATGGCTGCTCCACTCACTGTCTTGTTCTGCTCCTTTGAGAAACGCTCCGATGGCTCCCAGGTAGCCTTCGTGTCTCAAGAACAGCGCCTGGACTTCCCCCTGCCGTGGCAAAACCCCGCCTGAGCTGACCTCCAAGTGACACCTGGGCGGCCCACACAGGTGGTCTCTGTATGCGGTGGAGGTTTCCTGGACAGTCTGCGACGCACTCGTCAACAAAACCGCACTCGGTGCGGAACCTAGACGCTTGGCATTTGCGAGTAACTCCTTCCGCAAATTAACTCCCACCCTGGTCACCCCACTTGAACGACACGCGTCTCAAAGCTCGTCTGCAGCCCGCGCACGGTGGAGATGGCCCCAGAGGCTCGCCGCTGGCATCACGCCCAGCCCAGGGAGGGCCGTGGCGCCCCAGGCGCGGGACGCGGGAACTGGCCAGAGGAAGGGAGGCAGGAGCCCAGGAGAAGCTGGCGGGGGCGCCCTGCTTCTTGGCTGCCTGCCCCGGGCCCCCCCGGCCCCTGGGTTGGCTGGTTTTGAAGACGCCGAGGGGCCAAGCCGAGTACCCGGGAAGAGCGGAGCCCAGGGTGCCGGCACAGGGAGGGAGGGAGGGAGGGAGGGAGGGGGCCCCGCACCTTGGAGAAGAAGTTAATGCTGTAGGTGATGGTGCGCATGGTGACGGGGTGGCCCCGGATGAAGAAGCCGCCGAAGTACACCCTGTCCAAGCAGTGAAGCTTCGCGTACAGGCAGGCGAGCTGCCCGATGTCGTTGCTGATCATGTGCAGCAGGCTCTTGGCCATGTCCTCCTTGGAGAACTCTGGGAGGGCAGAGGCAGGGCGCCGCTGGGCGAGGCCGGGCCCGCGAGGGGGCCGCAGGCGCGGGGGGAGGGGGACGGCGGCGGGGGGGGGCGGCGCACCTTTGTCGGCAGCGGCCGACTTCCCGAAGCTACTGGCGATGAGGTCGCCGCTCAGCCCCAGGGTCTGGTGGGCACCCCCATACACGTCCTGCACCAGCATGTCCACACTCGTGTGCTGGCCCTTGGAGGCCAGATGCAGCAGCTCGTCAAACTTCTGGGGGGACAGGGCGGACGGAAGGGGGTGGGGTGCGGGAGCTGGTGGCGTCCCCACAGCCCAGGAACCAGCCCCGCGCCGAGGAGCCGGCGGTGGGCCGGGGTGGGGGTGCGGCGGGCAGGGCTCCACGGCCACCCACCCGGGAGGGGGGAAGCAGGGGGGGGGAGACTCTGGGCGCCCAGGCTGCCTCCCGCAAGGACCAGGCACACGGCCAGGACCGGGCCGCGGAAGGAGCCGCTTCCACAGCGACACCGGCCGCCTCGGGTCCCCTGGCCGCCGACCCTCTCCTGAGAAGGCATGGGAAGCGGGACTCGACGCAGAGCCGGGAGCGTCTTCCCGCGGCCGTCGGGATACCTTTGTTTTGGTGAGCAGAGCCCCGAGTCCCCAGAAGGTGCCACCTCCGATGGAGCTGCCGCCAACCCACTCGAACCTGTCCTCCGTCTCCACCTGTGGCGGCAGGGCAGGCGAGCTGCCGAGGGGGGCCGGCCACCGCCCACCGGTCCTGGGGACGCCCCGGACGCGGCAGGGGGGGGAGCGCCATCCTGCAGGCCGAGGCTGGGCCGCCTCCCCACGGCAGCCCCCGCCGACGCTGCACGGGTGCTCCCTGCCCGGCCGTCACGCGTGGTCCGGGGAGCCCACCTCACCTTCACAATGGACACTCCAGAGCCGATGTTGACCAGAAGGTACGGGAAAATGTCGGGGTGATTGGTCTGGAATCGGAACTCGGGGTCGGAATCTTTCTGATACGCGAAGGCCTCGTGTGGGATGTTCCTCAGCACGAAGTTGCAGCCCTTTATCAAGCAGGTCATCACGTCCTCCTTGTCCACTCTGCAACGGAAGGAGCCCGGCCACTGAAAACAGCACGGGCCACAGAAGGCGCCTCTGCTGCAGCGCGGGGTCCCTCGTGGACACGCCGCCCCGGCCCGGCCGCGCTCAGCTTGCCACTCGGACGCACACGGCCCGGCCGCTCCGAAGGCACCTCCCTCCCCCCGCCCCGCAGCCACGGCGGCCACCGTCATCGCCTGAGCGGCCGGCCCTCTGCCGGCTCCGTGCGCAGGCGGCTGAGCCCGCGCGGACCTCTGCGCCAGCACGACAGGGAGCCGTGCCGCACAGCCCGGCCCCCTTCCTTCCTCGTGCCCCCTCGTCTCCCCCCCCCAGCCCCCCCGCCCCCCGGGGTCCGGCCGCCAGAACCCGCCCAGCGGCCCGGCCCCCGAGTCTAGTCCCAGCACAGGGCGGGGCGGGTGCGGCGGTTTCAGAGCCCGCCCCGAGAACCGGCCGGCAGCCCCCACTTACTTCAGCCGCAGTTTTTCTTCAATGAGGTCCTTGAATTTGTAGGCCCCGCCCCCGGTGGCCTGGATGACCTTGGTCTCAGTGTTGACCAGGTGGTCTTTGATGAAGTCCAGACAAGCTTCTATGTAGGTGTTCTCGAACTTGACGAAGTGCAGCCGGGCAGTGACCTCCTCCTGGACTGAGATCTCGTAGGGCGGCTCGTGGTCCTGCTCTGTGTCCTGGGGATACAGGTTGGGGGTCTGTGTGTGCATGCTGCCCTGAGCGGGAGGGGGAGGGGAAGACGCGGGGATGAGGCCCCGGGACCATGAGCAAGGCCACCCTTAACTCTAAGTTCAGGCCAGAGGCAGCGCGAGGGCAGGGGCGGGGAAGGAGCCGGCTTCCCAGGCAACAGGAAGCGGCCGGAAGCGCCTCCTGAAGGGTCCTGGACGGTGGGGGGGGGGGGGGGGGGGGGCTGAGCTGGGGGGCAGGGAGGGGTGTCGGGTGCCTCCTGACGGGGTCCTGGACGGAGGGGGGAGCTGACCTGGGGGGCAGGGAGGGGTGTTGGAGGCAGGGAGGGGTGTTGGAGGCAAGGAGGGGTGTTGGGTGCCTCCTGACGGGTCCTGGAAGGACGGGGGCCAAGCTGCGGGGCAGGGAGGGGTGTTGGAGGCAGGGAGGGGTGTCGGGTGCCTCCTGATGGGGTCCTGGATGGGGGGGGCTGACCTGGGGGGCAGGGAGGGGTGTTGGAGGCAGGGAGGGGTGTCGGGTGCCTCCTGACGGGGTCCTGGATGGAGCGGGGACCGAGCTGGGGGGCAGGGAGGGGTGTTGGGGGCACGGAGGGGTGTTGGCGACTCCTGATGGGGTCCTGGACGGAGGGGGGGCTGAGCTGTGTGGGGGGGAGGGGTGTTGGGTGCCTCCTGACGGGGTCCTGGATGGAGGGGGGAGCTGACCTGGGGGGGGGTGTCGGGTGCCTCCTGACGGGGTCCTGGATGGAGGGGGGGGCTGACCTGGGGGGCAGGGAGGGGTGTTGGAGGCAGGGAGGGGTGTCGGGTGCCTCCTGACGGGGTCCTGGACGGAGGGGGGCCGGGCTGGGGGGCAGGGAGGGGTGTCGGGCAAGGAATCCCCCTGGAAGCTAGGCCGATGTGCACGAGCAGCAGCAGGAGGGCAGCCGGACAGTGACAGCGCCCGCCCAGGGCCCCCCGGAGGCTCACCCTGCCCGAGGACTCGAAGGAGCGCACTCTGGCAACCTTGTGCTGCACGGTGGAGTAGTAGGCCAGCTTGGTGAGCGACCCCCCTGCAGGGAGACACGGGGCAGCAGTCAGGAGCCGGCGGACGGGAGCCCAGGCTCGTCGGTCCACGCGGCCTCCTCGCCACACCAGCTCCCGTGCCTGCCGTCACTTGGTGCGAAAACCCTGCGGGCCACCGACCGGAGGAAGGGAAGGAACCGTGGGGCCCAAGCACTCGGCCGTCTTTCGAACCGGGCCTGAGACTGCCCGCTTCCCCTGCGCACCAAGTCCTCGAGGAGAAAGGAGAGCATCCTGTTTCCGGGAGGCCCTGGAGATCACTAGTGGTTTCGAAAAGTTGTTTCAAACCGTGGTCTTGAAAATGACCCAAAGGACAAAGCTAAGAAGGGCACGGCTTTCGCCGACAAGTACGCTCTTGACTGTCCATGGTAACACGGGTCGGGGCGGAACCACTACAAGGGTATTTTCCCAGAGTGCACCGGCAGAGGAGGGGGCTGTCTCACCGGGAACGTTCTAGCAGCCCACCCTCTCCAAGCTCGGGGCTGGGGGCCTCACGGGGCAGCGGGGTCTCCTCCCCTCGGACCGGATCTCGTGAATACCACCAGGAAGCCCCAACACCAGGGAGCAGAAGAGGCCTTTATTTGCCTGAAACACGTTCAGGGCCAGTTAGAGAAACACCCGAGCAGTCACTTTCAAGGGTAAGCTCTGGGGAGTCAGAGGTGGCCTTGGGCAGGCGTCAGGTGGATTCCCGCAAGGCCCGCGATGGTGGTGGTGGTGGGGGGGCAGCAAAAGGCTTGTCGCCACAGCCACAGAACGGGTTCGTGTGGCCAGCGCAGCCGGCGGGACGCCCTGTGTGAGGACGAGGCTGGAGGCGATCTCTGAGAGTTGCTTTGTGATGCTGTCCCCAGGGAGCATGTGACAAGCACTCAGGTCAGGAAACATCTGGAAAAGGCAGGTATCAGAGGGCCGCGACTCGTCCAGGTAACGGATCTCAATCTGAGAGCGGCCGCCCGGAGCCTGCCAGGCAGCGTGGACAGGGCCTCCCAGGGTGCCCCGTGACCTGCCCTTGTCGGGCCACGGTCAGCACGCCCGCTCACAGGCTTCCTCTCGTCCCCAGACCATGGGCTTTAAGAAGCAGGACTTGGTCTAAGCCTCCTTATCCCTCCTCCCTGCCCTCAATCCCCGCCTGGCCCGGAGCGGCTTTCACTCCGTGAATAAACACGATAAACCTTAAACAGGCGATGCAAAGGGAAGAAGACATATTTTGAGACTTGTCAAAAGTTGCTGTGAACGAGACCCCGGATCACAGAAGGTCCAGTTTCAGATCGTGAGTTCTTTACATGAGGTTTACATCACAGCCAAATACGAGGTGTTGGGGCCTGCTGGGGCTGCGGTGGGGGCAAGTTGTTCCGTGTGCCCCACACCACGCACCCCAGTGGGGCAATGCCCAGCAGCCAAGCCACGTCTCTGTGCCCCCCTTGCCCCCCAGGGGGACAGCGAGTGGGGACGTGCGGAGCGGAGTGTTCAGCCTGAACCAGAGGAGCTCACAGCGCAGGATGGCGGGTGCTCGGGGAGAGCAGGGGAGCCCGTCTGCTCGCAGGATTCCTTGGATTTAGTGACTGCCGGCCACAGGTCCTGGCATGTCACACCCACTAAGTGCAGTGACCACGCTGGTGGGGGCACACAGTGGTGGACATCAAGGACGCTCCAGTCCAGCCCGCACCCCACTCCAGGGCCAACGGAACCCGGACTGACATCAGCCCGCCCATGTCCCTCCACCAGCACCTGAGCCGGGACCCCCCACCCCCAGTTCATCCAGACCCACAGGGCCGGGCGCAGGGCCACCCTCTCCTCCGCCTTCTTGGCCAGTCCTTCCACCGTGGGCACCGGGTCACTGCCCCCTCGCCCTTGCTCTTCACCCGAGGGACCCGTCTGCTGCCCAGCAGAGACTTGAAGTCAAGTCAGCTTTAAGCATGCGTTCGTAGACAAAATGTCCCTGATGCTTTCGAAGCAGGGAATCTGCTTGGCTGACACGAGTGTCCGAGAGAGGAAGAAGCTGGCCAAGAACACAGAGCAGCTGAGCTCTCCTGGAGCAGGAGGCTTGGGTGAGGGAAGAGGAAACGGGAGAAGCCTGTTTTTAAAGCCAACTGCTGACAAGCACATGCACTTGTGGGTTTCCGGGCTGAGGACCCACGTCCGAGCTGTGATCTCCCACCAGCCGCACAAACATGTGGTCTGTCCTTAAGAACAAACACAGGACTCAGACCCAGGGGGAATCTTCAAAGAGGGGAAGGGAACACTGACACTGAAGATATCCCTTTGAGTGTCCTTGTGCCCAGGAACCCCACCTGGGTTTGGCGCTGGAGGGCAGGCCACCGCAGGGCCCCTTGGAGCCACGGCGCTCCTCTCTCGACTTCCTTCACCCTGTGTCTACGAGCTGACCCCTGGGAGCCGCAAACAACATCTCAGGGTAACCCCGGGCGAGCCATTTTTCAGCTGCACTTTCAGGAACGTTAAGTGCCAACCTGTTCCCAGGGCGCAGAACCCAGGTTTACGTGCAGCCAAACAAAGTCGGACACGTCAGGGCACACACCTGCCTGGGCCCCTGTCACATCAAGGCACGGGTAGGTCTCAGAAGACGGGCAGAGCAGGGCCTCCAAGCTTCCCACTGCCAGCCCAGCGTGCAGTCAGGCACCAAGTTTAATCGGGTCCCCCGCTCATAATATGTCCTGCTGTACGCTGGGGTCCCCACCCCCCACCAGGCCTCCGGGCATCTCACACCTGCCGCCAGGTCAGTACCCTAAGGCACCGCCCCTCACAACCCCCACTGGCCTGCAAGGTGAGCACTGAGGACACTGAGGGTCCAGCCCACTTTCCACTCTCCCGGAGGACACCCTCCCCCACCCAAGCCAGAGACACCTCAGTGACTCTCAGCAGCAGGGGAGAGACAAGACCATCACAAGCAAATGGCTCCAAGAGGAAGGGCCCGGGGCGGGGACAGCACGCCTGTCCCTTCTAGCATCACTGGCCAGCTTCAACAGGTCAGGCAGGGCTGCCCCGCTGCCCGGCTACTTGGCCGCCTACACTCGGCTAGTGGCAGGCCCAAGCAAACCGAGGCCCCAGCCGAGAGCCAGCTGAGAAGGGAGCCGTGTGAGGCCACCATGCCTACTCCGGGCGCCTCGCCCAGTGAAGCTGCCCCCAGGAAACCTTCATCCCCTGCCGACGGGGGCAGAGCAGCCGAGTGCCGAGGCTTGACCAGATTCCAGGCCCCACCTGGTCGCTTACCAGCCGACCTCAAACAACTTAGTTCACCTATCTGACCTCAGCGTCCTCATCTACGAAAGGGGGCTGCTGGGAGGCGGCCGGCGCCAGCGTGGGATGAGGGGTCTAGAACGGGCCTAGAACAGGAAGGTCGGGTAGAGCCTGGGCGAGGTCCTGGGGTCACCCCTGCGGCCTGCACGGGGGCAGGGAGGCTTCTGAAAGATGCCGGCAAGGGTCCCGAGGTCCACGTCCAGGTCCTCCAAACTCCCGCCAAATGTCAGCGGTCCAGAAGCCGAGGGCGGCAGGGGGAGGAGGGCTTCGGGCTGGGCCCAGACGGGCAGCCCGCCGAGGGTTCCCGCGGCCCCAGGTCGGGCCGCTGCCCGCCCTCGGCGCCGCCCCAGACGGCGGGCCCCAGATCGCTCTCGTGGCTCGGACAGGCCCCGCCCGGCGGCCGACCCTACCCGGGTGGACTAACGAGGGGCCGCCGGGCCGCCCGCCTCTCCGCGCGGGACTACGAGGGCCGGCGTGCCCCGCTCCGGCCGCGCGGCGCCTGCCGGGAGCTGTAGTCCGGCTGCCGCGGCCAGCGTAAGCGCCGACGGCCCGCGAACTACAAGGCCCGGCAGGCTGTGCGCGCCGGCGGCCCGCGCCCCGCCCTTCGTCCTTGCCACCGCCCCCGGCCCGCCGGCTCCGCCGCCCGCGCCCACGCCCGCCGCGCGCCGCTCAGCTCCCGGCGCCCGTCCGCGGCTACCTATGTCAATGGCGAAGCGCTTGGCGTTCTCCAGGTTGCGGAAGATCTCGTCGGGGGGCAGCGTGATGCTCTTGTCCAAGCTGTCCCCGCTGCTCCCGCTGCCGCTCGCTCCGCACTCCGCCATTTTGAATGTGCCCGGCCAGCCTCATCAGCCATGGAGATATATGCGCATATATTTGACTGCTAAACGCCTCCCGCGCATATATTATGCTAATGAGGCACCCGGGCCCGCCCCCCCCCCCCCCCCCCCCCCCCCCCCCCAGCCCGCCTCTGTGGTCCCGGCAGCTGGAGGACCACTGGCCTGCCCGCGCGCCGGGGTCCCCGCGGCCGTTGGCCCAACACGAAACGTCTGGACTGTTGTCTTTGTTGTTCCCTCACCGAGCTGGCCAGATGCTGACCTCCAGTGCTCTGAGCTAGTGCAGAGAAGGCACCTGGGGCTTGCAGACCCCCAGAGACCTGCCTCTTTCAGTGAGTGCAGCTGTTCCCAGGGCGCATGTGACCCACCAGCCCGGGTCTCTAGGGACCAAGGACAGTTCCAAAAGCCACATGCAAAATGGGGGTGTCAGGGACCCTGCCTTCCAGGCGCCCCAGCCTGGGGTGGACGATGCACCTGCAGGTGGGGAAGACACTCACCCTGATGGTGAGATCTGCTGACAGTGCAGGGGAAAACAGGGCAGCCCGCCTGGAGGAGGCTGCCTTTGGGCAAAACGGGGAGTCTATGGGAGTTTGTAGGGGACCATCTGAAAAATATTCCTGAAGCTGGAGCACGGACACGAATGGTGGTAGGCAGGGCCAGTCCCTGGGAAGCTCCTGCTGGCCAGAAGACCCTTGAGGGATGAGACCTCAGAGGCACTGGACGCTTTGGGAAAGAGCCCAGTGCTGGCAGTGGACAGACGGTCCCTAGGGCAGCTGACTCCCAGGTGACCCTGGGCCAGTTACTTCTTGTCTCTGGACCTCGGCCTCTGTCTGAGCATGTTACCAGCTGCCTGGCAAGGCCTCCGGGGCACGGGTCTGTAGAGCAGCACAAACCCCACGCCCCCGGGGTGATCGCAAGGGGGGCCCTGTGCCTCGGGAAGAGGCCGACTTGCCAGCATCGTCTAAGGGGTGGGTGTGCTGGGTGGAAGAGGGCAGGGGGTCTGCTCCTAGAGCACACAGGCCTCGAGCGCCGAGGACTCTGGGCCGGGGGAGGGGGGGCACTGTGGGCCTGACCAGGAGGCACAGCCCCCTCCCCGTGCATTGACATGCCTGCCCCACAAGCAGTAAGCGTGTGGGATGTAGTGCTGGGCCGGCCTGGAGGGGGCGCCTCAGATGTTCCTGTCAGGCGGGACAGAAAGGGATTCCAGAGGGCAGAGGGGAGAGGGGAGCTCCAGAGGGAGGATGGCCCGGCCGGGCCCCCTCGCTCCGAAGAAACGGGAAGGCCTTTTGGTTCCACTGCCCGTGGGCGGACTTGTCCTTTGGGGAGCCAGGGCCCTCCTAGGTCCTTGCAGACTCAGTCAACACCTGGTGGTCCGCCTGTTTCGGCCCTGGCGAGCGGTTGGCCTGCAGGGAGGGCCGGGCAGCCACCTGAGTGTGGGCTAGCCAAGCGGGTGCATCCAGGAGCTCACCCAGGGGCAGGGCCCCCTGGCCACGCAAGACGGCCAGGGGAGGCGAACGCCTCCTGTGCCTTTGGCCCTGCGAACCCCCTTTTGCTGCAGCAAGAGCCCCTCCCCCCCCTGCAGGCTGTAGTCGTCTCACCCCCCTCAGGTGAACACAGCCGGAAGGTCCTGGAGCTGTCACTTCCCCCCCCCCCCCCCCACCTGCAGGGAGCTGCTGAGAAGCCCCGGGACAGAGAGCCCAGTCTCCCACTGTACTGCTTCCTGCTCCGCACGGGGGTACGTGTTGTCTGGGCCTGTCTTCCTTCCAGCCTGCCTCTCCCCTGCTCGCCTGCCTCCTGGCCTCCCTCCCTCCTTCCTTCAGCCGGGACCAGCCCTTCTTTCCCTGTGCAGAAGGTCACCGGCAAAGACACCTCCCACCCATGCTGGAGTACCACGATGGCGTCTGTCCCCCTCCCCCCCCCCCCCCCCCCCCCCCCCCCCCCCCCCCCCCCCCCCCCCCCCCCCCCCCCGCGCAGACCCGCCCACTGCGTGGCTGCCAAGGACACATGTCAGGCACGAGAGACAGACCCCAGAGGGCTGCTTAGTCAGATTTTATTGGAAGTCTGCAGAGCAGTCCCGTGGGCTCCCACGTGACCGAGGGTTCAAATTCTGAGTACAAAGTCATGACCACACGCACTCGCCCACACAGAGGGATCCTTTGAGGATCATGGTGGAGACGCCCACCCTCCCCACAAAGCCCACTATGAGCCCCAACTAGACAACCACGTGCACGCAGGGGCCTTTCGGCCACAGCTCTGCATGGTCCTTCAGTGCCCATCCAGGCTGACACTCTTTCCTATGAGGATACACCTTGAGTTCCGCCTTCACAAAAGGCAAATGTGCCCACGGCACGGCCCGCCCGCCGGGCCCCCTGGCCCGGCAGCAGCAGGCCCTGAAGAAAGTCCTCTACACGCAGAGGCACCGGCTGACCGAGCCCCTGACGCCTACAAATATCATAGAACCCCGGGCAGCGGGGACTTCCCAGAAGTCACTTGCTGAAATGCAAACACAGAACAACCCCGTGGAGTCAGACACTTGTGCGAAGGCGGCCCCGACTGTCCTGAGTGACCAGGGCTCTGTGACCGCCTTCTCTCCAGAAGGACCCTCCTGCTGGCCCGCCAGCCTGGAGAGCGAGCCTTCCGGAGAAGGGGGCCTGTCCAAGCCCCCGGAGGGACAGACGAATGGCCAGAGGTGCAGGCTGGCCTCTGGTCCTCGGGGCGGCCACCCGCACGTCCTGCCGGGTCACCAGGGCCGCCAGAGGCCGCAGGTGGGCTGGCGCGCGGTCACTGCAGTGGCCTTGGCGGGAGTGAGCACGGGCGTGGGCGCGCTGCCGGTCGCCTTGGGTTCCTTAGCGGGCACGGCGGGCGCGGCTGGGGGACGCTGGAAATGGTGGAGCAGCTTCATCTGCGTGTCGCTGGCCGCATGCAGCGTCAGGAACTGCACGGCCTCCTGCAGGCACCAGGAGTAGCCCTCGCTGTAGTCCTGGTGCAGGCTTTTGGGGCCGGCGGCGGCGGCGGCGAAAGCTGCAGGGAGAGGCGCAGCGGCGGTTGGGGCGGGCGCGGGGAGCGCGGGGGCTCAGGGGGCGCAGGACTGGGGCCGGGCGGGCGCGGGGAGCGGGGGAGCGCGGGGGCGCAGGGGGCGCAGGGCTGGGGCCGGGCGGGCGCGTGGGCGCGGGGAGCGCGGGGGCGCAGGGGGCGCAGGGCTGGGGCCGGGTGGGCGCGGGGGCGGCGGGGAGCGCGGCCAGCGGCTCACCTTTGCTGTGCTTTAGGTAGCTGACGGCCATCTCCAGGATGTCGGCCTTCTCCAGCTTGGAGTTGGGCTGGTGCCGCGCGAACTCCTGCTCCAGCAGCAGCTTAAGCTGCTCGATGCTGCTGTTGATGCGGTCGCGGCGCATCTTCTCCACCACTGGCTTGCGGAGCTGCGGGGGGACACGGGCGTCAGCCGGCGGCCAGGGCGCGGGGGCCGCGGGGGGCGCGGGGGCGCGGGGCGGGCGGCGCACTTACTCGGTTTTTCTCTTTGGGGCTGAGCAGCTCCACGGCCACGGTGCTGGGGGCCATGCCTGGCGCAGAGAGGCGGCTGGCGAGCGGGGAGTGGCGGGCGGCGGGCCGGCGGGCCCTATATAGGCGCGGCGGCGGGCAGGCGCCTGGGGCCCGGGCGCCGCGGCCGTTCCCACACTCGGCGGCCAATGGCCTCGCGGGCCGCACAAAGGCGCCGGCCCATTAGCGCACGCTAAATTGCCTGTGAATTGGCGCGGGCACAATGGGTGCTCCCCGAGGAGCAGGTGGGCCGCCCGCACAATGTCCGGGCTGTGGGAACGCGCTCGCCCTCATTAGCATCCCGGGGCCTGATGCTAGAAGCCCCGCGCCTCAATATGCTGCCTTTTCCCAGGCCTCGGGGATGGGGGGGGGGGCAGGAAAGAGTAGTGCCCCTCCCCGGCCCCTCTCTCCCCTCTCCTTCCCCTCCCCGGTGGCTCCCCGCTGCCGCTGGCTGGCGGAGACTAGGTGGGGGAAAAGCTTTAGACTGAATTAGTGCCGCGGCTTCCAGTGGTTGGGGCACCTCCTAGACAGGGACCTGCTGCCCCCCCCACCCAGGGCGGGTGGAACAGAGGAGCCTACACTTGCCCCGAACAGGCACCTCGGCCTTCCCCGGGGAACAGGTGGAGAGTGCAGGAGCGACCCGAGCTCTTAGGATCAGACCTACTGGCTGTCACCTGGGACTCGTGACTTCTCGAGAGCTAGCAAAAATTGGCTGTGGTGCTTCCCTGGCTCAGCTTCGGGTAGCTCCAGGGAACCGGAGTTCGTGAAATGCCCAGCTTGGAGCCTGACACCTGGGCAGTCCCCCCAGGAGCTGCTGCACCCATCCTCGGGGGAGCAGCTCGCCAGGCAGTAGCATCCGGGGTGCTCTGCACCGGCAGGTGCTTCTCGGGGCTGCACCCGACCCCCATCTGGCGGGAAGTACCACCATGGCCGTCTGGGGAACACGGGAGGGCACCTGGTTCCAGGTGCACAGACGTGCGGTCGCTGCACCTGTGAGATTCGGGGGGAAGCTCTGTTGCGGGCCACCCTCTGCCCATCCTGCCGGGCACTCGCAGGGTTTGCTTTGCTTGGGCACCTTGCCAGTGGGTGGGGAGGCAGGGTGCCAGGTGGCAGACGTGAGGGTCAGAGCAGGGCAGGCCTGGGGCCCACGTGGACGCCGCGCAAGCTCAGACGGCGGCCCCGAGGGCGGCATGGGAAGACTGGTGATCCTGGTGTCTGGCCAGCCAAGCTGAGGGCCGGCAGCTGCTTTGGCGCCGCCAGCCCTGCCCTGGTTCACCGGGACCGGGAATCCTGCAGGCACTGAGGGGGGCGGAGGCACCGGGGCCTCCTCCTGGGGCAGGGCAGGACCCAGCCAGGTTCAAGAGGCAGGCAGGGCCTCTGCCCTGGGGGCTGGCAGCTGACATCAGGGCACGTTAGCCCGAGTTTGAATCCGGGAGCACGTCCAGGTGTGGCTGGGAATTGCGGGGCTTTAACAAGGGTCCGGTCAGATCTTTCGCCCTCCCGCGGGTCTTAGCAGTGACCCACGGCTACGACTGGCCCGTTTGGTGGGCCCGCTCCAGAAATCGCCCCTCCCCCCCCCTCCTGTGGCATACAAGGAGCCTTTGGTCTCCCGGCAATGGGCTCAGCTGGGAGGCATGCAGGATAGTGTCACGACAGCCAGGGCAGGCTTGGCTCGGAGCCAGCTGAGGAGTGCCCCATGGGCCAGCTGGTCACCCGCCGGGGTGGGTTAGGCTGGGGGAGCTCCCGGGGTGGGACCTTCAGGTGGCTTTGGAGGGCGAGAGTAGGCAGCCCCTACTCACCCCTCTGGCACCTGCTCCTTCCTCCTACCGGCACCTCTCTTTTTTTTTTTTTAATTTTTTTTAACATTTTTATTTATTTTTGAGACAGAGACAGAGCATGAATGGGGGAGGGGCAGAGAGAGAAGGAGACACAGAATCGGAAGCAGGCTCCAGGCTCTGAGCCATCAGCCCAGAGCCCGACGCGGGGCTCGAACTCACGGATCGCGAGATCGTGACCTGAGCTGAAGTCGGACGCTCAACCGACTGAGCCACCCAGGCGCCCCCCGGCACCTCTCTTAAAGAGGACACGGCCCCTGGGCTGGCGGTGGGAGGCGGTGACCCCGAGCGGGGGCTCCCGTCTGGGCAGATAGGACCCCGCCACGGTTATTGGGCTCCAGTTTGCCGCAAAAGGGCAGGGGGCACCGGGGCCAGCTGGGGACGGGCATGTCGAGGCCCTGTGCTCACCGCTCTGCTCCGTGGCCCGGGATGCTGACAGTGGCTAGTGGCTTTGATGTGGGCTGGCAGTGATGTTCAGTGGGGCCATTTTTGGAGCCAGAATGGGGCTCGTGCTGGACAGCCGGCGTAGTCTGTCGTGCCCCTTGCCTGCTTATGGGCTCCGGGGGGTGGGGTGGGGAGGGACAGGATGCCTTCGTCACCTGTGTCCGCTTTGCCCACATCCTATGAGCGGGGGACCCGGCACCAAGGAAGCGCTTCGCTGGGGCTGAGGGGACGCAGGGCCAGGAGCAAGCCCCAAGCCCACCCTGGCCCTGGCCACGGCCTCCACCCACGCCCACGTGTGCCCTAACTGCCTGGCTGCTAACGGAAGGCGGTGGGGGGGGAGGGGGGGCAGGACTCTGACCAGAAGTGAGGGCAGTGCTCCAGCCAAGCCCTCCTGCTCACTGCCTCACCCCTCCTCTGCTTTGGAGGGGGGCAGTTGGCGGGGCTTGCGTCCTGCCGGCCCCCTTCCCCCTCCCCCAAGCCGGCTCTCGGTCCAGATGAGACACGTGCAGGAGACGTGGTCCAGCTTCTCCCCCCCACCCCGCCCCCGCCCCAGCTGCCCGCCCACCCGCAGTGGGCCAGGGTGGCCTGCCCGAGGTGAGGGTGGCGGCTGGGCCGTGGCGGGCCCGAGGGGGCTGCCTCCTTCTTCCCTCCTCCCCCCGACCTGGAGCGGCTTTGGTCCATTTTTCAGTGGTGGGAAATATGAAATGAACAGTGTTAAATCCCAGCCAGGCCGGATGAGAGGCTCGCTCCCTCCCTGCGTGCGGGCCAGATGGCAGTTCTGTGGCCTCCGAGGCACACGCCCGGCCTTTGTGGGCCGTTTAACACTGTGAATGGGGCCAAAGTGTGGGAAACTCCTTGGGCTCCTGGCTCACACCATCGGAGGGGGGCTGGCCCGCCAGGCCTGGGGGAGGGGGCCGTGGAGGGGCGGGGTGGGGGAGGGCCGAGGCCGGGCTCCAGGCGGGCGGGTTCTGCCCAGAGGCATCCCAGAATGCAGGGGATGGCGGGATCCTCCGCCTGGGCTGCCCCCAGCAGCGGGGAGGGGAGTCCTCCCTCCGCCCAGGCTCAGAGTTTGTCCTGCGCCCCCCACCCCGGAGAGCCCCCACGAGTCTGAGGGGTGGCGGGTTGGGGTGAGGCGAGGTGTCTTCCTGTGGATGTGCGGGGCTCCCCTAGCTGGACGTGATGATGCTAGGATTCGGGAATCCGGGATGGTAACCAGCTCCTGAATGACTCCCACCCCCCACGGCCCCTCCCAGGCTGACTGCAGAGCACATGGCACCACCACGGGGGGCGGGTAGGGCTCCAGGGGCATCTGCTCTTAATGCCAGAGGACGGGCCGCGTGGTGGGTCCACGGCCGCAGAGCCGGGCGCAGGCCCTGTGAGGGCTGGGTGAACCCCCCCCCCCCACGCGCACGGCAGCAGGCGCTCGAGGAGCCGAGGGGTGGGAGCCACCCCGGTGCCCACCGACGGAGGCACGAACATGACGTGGTCCCTCCACGCCGTGGAGGATCATCCGGCCCTAAAGAGGGAGGAGCACAGATGCCCTCGGGGGCACCGTGCTCCGTGACAGCGGCCCGTTCCCACAGGACAGACCCCGTGGGACTCCGGGGACGCGCAGTACACGCGGGGGTCGAATCCACAGAGAGTGGCGGGGTGGGCGCCAGTGTTTCATGGGGCGGAGCATCCGTTTGGGAAGGTGGAAGGTGCTGGAAATGGGCGGCGGGGACGGCCGCACAACTGTGTGAACGTGCTTGATACCTCCGAACTTCACGCTTGGTGGTTAAGACGGTACGTTTCAGGTCAGGGGTATCTCACGAGATACACAGATCTTTTTCAAGAGGGCCGACTCCTTCCCTGCAAGGGCCCAGGGGGTCGCCCACACCCTCACGGGAGATGTGCCTTGGGGTGGCGCCCCGCTCCCTGCGGCGGCTCCGTGTCTACCGATCACCGGGTGACTCCCGATGCCCGGAGGTCAGAGGTCGGGCGGGAGGTGTCCCTACACCCGGAGAGGCCCGCGCTGGACCCGGGAGCCCGCGCCTTCCTCATCGGCCAGGCCCGGCGCCAGACTGTGCGAGGACTCTGTGGCGGTCCGAAAGGCGTCCTGGCAGCTGCGAGTGAGGGCCCTGAGGCCGCCCTGTGGCTGCAGCCTGAGCCCACCCCCTCCTGGATGCGGCCCTCCTCCTTTGGCCCCGTCCGTCCGTCCGTCTGTCCGCACGGCCAGCTGGAAGCCAGTTTAGAAAGGGGCTGGAGGGCAGAGGAAGGACCCCAGTGCCGGCCCTCCTTCTGGGGCCCGTGTGCCACTCAGGCCAACAGGTCAGCGCCTGGGTCGTGCCTGGACCGCAGGGGGGTGCACGCTCTGCCTTTGTTGCCGTGAAGGTGCAGAGTGGGAACTGCCGGCCGTGTGGCCCCAATCCCATTGGGGGCGCTCTGGGGGCAGTGGCCACCACCAGGCCTGGGGGAACCCCAGCCCCCTCTGCCCTAGCTCCCTGCACCCCCTGCCCCAGACCGGAGAATTGGATACAGAGATGGGACCTCTTGCTCCTCCCTCCCCACTGGGGGCCGCCTCCCCTCACGGGGGCACAGACGCCTGGGCACGCTGGGCTGGTGGGTCCCGAGGCCTGGCCCCTACCTGGGGGTGGGTGGGGACTGGGGAAACCTTTACCAGTACGGGGTAACTCGGTGGGGTGTAGATCGGGCCCACCATGGACTTCCATCGAAGACGGGCCAACGGGATGCGTGCTTGACGTTGGCAGAGAAGTGGAGGGAAGCCCCCCAAATGCCAACAGTTTGGGGGCGTCAGTTTGGTTAGTTTTCATTATGTCTGTATTTTCCAGATTCCCTCGAGCGAGCATCCACTGTTGCTGTTGTTTCTGAAGGGCCACATATGCATTTAGGCTTGCCATCTTTGGGGGTGCTGAGACGCTGATGCTTTTCCGAAGAGCCGTGGACTTGGGGGGATGGAGGGGAAGACAAGGACGCCAAGGGAGGGCTTCCTAGAGGAGGAGATGGCTGAGGAGTGTTTGGAGGGATGGTGGGTGTGCTCCAGGCCAAGGGAGGGTGGGAACTGGGCTCGGGGGGCGGTTGAAGTGGGGACCAGAGTCTGCAAGTCTGGCCGGAGGAGGTATCCCTGCATGTGTGCCTGTGCGTGCTCCCCCGTGTGTGCTCCCCTTGTGTGCTCCCCCGTGTGTGTGCTCCCCCGAGTGTGTGTGCTCACCTGTGTGTGCTCCCCATGTGTGGGCACCTGTGCCTGTGTGCCTGTGCGTGTGCCCTGGGCTCCGGGAATAAAGAGCCTGGCACTGGCTCCCTAGCCCCTCGGCCTGGCCCCCTCCCCTGGCGGGTCAGTGTGTGGACGCAGCTCGGGTGTCACCCCTTCCTGGTCCTGTCCCTCTGCCCGGCTGTCAGAGGCCCCCAGATGGAAGATTGTCCCGGTTGGGCTGAGCACTGCTCTGCGCCACCTTGAGGGGCCTGGGGGGGAGCGTGGGGGACAGGCCACATCAGCAGCTCCTCTCCTGCACCATCTGGGGGTTAGTGCCCTGCCCTCTGTGACATGCCCATGGTGGCTCCGGCCCAGCTCCCACAGTGTCTGGGGTCCTCCCCAAAGATGGCCGTGCTGTGCATTCCAGTAGCCCCCAGACTAGGGTGCAGCCAGACCCTGGAGGTTGCTCTCTGAGCACCGCGGGCACTGGGTCGGGGGGTGCAGGGGCAAGTCCAGGCTGCGGGTCTGTGTTCTGTTGAACTCATGCTGGTCCTTTCTATGCCTCAGTTTACCTGTGTACAATGGGCTTCCCCTGCCGGACCAGCTGATGGAGGGCTGGTTCTAGGTTCCTGGAGATGACCAAGGGTGGCCAAGGGGGGGTGGGGCATTGCTGAGAAGAGAGTAGTGCCCACCCCACCCGGCCCCCTTGGCCCCTGACCCGGAAGGAGACCCCCTTGCTGGGGCTGACTGCTTGGGAGTGCTTGTGATTCTCACCTGAACAGTCACCTGAACAGTCAGGGTCACCGAGTCAGGGGTTCAGGGGTTCACCTCTTTCTCCAGGGGGCCTGGGGCGGGCTGGTTCCCCACCTGGAGAGTAGGGGTGCTGACTGCAGCCTCTGTACCCGCCCCTTCTCGCCACTGATCGAGGGTAGGTGCCACCCAGCAACCTGACTGTGGGGTGGGCCGGGGGGTTCACGCTCTTAGGGGCTCCTGCCCTTCGTCGAGGGGGATCACACGTGGACAGTGGCCCCATTAAGTTCCCAGGTCAGATTTGGGGACCCCAGCTTTTGCAGGCCAAACCAGACCCCCCGTTCCCAGACGGGATGTGCTCTAGTCACCATTGAGGGAGGGCACGGACCCCGGGCCCGACCGGCCCCGGCCTTCGGGGCCTCAGTTTCCCCAGTGTAAAGAGGGGCTAGGGTGGACGTGCAGGGGCGGGTGGTGTGGGAAAGTGCGGAGCCCTTGAGTCTCATGGGGGCCCCCTCTGGATTAGGGGCCTCTCCGGCCCACGTGCCCCCCCCACCCCCACCGCCGGGGGCAGGCCCAGGTCGCAGTCCCAAGCTGGTTAAAACCCTGCGGTGTCAGAGAGCAGCTCGCTCCCAACCTCTGAAAGGCAGACAAGCCTTTATTGCTCTATTATAACGCGGAGCCAGATGGCCTTTTGGGAGCTGCCCCCCCCTCCGCCGCCCCCCGTGGCCGCCCCCATTCATTCAGAGGCAGAGCCCAGCACTAATGCCGCGGGGGGCCCAGGCACGCTTCCGTGGCCGCCGCCGCAGTGTGGGAACCGCAGGCCAGCGCGAACCCACAGCCCTGCGCATCCAGGACCCGGGGGCGGGGGGGAGCCCGGCCCCCGGCCCCCAACCCCGGCTCTCGGAAGCCACGCTCCCAGAGGACCCTCCCAGGTGTCTCCCCGCTGGGCGACCGGAAGTAGGGCTCTTAACCCTCCCGAGCCTTAGTCTCCTCGGCTGTAGAACGGGGGTGCCGACGGGGCGGCCTGAGGTTTGGGGAGATAGAGCCTCGTCCGTGCCTGTGCCCTCCCAAGGGTGACAAAAACATCCAAGGGAGAAAAATATCTCGTGACGCATGAAAATGAGATGGAACTTCAATCTGAGGGCTTATGAGCACAATGTTCTGGGAGCTGGCCAGGCACACTCCTGCGCCGGGGGGGCCGGGGGGGGGAGCTGCCTCCCTGACACAAGGCGGAGGTGAGCAGGGGGGCACACACCGCCCCACACCCTGTGTTGCACCTGCGCGGGATGGACGCTCCACCCTCCGTCTGTGAACTTCCGTCCTGGCTCCCGCCCTGGGGGGCGGCCCCACCCGCCCTTGGCATCTGGGGGCCCGTGTGGGACCCCGCTGGGGAGCGGCCACCTTGCCAGGGCCGAGCGTCATCACGCCCATTTGCACAGGCAGGCAAACCGAGGACCGGTTTGTCCCCAAGGCCAAGCTGCCAGTTGGTAGTTGAGTCCGGACTGGACCCTGGGTGAGGGTGGTTGGGGTCCCCTTCTCCTCACGGAAAGGACCAGAGTGGCTTCCTGGCTCGGTTTCTACTTTGGCCACTCAGCCCCTACCTCGACCACTTGCGCGCCTTCCGGAATCTGGGGGGAACCTTCCCCTCACGTCCTCCCGGCGGTTCCGTGCTCTCGGCGCACTCTACACCCGAAGAAGACCCGTTTTGCTCTAAAAGCGCCCCAGCTCCCTCTCCCTAGCTAAGTTCTCTTCCCGCACAATCTCACCCTGTTTGCTCATTGGGGTCCTGCTCACTGGGGTCGGGGGCTGGCTGCTCCCGCCCCCTTGCTCCATGCTCCTGGGGTGGGGGGCCTGCAGGAGACCTGGCCTTGTGGCTGGCCGTCCCCGGGCCTTGTGCCCCCCATCCGATTGCTGAAGGCTTGGCCTGGCTGGTCTTTAAAGAGCTCCCCTGCTGCCTGGCCAAGTCCCCGGGGCTCCCGACACAAGCAGAGGGTGGGAGTGCCGGGTGGGTGGGAGCTGCAGGACTGCAGCAACCCGGAGGCACAGGGCTTGGAGGGACGGCAACTAATTTGCACGTGACTGTTGGAACAGAGAGGACAGTGACCCGGGCAGGGTTGGGGGCCACCCACTGGTGGATCAGTTACCTGCGATGCTGAGGTGGGGGCAGAGGGGGCCTGGGCAGCCCTGGGATTTGGAAGTCCCTTCTCTTTGCCCCACAACGTGACGTAGTGACTCAGATGCCCCTCATCCTGTGATAGCTGAAGGGGCCAAGAACCCCGGTTTGGCCACCACTATCCTAGCTGGGACCCCCTGCTTCCCAGGCATCGTGGAGACCCAACGGGTCACAGATCGGGGTTCGAGCTCCACGCCTCCCGTGTTGGCTCCTAGCTGATCCCTGGACCCCCCAGCTCCTCTCCAACCTCCTACGGGAGCCCTGTCCTGACTCTAAACAACTTCACCAACGGTCCTTTTGGGTACCCACATACCACAGACTCCACCCCTTATAACTGGTAGTTTGGGGGCGCCTAGGGGGCTCGGTCGGGTGAGCCTCCAACTCTTGATTTCGGCTCAGCTCGTGATCTCACGGTTCGTGGGTTCAAGCCCCGCACCGGGCTCTGCACTGACAGCACAGAGCCTGCTGGGGATCTTCTCTCTCTCTCTCTTAAATAAACTTAAAAAAAAAAGAATTAAAAAAAAATAACCGGTAGTCTGGGCCAGCTGTCAGGGGCTCAGGGCTCCAGCCTGGCATGGGGACCCCTCAGTGACGCTCACACCTACCAGGACACAGCACCCCAGGTCACAGATGGAGCCCAGAGAGCTCAAGCCAGTCCCGGGATCCTGGTTGGCCTCAAACTTAGGAGTGGAAGCAAGAAGCTCACCCACCCCCAGCCAGGCAACAATTACCCACTTTCAGCGGCTGCCAGATGCCAGGCAGGGCGCCCGGAGCCCGGGCGTGGGGCAGGGTGTGGGGGAGATGGGCGGGGGCTTCACAGTCTGGCGCTTCCTCCTCTGGCTGTCCCCGGGTCTGGCGGTGACCTCATGTGCGGTCCCCTGCCCCACCCCCCCCCAGGACTGGGATGGCTCCTGGCCTCAACCCGGAGGCTCTGGTGAGGGACCACCTGTCCACTGGGCTCTGGGCCGCATGGAGCCGTCCCCGGCCGCCCTGGAGCTCACTCTCGGGAAGGAGAGGACAGCCCCCGCCCGCCCCCTCGGGCCTGCTGCTCTGTGTGTAAATGGGGTGTGAGGGGGTCTCGGTGGCCTCACGGGCCCCATGGACCCCTGCCAGTCTGATGCCACGCAAGGAGGCCCAGGGGTGCGTCAGGCACGCGGCCCGCCCCCAGCCCAGAGGGGAATTTGGGCGGGAGGGCCTCTCCGGGTGGCTTCCTGGGGACATTCATCCTGCACAGAAGGCGCGTGCTGGCTTTGTGTGCCGAGCTGCGGGCCCAGAGGCCATCTGGGGAGCACTCTGAGCAAGGCGGGGCTCCCCCGGCTGCCTTTGAAGGTTGGGGAAGCAGCGGCAGCTCCTGAGGCACAGGCTGGAAGGTTGCACATCTGGCCGGGCTGGTGCCTTCCCATTTCCATGGCCCCTGGCTGTCCCCTCGCACCCGGGCCCTGCCTGCCGACTGCTGCCCCGCCCCCCCCCCCCCCCCCCCCGCCCCAGCCCAGTTAGCTCAGCCCAGTAGGGCTGTGGGCTCAGGGCTCTAATCCAGACCGCCACCGCTCGCTGGGCTCTCTGGACCTCAGTTTCTCCATCTGTAAAATGGGGTTAATAACGGTCCACCTGAGTCACGTGCTGAGGAGGAAGCGAGCGAATAAAGGCGGAGCCTTCAGGTGGCCTCACAGCACAGCGGCTGGCATGGTCGTCACCGTCATCGGGGGCCCCGGCCCTAGGCTCTGCCCTGACTTTGGCTCACTCCACCCACTTGGTGCATGACTCAGCCCAAGTCCTGGGCCGCCCGGGAGCGGCCGATGGAGCAGGGGAAGGCTGGGCTTCAGGGGCCAAAGTGCACCGGGGACTGCGTGACCTCAGGTGGGGAGCTGGGGTCAGTGCCCTGCCCAGTGTGGCAGGTGTAGTCCTGCCTCCCCCTCGGGATCCTGAGCAGGTCCAGGAAGACACGTGTCTTGCTCAGCCTGTATGCAGTCGGTGCTAAATAAGTGTGCAGTTCCTTGCCACACCCTCCCCGTCCATGCCCCTGAGCACCCCCGAGTCTGACCTCAGCCCCGGGCCCGCCTCGTGGCCCGCTGTGGGCGTAGCGGGCAGTGCAAAGGGTAGGGTCTGTCAGCCCCAAGGGAACGCCCTGGCTGACCACCGCCCAAGAAGGCCAGAGGCCCGGACGGTCAGGAGGGAGGGCCCCGGGGGGGGGGGGACAGGGCCGGAGGGGGCTCCTTGAAAGTCCCGCCTGGTGTGGGGGCAGTTCTGAGTCTGGGCAGCTGGACGGGTGGGGGCAGGGACAGTCCGAGGGGCTCTCCACGCAGGGGCCCTTCCTTGCTGGGGGACTTCTGGGGCCAGTGCTCGGCAGACAGGACCTCTGTGGGGACCCCTACCCCCACCCCCGCTGGGGGGGGCCATCCTTGAGAGGGTGTCCTGCTGGCCCCGAGATAATCCGGGCTTTGGAGAGGGTGTGAGAGGCTGCCCGCCGACTTTCCCACAGCCCCACATAAAGGGCCGGCCGCCAGCTGCTCTCCCACAAAAGGCTCCCAGCCATTCAGGGCCTGCAGGCAGGCGGGGCGGCCGAGGGGCGGCAGAGGCCTACCTGGCCACCCCCAAGCCGGCCGCATCCGCAGGGGCAGCGCCCGCCTGCTGACCATCAAAGGGCTGGGAGGTCCCCAGGGCCGGGGCTTGGGGGCAGCCTGCGCGGCCACCCGGGCCAGCCACGCGCCTGCTCCCCCACCCCACCCCCACCGCCCGCGTTGCCCGAGGCTGGCTCGGTGCCCGGGTCTGTCACTCACCCCCGTCACCTGGGGCACAGGGCCTCTCAGGGGGACCCGTCACTCTCCTGCTGCGATGCCGGGCATGGTCACCCCTTCTCCGCGTCACACACCCTGGCCACTCCTCATCCCCTCCCGGCACCCCTGCTCCTGGCCCTGGCCTGTGCCCGGCTCGCATCCCCACCCCTGCTCTGCCACACGCAGAGCGGGTGACAGGGCAGTGACGTGGTAGGGGCACAGGGCTGGGCAAGGCCTCCTCCCCGGGCTGGTGGACGAGCCTCCTAAGACCAGCGGTTTAAAAAGACCAGGTCCTGGGGAAGCCAGGGTGAGGCCAGCTTGCGTCTCCTGCCCCCCGGAAAGAGCTGTCCAGAGCGCCTCCGGAGATGACCTTATAATATGAGGACCAGCCTGGGGGAGGGAGGAGGTGACAGCTGGAAAGTGAGATGCAGGCTAGGGTTTTCCACGGGCAGGGCCGCCGTGCTCCTCTGCCAGCGAGCACCCCGTCTCTGACGCCGCATCTCCGCTGCCCCTGCGGAGCCTCGCCTCACCCCCCGGAGCTTGGTCGGACCCAGCAGGTGCCTGGCGGGAGCACTGCACCGGTGTGAGAGGCCCGGAGTAGACCGAGCACGGCTCCTGCGGGCAGGCGGCGGTCAGAGGGGGGCCAGAGAGGACCTTTGAACGGTGCCTGGATGGATGGGAAGGTGGGGTGTGCTCAGAGCCGCTCCGGACACCGAGCCACAGGGACGGCCGCTCCCACCGGCCTCTGCGCCCCTGGGCAGGCAGCTGGACCGCGGGCGGCTGCGCCGTGAGGATCTGACAGCAGGACTTGGTCGCGGGGCACGTCCTGGCCACGGCCCCACGTGTCCCCTGCCACCGCCCACACCCCCACCTGCTGGGGGTGGGGGCATCATCCCGGTCTGGAGCGCCCCCCCCCCCCGGCCCCCCGCCCTTTGTCGCCCAGCTGGGCTGCTGATTGGTGGTGGAGCGCAGGAAGGCACGCGAGCCCGAGGCCCCCGCACCCAGCCGCCTCTGCTGCCTGTGACCACCCTCCTGCCCCGTGCCTGGCCACACCCCAAAGTGAAGATGGGCCGGGGTGTGGGGCGCCAGGGTCAGGGGGGGCGGGGCTGGCAGGTGCCGCCCCCACCTCTCCCGCCTCCCTTTTGTTCGAGAGGTTTGCGGCTGGGGAAGGGGCATGGTGGGCACCGCAACCCGCTGGGCTGGGGGCGGCGGAGGGGTGCCCCCTGGGGCAGGGTCCCCACCCGTGGCCGGCTCCCCCAGCCCGCTCCCCACTGGGCTCACTTCCCGCGGCCCCTGAGCCCTGACACTTCAGGGGCCGTGATCCTCCCCGCGCACCTGCTGCACCGTGAGCGGGTACAGCCCCCGTTTACAAGGTGGCCTGTGGGGGTGACTCTGCCAGGCTCCTTGGACCCAGCGGAGGGGGCGGGGCTGGCTGGGCACAGTGCTGCTCTCGCAGCAGGGAATTCTGTGTCCTGCCCAGCACCAGGGCCCGGGCTGAGCAGCCCGGCCCCTGGACAGGGGGGACTGGTGGGACCCTCTCCTGCAGGCCGTGCCTCCCGTCGTCAGCTTGAAGCAGGGGTCCCGGGGGCAAGGGCTTTGTGCCTCTCAAAGGCTGTAAACGGCCACGGCTGCCAGTGACAGAGGGAGCTGGGGGCGGTGCTGATGGTGGGGAGGGGGGTGTAGGTGTGTGAGCCCTGCAGGGGGACTTGTTTCTTCCATGAGGACAAAGGACCGGATGCTTTATGTTCAAGGAGAGAGGGAGTGTGGAATGCCGTGTGCGGGACAGCAGGGGGGCGTGGGCCCCTGATGGCATCCCACAGGGCGCAGGTGTATCTGTTGGCCCATGGCGATGTGTGTGGGGGCACACACAGAGCGTGCCTCCCAGTGGGACCACCACGGAGCTTGGGTAAAGGTGGGTCTCTGCCCCTTCCCCCAAGGTTGACTGATGCAGGGCTACTGCCGGGGTGTGGGGACGGATCTGGGACCTCCTGGGACGGGGCCCTGTGTCAAGGGCATCCTGGGCTGGTGGCCTCTTCTCTGGAACCGTGGTTGAGGCCCGGCCTGCTCCCCAGGCTCCTAATGACTCGGGTCTTTACTGGGGGTGGCTCCTGGGGTTCCCCCCATTTACCTTGGGGTCTGCCGTGGGACAGGCAGTGTGCCAGCCGCCCAAGTCACGGGTTCCCGAGTCACCTTCCCAGCAGCCTGGAGGCGGGAGCCTCACTGCCCCCCATTTCACACATGAGCACACTGATAGCCTGCAGAGTTGGGGCACACAGGACACACAGGGAGGCCGTGGCCGGCCCTGCCGTGGCCGCCCCGGCCCCACATGGACTCAGAGCAGGGAGTGCGCCTCATGCAGTGATCTTCCGGCTGGTCCTTCAAGTGTCGCCCCCCACTTATTCCCAGGACAAGCGCTGCCTTCTCCGTGGCGGCACCACGGCTGAGAAATTGCTTTGTCCTGGGCCCAACCCAGCGTCCTTCCCGGAACCCACGCTGGACGTCCTTGCCTGCGCCGGGGCCGGGGGCACGGTCTTAGGGGGGGTGAGGCCGGAGAACCACACTCCGGGTCCCCGACCAAGTGAGGGCAGCGGATGCCTCCAGCAGACGCCAGCACAGGGTCTGGGGTTTGCTGCCCCCTGGTGTCCTGTGACCTGACCGTGGGCGCAGCCTGGCTCCTTGGCCTCGAGGTGTCCCCCTAGCGGAGGAGAGCATCCCTGGGGATGCACGGCCGCCCCAAACCCAGCCCCAGTGGCGGCGCGCGGGAATGCCCAGGTCTGGGCGGGTCTTCTGGTAGGTTCCAGGAAAGGGGGTGGGGAGACGCCGGCCCAGCCGGGAAGCTGTCTCCTGGGGAAGCACCGGCTCTGACCTAAGCTGACCTCGTACAGACAGGGACCCAGAGAGACGACGGGTCACTGGGGGGACGGTGACCACAGGGGCCGCCAGCCCGCCTCGCTAATGCTGTCGCGGCTTCCGCACCAGGTGCAGCTCCGGCTTGTGGGGCCCCAAGCTGCCCGCCCCCATTCGTGGTGACCCCTTGGTGCTCCCCAACCTCACAGTCAGGGTTCAAGCTACCCCATCGGTCAGCAGATCTTTCCTGTGTGGGCGGGACAGCCTGGACGGCCGTCCCTGTGTCCCACTACCCAGCATGCAGCAGGCGCTTAATTACTGTGGGCTAAACAGACCGTGGCCTCCTGGAGGCAGGGGCAGCTCTGGAGTCAGGACAAGGCCCCAAGGGCTCCGACCCTCCCAGCTTCCCTATCAGGGCTGGGCGGAGCCCCTCAGCCGTGGGCGACCGCCCCTCCTCACGGGGCCCAGGCCTGTCTCAGGGCCTAACCCAGGGCGGGCCTGGGCTGCAGGCTTGACTTCCTGCTTTCTGGATCGTGATTCCAGGGAGCCCGTCTGTCTTGTGCCACAAATGGCAGCATTGGAATCGGGGTCTCCGGATTCCCTACCTTATCCGGGGGCCGATCGAGCCCACTTGTGTCCGAGGGTCTTCGGTCCCTCAGAAGGGGACACGGAGACACAGGCCTGGGGACGCTTACTGGGGGACGAGCAGTCTGTGCCCCGGCAGGTCCCGGTCTGGCTCCCCGCGGGCGGGTGGGTGTCAGAATGTCCAGGCGCGGGGGCGCGGGGGCCCCCCGGGCGGCTCGGTCGGCCGAACGTCCAACTCTCGGCCTCTGCTCAGCTCACGATCTCACGGTTTGTGTGATGGAGCCTCGCGGCGGGCTCTGCGCTGAGCCTGGCGTCCCCTGGGGATTCTGTCTGTCTTTCCCTCTCAGAATAAATAAATAAACTTAAAAGAAAATGGCATCCAGTGACCTTGTTTAAACAAAAGAGAAAGGAAACTAGAGGCACACTGTTCGTCTCATGACGACAGCTCAGGGGAAAACGGGTTACGGAATGTCCTGAAAACAGGACCACTGCTCCCAAACGCAGGCGCATCCTCTCCGCTGGCAGGGGGTGGGGGGAGGGGGTGCACCTGCTGCCTGCAGCGGGGGCTTCCCGTGTGCGGCTGGGGCCGGGCTCCGGACGGTGCAGGACCCTCGGAGGCCGTGGCCTTGGGGCTTCACATGCTACCCCACGTGCAACACGTCAGCTCAGGGCGCATCTCTGTTTATTTTCGTGTAATTCACAGGAATTGTAAGAAATCCTACAGACTCCGTGCGCCCTTTGCCTGACGTCCCCCGTGGGTAACGTCTTACAAAACTATGTTCGGGGTTTACGGCCGACATGGTCACGACACAGCACGTTCAGTCAACGCAAGGATCCTTCCGTCTTTCTTTTTACAATTTTCTTGCTTTGCTTTTAAAAAATTGTGGCGAAATATACGGAAGATTTGCCGTCCTAACCATTGGTAAGTGCACAGCTCGGGGGCGTTAAGCACATCCACAATGAGACCAGGCCCGCCGTCCATCTCCAGAACTTTCCGTCTTCCCAAACTGACGCTCCCCCCGCCCCCAGACCCTGGGGCCCACTCTCTCCAGGCACTCGGTGACGCCAGGCCAGTGGATTCGGGGGGACTCTGTCCTCGTGACCGGCTTAGTTCACCGAGCACGGGATCCTTTAGGTCAGCCGTGCCGCAGCGCACGTCCCAGCTCCAGTGACACTCCCCTGATGGGTCCGTTCATGTGTGACAGACACCCGGGGCCGTGTGAATTATGCTGCTGTGAACACGGGCGTGCAGGCCCTGGAGGCGGCCCCTGCCGGCAGGACCTGCACCTGATTCGTCTCCGAACCCCTCGGTGCAGGGCTGAGGGCTGGACGGCAGGGAGTGCGGGGGCCGGAGAGGAGGTGGGGTGTGGAGCGTGCGGCAGACCGGAACCCTCCTGACTGTCCGGAAGGCGTCTCTTCTGGGGAAAGCGTGGGCTCCCTTGAGGCTGGCCTGGTGGCCCGGCCTTCCCCCGCCGTGAATGCCGCTACATCTCTCACTCAGCTTTTTTCTTGCAGAAGTGAAACCCACACGGTGCAGGAGAGAACAAAGCAGAAAGCGGAAGTTGGCCCTTCGGGGGAGCTGTCCCCACGCCCCCAGCGGAAAGATGCCTGACGTTTCTCGGGGCGCGGGAACGAGTTGTTTTCATGCACGCCCTAGGTGCTGGCGGCCGTCTGCGTGTGGCTGTCGGGACCGGCCTGCCGGAGTTCCCTCCAGGTGACCAGCGCCAGCCCGAGAAGCCGCGCTCTTGCCTCTTGTGGCCCCTCGACCAGAAGAACGAGAACACCGGTCGTCGTCCTGCAGCCGGACTGCCAGGCACATGCCCGAGCCGTGAGGTCGGGGGATTGCCTGTGACAGCCAGGGACGCTCCCGCGGGCGCTGGTCGGCGGGACCGGGTCTGGGCTGCGCTGCGCCTGAGTGCGGCCAGGAGCAGGGACCTCCGGGACCGGGGGTCTTAACGCCCCTCGCCGCCGTCGTGAGCAGCCTGGATCAAGGCAGGGGCGGTGCGTGAGACCAGCCGCCCGGATTAGCCGGTCTTGTCGTGGCCTGACAGTGATTCTGTTTTGTCTGAGCGCACACCCGGTCCGTGTCCTTGTGGATGCCGATGCACCACGACGTCACGTGACGCAGCAGGACAGCGCAAGCCCGGCTCCCAGTGCGGGCCAGCTCTCCTCGGGCGGCGGCCCTCCTCCACCTCACGTGTGCCCGGGGCATTTGTGCCAGGCGCTGGGGACACAGCTCCCTGTCCCCAGGAGCTCACATTCTGCTTGGACACTGCCCTGAACTGTGTGCCCCCCAAATTCATGACTTGAAGCCCTGACTCGAACTTGACTGCATTTGGACACAAGGCTTTCAGGGGGTCGTTAGGGTCATATGAGGTCATAAGGGCAGAGCCTGACCCCACAGGTCCGGTGTCCTTCGGAGGAGGAGACATCTGAGGTCTCTCTCGCCGTGTGTGCACAGAGGAGGGTGGCGTGGGGGCCCAGGGACACGGCAGTGTCCACTGTCCGGGGAGAGAGGCCTCAGAACCACCTCGCTGGCGCCTTGATCTCGGACTTCCCTCCTCCAGAACCGGGAGACATAGAAGTGTGTTGTTTGAGCTGCCCACCCGGGGCATGCAGTCTTGACAGCCCCAGTGACTGCCCGATGTGAGCCCACCCCTGGCCTGGGCCCCCCTGACCCAGTTCCTCCAGGTTAGAGCCGCCTGTTCCAGAATGGCCATCCCACCGTGGCTCTGGCGGCACTGGCCTCTCCCTCAGCACGACCGTGAGCCTCAGTGAGGATGCTCCAGGCGCCCGACGGTCCCCAAGATGTCAGGTGCAGCTGTCTGAAGCTCCCCGCCCCCCCCCCCCCCGAGTGCTAGTCGTGCTCCGTTCAGGGCCCGGATTGTCCGATTCTGAACGGAACAGAAACAGGGGAGCCCTCCGCCTTCCAGAACTCTCTCCCTGAGCTGAAAGCCGAGAGGCAGTGCCGAGTGGTGACCAGGGCTGGGAATGCTTCCTCTGCCCGCGCTCGCTGGCTCCTCCAGAGCTGTGGGGCCTCCTTGCCTGGCCTGCTCTCTGCCTCGGTTTCCTTGTCTGTAAAGTGGCGGTCCCCAGGGTGCCGACCCTGTTCAGCACAGGGCTGCGGTGAGCATGAGGCCTGCACCAGGGACAGGGTGCAGGCGAACTGCTGTCCTTCCTGCGGGGCCCGGGAGGAGCCGTGGGGGGTGAGTGAGCACGAGGCTCCAGGACACGAGGACTTGGAATATGCGGGACCTGAGGGTCGGTGCGGCTGGAGGACGGGGAGGGGGCAGGGGGCGCAGGTGAGGAGTTGGAGAGGCAGCCAGGGCCTGACTGTGCGGGGCACTGAGGGGCTCTGGTCAGAGGCACCAGAGGGTGTGGGGAGGGGCAAACCTGGCCCGAGTTAGAGCTGGAAACGGTGCCCCAGCCTGGGCAGCAGAGACAGGGCTGCGGGTGGTGCTGTGTGCCTGGGGAGGGAGGGGTGAGGATGTTCCGAGCAGTGTCTCCAAGCCCAGAAGGGGTGGGGCGTAGGGTGTGAGGCTGTGAAGAGTGGAGCACAGCCACTCCCAGGGGTCTGGTTTTGGGGGGGAGGAGAAGGCCCTACCCAGTGCCGGGGAGGAGTGGGGGGCGGGGGGGTGCCGGGCACACCAGGCTTGGGACGCAGGCAGATGGGGGTCAGCAGCTGGCTCTGGAGCTGGGGTGGGGGGGGGGGGACAGGCGTCTGGGCAGAGGACAGCCTCCCAGTTCTGCCCCTCGACCTCTGGGAAGTCCCAGGCCACCCGAGCACCCTCTGGCCCTCGGCTGAGCCCTCACCCCCTTGTCCTTCCCTCTGCCGCAGGTGTGAGGCCCCGCAGTGCGTTCCATTCACCCTCCTCCACACCATGACCGTGACCCCTGGAGGCTCCCTGCCTCTGGGCATCACCCACGTCCCTCTCTCAGTGCCCTCCAGCTCTGCAGCCTGTCCCCCCACCCCCCCCCCCCCCAGTTCCCACCTGGACAACCTCGTCAAGCTAGACAACCTAGAGCCTCCTCGTCAAGCTCCTGTCCCCTCGGTCCACCCTGCACACCAGCCGGAACACTGCACAGCCTTCACAGCACGGGACGTACCAGAATCTCCCATCTCTGCGTAGGACCGGGCCTCGGCCAGCACCCGTGGCCAGCCCCTGCCTCACCGACAGCAGACGCCAGGTGCTTCCCAGCTGCATGGCCCAACCTATCTTAGGTTCTTTCTCAGAGATGCCCTTCCCTACCTCGCCCCCCACCAGGGCTCGTATTCATCCTTCAGAGCCCCGCCTGGCCCCTGCCCAACCCCCGCCCAAGTGGGTGCTCACCACATGACTCTATTTCTGGCTTTTATTTTTATTTACTAAAAATTTTTCAATGTTTATTTATTTTTGAGAGAGAGAGGGAGACACAGAATCCGAAGCAGCTCCAGGCTCTGAGCTGTCACCACAGAGCCCCACGTGGGGCTTGAACTCACAAACTGCGAGATCATGACCTGAGCTGAAGTCGGACGCTTCACCGACTGAGCCACCCAGGTGCCCCTCTTTTTCTGGCTTTTAGATGTGGCTCCCTCCTGAGACCCTGAGCCCCAGGAGGTCGAGGACCAGGCTGCTTTGCCTGTGAGCACATTGTCCAGCCTGGGGCTCGCACAGAGCAGGGGAAGCTGAGGGTGGCCAGAATGCAGGGGAGAGGTGGGGGAGCTTCTGTAGTGGAGCGTCAGGATGCCCCCGCCTCCCACTCTCCAAAGTCCGGCTCAAGCACCATGGTTCACACCACCTCTCTCCTACCCTCCAGAGACCCTGGAGATCTCTGTCTTAAGAAGAAAGGGGAAATGTGATTGGGGGATTCCCAGAGTCCCGGTGCAGTGTCCTGACCGGGAGGTCACTGTGATGCAGAGGGAACAGGCAGCCTGGCCCGGGCAGGGCCCTCAGGGTGAGGCACCCGGCGTGAGCCCTGTGGGTCTCTGGGCACAGGCTCCGGCTGAGACGGGGGAGGGGCAGGGGTCCCAGGACCCAGGTCTCAGGGGGTTATGGGAGGAGACGCCTGGGGGAGTGGGCTCCACCTCATCTCCCAGGAAAGATGGGGTGTGGGAGCCACAGACATGCTGATTCCTGGGTGCCTAGCACTGAGGAAGGGGAGGGCCACACCCAGCAGGTGACAGCCAGCAACGGGGGAGCGGAGGGCCCTATCTCCAGCCTCCTCCTTCTGTCTCACCTCCTCAATGATGAGTCAGGTGCCCCTGCCTGGTCCTTCCCTGCTGCCCAGGATCTCCTCCCCAGGGTCCCTTAGAAATGGAATTAGGTAGTGACCATGAGGGCATTGGCGGCTGCCAGTGGGACCCTTAGCCACCCCTATCCTGAGGAGCATGGCAGGAGTTGGAAGGTCAGTGGGGGTGTGACAGGAGGCACAGTGGTTGCCAGCACCCCCAGACCCTACCTTGAGCGTGCTCTGAGGCCCCTGTGTGCTGCTGGGGTTCCTAGAACATTCTAGAACATTCCCGATGCAAATGAGGGCTGAGTGGAGCGTGCCCCTTCCCCTTCGTTGGAAACCCCCAGATGGCCTACAGGCAGGAGGGTGTACACGCCCACACGAATAGCAGCATGGAGGTACCCTCTAGCAGGCTTCCGGTGTGGGGACATGGCCTGTACCGGTGGCTGTCCCCCGGGGCCTCCCAAGCCCCCACCTGGCTTCAGGGGCAGGGCCGGTTGTCCTGGGGGACCATCATCACCACTGCAGAAAGACAGCATTCATCTGGGGGCGCTGCAGGCAAGGAGAACAGAAAGGGGACAGGGGAGACCTGCAGCCCCAGACGCCAGGGCTGGTTCTGCGAGGACGGGGTCCCGTGAGGGAGGCAGACATTCCAGAGACACCCTCACAAGAAGGAACGTGAGGTCAGGGGCTCCTCTCCTGTGTCCTCTGCATCGCCCCCCAGGGCTCCTGGTGCTGCGGCCACAGAGCAGGGGGGCGGTTGGCCAGCTGAGGGACAAGGAGAAAACAGCGGGCCGCCTGGTGCCCGGGCTTAATTGACAACGGTGACTGAGGGCTGGGGCTTTTCCTGAGCGATGCGCAGGAGAGCGGCCCCCACCGCCACCCCTGGAGTCCCAGCCTCTCCACATGCGTGGGCGTCAGCGTGCCCGCTGCAGAGCCCGGCCGTCACGCACAGGCGGGGTCCAAGGTCGGAGGCACACAGGACCACGTCCTCCTGCCTTGCTCCGGGACTCTGCCCACATGGGCTCTTCCCTCCCACGGGCGTCGGGTCGGCCTGGGCACGCTGGGGGAGAGCCAGCAAGCCCCGCGAGCATCAGCCACGTCCCCTAGCCTCTGAACAAGGACGGGCAGGTCCAGACTGTCTCTGGGGCCGTCCTTGCCCAGGTAGTTCAGCCCGGTGCACGCAGGACGGACGACTTGAGTTCCCTGCCGACCCCCTGCCCGGCTCTGCGGTGGCCGTGGCGGCTGGGAGACCCCAGAGGTCCAACGTGGAGTCAGGCTGGGGGTTCGAGCACAGTGCTGCCGTGGACGCCCTGTGTCCCAGTGGCCCTGGACGGGCCGCCTAACCTCTCTGCTTCCACACCTTTGGAACCACGAGTCTTGGCTGGCATGTGGCACCCAGTTAACCCTGTTGCGACCGGCCCCCGTGAGGACACGGTGCTCAGCCCTCCCCTCCCTGCCCGGCCCGGGTCCCAGAGGCTGGGGAGTGTCCGTTAAAACATCACACACCAACGTGTGACCCGACCTGTTCGGTGATTTCTTTGTAAGATGATTTCCAGTGATGGAGTTGAAACCAAGAAGAAATATAGCAGTCCTGGTGCGCTCCTGATGACAGTTAGGGGACCTGTGGTGACTGTCCGGGTGGGGGCTCTCTCCAACAGCCCCTCAGGGCTGGGAGTCGAGCCTGTGCTCACGGGGGGCCTCGCGGGGGCTCCCCAGCCCCTGGGTCCCACCTGACACCCCCCGGCCCCAGCCTTGGAGGACGCCGTCCTGGGGGATGGTGATCAGAGGTGGACCCCGCTTCTGAGCGCTGGGAGGCTTTTGACAACAGGACAGCGGCAGCCCCCACCCCATCCCTGTGACTTCACCCCTGCCCGCTTCCTTTCCCGGCACCCAGGCTGTCCTCCTCAGTGTCCCCTGAGAAATGGAAGAGGTAGCGACCCCAGGGACATTGGTGCCAAGGTCAGTCTGGGCTGGGAGACCAGCGATCAGCTCAGTGGAGGGCGTGGTTCCTGGGTCTGGCGATGGGGACCTACCCGGGGCCTGTGGAGCTGGACATCAGGGCCGGGATGGGTCTCATTGATTTGCAGCCTCAGAGACGAGGGAAGTCAGAGGGTGTCATGCCTGTCACATGACCAAGGGCTGAAGCGATGTGGGAGCCATGGGGCTCCGGGGGAGACTCCCCAAGATACTTCCCATTCGAGGCACCAGCGGGGGTGGGGTGGGGCTAACCACCGGGTGCCTCGCACCAGCCCCCGCCGGCCTCTTAGGGCACCGGGCATGTGGTGGTCCCCCACCCCTAAGCTGTCCACACGTCCACCGGCTCCAGGGGCAGCCATGGTGCTGGGAAGCCTGGGTGGGGAGGGCCCCTTCTGGACGGGAAGTTGGGGTTTGGGTCCCAGCACGGTGTGCACCCAAGAGACCCTGGGCCCGGGGCGCCTGGGTGGCTCTGTTGGTTGAGCGCCCAACTTGGGCTTAGGTCATGATCTCACAGTTCATGGGTTCGAGCCCCGCATGGGCTCGCTGCTGTAAGCACAGAGCCCGCTTTCGATCCTCTGTCTCCCCTCTCTCTGCCCCTCCTCTGCTCGCGCTGTCTCCCTCAAAAATAAATTAGAAAAGAAAAGAAAGAGGGGCACCTGGGTGACTGAGGTGGTTGAGCGTCCGACTTCAGCTCAGGTCACGATCTCGCGGTCTGTGAGTTCGAGCCCCGTGTCGGGCTCTGTGCTGACGGCTCGGAGCCTGGAGCCTGCTTCGGATTCTGCGTCTCCCTCTCTCCCTGCCCCTCCTCTGCTCCCACTGTCTCTCTCTCTCTCAATAATAAATAAACATTAAAACAAATTTTTTAATATTAAAAAAAAAGAAAGAAAACCAAGAGACCCTGGGCCAGACCTGTTGCTTTCCGAGCCCATCTATCTATCTGTGAAATGGGAACAAGAATGAACCAGCCCAGCCCCTTCCCAGGGACAGGTGAGGTGTGGACACAGTGGGTGGGCTCAGGGAAAGCAAAGCGTGGCCTCCCTCTCTCATCCCCACGGGAGACTCAGGGGGCTCCCCCCTACACCCAGGCTCCAGCGGTCTGGGGAGACACCCTTCTGCAGAGCTGTGCTCAGAAATGCACACATGGAAAGCAGGAACCCCAGTCCCCGGTGGAGGAGGGGATGTGCCCTGCAGGGCCCTGTGTGGGAGACGGGTTCCTTCGGAGGGGACGGAGGGGACGGTCACCCTGCTTCAGCAGAAGCTGAGACAGGGGACAGGAAACCAGGAAGACTCCTTTTGTGGCCTCGGTGCTGGTGTTGCAGGGAAGGGGCGAGCTGGCTCCCTGGGTGGCAGAGCAGTGAGGAGGAAGGGCAGGTAGACGCTGGGGGGAGGGCACCCACCTTTATAGGAAACTCAAGGGGGGCTGCTAACGGCCCAGGGAGGGGCAGGGGGAACTTGCCCAGCCGGAACTTAGGGCGCGCTCAGCGCCCAGGCAGGAGGAAGGCACCCAGGCTCTGCCCCTGTGGCCCTGCCTCCGGCCTTTGCACACCCCTCCCCCCCTCCCCTCTACCTCTGCTCTCGATGAGGGGGCTGACAGGCCGCACCCCCTGCCCCCAGGTGGCATGTGTGTGATACTCCTCTACACTCCCGGCTGCCCAATGCCACAGGAAAGGGTTAGCCGACAGAGGTCACAGTCCTGAGGGACCTGAGTCTCCGTCGCCCTCCATGGTGATGTGGGGACAACGGCAGATAGAACTAAATTTCCTTCTAACCTGCAGCCCATGGAGAGATACTTAGGCCGGTGGAACAAAATCCCCACTGGGAAAACAACCTTAGCCTGACAGCAGCCAGGCCTCCAGGACCCGGGGAGTCTTTAGCATGTGAAAGTGTCACTGGAAACTTCCCCTGGACTTCACCTCCCCTGACTCCAGACTCCGGGCTGGCTGTGAGCCCAGTGTCTCCTCCTGAATCCGGGGCAGCGCTTCCTGCCCAGGGGTCAGGTCCCCGTCTTTACTAAAATTACCTTTTATGCACCAAAGACGGCTTCAAGAATTCTTTCTTGGCCGCGAACCCCACTGTCACCCCAAAAACCTCATCACTCGGCCTGGTCACCTCCCGTCTCCTGCACCCCACTCCAGCCTCCACTGTGGGCTCCAGTCCCTGCTCCCCGGGGCAGTTAGGAAAGTTCTAAGAAACGACACGCCTCCTCATTGGCCCACAACAACTTTTCTTTTACTTTCGAAAGGGCTGGTTCCGGGCTGAGCACATAGTCGAATCTGCTGACAGGGGTCCTGGGGCCGTGGCTGGGGAATGAAGGGTCCTGAGGGGGAGCACAGAGCCTCTCTGAGGCTGGGGGCCACCCCCCTGGAGCCGGGCACCCGAGGCTGATGACATGAGCCTGGTGAGTCCTCTGAGCCCGTGCGTGTGTGTGCGTGTGTGTGCGTGTGTGTGTCCCAGCCCTCTCCGGGGACCTGCCCTGGGCCACAGCCACTTCCTGTCTCCTGTAGGCTTTTGTTCCCCAGCTGCCCTAGCTCTTGGGCTGACTCAGGCCCCGGCACTCGGCCCCTGCTACCAGCGGTTGGTGAACAGACTGGCAGGAAGCCATCCCCCCAAGCAGCAGTGTTCCTCTCCGTCCACCTTCCCCCCCAACCCTTTCCTGGGCCTCAGGGCCAGCACCCCCCGCCCCCACTGGAGGGCGCTGCTCCTGGAAAGCAGGCCAGCAACGAACTCCTCCCCACCCACCGGCCACAGCCCGGTGCCCCATGATAAAGTCCTTGTTTGTACAGAGAGGGTGGGATCCGGGACTTGGCCCGGCTGGAGGCTGGCGGCTGGCGGCTAGCCCCCGGGGCAGTTACTCCTCAGGAGGGCCCCCCCGCCGTGGCTGTGGGCTGAGTCAGCCCGGGAACCGGGGCCCCCCAGATAGCCCTCCTCCCCACCCCCTGCCCAGAGCTGCCTGCCTCCCCTGCGCGGCCTGTGACTCCTCAGGGCGTCCCTGCTCTGTCCGTGCGGTTCCCCAAGGGCTGCTGCCCCCACATTTCACAGGGGGTGAGCCCGGGGCCCCGGGGACAGCCCTGGCAGCTCCTCCCTCGCCTCCCCAGCTGTGCCCTGTCTCCACAGACCCTGTACCTGCTCCTCCTGGGGCCCCTGCGCTGCTCCTTGGCCGCGGCCCCGTGCAAAGAGGAGGAGTATCCGGTAGGGGCCGAGTGCTGCCCGAAGTGCGGCCCAGGTATGTGCAGGCCTGGGGGCAGGGGGACAGGCAGGGGCGGGTGAAGCCCCCTCAGCCCCTCTTCCACTCTTTTTCCCGAGACCCTGGGGTCCCTTCCTGCACAGGGATGGGGCCCGGGGGCCCCAGCCAGCCCATTCATGGCCAGGAGCTGGGCCATGCCCACACCTCCTTCCAGAGTCATGCCCACACCTCCTTCTGGAGCATTCCTACCCACCTCCGAGCAGGCTCGCTGGTGAGAGGCAGCAGGGCACCGTGTGTGGCGTGGGGAGCAGCTCAGGTGCCCTTCAGGCCTGGGGGTGTGGTCACACCTGCTGGGGGCCTCCGGGTGGCAGCACGCGTGAGCCCTCGCAGGGCCCTCCCCGGGCCCGAGTGACACGGAGCCTCTGGGGTGCAGGTTACCGGGTGCAGGAGGCCTGCGGGGAGCTGACCGGCACGCTGTGTGTCCCCTGCGACCCGGGGACCTACACGGCCCACCTCAATGGCCTGAGCGAGTGTCTTCAGTGTCGTGTGTGTGACCCAGGTAAGAACACTGGCCCCAAAGGCTACCCGCCTCCGTCCCGTCCCATATCCCGCTGTGGGGGGCGTGCCCACGTGACCGGACCAGGTGCTGGGCCAGGCCGGTCTGCCTCCGGGGCAGAGGTCTGCAGGCACATCCTTCAGGGAGCCTTGGGCCTCTGTCCACCCCTGTCTCTCCCCGGAGTGGGGTCAGTGCCTTTGTAACCCCGTTAGCCAGGCCCTCCAGAGCTCAGGGACCGCTTCGGTCACATGGACACCTGAGCCTGCGGCCAGCCCTGATGGAGCCCCAGGGTCCCGTACCGCTTGCCCCGCGCACGGGTCCTGAGGGTCTGGACCTCGCCCACTCGCAGCGTGCGGGTTCTCGCCACCTCCCCGCCCCCCCCAGCCTCCACACCACACCGCGGCGGGCCCTACTCGCGGCTCAGCGCTCTGACCCTCACCTTCTTCCTGCCAGGTGGTCTGGGGTGGAGGGACCCCAGGAGGAAAGACAGGGGCACAGGTGGAGGCTGGAATGCATTTGGGTCCAGCCAGGTGGGGTCAGGGGCTGGGAGCCTCGGGCTCACCCACAGATCCTGCGATGCCGCTGAACAAAACACCTGTCTTATCGGGCTGAGGTTGGGGTGCAGAGGCACAGAGGCTGCCCCTCAGCAGGGGTGCAGGGGTGAGCCCAGGCCCAGCGCTATCCCCGCCCCCCTCCCCCCCACTGCCAGCTGGGGGAGGGGGCTCTCACTGCTCTGTTGCTGCCGGCTGACCAGCCTGATAGACTGCCTGAGGGGCGGGGTCTTCAGGTGTGGGTGTTGCGGGCCGGGTCCTGCTTCCTGGGACTGCCCCGGGGCTGGGGCCGGTGGCTGACTGTGGTTCCTACTTCCTGTGTGCACCTGCTGCCACCGATCTCCGTTTCCCCACCAGGCCGGCTCCCCGGCAGGTGCTGGGTTCGGGCTGAGCGGGCAGTGTGCCCGGCGGGACCTCTGGCGGGAGCAGAGCTGGCCCCAGACACACGCACCAGGCTGCGCCGCTGGGCTGGGGGCCTGTCGCCAACCTGTCCCCAGGCGGGAGCCCTCAGGCCCGCGATGCCGTCCGGGCCTCTGCTTGGCCTCCTCCTGGGACGGGGCGCTCGGCACTGCCCGCGGCAGCTGCTCTTAGCTCCTTCTCTTGGGTCCCAGCCATGGGCCTGGTGACCAGGCGACAGTGCTCCAGAACAGAGAACACCGTGTGCGTCTGTGACCAGGGCCACTTCTGCGTTAGTGAGTCGGGGGACGACTGTGCGGAGTGCCGTCCCCACACGGCCTGCAGACCTGGCCAGAGGGTACAGCAGAGAGGTGAGCGGCAGACTGCGGGCAGCCGGCCTCCTGGTCCCCAGCACCCTCTAAGAGACGGACCCCAGACCCAAGCCCGGGGTGGGGGGAAGCCCAGCTGCCCCGCTGGCCTGATCCCCTGTATCCTCTCTGCCTGGCCCTGTCACTTCTCAGGCACCGAGTGGCAGGACAGGGTGTGTGAGGACTGCCCTCCAGAGACCTTCTCGCCCAGTGGGACCCTGGAGGAGTGCCAGCCCTGGACCAGGTAGATGATCGCGGGGTGGTCTGAGCCCTGTGTCCCTGGGAGGGGCTCCTCCAGCTCCCCTGGCAGATGAGGCCCCACCCTGCTGTTCCCTATCGTGTGCCAGCCTCCGGAAGAGCCCCTGCCTGGACTCTGGGGCTCACACACCCCATCACATTAGCCGAGAACTGAAAGTCAGTAGACGCGAGCTTCCTGGAGGCCAAGGACGGACCTTCTTCCCTGGGGCAGGTCTGGAGGGGTGCTGCCGCCAGATTCCCAGTCCCCTGTGGTTCTGTGGTGTCCCCAGATATCGGGGCCATGGGGGCTCCCGGCGGATCTGGAGTCAGGGAGGTTCTCAAAGCGAGGGCTCCATTCTTCCTGCGACCATCCCCGGAGCCCAGGGCTAACCTGGGCCCTCACAGTCACAGTGTCCCTGGGCGGGGGGGGGGAGGGGGGGCTGGGGTGACCAGATGTGGCTGCTGGCGGGCGACATCCTGCCTCCCTCGGGTCTGTCCGTCTGTCTGCCATGCCGGCTCTAAGGGTCGTGCCCCCCTGACCAGGGCTCTCTCTGCCCTGTCTCCTCCGACCCCGTGCCTCTCTGTCTTGCTGCCTCTCCCCGGCCCTCTCCCCCGACCCGTCTCCTCGTAGCAGCGAGGCCTGGAAAGGCAGAGGGACCCGAGTTCACACCCAGAGCCGCCGAGCGCCTTGCCACGGGGCGGTTGCCTCCACCTCGCGGAGCCTGGCGGCGCCTCGGGGATACCCCCCACCCCCAGGTCGAGTGAGCATCAGGCCCCCACACTGCTGTCTCCTAGGTGCAACGGCCCTTTTCAGAGCCTTTTAAATGCTGGGACCAGCAGCTCCGATGTCAAGTGCTCCTCCTGGAGCCTTTCTCTTTTTGTGGGCTTGACCTTTTCCGTACTTCTGCTTGGTGGCATAATACCCATAGTCGTCTGGCTACTGAGGAAAAGGATGAAAACCAGACGGTCACCTGGTAAGCAAGGGGGTGTGGTCCCATCAGGGCTCAGGGCCCCAGCAGGTGCATTGGGGGGAGGTCAGCAGGAGCCGTGGGCAGGGCTGGGTCCTCCCGAGAGGCCTCACATCGTTCGCTCACTCGCTCGGTCCCTGCCCGCTTATCTGCCCTGCTGCGGGCTCCACATCTGGGCCGGGCCCCGGCCCCGGCCCCGGCCCCGCAGACCCGGCTCTGGCCTCCAGCAGGGAGCGGGCGCTCGGCAAGGAGTCCAAGCGGGGAAGGTCAGCCACCTTCTCAGGCTGTCAGCTAGTCCGTGCTGGGCCCTCGCCCCAGGGTCCCCAGGCCGCAGGCAGGCCTCAGGGTCCCGGGCTCTGAGCGGGCCGCCCAGTGGCCGGTGTTCTTTCTCACCCGACTCGGGGGCGCCTGTTCCCCGGGGGACCCTCCCCTGTGAAGTGTCCACTCCCTTTCCCTGGATGACCATCACATCGGGGTGCGTTAGGGACAGGGTGTGGCAGCTGGAGGCTCGGGCAGAAGTGCCCCCACGTTGTCACGAGTCCTGGGCTCCCTGGCGGACAAGTCTGCATGGGTCCGGCCTATCTCCCGGAGGGTCTTTCTCTCAGGGAAGGCCACACAGAGAGAAGTCAGGAGCTTGGGTCCCCCCAACCCCCAATGCTGAGTGGACTCTATGTGACACAGGGTCTCTGTTTTGCAGGCGGACCCGCCAAGGGGAGACTCTTACAGGTATTATGGACCATTCCCCGGCCCCTACCCACTGGAGGTGATGCCGTCGGGGTGGGTGGGGCTCCCGGTTCTCTGAGGGGCCTGGGTCCTTCGGGCCAAGCCACCTCCTCGCCTTAGAAAGCCAGGAAGACCCCGAACACAAGGCCCACGGGCGGGGCCCAGTACAGGCGGGTCTTCGTGTGGAAATTCCCCATCGCGACACAGAAGGGCGTGCCATGTCCACCCAGGTCCCGCAGGCCCCGCCGGACGTCACCACAGTGGCTTTGGAGGAGACGGCATCCGTGTTTCCCGGGAGGGACCAGCCCACCGATCGACGGCTCTAGGAGGCGGACGTCTGAGACATCTCGGGCTGTGCCCGCTCGAGGCCGCCAGGCCCCCGAGGGCAGACTGTGGGCCCTCAGACTCGACGCAGCAGAGGGATACCGGCCGCCGCTCAGGGGGCTCGGGGACCTCACACGCCTCCCATCAACTTCGCGGGGGCCCGCCTCCCTGCCACCTGTGCTGTCCACGTGTAGACCCAGCCCTGTGAGGACACCACCACTCTTGGCTCCAAGCCCTGCTCACTCCCAGCCCCTCTGGGCCTCGGCTAGCTCGTCTGTAGGATGGGCCTGCCCGCACCTACCTCACAGCTGCGGCGACACTGGAGGGACCACGAATGTGACACTGGAGGGACCACGAATGCGACACTGGAGGGACCACGAATACGGCACGACACGTGACTGTCACGTTTGCAAGTGATTTCTAAATTGGAGGTGTTTGTTTAACAAATACAAAATTGCTTCTTAATTTCTCGTTAAAAAGTATATTTTGGAAGGATGTTTTGAGAGTATGTAAACCTCCTGTTTCTCCCAAAACTTTCATCCACTGATGATTTAAAAGATTTTTTTTATTAAAAATTTTTTTAATGGTTATTTATTTTTGAGAGAGAGAGAAAGAGAGTCAGCGAGTGTGGGGGAGGGGCATAGAGAGAGAATCCCAAGAAGGCTCTGAGCTGTCAGCACAGAGCCCGACGTGGGGCTCGAACCCACGAACCGCGAGATCGTGACCTGGGCCGAAGTCAGACGCTTATCCGACTGAGCCCCCCAGCGCCCTGACGATTTTTGCCTGAAAAGTGATTGTGAGGGTTTCCAGTCGGGGATGTGACTCCCCCTCGTGCACTAGTGAGTTAGCGTCCGTGGACGGAGCGCTTCCCCTGCGGGCCCTACGGTGGCCCGTGCTTCCTACTTTGACAGCAGATTCTGATACATGACTGTCATTATTTTGAGGCACACGTTGTCCCAGATTTGTCTTACAAGACGCTGTTTGACTCGTTTCTGATGCACAGCCCCTGCTCTGTCTCCCGAGAATCCAAGGAGCTCAGCAACCCACACACCGGCTTCCAGAGCATTCTTCATCAAAACCACCAGGCTGCTCCTAGAACGGCTGGCCCAGGCCGGGGCCTCGGGAGTGACAGGCTCACCGTGAAACCTCCCTTCATACAACGTTCGATGCGGCCACTCAGTGTGCATCAGCCCAAAGCGCCCCCAGAAGGTCCCCCTGGGGGTCACGTCCGAGTCCTCTCAGGTCACTTTCCTGCCTGCCCGCGGCCACCGGGGCCACCGGGCCACAGGGCCTCATCCCAGCACCTAAACGGCGCCAGGTGGGGCAGCAAGGATCAGCAGAAGCCCCCAGTGCCTCTGGACCAGCACCCCAGGCCCAGGGTGCCCTCGGGCTCACCTGTGCAGGCTGACGGCCAAGCTCACCAAGGAGACTATAAATCCCACCCAGAGCGTTAGCGAGGTGCTAGCTCTCCAGTGAGATGTTTGCACATCACGGGTGTGTCAGAACCTTCGAAAGCACCGCAGAATTCAAGAGGTAACATCTCCCAGAACACATGGTTACAGACAGCACGTGCAATGGACCGGCTCCGACCCCTCACTGGGCCATTTTAGGCTTTTTTTTTTGTCTTTCGGGATGTTTTTTGCCCCGATTCTATTTTCTATTAGGCACCTTTTTTTTATGTTTATTTATTTCTGAGACAGAGACAGAGCATGAGCAGGGGAGGGGCAGAGAGAGAGGGAGACACAGAATCCGAAGCAGGCTCCAGGCTCTGAGCTGTCAGCACAGAGCCCGACTTAAGGCTCGAACTCACAAACCGTGAGATCATGACCTGAGCTGAAGTCGGTCGCTCAACTGACTGAGCCATCCAGGCGCCCCCCCCCCCTTTTTTTTTTTTAGAAACACTGCCATGAAGAAGATGCCCATAGGATCCCAGAGACCAGCCCAGAGCCTCACACAGGAGCTCAGAAATACAGGAGGATACAGGCATTCACGGGCTCTTTAACTGCTGTGTTTATTTTGTGCTGAGAGTGGCCCCCCCTTTGCCAGTCTGGGGGTTGAACGAGTTAGAGGTTTCCAGAGGGAAGCCATGGGACAGGTTAGGACAGGCTGGTCCCTGCTCAGAGGGACTCAACACACAGCATCACCAGGTCCTGGCTGCCGGGCCCACCTCCCAGCCCTCGCAAGCCCCTCCCCGTCCCTCCCTTCTCCTGCAGCGCACACGGCCCTGAGTCCTCAGTGGCTGCCCACCGAAGGCCTGAGCCTGCTCCCCCTCTGCAAACCCCACCCCCGTGACCACTTCACCCCTGCGTCTGTCTCTGCCTCCACCTCTATCCCCTCGGCTCCTGCCTCCGCCCAGGGTCTCGAGGGAGCGGAGCAGGGCCACTCAGGCCAGCAACCCTGCGTCCATCGGGAGGAGCTGTTTTCTGCCACCAGCACCCTTCCCTCTGGCCGGCAGGAGGCTGGGGCCTTGCTGGCCTGGTGGGTCCTTTCTCTGCAGGTGAACTGGGGGTGGGGGGTGGGGACAGGCAGGCATCTCCTTGAAGGAGCCCTGATGTTGGAGCTGCACCTCAACCTTGGGGAACCAGGGTCCATGCCCCCCTGCTCTCTCAGTCCCTGGCGGGGTCCCGAGCCCTTCCCTTCCCCTGACGGCTCTCTTCCGTGGACCTCCGGGCCCCTAGGTCAGCAGCCTCCCCTACGGCTCACCGCACCCTTGGCTCACTTCCTGGGTAGCTCTTCACCGGCCCCATGCTTCCCTCCAGGGCACAAGGAGCCCCATGCGGGCTGGTTTCCAGTGCTGGGGGTGGGGGAGGGACACTGAACCCCATGTCCTCGGTCAGTGTGCTCTCCTCAGGCAGCTCTGGGTTCTGAGGGCAGGGGTCCTGGTGCCCAAGGGAGGGCTTCTTGCCGAACCCGGCACTGTGACCCACGGGGCTCCCCCTGCCCAGGGGCCAGGAGGCAGGAGAGCAGTCCGGGTCTCGGTGGGCATCCCGGACCCTGATCAGGAGGTCTTACCAGGCACGCAGGCAGTCTTCACGCATCTTTCAGAACTCCAGGTCCAGGTGTGGCGGACAGTGGACAAGTGCCCTGGTGGTCACATCCTAGAACTCTCCTTGACCCGGGCAGCACCCCGCAGGAGAAGGCCGGCCTTGCAGGAGGATGCTACTCTTCACTGCCTCGGTGGGAGGAAGGAAAGCTTCCTACTACCCAGCAACAGTCCAGCCGATGAGAGCCTCTCACAGCTCAGCCAGTGAGAAACAGTCACAGCCCAGCCAATGAGAAACAGTCATATGCTAGCAGCCCAGCCAATGAGAAACAGTCACAAGCTAACCAATGAGAGCCTCTCACAGCTCAGCCAATGAGAGACTGTCACAGGCCAGCCAATGAGAAGCCACTACACTTCAAGCTCTTATTCCAGTGAAGTTAACAGCCTATCCCAGCTCCCTCTGCGCTCTATGAAGGAACCTCTGCCCGGCTTTCCTCTGCCTTGCTGTCTGCAATTGCATGCTGGATTGCAATTCTCTGCTATTCCCAAATAAAACCATTTTTTTGCTGGTAAAGTAACTGGCAGTGTAATTTTTTAAGGCTAACAAAGGATCTAATCAACAGGGTCCGGTGCAAACCTGTAAAATAGAATTGAAACTCAAATAATGAAAAACAATTATATTTTAAATGAATAAGACAACTACCAAGAAAAACTAACCCTATGCTGATGAGGGAAACAAAGGCAAGAGAAATGTGGCTTAAATTAAAATCTCCTTACAGCTTGCTGCCCACTGACAGACACCTGAAACATGCCAAAGGTGACCTTCCTCGAGGAATTCATGGCTGCATTAGTGCCTTAATATTTATGTCTTATTACAGGCTAAAAGTAACCTTATCTTAACAGCAGCTAGCCCCTCAAGGTCCTGAAAGCCTTGCTTCCAAATTCCTTAGAGACTGCACTGTCCATAACCCTCAGTAATTAAAAAGTATGTAGTCATTCACTCCTTCTTATTGGGACACTTTCGTGTCAATTGCTCAGGCTGCAATCCTCTAGCCAATGGCTGCTCTACAGGGAGGAGGAAGCTGGAAGTTAGTCCCCTGGCCGGAATGGTAAGAAGACCCAGAAACTCGATGCCCTCTCTTTATTCCTATTTTTTTTTTTTTATTTTTAATGTTTATCTTGTGAGTGAGAAAGAGAGCAAGAGAGAGACAGGAGGGGTAGAGAGGGAGAGAGAAATCGGGGTTCAAACTCACAAACTGTGAGATCATGACCTTGGCCAAAACCAAGGGTCAGACGCTTAACCAACTGACCCACCCAGGTGCCCCTCTTTATTCCTATTCTTATATAGAGTTGTCTTTTGGGAGTTAGGACAGCCACCTAAGTCCCCAGGATGGCTGCTAATCTTAAAGACTCTCACGTGAAGTTTCCTCCTCATTGGTCTAATGTGATCCCCTCCACATCCCTGGTCTAGCCGCTTCTGGCTGCAAGACTTAGGCTCAGGGTGGGCCGAAACCAGCACTCGATTGAATCAAAGCCCCACTGGGGATGGCTTCCTAGAGAAGTTCGCTGTAAAAGTCTACATATGCTGGAATGTTGCTTACACTGTGATGGATTTCGCTCTTTACTATTTTTTCATCAGTGTCCCCTACTGACTACTAAAATTACAAAATTGGATAATTTCCCCTTATAAAGCTCTTCTGGTGTTTGCCATGGGTGAAAAATGGCACGGCCTTCATGGCAAGGCGCAGCGCAGTGTTTTGGTCCATGTGCAGACACCCATTTTGCAGTCTAGCATGCGTCGGGGAGAGGGGGGCCTTTTCAGCTGCCCAGTGATCACAGTGATTTTGTTTGAGGGACCCCTCCAGTCGCTCTGACACCGGGAACCTGTAACATATTCCGCACGAGACGTCACCCGGGAGTCGGGCCAGGGGGGATTCTTGGTAATGAACCCCTAGGCTTCTTCCTTGGTCCCCAAGGTCTCTCCCTTGGGATGCCTTTTAATCCACTGGAATCAATACAGATCGCAAGATTCAAAAAAGGTCTTCTGTCAAACTGCACGGCCTCAGTACTCCTGAGGAGACAAGAAAAAATAGCCCATTAACGGGACTTTTAAAGCTTCAGTACGACTTATCAGTTAGATCTCTTCTGCAGGAAACGGGGCAAATGGTCCGAGGCACCCTGTGTCCAGCCCTGCATGGCCCTAAATCACGACCCTGATCGAAGGGCCTCTTGCAGAATGTGTTTGGCCACTAACCAGGCTGATGAACTCCCTCCTGATATACTGGATGGTTGTCTAAACAGGCCTCATCTGGAAAAACCCAGGTTGCTGGAGGAAGCACAGGCCATCCCTAACGGAAGGGACTCTGACACTATCACTGTTCCTCCTGACAGACTCAGGTTACTCTAGCTGTGTGTGGGGGCCTCTCCCTCCTTCATTCCCGGGGTTATTGAGTGTGATAACTGGAGCCAATTGGCTCCGGTTAGTCTATCCAGGGACAGGGACTTTATGGAAAATTCCCAAGCAGCTGCTGAAACCCCTTTTGTTTCAGGGAAGCTCCCCGTCTTCTCTGGTCCGGCACGACTGCCCATTTCCACTTGCTCGTGGACGAAAAAATAATCTGCGTCCGCTCATGTGTCCGAGCTGACAGGCTTGGGGACCGGGAGGCCTCTTTCTCTGTCCTCTGGGCTTTTTCCAGCTTCCAGCATTCCTGCACCCCACCTCTTCCCCCTTCCCCTCCCCCTCCTCCTGTCTGTGCACCGCCTTGGGTGCGGCCTGCATAGCCGGCTCCTGTACAATTCTGGGTGCCTCGGGGGCCACCGGCCCCTCCTCCTCGGTGTCCAGGAGCGAAGGGCACCCCCTTTACGGGAGCCCCAGGGAAAACTCGACAGCGGGGGACACACAGGTGGAACACATTTGGCATTTACACTAATTGGTTGGCTCGATTCTGACAGACATGTCTTTAGAGTCATCAACATAAACATGAAAATTTTTCTACCTAGGTTTACCGGAGGTCAAATAACCTCGTGTTCTCTCTGTCGCAAATTGTTGGCGAAGGGATTCCTTGAAATGACGGTTCATTTTGCCCCTAAATATATTTTAAAAGGATACTGGTAGGGGGCGCCGGGGTGGCTCACTCGGTTAAGCGCCCAACTCTTGATCTCCGCTCAGGTCATGATCTCACAGCTCAGGGGTTGAGCCCCACGTGGTCGGGCTCTGTGCTGACAGCCTGTGGAGCCTGCTCGGGCTTCTTTCTCTCCCCCTCTCTCTGCCCCTCCCGCACTTGAGCTCTCTCCCTCTCTCTCTCAAAATAAATAAATATTACAAAAATAAAAGTACACCGGTATAACATTAAAATTCTGCTTTTCTCTCTGTTTAAAGACAAAGTTTTCTTGGATTGTTGGTCTGCTCTTGATTAAAAAAATGTAATAAAAGGATTTTTTTCTCTCTTATTTATTAAGATGTTTTAATTTTTATTTTTGAGAGAGAGAGAGACAGAGTGTGAGCGGGGGAGGGGCAGAGAGAGAGGGAGACACAGAATCTGAAACAGGCTCCAGGCTCCGAGCTGTCAGCACAGAGCCCGACGCGGGGCTCGAACTCACGAACCGTGAGATCGTGACCCGAGCTGAAGTCGGACGCTTAACCGACTGAGACACCCAGGCGCCCCAAGGGTTTTTTTCTCTTTTGTCTCCCTGGAAAATCAAGGTTTTTATGCTCTGTCTTCATTGAGTCTTTGGTTACTTAAGAACTAAAACTCATCAATATTAAAGGAGCTGAGTTTTGCTAACCACTATCCAACCCTACGTATTTGCCTTTGGAATCTCTTATTGCCACCTTGGTTAAATAAATAAATAAAAGTTTTAAGTTTTATAATGATCTGTAATCCTATCTAGGCACGTGCTTCATAATTTTCTGAAGTTTTTAACAAACTTCCCCAAGATTTAAGTTGTAAATGAAGTCCTTTTGACCAATTGGGCTTGTTTATTTGGTATGTTAAGTTACTTGGAAAGCCCTGTCAAACAAATAATGACAAATCTTAGGTTGTATTGCCTGGGTAAGTGCTAGAACTTCAAATATACTATATGAAATTCCTGCCGTTTTAATTTGTGTTGATAATAAGGTCATCCCTTAACATTCTAACTGGTGAAATGTTATGTTGCAGAAATAACTGAATTCCCTTGTCAACTGCCTTTGTCTTTTGCAATTTACCAAATGAGTTTCATCTTCAAAGAGACGTGTATCTTTATGATAAAAGTCCTCTTGGACTTCTTAAACAAATGCAACCGGAAAGTCATATTTCAGAGAGAGATGCATAGACTCAGATATGACCAAACAGCTTGAAGGAATTGAGGTTGACTTCACGAAACACGGAAATGTTGGCCTGACACTTCGCTTAGAGTTCCCAGCAGCCTCACCGGGTGAGTAAAGAAGGTCACCTCCTGGCAGGTGCCGGAACCTCAGGAGATCTTGGGGACCTCGTGAAGACGAATCTACCCAAATCTACAGGTATCGCAGGCCTGTCTGATAGTAAGTATTTGGCTTGGCTTCGGCCTCGAGAGGTTACCGGAAGTTCAGCTGAGATTTCCTATAAAAAGTTCCAGCACAGCAAATTTTAAAAGATTTATATTATCAATCTGCTCTGCTTGCTGAGCGTATGTAAATAATTAGGCCAAGTTTGCTAAAACTGGACTCGTTCTACAAACAAATTAGTCTTGATCTGGCTATCTCTGGAAAAAAGGGTGATTTGGGAGAGAAAAATTATGTTTCAGTAACACATCTTTGCAGACGTTAAACTCCTGGCTGCCTTTAAGTGTCTGCTGTTTGCCAAAGCTGGACCCCTTGAGGTAAACTTCAGAGAAACTGCCAGAAGGCTCACATACAATCTTTGTGCCCGTTGCTCGGTGGGCCATTCACAAGGACCTCCAGAGGCATTTGGGTTACAAACGAGACAAATCCATCTGATTCCTGCCTGTTCCCACTCCAAGCTTGACATCTGCACGTCTCACTGGCAGCACGCAAGACTCAGACACTGGGTTTCTAATTTGCTCTAACCATTACTCTCTTTTCTGTTGCCGCGAAAGTGCCTCTTACCAATTACCTGATTGCTTACTAAACAAAACAGTCTACGGGATGATTAACACCACCTACCACACATTTAACGCCTTAAATGACTCTCCCGAACCTGGGAGACTCCGAGGTCTCCAGCCTGGTCCAGGGGCTCTCTGTGGGACCTGGGGAGTGAGGCTGAGGGCTGGGGCCCAGACAGATCTGCGTGTCCCATTATCCAGGTTAAGTCTTGGCTTCATTTCTCACGCCAACGTCTCGGGCCTTTATCGGTAAAACCGGGTGATCGCAGGTGTCACAAGACTGCGGTGAGCAATAAACAAAGTCGCAAAGCACGTAGTAAACTGCTCTTACTTCTTTCAGGTCTATTTTACCCAAAGTCTGGGGGCTAAAAGAAGACGTTGCTTTAAGAAATTACCAGCATTATGATTAAAGCCAACGCAGATATCTAATTGAGAAAGCGAAGCATTCGCGTGGATTTTAAAGCTGAAATAAGATAAGGGTAAATGCTAAGCCCTTGGGCTCCTCTGCCTATAGGACGAGGCCCGGGCCCCGGAGCCGGGACTCGAGTGCTAACCGCACTCACCTTAACCCTGCCCTGCAAACCGGACACTAGGCAGCCGCTGTCCCGCTCGCGCTCCCGCCTTCCCGCCCGCCCCGGACCCCAAACTCGGGACCTAGGATCAGGGGACTCCGGTCGCTCTCCGGCTCTGCACCTGGCGGGGCAAAACGGAGCCAGCCCGACGTGGGGCAGCGCTGTGCGCAGGCGCACCACGTGTCCGCTGCCCAACCGCCCAGCTTCTCTGGCAGCCAGAGCAGGGACGCCATTGGCCGACAGGCTTATGCATATGCAAAACAAGTGACAAAGTGCCGCCCGGGCCGCTGCTGTGGGCGGTGGCGGAGAGGTGGCCTGGGGGCGGGGCCGGCAGCGGAGAGGCGGCCTGGGGGCGGGGCCGGTAGCGGAGAGGCGGCCTGGGGGCGGGGCCGGTAGCGGAGAGGAGGCCTGGGGGCGGGGCCGGCAGAGGAGAGGCGGCCTGGGGGCGGGGCCGGCAGAGGAACGGGCGTCTGGGGGCGGGGCCGGCAGAGGAGAGGCGGCCTGGGGGCGGGGCCGGCAGAGGAGAGGTGACCTGGGGGCGCGGCCTGGACGAGAAGCCGCAGGGGGGCGGGGCACGGGCGGGGCGTGGCCAAGCCGGCTGGGAGCGGGGCGCGCAGCCGAAGAGCACGGTAGCAAGTGGACATGAGCGCGGTGGACCTTGCCCGCGTGGGCGCGTGTGTCCTGAAGCATGCGGTGACCGGGGAGGTGAGGCCGGACGAGCGCAGGGCGGTGGGTGGGCCCCTGGCACCAGCCCAGGGGCCCTGGCAGTGGCATGCGCGGCGGGCTTCGGGTCGTGGGGCTGGGGGCGCAGTCCGGGCTTCCGCGGTGCGGGGCTGGGGGCACGGACGCGCGTGGGAGGTGGTCCATCGGCGCCCCTCGCCCGCCCCGCGCAGGCAGTGGAGCTGCGGAGTCTGTGGCTGGAGCAGGCGTGCGTGGTGGCTGGCCTGCGGCGCTTCGGCTGCTCGGTGTGTCGCTGGATCGCCCGGGACCTCAGCAGCCTCAGGGGGCTACTGGACCAGCACGGCGTGCGTCTGGTGGGCGTGGGGCCCGAGGCCCTGGGCCTGCAGGAGTTCCTGGAAGGCGGCTACTTCGCGGGAGGTGCTTGTGCTCCCCTCCCCTCCTCCCACTGTAGCCCCACCAGCTACTTCGAGACCCTTCCCCAAGCCCTGGGCAGTGGCCATCCCCTCCTTGCCCAGGCCTGACCCTTCTGTCTCCTGGAGCTCCAGTCATGTCTCTGGGGCTCTCCACCTGTTGCCCCTACCTGTGTCCCTCAGGCACGATGTCCCTCCCACCTTGGACAGAGGCAGGGCCCAGCAGTGATGCTGGCCTCGAATCCCTGAGGGTCTCTACTGGGTGGCAGCAAGACCCTGCCTTCCCAGGAGCCTGAAAGAGTACGGCTGGAACAGGAGCCCACCCTGCTAGACCCCTCTCCCTGGCACTCAGGATATGCCCTCCCAGAGCCCCGGGCCTGGTGGCAGAGTCCAGGCCAGCCCCGTGCCTCCCTTTTCCTGCCACCTCTGGGCCTCTGCCCCTCCGCTAACAGTGGGGACACTCAGTCCTCTGCTCCTACGTCCTGGGTGGGCAAGCCAGGGGAGCGGGGGGCTGGATGCAGGCAGGTGAGCCGGGGGGGGGGGCGGTGGTGAGTGCACACCTGTGGCTTCTGCTTTCCAGAGCTCTACCTGGATGAGAGCAAGCGCTTCTACAAGGAGCTGGGCTTCAAGCGGTGAGCGGGCGGGGCAGCCGCCTCTTCTCATTCCTCTTCCCCCTGCTGCCCTCTTCCTGGGCATGAGGCTCTGGGGGCATCCACTGCTCGGTCAGTCCTTCTAAGGACTCTCTCTTGGGTGCTGGGTGTCCGTTACGGCTGTTGGTTAGGCCTCTCACCCAAGATCTACCCCCTTTCCGGCCACCTTGGGTGCCTGTGTCGTAGGCTGGCTGCCTGGCCTGACTAGCGGGGCCCAGCTGAGTCAGATCTCTGGGCTCACCCAGCCGGGGGTCCAGCCCACACTCCCCAAATCTTCTGCGGGGCCCCAGGCCTACCGGCCCCCAGGCTGGCTGCCCCATGCGCGCGCCCCCCCCCCCCCCCGCCAGCCCTGCCCCGAGTCCCTGGTGAGATGCTTGTGAGAATCTGGTGGGTGTATCTTGTAGAGACTGGGGATAGAATTGCTGGGCAAGTCTTCGCCGAAGAGCCGGGGCCCGGACTAGCCAGCTGTGTCTTCACAGGTACAACAGCCTGAGCATCCTGCCGGCCGCCCTGGGGAAGCCCGTGCGCGATGTGGCCCTCAAGGTTTGTGATGGCCAAGGGCGGGTGGGACTTGAGGTGGTGGGGCTTCCCTGTAGGGCTGACCCGGACCTGCCTCCCTCCTTCCAGGCCAAAGCTGCTGGCATCCAGGGGAACCTGTCCGGGGACTTGCTGCAGAGTGGAGGGCTCCTGGTGGTCACCAAAGGTGGGCTGGGAAAGGGGTGTCAGAGGCCGATGCCTGGTTGCATGGGGGGCCGAGGTCACATCCTGGGCTGGGAAGGTCTGGCTGAACTTGGTGGCATGTCCCGACCCTCTCTGCCTCCCTTCCTCTGGCTTCCTGACCTTGTCAAGTCTTCTCTGTGCTGGGTGGGCTGCGGCCAGGACGGCTCCCTTGTCAGGGTAACCAGGTGGAGTCTCGGACAGCGAGGGGTGTCTCCCTCCTCCCAGCACGCAGGGGCATCCTGACCGCCTCCCCACCGCTGTAGGTGGTGACAGAGTGTTGCTGCACTTCGTCCAGAAGTCTCCGGGAGACTATGTCCCCCGGGAGAGCATCTTGCAGGCCCTGGGCATCCCGGCGGAGGGCTGTGCCAGCGAGGCGCCCCAGGTGAGCTTGGGCCTGGGGAGCACGCCGCCCGCTAAGGGCAGCAGCTCCCCTGGGTTGAGTGCTGGGTACGACCAGGTGCCAGGCTGCACCTGCAGGGTTGACGTTCTTCTGCGCTCATGGCAGCCCAGGATGTCACTGTCACCCCACTGTGCAGGGGGAAGCAGGCTGAGGACAGTGGGGAACCAGGAGCAAGCGTGGCCAGACGGCCTGGCACAGCAGGGCTCTCCCCAGAGGGCAGGGGCTGCCCGTCCTCTCAGCCTGGGGAGGGTCACAGTTTGCCCAAGGTGACCACAGCCAGTGTTAGGGTGGTCCTGGTGGCTGACCTCCTGTGTCCCGAATAGAGGGGATTTTCTAGCACTTGGGCCCCAGACTGCTGGTGGGTGGGACCAGCTGCTTTGGACTCTGGGGAGTGCGGCTGGCCTGACGGGGACCCTGCTGTGTCCACAGTGTGCTGAGGGGGCGTGCACAAGGTGAAGACCAAGGCCTCCGAGGGCCTGGGAGGCGTCTGCTGCCTTGAACACTGGGAGCTGGATGTGAAGAATCTTTCTGGAATCTCTGGACTGGGGCACCAAACTCTGCCTGGGCCTCTGTGACAATGAGCATTAAACTCGTTTCTGGGCGGCGTTTATCTTCATTGGCTCTGATCCCGCCGTCCTCGCAGGGGACGTGGGCCTGCAAGCTTCCTTGGGAGGGGCCGGCAGAGGGGAGGAAATGGCCCTGCAGCCTCCCCGAGGGCCTCAGGCCTTTGGCACAGGAGGGTCAGGGGTCGGAGGACCGCGCAGGGTGCGGGAGATGAGGATATGGTCAGGTCAGAGCTCATACTGGGTGGGTGTCCAGGGAGATGTTGCCCCGCAGCTGCTGGGCACGGTGGACAGTGAGGCTTAGGGAGGGGGCTAGTCGGCTGGAAGGACCTTCTCCGATGAGATCTGTCATTTGCACCGACTGGGGTGGCTGGCCTGGCCCAGCTGGTTCGTCCAGCTCCGCCACCACCCCCCACACCATTCCTTGGGGGGATGTGACAGGCACCTGGAACCTAGTGTCCAGAGCAGAAACCTGCCCCTGCCCACTGTGCCTGGGGCTCTTTGGTCTGGGTGCGTTCAGATGACCTCAGCACCACTCCTCTACCCGCCCCCCTCGCCTTGGCCAGGATGACCACAGCGGCCTCCTAGCTGGCCTCCCAACTTCCTCCCACCTTCCCCCCCTGCCCTGTTTGGTACTGCTCTCGGGGGTCTTTAAAACATCAGAGCAGGTGACAGTGTCCCTTTGTGGTTTAACCCCGCCACTGGCCTCTAGTTACATAAACCCCGAAGCGTAGATTCTGATCTATGGCTCCCCGGTTCCCTCGGCCCACCTCCTGACCTCAGCCAGCTCCTGAGTCAGTGGCCCCTCTTCCCATCTGAACCGGTGGTCCCTGAGGGCCAGTGTTTGGGGGCGTCCTGGCACAGAGACCCTGGAGGGCTCACCAGGCGTGGTCCTCCCTCTGCAGGGTGCCCTGCTGTTTCCCTGTCTGGCTTCTGTTTTGCCCAAGGCCACCAGCAGTCAGCGCCGAGCCAGATGCTGTCCCCGAACAGTCAGCGGTGCGTACAGACAGGGGCTCGGCCACCCCCCTCTCCCCCCCCCCCCCCCCCCCCAACAGACAAGGCAGATGGCTTCTTTGAAGCGTTTACTTAGCTCAAGTCTGAAGCTCATGGACAGCTGACTGGGATGTTTGGAGAGGGTGCAGACAGGTAAACGCGTCTACAGGGCTGGGGCACCGTGCCCCTCACCGCAGGCACGGAGGGCGCCGGGCAGTCACCGCTTGCCCTGGGTGCTGGGGCCGCGGCTGCGCTCCAGGCCCCGCGCGGGGCCGGCCGTGTGTGCGCCTTGGCCTTGCCCGCGGCTCCAGCTGCACGTGCGAGGGCCGCCTGGCCTCCCGCGGCGGGTGGGCGTGGCCACAGTGCGGCCGGCGACGGCTACCAGACGCGGCATCGCTCCCGCGGGTGCATGGGGGTGCCCTGGGCACAGTGGAAGGCGTCCGCGAAAGCCGCCAGGTTCTGCAGCGAGCCCAGCACCCTGCGGGCGGCCAGGGGCCTGAGCCAGCTGGCCTGGGCCCCGGGGGTGGGCGCTGGGGGGCGGGGGCGGGGGGCGGGATGGGGGTGGCGTGCACGGATGCAGGGGGCTACTCGCCTGTACTTCAGGGGGCTGTGGACGTCGGTCTTGATAGACTGTACGGCGAACTCAGGCCGGTAAGACCCGCACCACACCTGTGGGGGCGTGAGGGGCGTGGCTGTGGGGGGGAGGGGCGGGCCTGGGGGGATGGGACGCAGGAATCAGGGGGGCCCTGAGGGCATCCAGGCGGGCGTGGGGCGGGCCTAGGGGGGCAGGGACACGCGTGTGCTCTCACTTCTTTCCGGGCACAAGGGAGTCCCGCCTGTCCTGTCCCAGGCCGTCCCTTCTTGGGTGGGGGAGGGAAGCCAGCCTCCCCTCCGCAACTGGCCCAGCTACACCTGAAGCCCCCCAGCTCCAATCCTCTGCTTCCTTTTCCTCCAGGAAGCCTTCCAGGCTGGCGAGTCTGCTTCTGCCCGGCCTGCCCTCTCAGCGTGGCCCCGGAAGTACCCCTCGGTGGAGGCCTTCCAAAAACCTGGTGGGCAACCGGTGCCCAGCGGCTGAGGCGGCAGGCAGGGTGGGGACTGTGGCTCCTACCTGGGCATAGTTGATGAAGAAAAGCTGGTCGTAGGTCAGTTCCAGTCCCGGCAGCTGCTTGTCCTTGCCCCCGTCTGCCATCCACTTTAGGTAAGCCTGCAGACGCCAAACAGGTGCTGGGCCCGGGCCTGTCCTTGCTCCTGGGGTCCGCACCGGCCTGGGGCCCGGGCAGAATGGAGGTCTGGCTCCACGGTCCTGCCTCAGCACCTGACGGCCCTTCGAGCACCCCAGGGACGGCGCTCCTGCCCTGACGGCCTGGTGCTCATCTCCGTGCTACAGCAGATGGGCCCTGGCCCTGGGGCCGGGGTGGGGGGGCTGGGGGGCGGGGGGGTGGTGGGGGGGGAGGATCCCTGCTCAGGCTGCCACGCAGCGCCCACCTAGAAGGAGCTCCGAGGCCCGGTGCCTCAGGCTGCAGGTGCAGGGACGATGCCACGGCTGGTGGGGACGTGGCGAGCGCCACTATCTCACCGGGGGAGAGTCAGTGGCTCCCCTGGGGTCCGAAGGCTCAGGTGAGGTCAGGGCAAAATGTGGGCAGCACAGCCAGGTGCCCATTCACCCGCAGCCAGGCTGGCTCCCCCAGGGCACAGCTGCTTTCCGGGACGGATGGAGAAGGGCTCCAGGGGTGCCTCGGCCTGCGCAGGGCACGGTCTCTGCCTCACCGAGGCACCTGTTCCCCTGCGCCCTTGAGGGGCCCCTGCTTGGACCCACCTTATATGCCTGCCGCACTCCTCCGTTGTCAGCGATGTTTTCCCCGAGGGTGCTGAACCCGTTCACCTGCACACAGGACGCGGGACGGTAGGGCGGCCGGGCTCCCCTGCACCCCCCGGGGGCCAGGGCTGGGGAGCCGGTCCCCGGCGGTGGCGGCGCTGCTGATGGCCTGCTCACGTTTTGGTGGTCGGCCAGGTCCCAGGAGTAGTTCCCGTACTGGTGGACCATGCACTCCGACTGCTCCTGGAAGTGCTGTGCTGAGAAGTTGGTCCACCAATCGAGCATGTTGCCGTTCTTGTCGAAGTTCCGGCCTGGTGGGCAGAGGGGGCTGCCCTCATGGCCCTGCCTGCCCAGTGCCAGCCTCACCGGCACGTCCTCCCAGAAGCCCCAGTATCTAGAGCTCATGGGGGCAGGGGACGGGCCCCTGAAGGGTTGGCACAAGGTCATCGGGCTGCTGAGGCCCGGGAGGGGGCTCTGGTGGCCTACCATCCCACCCCCGAGGTCAGAGCCTGGGGTTTCGGGGCCCGGGGGCACCGTGGCTTAATGCCCCTCGCCGTGATGTCCAAACTCTGTGAGCCCCAGGTAAGGGGAGCACGTGGTCCTGGGGGCCACGAGGCTGCCCTCAGAAGGTCCCGATGGTCAAGCCCTGTGGGAAAGCCAGCTAGGGCCCCCGTGCGTGGTCACAGGCCACTAGAGCAGGCAGGGGCCGCACCCTGGGATGGGAGGTGGGGACATCGGGTCAGCACATCTCTGGGCCGGAGGAGGCTGGCTGCCCTGGGGTGATGCCAGGCCAGGACCTGGAGCTTCAGAAACGCCCGGGGTAGTGTCACTATCGCCGGTTCACGGGCCCAGGGAAGAGCGGCCCGTTAGGTGGAGTCAGGATCTGGCCCTCGAGCCCTCACACCCTCTTCTCCATGTCTCTGCCCAGAGCAAGGGTGCCGGACCGGGGCCGAGCCTGCCATTCAAGACCTCTCTGCCACCATAGCTCCCCTGGGAACCCAGCAAGTCCTCTCTGCCTGGGTGTCAGTGTCCCCACCTAAATTGTGAAGGGGTTGGATGGACAGCTCCAAGGCCCCCTGTCCCCTGGTCCCCTCCCGGGACTGCTGCTCAGTGGAGAGGGAAGGAGGCCGTGTAGCTCTGACCACCCCCCACGCAGCTTCCCTACCGTTGTCGTCAAAGCCGTGAGTGATCTCATGCCCGATCACCATCCCAATGCCCCCGAAGTTCAAGGCCTGTGGCTGCTCCTTGCTGAAGAAGGGGGGCTGCAGGATCCCAGCGGGGAATACTGCCCGGAGACGGGGGTGGAGACATGTCCGTGAACAACCCTCCCACGGGCCAGGCCCTGGGCAGGCACCCCTGGGGCTCCTGCATCAAACCGCACGGCCTGGGGGGCAGGGTTGTGACTCCCCCCGCCCTCCACGTTACAGACCAGAGAATACAGGGCCCGGAGGTGAGAGGCCGGGGCCAGCATGCGGCAGACCCAAGCTCTCCTGCCCCCCCTCATTCTCTGCTGCCCTCGGGACTGGGGTCTGCTCCCCAGTCTCTAAACCCGGCCCTACCACTCAGACAGAGGTGAGGAACTTCCCAGCAGGTGGGGAGAGGGGTGAAGTCCCTACAAGTGGGGAGAGGTTCTCTCCTCCCGAGAAGAGGCTGGAGGTGCCCCCCAGGAGGGAGGGCAGGGCTCTTCTCTGGCACTGGAGGGGCTGGGCTCAGTCACGGAGGGGTCGCACGTACCTATCTGGTTTCGGTTTGGGGAGTAGAATGCATTAACCACGGCCGCCCCGATGATCCAGCTGTGATAGACGGGCCGGTCACTTGGAGCCCGTCTCCTGGACCCTTCCCTCCAGGTCCCCTCCCGGCTGACCAGAGCCCCCACCCTTAGGGCCCCCATCACAGTGGCCGTGCCGCGAGACCAGCATTGCCCGCAGCCAGGGCCGGGTCTGGGCAATCCACAGATCTGAATCCTCCCTGAACCCGGGGCTCCGGGTCAGACCCCGGCCGCCCTTCCCGGCCCGCTGGTTCCCGCGTGCCGCCACTCACAGGTTCTGGTCCACTTTCTCCCGAAGCTTCTTGAGGCTCCGCTGGGCACCAGCCTTGAGGTTCTGAAGACCATTTTCAAAGTACTGGTCCTCCGAGAAGTTCAGCTACGGGACAGGGGTGGTCACTGCCGGGTACGCAGGCAGGGGGTCGGCAGTGGCTGGGGACCGGCCTTGGGACTGGCTGGGCAGTCCTGCATGAGGCCGACGGGCGGTGGGTGCGGGTGGTGGGGTTGGGGGGCCGGTGCCGGCTCTGGGCCTTCGTGCCACTGAGCACATTCCTTCTCCCTCCCGACCTCAGTTTCCCCATCTGTAACAGGGGGAACTCTGGAGAGCTGCCCACCCAGCGAGGTGGCCGAGACGGCACCACCTGCCAGGAAATTGAAGGCTTATGGTTCACAGGGCTGGTTCAGGGGCGGATCGGGTCGGGGGTGAGGGGGCAGGTGAAGTTCTCGGGGCCCCCTTGGCCGGGGGTGGGGCGCACGTTGGAATACTCCTCGTCCAGGTGCTTGTTCCTCTCCTCCAGGATGTAGTCTGGGTACCCGATCTGCTCCCGGATGCTCATGGCCTAGGGACGACATTGGGGCCGGTCGGTGACTGCCCCACTGTGGGAACCCCAGCTCTGCCCCTCGCTCATTGCCGCGTGGCTCAGGGGCTGAGGGACTCGACCCCCCCCCCCCTTGCAAGCCATGGGGAGGTTTAATGGGGACAGGTGAGGACCGGCTCAGCCTCACAGCCAGCCAGGGGTCAGATGGGGCGAGGGCTGGGTGCAGTGGGACGGTTTCCACTTGACATCCTGGCCCAGAGGGGGCTTGCTCCGAGGCCACCCCTACTCGTTCGCAAGGGTGCCGGGAGGGTCTCCCACACTTGGCTTCTAGTTCCGCCTCTGAGCAAGCCACACCCAGACCCAGTGTCTTCATCTCTGAAGCGGGTGCGACGACGGTCGCCCTGTGTCCCCGTGCTGGGGCTGCCCTCTCCAGGCAGGATGCCCTGACCGTGGGGCTCCAGCCACCTGCGCACCTTCTCCTGGGCCTTCTTCTTGGATGCCTCGTCCATCCAGCCCAGCTCATCCAGGGTCTCCACGAATACCGCCCGCACCTTGTCAATGAGCTCTCTGACCTGGGAGGACACATGGCTCTCATCCTGTGTGTCCAGCATTGGGGTCTCTGCAGGGGTCCGTCCAAAGCCTCGTCCCTGCTGTGATGTTGGGGCTGGGGGTGTGGAATGCTCCCCCCCTTCCAGGACAGGGGTCCTGACTGCTGGGCGTTCTCCTGGGTGAGCCTAGGGCCTGCCCGCCCCTGGACTCACAGCCTGTATGGCCCGTAGGCCTTTCCCAGACAGGCCTGTAGGGTTGGGGGTGGGGCCTCTGGCCTCCCCATGTGACGGGGCACCAGGCAAACGTGTGCTCCCCGGTATCCCCTGGGCACACACGGGCTGCTGGGGGGCCAGCAGGGTCCTGGCACTGGGAGCCCGGAGTCACCCTGTGGGGGGGGGGGCTGTGACCCGTGCCCCCACCCACCACGGGCAGCGTCCCTGTGGGGAGGGGCCACAGACAGACTGAGCACAGGGCACCCACCGCATCCTTGCTGTCTCTGGGAAAGGCCTCCCTGACGTAGAGGGAGCCCACGGCGCTCTCCATGTTGCTGTTGACGTAGCTGACACATTCTCGCCAGCGCACCTCCTCCACGGTCGTGCCGTAGAGCACCTGCCGCGTAGAGCGCCCATTCACGCACTGCTGCCTCCCTGTCCTCAGCCCAAGCGCCCAGCGGCCAGAGCGGGGCACCGATGAACTCTGACCTCCCCTGGGAGTGCTGGCCGTGGCCGTGGGCAGGACGGCGTGTGCGCTTTTCAGGGAAGGGCTCCCCACCCGGGCTGGAAGTCTGGCCTCTGCCCCGGGACAGGGGTAAGACCCTGCTCAGCCCCAAGTGCCACCTTGCCCCCTGTTCTCGCCGCCCTGGCCTGGCTGGCCAGCCCGACTCTGACCTCTTGGACTCCAGCCCCCCACCGAAGCACAGGCTGGTGTTGACTCTGGGGGCCCTGGGGGCCACATCCAGCTCAGCCGTAAGCCACCGGCTCTCCGGCCCCCAGTGGGTTTTCCCATCACCAGAGTGGAGACGCTTGGCCGGTAGTGTCTCCACCCAACCCGCCAAGGCAGACGCCCCGACTTGCCCCAACTTTCCCGATGCGCTGGAGGGCTTCTGTCCGTCCCATTTCTCTAGCGAGGAACCTGGGGGTCCGCCTGACTCCCCTGCCCCTCAGCCCCCTGCTCGTACCTCAACTGTCTGTTGTCCACACTTGCGTCTGCTCCTGAGGCCCTGGTCCAACCCGTCACCCCCCCCGGACAACGTGTGTCTGCACTCTGACCCCACGCCCCCTCTGATCGAGGCCTTGGAACAGCCACCATGACCACAGGCCTTCCCAGTGGGTCCCCTGCCTCTGCCCTGCCCGCACCCCCACCCCCAGCAGCCAGAATGACCACACAAGCAGGACGCTAGGCTGTGGTTCCCGCTCTGAACACCCTGGCGGCTTTCAAGGCACGTGGAATCCACGTTCGGCTCAGTCCCACGATTGCGGGCCCCCACCTCTCTCCCCGACCCCGTCTCCTTCCTTCCCACCACGTGGCCCGGGGGTGTCCTGCCTTGGGAATCTGCCCCCAGCCTCTTCGTGTCTGGGTCATTCTTGCCTGGAGGTCTCCAGTGTCACCCTCACAGAAAGGCCATCTCTGTCCCATACCTTCCTGTCATGTCCTACTTGTTGCTTTGAAAGAGTGGCTCTCCGGTTTGGCGACTGTCCCAAGAGGGCAGGCGTTGTCAGCCTCTTGCATGGCTCTGCCCCCGGCGTGGACCTTGGTGTTTGGCCCAGAGCAGGTGCCCAGCACCATGAGCTAAGTGAACAAATGACAGGCCAGGGATAGGAGCCACCTGCGTGGGGCCCCACTCACCTTACGGTAGTTAGCTCGCGCATCCTTGAATCGCTGGCTCAGGCTACTAATGCGGTCCAGCACCAGGCGCCAGGCCAGGTAGTTCTGCATGGTCCTGTGGGCAGGAGGCAGAGGGCGGGGCATAGGACAGGCACGTGGAGTTTGCCCAGAGTGGGGATCGGGCTTGTGGGCCCTTGGTCAACGGCTTCTGCGACGAACAGGCGCTCGCCCCAAGCAGGGTGGTGGAGAAAGCCTCTGGGACAACCTCCAGATACAGCCTGTCTGCTCCTAGATGCCCGAAAAGTCCCAGGGAGGGTTCGCATCTCTCACTAAGGTTCTATCGGCCACTAATATTTATCTGCCCAGAGAAGATGCTCCCTGGGGTGCTCTCCCATGAGGAGACGTGGGGGGCGGGGTGCAGAGGCCGAGATGCCGAGGCCTCTGGGGACCTTCCCGGGGCCTCACCTGGCTGAGTAGACATCGATGATGTCTTCAAGGTTCCGGAGGTAGGGGATGCCATACACCACGACTTCCTCATCTGGCAGCAGTTTGATTTTGACAGAGGACAGCACAGATTGTATGAAGAGGGTCCAGTTAAACCCCTGGGAAGGCGGGCGTGCGGAGAAAGAGGGAGAGAACAGAGAGGTGGGTAGACACAGCTCGTGGGCATCCAAGAAACCCAGCCCCCACCAGAGAATATCTGGGGAATCAGAGGGAAGGCACAGATGATCAGAGTCAGGGTGAGGGTGGGTGACATCACCACAGAGCCTACAGACTGTGGAAAGAGATCACGCCAACGTATTTGAAAACTTGAGCATGATGGAAAAATTCCTGAAAGGAGTTTAGCAATACGATCTATAGAGTATATATCTAATAAATATAAGAATAGTAGAAATATAGTCTTATAGGGAATAAGTTGATCTTTCATTTGAAATATTCCCACATGGAAATTTCTAGAACCATCTGCCTTTTCCAGTGGATGCGATCTGACATTTGTGGAAGACATACTGCCAGTCCTGCTCAACTTTCCAGAGGAGAGAGGAAGAGAAAAATCTTCTCAATCTGATTTATGAGGCCAAGAAAAACTTGAATCCCCAAATAAGGATATCACAAGGAAAGAAGGTAACAGGCTAGTGTCGTTTATGATCATAGACAAAAAAAATCCTGTAGAAAATATTAGCAATTAGGATTTATCCACAGCTACATAATATGGATAATACATCACAGCCAAATTTGATTTATTCAAGAATTCAAGTTTGGTGTGTAAAATTTGAAAATCGAATCAAGTAACTCACGGTGATAACTAGATAAAGCAGGATAATCACATCCTAATTTCTTTTCTTTTATTAAAAAATTTTTTTTAATGTTTATTTTTGAGAGAGAGAGAGAGAGAGAGAGAGACAGAGGGTGAATGGGGGAGGAACAGAGAGAGAAGGAGACACAGAATCCGAAGCAGGCTCCAGGCTCCGAGCTGTCAGCCCAGAGCCGGACATGGGGCTTGAACCCATGAACTGTGAGATCAAGACCTGAGCCGAAGTCAGGGGAGGGGCAGAGAGAGAGGGAGACACGGAATCCGAAGCAGGATCCAGGCTCTGACCTGTCAGCACAGAGCTCGATGCGGGGCCCGAACCCACGAACCGTGAGATCGCGACCTGAGCTGAAGTCGGACGCTTAACCGACTAAGCCACCCAGGCGCCCCGATCACATCGTAATTTCAATGGATGCAGGAAGAAAGGTGTTTAATGAACTTTGCCGTCTGTTCATGACAAGAAGTCCTAGCGGACTAGAGCTAGATGGCAAATTCAACAGTCCGGTGAGGGGAATCCACATACAGCAGCAGCAACCCCGAAAACAAAACCGCCCACAGCAAACGTCAAAACTGAGGGAGGAAACGGGACATCTACTATCGTGACTGAGGGTCCCTGCCAGCTCAACAACACAAGTAAATGACAGAAAATCAGTAAGGGTTTGAAAGGGAAGAAATAAAACTTGTCATTCACAAAGGACCTGATTTCACGTGCATAAAACCTGAAAGGAACTGCAGATACGTAGAGGATTGGAACGAGTGCGTGCGCGGAATAAAACTGCCGTGTCCGAGGTCAGAGCCTCTGCACAGGAGCAACAAAGAATCCGAAGATACATCACACAGTAAGACCTTTCGTGCCAGTGTCAGAAACCGAGGGGCTTGGGGCGCCCGGGGGGCTCAGTCGGTTGAGCGTCCGACTTCAGCTCAGGTGGTGATCTCACAGCTCGTGGGTTCGAAACCCGCATCGGGCTCTGTGCTGACAGCTCGGAGCCCGGAGCCTGCTTCGGATTCTGTGTCTCCGTCTCTCTCTGCCCCTCCCCCACTTGTGCTCTGTCTCCCTCTATCAAAAATAAATAAAATGTAAAAAAAAAAAAAACAAACAAAAAAAAAGAGTGCAGCGGGGGCGCAAACTGCTGTGTTCTCAAACTTGACTGTGTGGCCGTCAGCACGGCTGGCCCGGTGAGATGGGGTGTAGTGACGGTGAGATGTTGTCTCACCTACAAAACGTAGGACAAGACAACCCAGTGCAGGTGAGTGAACTGTCTGGGTCCGACGGCCCGTCTTGTGGAGGGAGAAGTCGGGGTGGGGGCCTTGGGGACGGGCCGTGCGGATGTGCACACTCGGAGGCAAGTCTAAGCGTTATAAACGCATTCTACGGCAGACAGCCCAACGCCTGGCTTCTAGCACGTTCCCCCAAGCTTCTTCGCCATCTCCGCGGCACGGCATCTGCAGGCCGTGGGCGTTCTCTTCTCTCTCTCCTCTTCCCACCGTTAGTACGTTTGCAGATCCTGCTGGCTCTATCTTCCAAGTGGGTCAGAAACCACCCCTCTCGCCACGTCGGCTAGCGTCTCCACCTGCCAGCGTTCACCGCCTGGTCCTCAGTGTGAGTCAAGTCTGTGCCCCAGGCCCTCTCACGTGCCCTGGAGGCCTGGCATCGTCCACCCCTTCACCGCCGGTGCCTCGTCTGACCTCCGGTCACCCTGCAGCCCCTGCCTCAGGACCTGGCCCTTGGCTGCCCCTTTGTTTGGACCACACACCCCAGACGGTCCCTCTTTCCGAGACTTCTCTCCTGCATCAGCTTCGTGGTGCAGCCCTTCCTGGCTGCATTGTCCCACCGCCTCCCTGCTCTCTGCACGCAGGCCTCCCCGCCTGGGCTGCAGTGTAGACACGAGGCGGGGGTTGCCCGCTTGCCCGAGCCAGAGGGGGGCCTTGTCCCCCACAGTGCCCGCTGTGGTGGGGGTGGGGGGGGGCAGCTGTTGGGTTGTGTTGAGGGGCCGGTCGAAGCAGATCACCACTGGGAGCAGGTGCCAAGGAAGAGGGCAGGCTCCAGGGGCCATAGAGCCTTCTGGAACACCAAGAGCCTTCTGGAACACCTGGGCAGGAGTCTCCGGAGTTCTCCTGCTTTGTTCTCTGGCTCCAGACCCTCCCGTTTTCTGGTCAGGAGTTAGGAGCTGTAGTGTCTGTCCCACCCCTGCCCTCTGTCCCGACTCGGGCTTTGGTTGTAAGGCTGGCCTGGCTACCACTGCATTTCTGTCCCTCCTGAGGGGAGGCCCCAGACAAGTCTGCGGCTCAGGGTACCGGCCACCTGAGTTCGGGGTTGGGTGGGGTGCAAAACCCGGCTCCCCTCTGTCTGGCCTGGGCTGCTCCTCCCCAGCCCCCTGCGGTCAGGCCTGGCCAGCAGGGAGGGCGGGCCTGAGGGTCTGGCGGGGCGGGGCCGGGTCATGCAGGGGCTCAGAACAGGCCCCAGGGACGCAGTGCCCTGGGCGAGGGTCGCTCTGGTGAGTCGGCGACCTCTCCCGGCTGGCCTCCTGTTCAAGAAAGCGGGGTCCTCGCGGTATCCACCTCACAGATGGGGTGGCCCTGCGTGCCTGGACGGCCCGCCTGCACCTGCCGTCCCAGTGCGAGAGTGTCCCTGTCCGGGTGACCTCTGCGCGCGTGGCGTGTTTCTGCGGCTTGGCCCGCGGAGGCGGGGCCGGTCGGGGGGCGGGGCCGGGGCCGGTCGGGGGGCGGGGACTTGCCTTGAGGCCAAACTTGTTCTGGAGCTCCTCCAGGCCCATCCTGTGGTACAGACTGGTGACGTCATGCCTCTCCTCCTGCGGGGCCGTGGCCTGCACCGGGGGCCGGGGGGTCACACCGGGGGCGGGGCGGCCGGGACCGGGACCCCCGGGCGGGGCGGCCGGGACCCCCCCCCACCGCCCCGCGGCCTCACGTTTGCCAGCTGCGTCTCGAGCTCCAGCACCTGCGCCATGTCCTCCCGCACCAGGTAGCCGTTCTCGGGGAGGTTCATGTCCGCCCGCAGCATCGCGGCCACCGACACCATGAACTGCAGGTATGCTTCCCGCACCTGGGCCGAGGGAGGCAGGACTCGGTCTGGCGGCCTCGGCCCCCGCGGCCCCCATGGAGCTCTCTGTGGGGGCGGGGGTGGGCGTAGGACACGAAGCGGACCCCCAGGATGCTCCGGGGGCCAACCTCGGCCGGCCGGCGGCGGGACGGGGCGCTCCAGACCGTCCGCGCCCTCCCGGGCCGGGCCGCAGCCGCCACTCGCACTCGCGGACAAGCGGGTGCAGCGGCCGCGGGCTCCGCGTGAGTGGCCTGCTGCCCCGGACCTGCGTGGGGAGCCACACGCTGAGGTCACGCCCCGACGGCTCGGGGCTACGCTTCCGCCCCATCCCCCACGTCCCTGGGCTTGCGCGGGACGGAGAGACCTGTTCTGTCTCCGTGGTTTGCCTACAAAGGGCTGGGCGCCTAGCGGGTGCCCCGTAAAGGCCCCGGGGCCGGCCAGGGCTGTCAGATGCCAGGGTCCAGGGTGGGCTGCCCTTAGCGAGGCTGGACTCCGCCAGGGGGTCAGGCACTGGGTCCGGAGGGTCGATGCCCTTCCTGGACCTGCCTTCTTTGCGCCTCATCCTGGGAGGGGCTTTCCTCCCAGGCAGGGTCCGCAGAGGCCACACCTCCGGTGTCAGACCCGTCGACGCCCTTGGCCTGGCAGTCTCCGCTCCGCTAGCCCACCCGTGGCTCCTTCTGTCAGCCACACTCGTCTCTGCCCCTGGCTGGACCGTCCTTCATGGCCCGGCTCACAGCCCGCCTCCGCCAGGAGGCCCACCATCCTGCTTCCTGGCCGAGGGCTATTTCACAATTGCACCTCCCACAGCCGGCTCCCAGCTCTTCCCTCTGGCCCGGCTCCCCACTGTCTGCTCCTTGCCTCGCTCCCCCCTGGACCAGGAACCCAGTGGTTACGAGAGCCCCGCGCTCAGGTGGCCTGAGTTCAGATCTCGACGGGCCCTACGCGGTAGACCGGCAGTGTGGACCGCAGTCCTCACCGGTGAGACGGGGGTGAAGGGCGTGGGCCTCGGGGCCACCGGCTCAGCTGAGCCTGTCCCCATACGTGGCACGTGGTGTTTAGGGACGGTCCCTTCGACCGTGAGGACGAAGGCTGTGCTTAGCTTGTCCGCAGCTCTCAGCGCCCCGCAGGCGTTCACAAAGGCTAGCCGTGGGGGGCGGGGTCAGGGGGACCACAGGCAGGCCGGCCGCAGGGGGGCCCTAGAGCTGCCGGGGAGGGGGGGCAGCAAAGTGCCTGAGGGGCCGGGCCGGCCGGACTCACCTTGTGGTTGTTGCCTTCGTCGAAATAGTATTCTCGGGACGGCATGCCCAAGGTGGGCTGGTCTATCTGGAGACACAGAGGGTGTGACCCTGGGCAACGAGCCGGGGTCCCCACAGCCTGGCTGGGGAGGACAGCAGCTCTCTCGACTCCCCCCGAACTGCGCCCAGCGGGAACGTGGGCTCCGCCCGGAAGGGGGACGCGCCCCGGCGCTGCTCTGCGAGTGACAGCCGGAGGGCCCCGGGGGACGCGCTGCAGGGTCCGCTGACCGGGTGACCCAAGGGGTGCGGGCCACGTGCAGGGCCTCACGGCGCCCTCGCCCTCCCTGCGTGGCGCGGGCTCGCTGTGGCCGGCGGTGGCTTTCTGAGGTCGGTTTTCCTGCCCTGGAGCCCGAGGCCCGGACGGACGGCACACGGGCGGCTCCTCTGACTAGGACCCGGTCCCCCCGGCAGCCGGCGCCCCGGGCGGGACGTGGACAAGGGCGGGGCCCCGGGAACGCCCCCGGGGCTCACCCGCCCCCTGGCCACGGCCCTGCGGGCGCCCCCAGCCAGGCACCAGGGGCCCGGCCTACCCCGGCCCCCCGGCGCGGCTCGTACGTAGATGATGTGCCGGCTGGAGTTCTGGTCGTCGTTCCAGATGAACAGGTCGATGAGGACGCGCCTGTTGAACTGCGCGTTCATCAGGGCCAGCTGCTGCTCCAGTTCCCACTTGGGGCCTGGGGGGTCAGCGCCTCACGCTGGAGACCGGCTGCGCTCCCGGGGGTCCCGGGCCAGGCCCTCGTCGGACAGCGGACCCCAGCCCCCTAAGCCCCAGAGCTCGGGGGACATCGTGGTGGCAAGCACACCTTTTGGCCCCGGCGCTGAGGACCCGCTGCGGGACAACAGGGCCAGGGATTGCCGGGCACCTGGTGCCCCCGTGCCCCGCCCCCACGCCCCGGGTCTGGGAGGTGAGTCCCCCCCAGGGGCCTGGCAGGGTCGCCCTCCGCAGGGCTGGGGAGCCCACCGGCAGCGGGTGCGGACTCGCCAGCCTGAGCCCGCGAGGGCTCGGCTCCAGGGAGCCCCGGGCGGTGACACCCGCGTGCCGAGCGAGGCTGCCGCAGGCCCCGGCCTTACCTACGCCCTCGTTCCACTTGTCCATGGCCACCGGCCAGCCGCCCATCAGATCCAAGATGTTCAGCAGGGGCTGCGAGTCTCGTTTTTCTATCACGCCTGCGAGGGAAGGAGGGTCACTCGCCTCCCCGCCACCCACCTTCACACGGGCCGTGAGGACGCTGCACGCCCGGCACAAAGCCAGGCCCCCGTCACACGGGGACGGGGACGGGGAAGGGCCCGGGAGGAGCAGAGACGGACGCAGGTGTGAGGGGCCCCGGGGGGCGACCGAAGCAGACGCGCCGGCAGGACACGGGGCGTGGGAGGGGGACAGGCGTGGGAGGGGGACAGGTGGGGGAGCCAGGCCGAGGGAGCCCCTGCGGCCCGGGGGTGCTGCACGGGTGGGGGGCCCAGCACCATGGCCGGCCGAACACTCTGGACCGGACGTGGACAACTTGTGCAGGGCAGCGGAGGTCCAGCAGGGAGCTCGGGAACTGGGGTCACACGTCAGGTGAAGGTGAGGGTCCGGTGGCGGGGCGCCAGGTCACTCGGTTTGGCGGAGACTCACAGGGAGGCAGGGGCATGGGGGAGCCTCATGGTGGAAAGAGGGAAGGTTCCGGGCGAGCCCAGATGGGGGCCGGGGTTTCGGGAGGCACGAGCCAGAAGCTGGCGGCTTCCTCTGGCTGCTCCGGAGTCGGATGCGGGGACAAAACAATGAGCCCTCGGTACTAAGCGGGGGGGGGGGTGCTCCCCACAGAGCAGCCGACACCCCAAGCTGGGCTTGCAGACCCCCAGGCAGGGACACGAGGGGAGACGGGCCAGAGGGGCGCGGGGTGTGGGGGAGCCATTCCTAGGAGCCCGAGCACAGGGCAGTCCCGTAGCAGCACCCGGGTACACGTGTGGACACTCGCGGACACACAGACACACGCGCGTGTGCGCCTTCCCTGGGGCTTCCAGGTGCGCCCCTCAGCATTGTCCTTCTGCCCGGACGGTGTGGCCCGGGCTGGGGTCAGGGTGTAAACAGAATCACGGGCAGCTGGCAGTAAGTCCCTGCCCCCGGGGCAGCCTGGGCCCGGCGGCCAGGTGGGGGCACAGCCCCCGTGGCCGTGAGTCCTGAGTGGCGTCCAGCTGCCACGCACTGCTGCGGGGACTGTGGGGTCCCGGACCCCCCACTCACTCTCGTTCATGCAGGAGCGGTACAGCATTTTGGCTTTCTGCACAGCCGGCCTGTCCTTGGCGGTGGAATTCTCCAGCACTCCTGTGGGCAGAGGAGGGGGCTGGACAGAGGCCTGAGGCGGCCACCGGGAGAGCCAGGTCAAAGGTCCTGGTGTCACCCGTCCCTCTTTAGTGAGAGGAGGCCCCCCTGTCCCTGCGGGGCCTTTATTCCAGGGGGTTTCTTCTCTGCGGGCCCCACGGCCACCCTCGAGTGGGGCAGACGTACGGCCTTGCCCAGCTCCACCCCCAAGGTCATGGCGGCTCTCACCTTTGAGGATGATCTCCAGCTCGTCTCGAAGGACGTCAAAGACGCTGTACCGGGAGTTGGTCTCGGGGATCACGTGATGCTGCAGCCAGCCTCCGCACGCGTACTGGTAGAAGTCGTCACACGGTTCCCCGGACGGGTCCATGTTCCGGAGGATCCTGGCGGCTGCTCGCCCGCAGGGGTGGGGAGGGAGAGGGGGGACCCAGTCGCGGGTGGCCGCGGACCGTTCGACATTCCATCATGGCTGTGTGCCCTCGGCAGCGTGAGTCACCCTCTCTGAGCCTCGGCGAGGTCGGAAGCAGGAATTCAAGTTCTAGGGCTACGACTTATTAGCCACATGACCTGGGATCCCGTGACCTCTGCCAGGACACCCACGGTCCGGCGCTGGGGCAACGGCCAGGACTGCCCGGCTCCCAGGAGGCAGTCTGCTGCCCCTGGAGCCCCCTCACTCATCAGAGTGTCTGCAGCGGGGGTGGGGGTGGGGGTGCTCTGGGTCGCCACAGGGAGTCTGTGTGCTGTTAGAGGAGACGGTGTCACCCCAGCACCAGAATGTGCCGCGTCACTGGTCGGGGGTCCCCGGCCAAAGGCTCTCAGTTGGATTCCCCACTTGGAACCCCCAGCCCGGGACCCTCCCTCGCCCTCTGTCCCACTTGGCCGGGGCCTCGCGGCAAGCACCGACCACGGACGCTCGTCCACGACCCCAGCGTGGGCAGGAAAATCTCAGGTCTGAGATTTTTCCTGATGTTTCTTCAGACCGTTCTCACTGTTTTCAGTCTGCGAATGGCAGCGTGTGGTCCCCAATTTTTAGACAAATTCGTGGGAGGAAGCTTGTATGTTCATGTGACCTTTCTCTCTGTGACTGCAGGAAAGAGCCCCTGTCCCCGGACTACCTTCCTCCCCATCACAGGGGCCTCTTCCTGGGGGCACAGGGCTGGGAAGAGGGAGCAGACCCGCTTTCCTCACCCACTGCAGAGACCCCGCCTGCAGGCGGGGCCAGGGACTGCCCACCGGCCCCCATGCCGTGTCTGGAGGTGGCTCCCCTTGGCCTTGGGAGGCCCCGCGCCCCGGGGCAGGGCTCTGGGAGGTGTGGGGAAGGGGCTTACCTGCTATCACGCAGCCAGGGGTGGTGCAGATTTCACCCATCACCGGGGGCCGTTGGACGGCTGTGGGCAAGACGCGGCGTGAGCGAGTCGGGACGCAGAGTGGGATGTGGCACGGGTGAGGTGCGTCTGCTGGGGCCGGCAGGGCCAGGCCTCAGACCGCCCCCAGCCCCCGGGGGCAGTCCAACCTGGGGTCCTCCCCAGGTGGCCCAGGGCGGGGGCTTACGTGAGGGCGAGCCCCACGCCGGCTTGAACGCTTCCGTAACCCCGGAGCCTCTTCCGCGGACGCACCCTCTGCCTCCACTGACCCCCCCGGGGCCCCCGGGGCCCCAGGACTGAAGCTGGTGGTTCTGCCTTCCTGCCTCTCTGCCAGCCGGCTCTCGCCCCTGTCAGGGTCACCTCCTCCAGGCAGGGCGCCCGTGCTGCTGGTCTCTGCACACCGCCGCCCCCCTGGCCCCCCTGCCGGGCCCCAGCTGGTTGTATAGGTGTGCACCTGCCTGGTCTGAGGGACGGCGCCCCAAGCCGGGGAGCAGGGAACACCCTGCTTGCAGCAGGTGCTGTGTCCCTGCCGCTGCCCTGGCTTTCCGCGGGACTCTGGGGGCCCTGGGCGGGGCCCCGCGCCCCTGCTGCACCCCACCCACCGGGGGCCCCGTCTCCAGCCCACCTGCTTGGGTCATGTTTTGGAAGGGAAGGCAAAGCTACCTCGGGGTTTTCGTTTTACAAGGGTCTTCTCGTCCTCTGAGAAGCACAGCCGGCTACGAAAGGCCGGGGGCTGCCTCCCTGGGGAGAAACACAGCACTCAGCCCCCTGCCTCCCCCTGCTGGGGCCCCTCGGGGCTTGCTGGGGGCAGCCTTGCCATTTCCCTGCAGCGCTGGGGTCCGGGGCTCTCCGGGGGGCTGCCTGCCTCCCCACAGCCAGGCCGGGTCACCAGGGAGCCCAGCGGAACTTACCTCGGAGGGGAGGGGGAGGGCGAGGGGGCTCCCCTGGCTTGCCCACCCCCACTGTCCAGACCCACCCCCATCTGCCCGGGTCCAGAGGGCTCCTGAGTCGGAAGTCCCCTTTGACCTTCCTCTTCGATCTCAAGGTCATGGGCCGCACCCACGCAAGGTGGGCAGCTCCTAGGGTCCAGCCGAGGCAGGAACAATAGGTTTGTGTAGGGGGACGGGAGGCCACTTTCGCTGTCTGACTCACCGGCCACCTTCCCTGCATCCATCCGCTGCATGGGGCAGGGGCATCACCCGGTCAGCATGGGGAGCTTCCGGGAGGGTGGGGACCCTGCCCGGAAGGGGGTGGGGCAGGGGCGAGGTGCAGGGAGAAGGCCTGCTGGGCCTGGCCCCCTACAGACCTGGCTTGTGGCCTAGTGTCCCCACTACGGAGGCGCACGGAGACCTGGCGGGAAAGAGGGACCTCACGCAGGTCAGAGGCCGCAGAGGGTGCAGAAAGCTCCCGGAGTGTTGGGTGCTCCCTGGGGCCCTGGCCATGGGAAGACCTGCTTATGAAGTGTGGGGTTGGGGGCGTTTCTCCCCCCACCTGTGGCTGCCGCTCTTTGTGCCCACCGTTTGTGCACCCATGAGTCCAACCTTTGCCGACTGTGACAAGCCTGCCCCGGTGCCGGGCCCTGAGCGTTCAGATACGAGTCCGGCACGGGCCCTGCCTCAGGGAGCCCCGGCCCGTGGGGACAGGACGGCGATGCCGATCAGAAGCAAAAATGCAGTGGCGAGAGGGCACGAAGGCATGGCTGCCCCAGGGGGTCTGTCAGGGTCGTTAACCCAGGCCCTTGGGACAAGAGCCGGACCTCGGACCCCAAAGGGCCACGCCCTCAGTGACGCTCAGTGACAGTGGACAAGGCCATCTGAGCTCCAGCCAAAGACATGACGAGGAGGAGAAGGGATTTTGGCTTCTGATGAGGACGCGGAAAGTTGAAAGCGACTCTGGTTCCCTCCCCAGCCGGGAGAAGGAGTCGGGGGAGTCTGTAAACACCCATCCGAGAGCTGCGGACAGGAAACCCGCAGAACCAAATTCCAGAAAGGCATGCGCCCTCCCTGGACAACAGGGACCTATGACCGCCTTGGGAGCCACGGCACGAAGAAGGCGGTCTTGCACAAAGGGGGCTTCGGGCTGGAGGAGCCAGTAAGGCCACCAGCATTGGGGCTGGTGCGAGGGACGGGGTCCCACACCGCTCCCCCACGGGCCAGGTCCTTGTTCCGGGGCCTCCCCGAGGGCACGGGCGGGGCAGGAAAGCAGCGAGAAATCCCCGTGCGTGAAGATACAGGCCAACGTGGCCCATCATCGAGAAAAACCCAACAGAGTCCAAAGAAGTGGACCCGGGGACCAGCTGTCAGAGTTAGGGGACAGAGTCTTCAGCGATTAGGATCACGAGATTAAAGGATCTGGTACAAAAGACGGGAAACGCGTAGACAGATACGTGGTGCGCATCGCCAAATACACGGACACGGTCGGAAAGAACCGAAGCAAAGAATCTGTTTTGCGGGCTTCACGACAAGCTGCGTCTGCACTGGAAGGAATCTGTGTCAACGGAAGTTATCCAGGCCAACGCACAGAGAGAGACACAAAACACACAGAACAGAGCAGAGGAGAGCCCGCAGAACCCCCGGTGGGGCAGCCACCTCGAAAGCCGGCTTGGCAACTTCTTACAGAGCCAAACGCGGCCTTACAAGGCGACCCCGCAAGTCCACTCCTGCGTGTTTCCCCAGGTGGTTGGAAAGCCCACGCCCACACGGAAGCCGGACTGTGAATTTTATAGCAGGTGCGGAGGGTGTTTTTGTTTGTGGTTCTGCAACCATGGTGTCCCGCCACAGAGCCACGAAGAAATAAACCGTATTACAGCCACACGGTGGAATTATTATGAAGCAATGAAAAGAAGTAAGCGAGGGGCGCCTGGGTGGCTCAGTCGGTGAAGCAGCTGACTTCGGCTCAGGTCACGATCTCGCGGTTCGTGGGTTCGAGCCCCGTTTCGGGCTCTGTGCCGACAGCTCGGAGCCTGGAGCCTGCTTCGGATTCTGCGTCTCCCTCTCTCTCTGCCCCTCCCTAGCTTGTGCTGTCTCTCTCTCTCTCTCTCTCTCTCTCTCTCTCAAAAATAAACCAAAAAAGGCAAAAGGAGCTGACCGTCAGCGCGGCGGTGTAGTCGGTGAAATTGGTCCCCACGGGAATGCAGGTTGGCAGTTCTGAGACCATGATTGGGATTAAGTAAGCAGGGGAGGGCGGGAGTCCAGACTCCTCACCGCTGCAGGGGGAGGGCAGGTCGGCAAGGGCAGGGTGCTGGAAGGAAGCTCGTATTTAGCCCGACATAGACACAGACGGTGCACACACGGGGCTGAGCACGCCCTCGGCTGAGAGCGGCCGGAAGCAATGACCCGCCAGCAATGCTCACATCTAGGAACCCGAGCGTGGCTTCTGACACCGTCGCCCCGTGCAGGGAGCCAGGGGTCCTTGGAGAAACGCTGGGTTCTCTAACGGGGGCAGAAAACATACAAGACGGGCCTGGAACAACTCACAAGGCTAGAAAGGAAGGAAGTGCTCCCCTCCCCTCCAGAGTCCCAAAGCCACAGTGACGGGGGATTGTCAGAGGAGCACCAAAGCCACGACAGAGCCCCTAAGGTCAAAGCTGGGGCGATTTGAACACAATAAACTAGTTCTGGATCCCAGTCCAAAGTATGAAATTCACATCCACGAGTCCATGCCGACATAAATACATCACCGAGTAAATACATAAATGGGGGAAATAGAAAAACCCCCCATATAGAAGAACTCCAAATCGTTTACGGAGGTGCTCTGCCCGGAGAGATGTGGATTCCAACTCCCCCCCGCCCCTTGGGCGTGAGCTGTCCACGGTGGCTTCCTTTCCAAGGGGACAGTATGGAAAGCGAGGGGAAAGGTAACTTTATGGTAGAGAAAGCCAACGAACGTTATATGCCGGAGCCACGTGGTCACGGTCAACGACAGTGACGAGTCATTATAAGTACGTACCCTTCGTTTACGGGCCTTCCTCCCCAAAACACATCCAACCATGAGAAAAACATGTGACAAGTCCCGCCTGAGAGACGTTCTACAAAATATGGCGCCAGGACACCTCAAAACTGTCCAGATCATAAAAACAAGGGAAGTCTGAGAAACCATCACAGCCGAGAGTCGCCTACGGGGGTTTGATGAATAATGCTCCGTGGCATCCCGTAGGATCCTGGGACAGAACAGGACATGAGGGAGGAACAGAGGAGATCTGGAGAAAGTGTAGACCTACTTAACAGTCATTGGCAAATGGGGCGCCTGGGTGGCTCGGTCGGTTAAGCGTCCGACTTCGGCTCACGTCGTGATCTCGCGGCTCGTGAGTTCGAGCCCCGCGTCTGTGCTGAGAGCCCAGAGCCTGTTCCAGATCCTCCGTCCTCCTCCTGCCTCTCTCTCTGCCCCTCCCCCACTCTCTCGCCCTCACAAAATAAACATTAAAAAAAATAATACAGGTTGGCCTTGACTTGAATGATTTATATTCCCTCTCTCTGTCTGTCACCACGTCCTGTGTCTCTCTCTCTCTGGAAAAAAAGGCCACAGAAATCTCAGAGGGTGGAAAACAACCTTCCTCCCTGGAGAATGAGCACGGGCTGGTCGTCAGGCAGGTGCGCGTACGAGCTTGACCGTGTGGCCAAGGAAACCTCAAGCTGAGACGTGCGTTTTAAGCAGGTGGCCTCCCCAGGTGCCTGATGGAAACAAACAACAGGGAAACTTCTCGGCCCAAGAGACACAGGGTCCCCACAGGTAAAGCCAGTGCGAGCACAGATTCACTCCAACACGGCGAGAAGCTTCCACGGGTGTGACCAGCACATGGCAGAACCGTGAACCCCGAGGATTTTGTATTCTGGGACTCTCCGATCCCAAATGTCTGGGGCATCACGGGCCCCCAATCTCGACTCCTCTCTGCCCCCATGCTGTGGCCGGAGGACGTTTTCTCCCGCTCGTCTGTGGGCTGGCCCCGTGGCTTGCTTGGGCCAACAGAATGTGGTGGAAAGGATGCCTGCTCCGGTCCTGAGCCCAGGCCCTAGGGGGCCTGGGGGCTTCAAGCCGTCCTCCTCCACTCTGCCCAGGCCCGCCTGCTGGTCCTCGTAGGGGGTGCGAGAACCCCCTGGAGGGGGGGGCTGAACAGAGTCCAGCCTGGGCGGGCCGACTTGGCCGTGGCTGTGCGCCTGTGTGCGCGTCCCAACAGACGAACGTTACTTTAACCCCCGAGCACCAGGGCAGTTTGTGAGGAAGCAATAACCCGGCTGATGCAGCAACGAGTCCGAGTATGTTTGGAGAAGTAAAAGAAAACACTAAAAACAAGGGCAAGAAACATTTAAAAAGAATCAGTGAGTGAAAGAATAAATTGTAAATTCTAGACACACGAAAGAACGTGGTTGCCAAGATCACATTTCTGGATGTTTCCCTCCGGGCTGCACTGTTTATTTTGCTAATTGAAACCTAAGTGACAATGTGTCACAAATTCCAGGGTTCCATGGAATCTTTACTGCACTGCAGGTACAGGCATATTCAGATATATTTTTGGAGAATCAACATTCTGCAGAATGCAGCCAACATTTTAATTCACACCCGAGGGAAGTCAGCGTCCTGAAGGGCATGTATTCCGAGTTATCGCAGGCTAATTAGGGCAGAATTTCTGCAGATCTAACACAGGTGAAGAGAGGGTTAGTGAGTTGGAATATAGCCCAAAAGAATCTACCCAGGAGGCAGGACAAAGTCAGAGACGGAACCTTCCCAGAGACACTTGGAGGATAGAGCGAGGAGGACTGAGGACACGCGTAATCAGAGTTTTAGAGCGGGAGAAGAGCGGTCGTGAGGGAGACACAGCGTTCAGAAAGATAGTGCACGACTTCCCACAACGAATACACGGTATTGATGCGGAGATCCGGGAACTCACGACCTACCCAAAGCAGAATAAACGAAACAAATGTTCGCAGCCAGATGCCTCATGGTAAAAGTGAGAAGATACCAGAGACAAAGGAAACACAGCTCGGAGGGAAAGAACGTTCACCCGACAAAGAACCACAGTTAGACGGGCCCAGATTTCTGCACAGCGGCTGCAGAAGCCAGGAGACCGCGAGACTAAATCTTTAAGCCATCGAGGGAGAACGGGGTCCAGATTTGTCTCATCGAACTATCACTGAAGGATGGGCAAAGGTGGGGGGAGAGAGAGAGAGAGAGAGAGAGAGAGAGAGTCACAAGCAGGCTCCAAGCTCAACATGGAGCCCAACGCAGGGCTCGATCCTATAACCCTGGGATCGTGACCTGAGCCAAAACCGGGAGTCAGACGTTTAACCGACTGAGCCACCCAGGCGTCCCTGCCGCGGAAAAATTGTTACCGCGGCGGTCCCCACACTTGCCTGGTCACAAGAAGGGCCTCAAGTGTCCATCATAGTACAGAGGTTGAGGCCTATTGTGGACCGAACGTGGCTTCACCCCAGTTCACAGGCCAAGGTCCTGGCTCCCGGTGGGCCTGCCCGAGGAGGTGATAAAGATTGAATGAAGTCATCAGGGTGGGGCCCAGCTCCTGAGAAGAGGCGGGTGAGGCTGCCACCCCCTGGTCCGCAACCCACACCTTGAATAGGAGGCTCCGGAAGCACGTGCTTTGGAGAGAAGAAAGATGATTTCGAAAGGACATCCTGAGCTGGGAGACGGGAGGACGAGGAAAGCTCGCGGGGTGTGCGATGAGCCCAATGAGCCCGGCTGTATTCACTAACGCTGCCTCCGTGAGAGACCGGAGAGAGAGAGAACCGAGTCTCGCCCGCGACCACACGGAGCCGGCACGGGAGAGGCTCGAACGGCTCTAAATCCTCGCGTGTCGGGAAGCAGAACGGAGGTGTCCATCAACCGCCTCACTAGCTAACCAGGCACGCGCACGTCTGAGGTAGAAGGGGTCTGCTTCCTGCTTGGAACGTCAGCAGCCACGACAGTACCCTGCCCGTCCTAACGACAAGAGAAGTCTAGATCGTCCGCAGACGTCACAGCTTCTCGAGAGCCCCGTCTAGGGCCTGGGGTCAGAGAGCAGCTCGGGAAACAGTTTCAGAGCGCGAGGAGCCCCTCGAAGGAGGGACGACAGCGTCCGCCCTCTGACGGGACCCAGGAGTGAGACTGGTCACCACGCAAGTGGGTAAGAGGGACGGAGGGAGGCGCAATCTTCGCGCGTTCTTAGAGGCCACCCGCGCGTTGGCTCGCTGGTTTGGAACAGCCGGGAGGGAACGCTGCCTCACTCGCGTGTTCTGGCCGGGGGTCTTCGGCAGGTGCTGACGAGAGACACTGGGGGCAGCCATCAGAAGGCCAGAGAGAGCCCCCTCAGGGGCCCAGGCCAGACGTCATCCGCTTCCGCTGAGGCACACGCACCAGGTTGCCCTGCTTGCCCGCGCCTTCCTCTCGTCGGGAGCAAGGGCCTGAGCCGCTGGGGAAAAGGCAGTAAAGCTCGCACCTCCAGGGGTCAGGCAAAAGCCCACCGGTCTGGAGGAGGGTCAGAACCAAAAATCCTCTGCCCGTGGGACAGGGACAGGAGCCCCCTGTGGCCCCAGGATCTTAGCATGACATCAAGCTGACGTCTGCTGCCTCTAGAGCAAGGGCGGGAAACTCAGGGGTGGAGCAAACTTTGGTGGACGAGGGGACCAGCACAGGGATGCTCCGGTCCAGGGCCCAGGGCGGCTGAAGACCAGACGTGGCCGGTGCATCAGGGATCGCGTGCCCCCCGGCGCGAGCCGAGCACTGACCACCTACCCTTTGTGGAGGGACTGAGGCGCGGAGAGAGGCCCCTCTGTGTCACCGGCATCCGGGGGCCGCTGCCAGTGAGGCTGAGGCAGGGCCGAGGGGAAAACGGGAGGTAACGGCAGCCGGGTTGCTGGAGGAATTCGAATCCGTGGCGCCCCGAGGGTGACTCCTGACTAGCTGAGTCGAGCCCACACACCAACAGACTGGCAGGACACATGTCCCCGTTTCCAGCCACAAACACGATGTGCCTCGGTCTCTCCTCTTCCCCACGTGGCGTTCAGGATTCGGCGAAGGTGCGTGAGACACACACAGGCAAAGGCCAGAAAAGCGGTCGAGCGGTCCGCTGCTACCAAATAATTGGCTGAACTCGATTCCCAGAGGGGCGCCTGCGGGGCTCGGCTGGTTGAACGCCCGACTCTTGATTTCGGCTCAGGTCACGATCTCGCGGTTTGTGGGGTCGAGCCCCGCGTCGGGCTCTGTGCTGACAGCTCGGAGCCTGGAGCTGCTTCGGATTCTGTGTCTCCCTCTGCCCCTCCCCTGCTCATGCTCTGACTCTCTTTCGATAGGAAATAAACATTAAAAAAAAACTTAAAAAAAACAACAACTAGATTCAGGGAGTGCCCAAATGCTGGCACCATCAGAGCTGAACTTTAACACAACTATGGGTGATACGTTAAAGGATTTAATGAAAAAGGAGGACGGCATGCTTGAACAGATATGACATTTCAGCAAAGAGGTAGAAACTATAAGAAGGAGTCGTGTGGAAATACCAGAAATAAAAAGCGTATTATTACAGGTGGAGGATTTTCCTGACTGGCTGCCCAGCACGCTGGATCCAGCCGAGGAAAGACGCGGCGAACGTGGAGACTAGTTCGGGTCAGACTCTTTAATCCGCAGCACAAAGACTAAAAGGGTGAGAAACACTGAACAGGCCATCCAAATATTGCGGGGCAGCAGCAAACCGTCAAGAGAAGAAGAGAGAGAGAGAGAGAGAGAGAGAGAGAGAGAGAGAGAGAGAGAGAGAAAGGGGTCAGAAGAAATATTTGAAAAGATAATGGCTGAGAGTTTCCCAAGATGAGTCGAAGAAAGTAAAACCCCAGATTCCAAAGAACACGCGCGGCACGAATCCGAAAACACTGAACCGCGCCCGCGCTTCCCCCGGCCACACCGCAGCCGAGGTCAGCGAGAAAAATCTCGAGGGCAACGGAAAGAGGAGAAACGTTACAGATGGAAGCAACAGAGACGGGAGTCATGGCGGCCTTTCCCGCAGCAGCCGTCTGAGCCAGAAGGCAACGGAGTGACTGAGGGAAGAGCCAAACGCTCAACCGAGGATTCTCTACTCAGAGATAAAAATCTTTCAACACGCAGGGGAAGGAAAGGCTTTTTCAGAGAAGCAGAAGCTGAGGAAGTCCGTTTCCAGCACACCTGCCTGGGCTAAGTCCTGACGGAGGGTCTCCAGGAAGGAGGCAAATGGGTCCAGCCGGAAAGAAAAAAGAACGGAGAACTCCAGATGGCTTTTCTTCTTACAACAAGAACAAGTAGGTGAGCCTGGCAAGGCTCCCCCAGACCCGGGATCCGTGGGATTCAGGAAAGATAACTGTATACCGTATATTTGTGCAGGCTCAACCCGTATTACCACGCCTCATAACCACCTAATAATTGATACGTGGAACGCAGAATGACGGATTCTTTGGCTTTCCTCGACATGAACAGGACCCCAGCGATCTGGCCTCTTGTTGAAGGAGCGGAACCTGAGGCCAGGCGGAGTGAGCCAGCTGCGTCTCAGTTTACAAACCGTCCGAAGGACCTTTTCGTGCAGGAGACCGCAGGGGTAGCTCCTTGAGCTGCATTGAAAAATTCTTTGGAGGGAAGATCAGAGAGGTTGGGAACAGAACTGGCAGATTTAGAAATGTCATTTTTTAAAAAATGTTTGTTTAATTTTGAGAGAGACAGAGCATGAGCGGGGGAGGGGCCGAGAGAGAGGGAGACACAGAATCGGAAACAGGCTCCAGGCTCCGAGCTGTCAGCACAGAGCCCGACGCGGGGCTCGAACCCACGAACCGCGAGATCACGACCTGAGCCCAAGTCGGACGCTCAACCGCCTGAGCCACCCAGGCGCCCCTAGAAATGTCATTTTGAAGGGACTCACACCAAAGTGATTCACTGTTGGGGAACCATCAGTACTGGGTACTCAAGCCCCATCCCGCAATCCACGAAAATCTATCTTAGGACCAAGAGGGTGACATCTGAGAGGCAGACGGGCTGGTAATGAAATAATGTGACCGAAGAAAAGGAAGCCTCTGGAACGAGGTAGCTATTAACGACAAGGAAACCAGATAACGGCAGAGAGAGGAGACGCGACCCAACTTTTCTTCATAGCTCAGCTGTGTATGACCCTCAGTCTTTACCACAAAGCACGGACACGTCTGTATTGCGAGGGCAGGGTCTGGGTTGTGTAGGGAGCTGAATCTGCCTTCCCTTCGGCACGTCGATAACCATACTGGTAGTGGGTAAATGACAAATCGGCCACTTTGCCATTAAATCTGCTCACGAACACCATGACAGACGTAGGCATTTTTCTAAGTGTTACTGATGCATTAAATCCTGGGCCCTCAAGTAAGCCTCTCGTGTGTGTACTATGTTATGTTCCATTTCACAGACGGAGAAACTGAGGCGCAGAGGCACGGAAGAAACCTGCCAAGGTCACGCAGTAGGATCTGGGGCGGGGGGCCGGCACGCCTCGCCAGGCCTGGGCATTAACCACAACCTTATAACGCCTCCTCACGACCCAACACTGACAGTAAAAGAGGTTCAAAGTCAAGGTTTAGATACGGAAAGCCACCTCAGTCCAAGGGTTGGCAATAGTTTCCTGTCAGGGGCCGGGCAATAAATATTTTAGGCTTTGTGGGCCACACACAGACTCTGTCTGACCAGTTCAACTTAGCTCTTATAGCAGGAAAACATCCACAGACGATACATACATGAGTGGGCCCAGCTGTGTTCCAATAAAACTTTATTTACAAAAGCCGGGCCAGAGTTTGCTGGCTTCCACGCTGGAAAGTGAATGTGGCTGCTTTGTAGGGGCAGGATTCCAGGAGGGGCAGGACCGCGGACATGGGGCTTCATCTCCTACTGTAATTTCTTTTTTTTTTTTTTTTTAATTTTTTTTTTAACGTTTATTTCTTTTTGAGACAGAGAGAGACAGAGCATGAACAGGGGAGGGGCAGAGAGAGAGGGAGACACAGAATCCGAAACAGGCTCCAGGCTCTGAGCCGTCAGTACAGAGCCCGACGCGGGGCTCGAACTCACGGACCGTGAGATCATGACCTGAGCCGAAGTGGGACGCTTAACCGACCGAGCCACCCAGGCGCCCCTCCTACTGTAATTTCTATAAAAACGCGTGTGATTTCCCGAAAAGCACTTGTCCGTAACTTTTAAAACAACTGTTCAGACAAAAAATCAACAAGAACCCGTAAATGGACAGTGATCGAAAACCTGCAAGCTAGCTGAGGGAAAATAGAGGAGGAAAAAATACCAGAGCCACCCAAAAGAAGGCGGACGGCAACCATAACGAAGGCCAGTAAGGCTGAATTCTCCGGGTAAGAGACAAAGACCCCAATCCAATCCAGATTCGTACGGTTGCAAGAGACACATCGAAGGCGAAAGACACAAGAGGTCTGACAGAGAAAGAATGGAAGAAAACGGGCCGAGTGGTGATATTCACATCGTGCAGAACAGAACTTTAGGCAAAAGATATTAAGATAGAAGGTGTCATTGTGCAATGATTGGCTGTGTGAAGACACTATTTCTAACCTTGTCTTCACATGATAACGTAGCCTTAAAATAGGCAAATTAATATTTGGCATAAATACGAGGAAAACTGGTGGCTCTCACACAAGAAAATTGAAAAAAAAAAACCCCAAATATATAGAAGATTCGATTGGTGTGGATATATCTGTATCTCCAATTTCATCTAACGGTTAGTGATTGGGTGTCTTCCACGAACACGCGTGGATTGTTTGCAAAACTGACCACGTGGCAGTCCCAAAGCGAGCCTCAGCCAACACCCGAGAATCAGCACCGCGTAAACCCTGGTTTCTGACCACAATGCAGTTAAGCGAGAAGCCAACGAGAAAAGGTAACTGGTCAAATCTCCGTGCGTCTGGAAATTAAAAAGGAAAAAAAAAATTTCGAAATAACTCAGGAATCCAGGAAAAAAATCATCGTGGAAATGAGAAAGCACTGAGAAATACCCAGTAACACTGCATGTAAATTCTTCCGCGGACTCAAAGGGCCTGAGGCCGAGATCAGCTGGGGGGTGGGGGCCGGGGGGGACAGTCCCGTCCTCTGGAAGCCTCTGAATCAGGTGTTTCCAGCCCAGCGAGCCCCGAACTAGGCTCCTCGAGGTCTGGGCTCCCCAGGGCTCTCTCTGCAGCCAGAGGCTCCTCCCCTGGCCCCTGCCCCTGGAGCTGGCAGTGCCCCCACCCTGGCGGGGGTCCCAGAGGGGCCAGAGACCAGAGCAGCTGGCAGGGGCCCTCCGGGCGCCTGGACAGGCTGGGAGCAGCGCTGGGCGGGGACGCCCATCACATCCACAGGCTGCGCCCACTTCTGGTCCCCAGAAATAGCCTCGTCTAGCAATGGATGGCTGCTTCCCTGCGGTGCACGGGGCCAGGGCCAGGCCAGTGTCATTCTAGTGGCAAAGGCCGTGATGCCCTACTGTGAGCCCCTCTCCGGAGTCCCGTGCCCGCTGCCCTGGGGGTGGGGGGTGGGGTCAGCACCCACATCCGGGCTGGGGTGGCGCCTGTGAGCAGCGGGGTGCAGCCCAGGTGCAGACACGTGAGCCCCACCCCCGCCAGGCCCCCCACCCAAGTCGGGGACAGCCCCTCCCTATCCACGCGGAGGGGGAACCAGAAGAGGAGTGTCCTTGCACAGCAGCCCCGGCTGCACCCCCGGGAGCCCAGTCTGACCCCTCCCACCGTCTTGCACCCAGGGGAGCCTGTCTGGGGGTCACGACTTCTGCAGGGCGGGGGAGAAGGAGGCCGGCAGCCGCCTCCCTGAGACACAGGTGAGCGCAGGGGAAGAGCGCGGCTCCCGCCGCCCGCCGGCCGGGACCGCAGTGCGGGAGGGGAGGGGGCTGCGCGGAGCCTGCGGAACCGGCCGGGGCGGCCGGCCCTGGGCAGAGCCTTCTGGAAGGGGCCGCCGGCGCCCTGCAGGTTCGTGCCAGGTGGGGACCCTGGGCCCCCGCCTGCCCCGTCGACAAGACGGGCGCATCGGGGTGGGTGGGCGGGGGGCGCCTTCACTCACCTCCGCCGCGGGCGGCGTAGAGGAGGCCCAGGGCCACCAGGGCGACACTCAGCAGCAGCAGCAGCAGCAGCAGCCCCCCCTCCAGGAGGCCCGGGCGCTTCTGTCCGGACCAGCCGGCAATCTCCACCATCCCTACCGGGCTCTCGGGCTTCCCCATCGCCAAGTCTCTAGACGGGGGAAAGTGCACAGCTGAGAAAGTCCAAGGCCAAGGGCAAGGGCTGTGTGTCCGGCCAGGGTGGAGCCCTGGGGCCCTGCCCGAGGCTGGGAGGCTGGTGCCGGTCCCTTCAGGACACGGGGCTCCTGTCCCCACTGCCCGGTCCACAGCCGGCTCTCGGCCTGTGTCTCGCTAGCCGGTCTCCCCAGGCCAGAGCCTCTGAGGGCCCGAGGCGCCGGTGGGGGGTGGGGGCGGTGCGGCCCGCGGGCCATGGTGGCAACCTCTCCCCAAGGTCGGCTTCTCCAAGCCCGCTCTCCAGCAGGGGTCGTCCAGGGACCACTCTGCTCACAGCTGGGGGTGGGCACCAGGGACCCAGCAGGCCCAGCTCCCCATGCTTGCCAAGGGGCTAGGGCAGCGGAGCCGGCCTGGGGCCCTACTTCCCCGGGGCTGGGGAGGGGGTCCTGGAGCTACGGGCCCTGAAAACCCTCTGGGAGGTGGCGTGGGCCACTGGGCTTCCTGCCCACCTTTCCCGCCAGGAGCCCAGGAGTGAACCCTAGGGAGACCAGAAGGACGGGCGCCCACGCAGGCAGTGACCATGAAGGCCAGCCCCAGCAGCCACCTGGCCGGCGTGCGTCCCTGTGTCCCCCTTCCCCACCCTCCCCTGCCCCCGCCACTCCAGGGGTGGGCAGCGGTGGAGGACCGTCAGGGCTGTGGCAGACAGGAGAGGGCGCGCTGCCTGGGGACAGGCGGGGACAGCAGACCCCGAGGGCTCTGAGGTCTGCTCTCCCTTTGGCAAGTGGGCATGCACACGCCCCTCTTTGCTGGCGCGCACAGCCCTGCCCCTGGGACGGCTGTGCAGCTGGGAACAGCTGGCCGCTGGCCTGTGCGTCAGACTCCCGGTCCTCAAACACCGTGACACAGCCGAGCCCCGCACCAGTGCCCACGCTGCACGAGGCATGGCCGTGAGTTCGGGAAAAGCCTGAGGAAGACCATGCCAGTCGGGCCCGTGGGCGGGCAAGCGCGGCTGCTGAGACACGCTGGGGCTGGCGCAGGTGTCCCTACCTGCCAATGCCCAGGGGTCTGCCTGAGTTCTGTCTCCCGCTCTGGGTGGGGGCGGGGGCGGGGGCAGGGGTGGGTGGGTGGCCCTAGGCGGGTCTTACTCTCCCCGGGCCTCACCTGCTCCATGACCCAAATGGAGAGAAGCCAGGCCTGCTCTGATCTCAGCATCCTCCGCAGCCCCCGCCCGTCACCTCTCTGCGCACCCCATGTGGTCCTCCGCCCTCAGCGCCCGGCAGACCCCTCCTCCAGACCCCTCCTCGGAGGCTTTGCCCTTCCCCCAGACCCTCCCCCCACCCCCTCACTCCCCAAAAGCCCCTGCTCAAGGCCATCTTCCCAGTGGAGCCTTCCCTGGGTCCGTCTTCACCAGCCTGACCCCCGGACCTGATTTCTGTTTTGCCACCAGATGTGCGATTCAGGCTCGATGCCCCTGACTTCCGTTTCCATGGTCCCCCTCCCCACGGGAAATGTCGGCACCATGGGGGCGCGGGGCTCCGTCTGCCTGGGTCCCCAGCACCCACTCTGGTACCCACGACCCCAGAGGCATCAACCAACGTCTGCTGAACGATGAACGAAGGAACGGGTTCGGCTGGACGGGTCCGCGCCTTGGCCTAGGGTCTGTGGCTCCGGCCTCTCCAATGGCTTTTGTCTTAGGTCAGAACTAGCGAATGCGTCCTCTCCTTCTGTGCCGCTCGCTTCCAGGAACTCGGTTTGGCAGAAAAGTGCACACAGACTTTCATATTGAGGGCTAAGGGCAAAGCCAAGTGCTCGGGAATCAGAGCAGGCCTCTCCGGGCTATGGTGGCCAGCCAAGGAAATGGGGCTCGTCGGAGGGGAACGGTGTGGGCGTGCTCACAGAATGCTCTGCCCGGCCCCTGGGAGACGGGCCGGGCGCTGCTAGGGTGCTCCCTCCGTGCTGCCCAGGAAAGCCGGCCCTGGCAGGCAGGCCCCCTCCCTCGGCTCACCTTCAGGTCCCTCGGGGGCGGCCGCGTCCCAGGGGCAGGTCTCAGAAGGCTGGGTCGGGCTGGCCTAGAGCTCCCGTGAGCTGGGGCCAGGTGGGAGGGCTCCCAGGGCCGGAGAGCAGTGGCTTCAGGTGGGGTTCCACTGAGGCTTCCGGGCCTCCTTTGTGACGCAGGCGAGGGTTCCCTGGAGGCGGGACCATCTCCCACTCACCGGCAGGGGGTTCCGTCTGGGTCTGGTGTGGGGGAGGGGCCGAGAGCAGCTCCCGGCCGAGCGAGGGTCCCTTTGCGGGCCTCTGGCCCTGCGTCCTGCTTCCTCCTCCCTCCTCGACCCCACCGTCCTGAGGGGGCTGCGGGGGCTGCCGGGAAGGAAGGCCAGGCCCTCCCCCCGCCCTGCCTGAGAGGCGGGGACCAGAGACCCTCACTGGCAGTGGGGTTTGCCAAGGCCCCGCCGTGGGGCTCTGCCCCTTAGTCTCCAGTGAGATTGGTGGGTTCTGGGGGCCTCGCCAGGTATAAAGGGAGGTGTCGCTCCCTACCCGAGACACCCACGTTCCGCCAGCTTGGGGCTCAGCGGCCTCCCTCTGCCCCTGGGGACTCTTGAGGGGCAGTCGGTCCTGGCTAGGGGAACGGGAGAGGCTTCTGGACTTGACAGGGGCACGCCAGTGCTTCCGAGCGTGAACCAGTCGCCCGGCTGACGGAGGCCGGGGGCTCCGGGCGGAGCAGGTCCAGCCACAACCCAGGCTTCCGTTCCTCGGGCCCCACTCGGATGCCAGCACGGTTCTGCTCCTGCTTCAGAACCCCACGGAACAAGCGGTCCCCCAGGCCCCTGGGACTCTGGAACCGTGTCTGGGCAGGGCCGCCCATGCTGGGCCCTGCTGGGAGGTGGCACGCCCTTTTGGGGTAGCTCTCTGCTTGCCACCCCCCCCCCCCGGAGGAGGGCAGCACTGGGGGAGGGGGGCTGATAGCCGACCCCACCCCCACTGCCCAGGCGAGGCTCTCCTCACCCCCCTGTCTGGTCTGTCTCCCGGCACCCACCCCATCTGAAGGCCGGAAACCCAGGCAGAGCGAGGAGCCGGCAGCCTGGGGCACCTGGGCTGCTGGCCTGGAAGGGCACAAGGTCAAGGTCAGGGGAGTGAGCCGCCGGGGGACTGCCCATCCCGGGGGCCTTGAGGCGGGCCGGGGGCCAGCTCGGCCAGCTCGAAGCTCCTTCCCAGAGCATGACGGCCCTGGGGACCCCACAGGTGACACGGTCCAGCCAGAGTACCACCTCTTACCCCGCCACCAAGGCCGCCGGGATGCAGACGCTGGCTGCTGGCCGGAGCCCAGCCCGCCGTTCCCACCCAAGCTGCCGGTTCATGGGTTCTGTCTGCAGCCGTCCAGAAGCTGTGAGCCAGGGGCCAGCGGGGCGTGGTGCTGAGGCCGACACCATCTGGCGGGCCCGGCAAGGCGGTGCTCGGGTACCTGGCAGCCAAGGGAAGCCACGGCTCCACGGGGCAGGGAGCTACAGATCCCCCAGCCTGGCCAGGTCCTGGGTGCAGAGTCCCAGCCCCATCTTATCGTGCCCAGGACAGTCTGGAGGGTGGATTTAAGCCTTTTTCCTAGGTGAGCTCGGGGGTCAGTGGGGGCTCCCTGCTCACCCCTGCCTGTATCTTGGGCAAACGATGGGAGATGGGGGGTTGGAGACCCAGGCTCCCATGGGGGGAGGGGTGGGCACCACCTCCCTCATCGGCCCTGGGACGAGGGCAGGTCTAAGACCTGCCCTTGACTGTCGCCACCCCTGCTCTCCAGCAGGATCGTCTGGGGCAGCTCCTGTCCTCTGCACGAAGCCCGGCCCCACCTGGCAGGTGTCTCTGGGCCTCTGCAGGGCAGGGATCGGATCTCCCCGCGGGTCTGCCCACCCGTGCTGTGGACAGGCGCGAGGCGCCCTGCTCAGAGAAGACAATCGGGCTGGAGGAAGTTGAGGACATTCCCGGAGCACTCACAAAGCTGCGGTGAGAGCCCGGCCTGTGGGAGCACCCCCACACGCTCCCTGGCAGCTGCTTCCTGACAACAGGCCTTGGGTCCCCCTATAGGAGGGAAGGGGCCGGGGTCTGACTGCCCCTGGTCTCTGTCACTGAGCCACCAAGCCAGTCCCCTCACCTAGAAGAGCCGTCACAGAGTCTGAGAGAACGGATGGTCCGTGCCAGGCGCAGAGGTGTGGCCGGCAAATAGCATACGGGGCACGGGGCACGCGCAGGGGAGCTCGGTCACCCAGCGGGGGGTTGTGGGTGACCGACGGCAGCCTGTTCGGAGAGGCTGCTCGTCCGTCTTGAACTCTGTGGTTGCTGCTTCCACGGCCCCTAGGGTTCTGCCCGTTACATAACTGCCACCTCCTTAGCTAATTAGCGATTCTTTATATTAAACCCTCGCCATTGCGATCACTGGTGTGGTTTCCGTCTCGAGTGGACCCTGACTGATACGTAAATTGGTACCAAGAGCGGTCCCTGCCACCAGACCCACGAAGACAGATCTGGGGCCTGGCTCGGTTGTGTCCTTGGGCCTGTCTGCACGGCCAGGCTCGTCGGGAAGGGAGACTTGTGGTGTGCAGGGGCTTCACGACTGATGGTGACGGAGCGGTCACCGTGGTGGTTGTGACGCACCCACTGAATCAGGGGGCGTGGGAGCCCAGGCGCTGTGGCGCGTGGCCGTTCCTGCAGTGATGGTGGCCGCAGGGACTGTGGCAGGGGGTGGGCTCTCCTGAGCGTCCCGGAGCTGAGAGGACCCGGTTACGAGCACAGGCCAGTGCTGCTAAATGTCAAACGTGACGGGTAATCCCGTGAGCCGTGTAATTACAAAGTTGGTCGCATTTACAGACACGTCAACTTTCTTGTGAGAAATCGGGGCGCTGATTGCGAAGGGATGGACCCTGGAAGTAGGAAGGGGGCTCAGATGAAGCTGAGAACTTTGAACCCCAAGTCCCCGAGCCCCTTTCCAGGGGTGCAGCCCATCTTCGTGTGGGAGGAGACGAGCCTTGTTTTCATCATCAACCCTGAGAGCCTCATGGGCGTCAGGGGCCCAGAAAGAAGGATGCTCATTCTCTTCAACCTCCATGACCCCCTCCCTCACCCAGGGACTCTAGACCCATAAATGGGGTCTGATCTCAGCATCCTGGGGGAGGGGGCGGGTACAATGTCTAATCCTGGAGGAAATAGCATATGCGCCCCGATAATTGCAAGATTGCGCTAATTCACACAGGGGACCCGGGGAATTCTGCGTGGGAACGGAGTCTGAGGGTGTTAGGCCACGGCGGAGGGAACACAGCTCTGGGCTGGGTCGGCGCTAAGGCCGTGGGCACGCCGCCCCCCCCCCCCCAGACGCTGGAGACGGTGTGCCCGGTGGTTTTGCCAGTCCCCGTGGCTGAGGGCAACCCTCACTCGTGGTCTCTAGTGAAGGAAGACGAGATGCCAGGACTTCCCGAGGACAACAGAAAGAATCCAAAGGCGTAGGATCTGTCCAGTGTGACCATACACCCTGCCCCCTGCAGCCCCCAAGAAGGGCCACGGGACTTGTGTCCCCGTAGCCCGGTTACTACGATAGACCGCAGCGTCCCCCACCTTGAACCGTCCTCGTATTGCCGCGTACGTTGCTCGAGGTGTAGTGTGAACGCGCCGCTGGACTTGGGCTTGTTGATGTTTAGGATTTTTGCAAGGCAAGTGCGTGCAGGGGCCACGCTAATCTGTCTCGTTCCAATTTCAGTTCGTGTGCTGCCGAGCCGAGCATGACATTTAGGATTCTGGAACTGGTAATTCAATTGGTTTGTAGCGTTCTTTGGGTTGAGGTTATGCTTTCTTCAACGATGAACTCGAAAGCTTTTCTTCTTTTTGTTGGCATGAACGACTTTAAAGACCTTTGGAGTTGACAGCAGCAGGACGGCCCAGCGGAGGGACCCTGGGCTTTCTCCGCTAAGTTAGCTGTTGGTTCACCTGCTTTATTTTTGAGAAACCGTGTTTTAGGTTTATTGATTCTTCTATTCTTCTGTTCCTAATTTATTAACTTCTGCTTTTGTCCTTGATTCCTAGCTCCTGACTTCCCTTGTTTTACTGTCTTTTTCTGACTCCTTGAATGGAACACGTACTTCGTTTTCTTTTCATTGCTTAGTAATCTCCTTGGGGCCTGCCCATTCCAGCTTTGTCATCTTGCGATGACGTAACACTATCCATGCGCTATCACGAACGTCTCCTCGCTAACCTGAAACGTGGTGATCCTGTAGACTCTCACTTCCCAGCTGAGTCTGATCTACATGGGTGAGGCCCACGGTATCCTGCTGCTCAGGAGCCCCAGGCGGGGGGCGACAGGGCGACCCGTGCCCCGGGCCCGGAGAGCACGGGGTCAGTGGAGCCGGCAGCCCAAGGAGGCCTCCCTCCGGACCCTCGCCTTCAGCCTCTTCAGGCCACTGTGCTCGGGGTCTACCAGGAGGCCATTCTCCGCGGCTGTCCAGGCCTCTGCGTAGCGCTGCTCCTCCATCAAGGTCTGGCCCTGATGCAGGAACACTTGGGCAGTGGGGTCCCGGCCTGGCCGCTCCCACAGGCTGCTCTGGGCCAGCGCGGGCGCCAGCTCGAGGGCCCGGGTGAAGGCGCCCGTGGCCCTGGCCTCATCTCCCAGGCTCAGCAGCAGGCGTCCCCGGGAGCACAAATCCTCCACCTGCGTCGGGAGGCCACCGTCCCTCCCATCCTCCCGGAGCACACGGTCCAGGTCCTCAAGTGCCCGCTCGAACTCCTGCAGCTCAGCCAGACAGGTGGCCCTCAGGCGCAGGTGACGGGCATCGCTGCCTCCCGCGAGGACGGCCAGCGAGCAGTAGCCCAGCGCTCGCCCCGGCTGCCCTGAGTTCAGGAGGGCGTGGGCTTCCCGGGCTGCAGCCTGCACAGAGGGGACAGAGGGACACAGGGCGGGTCGGTCCAGGAAGCTGCGGGCCCCTCACCAGCCCTACACGCCTGGCCTCTGCTCCTGACCTGCCAGAGGGCTGGCAGCTTCGGGAGGGGAAGTACAGGGGAGGGGACGTGGGCTGCAAGCCCTCCACCTTGCAACCCCGCCCAGAGGGGTCCCCCTGGACTCCCTTCTCCTCACTGGTCCTCCCCTTCCTCACAGCCCCGCTGCTTCTGCCATCTGGTGGACTCCTCCCTCATTCCTCCCTGCCTCAGCCCCTCTCTGCGGTCACCTTCCCGACGACGGGCCCACGGATCCCACACTGCCCACTTTCCCGCGGCTGCGCTGGCCCTGAGGACCCTCGGGAGCGCGGCCTCTGCCCAGCTCCGTCCCCGAGCCCCCTCCTCTGCCCGAGGTCAGGAAGGCGGCCGCTGGGCATTGGTGGGTTTCTCCCTCTGGTCCACGAGCCGCTCCGGCAGAGCCAGACTCAACGCGGAGAAACTACTGCATTTGCTCCCGCATCGGCCACCGTGACCTCCGGGGGCTGGGTTCACTGTGCTTGCCCCGCCCCCCGGGACTGGTAGTGGTGTCGTGAGGAGGGCGGGGCCAGAGGTCAGCGGGCACCGTCCAACCTAGCCCTGCCCCCTCCCCCCCGCCGGGTACAGCTGGGGGGGGGGGCTGGGGGGGGCCCGGCTGGAGATTGCGCCCCCCCCCGCTCATTTTCTGAGCCGACGTGGGTGCCGATGAAGCCCATTCTCAAAGCCTGTCCCCACGCGCTCCGGCTCCCCCAGCGCCCCCTGGGATGAACCCCTCTCCCAGGAACCCACAGCGGCTCCCGCTGGAGAAGACGGCGCCCCCGGGGCCGGCCCTTCCCGCCGCCCCTCTCCCTCCGCCCCGCGGCGGGGTGCAGCCGAGCCGGCCCCCCGAAGAGGCGCCGAGCATCGCGGGGCCCGCACGGACGCCGTCGGCCTGGGAGGGGGCGGCCCGGCCCGGGATCCGGGGTCCGAGCGACGCTGCCCGGGCGCCGCCTTCCCGGCAGCCCGGGGGCGCGAGCCCGCGGGAGGCGGCACCTGCCGGGAACCTCGAGGCTCGGGTCCCGGCGGCCGACAGGGGCCGCTGCGGAGCAGGCGCCGGGCCGCCGGGGGTCGGGGCGCGCGCCGGAAGCGGGCCCCACCTCTCGGGGTCACTTCCGCGTCGGCCCAGCGTCGCGCAGGCGCTCATGCGGGCGGTCTGCGCCCCGGAGCCGCAAGCAGCCTGCCGGCCGCCCCTCTGCGCCCCCTGTTCCTGTTCGGAGCCCCCCCTGGGCCCCCTTCCCGCTCGGAGACCCCCCCCCACTCCTTCCCGCTCGGAGACCCTCCCCTGGACACCCTTCCCGCTCGGAGCCCCCCCATCCCCTTCCTGCTCGGAGAGCCCCTCCCCCCCATCCTTTTCCCGCTCGGAGCCCCTATCCCGGACCCCCTTCCCGCTCGGAGAGCCCCCCTGGCCCCCTTCCCGCTCGGAGATCCCATCCCGTTCCCGCCTGGCACCATCTCCGCCAGGGAGTCGGACACCCCTTCCCGTCCCCCCTCCTCCCATCTCAGAGACACCCTCCCCCCAGACCCCTCAGGGGAGCCCAGAGACCACCCAGCTCCCTCCTACGAACCGGCCCAGACCAGTCTCCTCCGTGCTGAGACCCCAGCCAGACCCGTCTCAGAGATTCCCTGGGGGCTCCAGGTCCTGAAGACGGGACCCCCCCCCCCGCCCCAGGTGGCAGCTCCTGCGTCTCTTCGCTGTTTCCACCCCTAATGCCTCTGCAGCCACTTCCTCTCTTAAGCCCCCTGGCTGAAGCCCCCGGTAGGGTTTCCGTTCTGCTGCCGGACCCCGAGAACTAGAACCCACTAGAGTGCTGGGCACAGCAGGCGTGAGGACGTGGGGTACCTGCCCCAGGTGGCAGGGCGCTTGAATTGGTAGTCCCTGGGACTCCGGTCCGCTTGTGCTCTTGGCCTCCCCTTCCAGGCGGTCCCTTCACCTCCCTCCCCTCCCCACAGGTGCAATTCAGCCACTTCCGGGGGTCTGCTCGCAGCGTCTGTTCCCCAGCCCAGTGTCCCCCCCCCCCCCCCCCCCCCCCCCCGCGCCAGGGCTCCTGCCCCCAGCCTGTGGATGGGGCAGCCCCTTCCCTCTGCCCCCGCCCCGCTGGCTCTTCCGTCAGACTGGCCCCCACTAGCCCTCGGCCCTGAAGCCTCTCACCCTCCCCCAACCCCCTCCTTCTCCATCCACACGAGCTGCACTGACCACCCGTTTTGTGGTTTTTGTGAACTTTCTGAACACTTTCCTATCTCCACGCCTTGGCCTTGGCCTGTCTGTCCCCTCATGGTTTCGCCTCCAGTGCCACCTTGTTAACCCCACGGCCCTGTCTCAGGGTCTTTTCAATCCCGGTACTCTCGAGAGTGAACCCTCCCGCTGCCTCCCCTGAGAGACGAGGCCCACAGCGCTGCTGGAAGGCGCTCGGTGTCTTCTCGTCGACTAGACAAGCAAACGGAAAATCAGCCAGCCAGAGGCGGTGACCCCAGCCCACCGCCCCGCCGCGGTGCCCCGTCAGCTCCCGGCCTGCAGGAGCCCGCCTTCCTGCCAGGCTCTCACTGGGAGGGACGTGCCGCTCTTTCCCTGGGGTTGGAGCGGGCTTCCTGCGAGGGCCGCTGCTCCTGGCTGGCTCGGCCGGCTCCGACGAGGGGTCCCCTCTCTCTCCCCGGCCCTGTCACTTGTGGCTCATATGTCTCATGCATACGAGGGAGGTTGCTGGGGTCGCTGGCCAGACTGGCTTGTGTCCCCATCCCATCACCCCCCCCCCCCACCGCAACTGAAGTCAGGCAGACGGGGAGGGCAGAGCCGCCCGGGGCGAGGGGCCGGGGCGCCAGGCGGGGGCTCCGTGGGGCGCACCTGGGTGAGGCTCTGCCGCTCCGAGGCCTCTAGGAGTTGCAGCAGGAAGCCGAGTTCCTGGGCGTCCGCCTCTGCCAGGCACTGAAGATCCCGCGCGGCGGCTGGCACGTCTCCCTTCTTGAGCTGGAGCAGGCCCCACCGGGCCCGGGCCGCCGCCGACAGGGGGGTGGCCCGCGGGGCTTTCTGCAGGCAGGCGCCAGCCTCCTCGTAGCTGCCTGTCAGCGATCAGGGAGGGACGGTCACGGTGGGGCGGGGACGGGGGACGGGAGAGAGAGGTGGGAAGCTGGCCACAGCCTCTCTTGCTCAGTGCCGGCCCAGGGAGAGGCCAGACGACGGAGGGGCTCGGCTCCGGGAACAGGAGACGCCGACACCGTGCCAGTCGCAGCTTCCCTGTTGGCCCGATCCTCCCCACTTGGGGTGGGGGGGGGGGTCACGAAAGCCCCTGGCATGGCTCTGAGCCTCACAGTGGTCACCTGGAGGGTCCCTCCTGAGCACTTGCAGGAATTTATACTCTACTGCAGGGCGGTCTAGGCCTTGAGGAGGGCACCTCACAGGCTTGGGGGGGACAGTGACAGGCCAGGGAAAGGCAGGCTGCAGACAGCTGTCCCCTTTCACGTTAGTGCTCGAACAGCTTCAGGATTTTGCCCCGCGTGGGCGAGCTGCCGAGGAGGCCGCGGTGTTGCGGTCCTTCTGTGAAAACCCAAACCGCTCCTTTGTTTCTCCTCCCTGCAGGGGGCCCTGGTGGTGACTGAGAGCTCTGGACGCTTACACCCCAGGCCCCACGCGGGGACCGGGTCACAGGGCCGAGGTCTGGGGTGGAAAGGACCCCAGGAGGCGCCGAACCCTTTCATTTAACAGAACAGCACCAGGAGTGACGGGAGCCGGACACCCGCGTGCCCCGAACCCGGGCTGAGCGTACCCGCTGCCGTGAGCACGTCCGCCAGCAGGATGTACCAGCCCGGCTGCCCGCCATCGATTTCGACCAGCGCCTCCCCGGCCGCAATGAGGCCCTGGGCGTCCTCGTCGCTGAGGGGGACCCCGGCGTCCGACGCCTGGCTCAGGAGGGCCCGGCAGCGGGAGGAGAGGCCCCGGGTGACGAGGGCCTGGGCCTCTGGCTTCAGAGAGCGGATCTCAGGGACCGCTGTCCTCGCATCAAGCTTCAGAGCCAAGAGGATGTCGTCCACGGCCTCCTGTGGGGAGAGCGGGGGCAGAAGGCGTCCCCGCGGGCGTTTGTCAAGTGTTCTCCCAGGGCCTGGGCTCTCGCCATGCCAGAAGGGGCACGTAGCAGGGTTGCTGGCTTTGCACGATAGGACGGCCCGGCCGGCGAGCCGCACAGAGCAGAGCATGGGGAGCTGCGGCCAGGATGCTGGGGTTCCGGAAGGGGAGGGATGGCTGGCACCAGGGAGGGCACACCGAGGAAGAGCCCGCCACAGGCTGGAACGGAAGCCAGGCTGCCAGCGCCCTTGCGGGAGACTCAGGACTCCCGAGGGGCAGACGCCAGCACCGTCTCTAGAGGCTCTCAACTCAGCGTCTGGGACCATCTCTCCTTGCCTCCGAGCACACGGCCCTTACACAGTTAGGAACCCTGGCAGGCAGGCCACCTCTGGGCTGCAGCGCCTCAGGGCGGCCACCCAGCTTCAACCACCGGGCTGTGACGTTGCTCTTGGCTGAGAGGTGCCGGTGTCCAGGGCTGTTCAGCTGTGGCTGCCTGCGTACAGGTTTTCTCTGGGAAAAGCCCCCGTCCTGGGTCTGCCAGGGCATCCCCTCCCACCTCTGTCCCTGCATGCTGACCACCCGAATCCTTGGGTTTTGTGCAGACAGCTCGGGGTGGTTCCCAAGAAGGCAGCTGCGGTCTTGTTATGTTAAGCTGAAGGGGGGGGGGTCTAGTAGCCCCGAGGGCTTGCACATCCTGTGCTCACTGAGGCTGGGAGGCACGGGGACTCTTCAGATGAAAGGGACAGACTTCCTGAAACCTGGGATGATGGGAACGTGATGATGAGTGTCCCAGGAGCCCACGTGCAGGAGGAGTTTTAAGGGGCGTCTTACGCTCAGGACGGTCTGGCCCTGCTCCCTCTCCCCTTGGGCCCGAGAAGGAAAGCGGTGTCCCCGTTCCTCCCGGGTGGCCCTCCCCTAAAGCACTGTTCCCCTAACCCCGCTTGCCCAGTCCCAGGCGGGGAGGGGAGGGCCTGGTACCTTCTGCCGGTCCAGGGCCAGGGCCAGAAGCGCCCGGCCGCACAGAGCCTGCACGTTCTTCGGCTCAGCCCGCAGCACTGAATTGAAATCAAACATGGCGGTCTTCTTCTGGCCCAGGAGCCCATAACAGTGGGCCCGGATGAGCAGGGACTCCACTGCTTGACTCCCTGGAGGAAGGGGGTTGTGGCATCAGGACGTGGCCGCTGTTGGGCCTGGGCGGGGGGGGGGGGGGGTACAGCATCTGCCCCCATCCAGCATCTGCTGGTGCCCAGCAGTGGGGCAGGGCAGGGGCGCACCAGCTTCGGGGCCACCGTGGGGAGCTCACGGACCCCTGGGCACCAAGACACGATCTTGTGTCTGGGTTGACTGGGGGCACTGGCTGTGGGGCACAGGGAGCCCAGCCATAAGAGTGGCATCCGGGAGGGCTGGTGGACAGTCCGACAGGGGTCCCAAGAGGAGGGGGCACCGGGTCTGCGTCTGAGGTGAGGCCAGCCGAGGGTCCCGGAGGCAGACGGGTCCTTGGGGCTGGAACAGCTGGAAATGGGAAGGTGCCAGGTGGGCAGGGAGGAGCGCTCTGAGTTCTTGGGCCCCTCCCCGAGGAGACCACCACCACTCCCTCTGGTCGTCTGTCCAGCGATGGGCACAGGGAACAGCACACCGGGCCCTGCAGGATGCTCTGGCTCACGTCCCCTTCCCCACTAGTGCGCGCAGGCCGTGAGCCCTGCCGTCCAGTCCTCACCACCCCGGCCCCTCACCCCGGCGTCTCCATCACCCACTTTGAGAAGATGAAAACGAGGAGATGCTTAGTAAGTGCAGAGCCAGGAATCCACCTGACCACCTGATCCAAAGTCCGCACTTTGAATCTCCACGCACCCCAGGGATTTGAGGCGCGTCCTTGGGGAAGCCTCTCCCCTCCAGCATGCGCGCCCTATGCCACCGCATCGAGAAGGCCCCACTCCAAGAGGCCCCGTCGCCCAGGATGGCGCTGGCTGGGCAGAAGGTGACAGCAGGCTCACTCCTACAGACACACCCCCACTGTTTCCAGGAAGGGCTGAAGGGGGCCAGGACTCTTCCCGGTTGGAGGGAGGGGGCCAAGCTGGGGGAATGGCCTTATTCCCTCCTACCCAGGGTGTGTGTGTTGGGGGCCCTACCCAGGGTCCAGGGTGTGTGTGTTGGGGGGTCCCAGCTCAGGTCCCAGCCGGTCTGGCCGGTCTTCCAGGCTTTTTAGCATGCTCGCCTGGACGGCTAGGGGCTAGGGCAAGGCGTGAACCGAGAGCGTGCTGGGATCCCTCAGGTCTCTGACCCCCTACCCCCGCGTGGCTCATCTTGCCCCTACGTACCCGGCACAGGATGGGAACCCCGGGGCGGGCGGGCAGCTCCTACCTGCAGCGAAGATGGCCAGAGAGAGGTAGGCGATGGCCTCCCTGGTGTGGGCCGCGCCCTCGGCCCCGCTGGGCCGCGCCCGCAGGATGGCCAGGGCCCGAGCGTGGCAGTGACCCCGCAGCAGCTGCCGGTCCTCGTGGCTGAAGACGTCCAGGGTGGGCTGGAGGCAGGCCGTGTCTCCGGACTGGACCACCTTCTTCACCAGCTGCAGGGCAGGGCAGTCACCGGGTGCCCCCTCCCCCCTGCGCCGTATGCCCAGACCCCTCCTCCCCCAGGTCTCCTCGCAGGGGGGCAGGGGCGTGGCCCACGAGCGGGAGCTTCCAGGGGCGGGGCTAAGGGGACCGGCTCCCGGGCGGGGTCGGCGAGTCCCGGGCCCCGAGAGCGCCGGGAAGCGGGGCGCACTGGGCTGCTCGCCGTGGGGGCGGGGGTCCCAGTGTCCCCGAGCCGCACCTCCTCCTCCGAGCCACGGAGGCCCACACGCTGCAGGTCCAAACGGGAAGCGCGGGGAAAGGGGGCTCTCAAGTCCTAAGGGGACAGAGGCACCGGAGTCCTTCGGAAGGCGAGGAGCAAATGCCCTGGGACCGGAGCCAGTTCCGGGCGGAGCGAGACCCGGGTGGGCGTGGCCGCGGCTCTCGGAGCCGCTCGGTCCCACAGAGAGACCCGCTGCTGCCCCTGCCGGCCGCTCGCTGAAGACCCAGGTCCCAGAGCGGAAGGTCCCGGGCATCCTCCCCGCCCACCCGCGTGGCCCAGCGCAGGGAGACAGGGAACCCGAATGTCTGACCCAAAGCCTGACACCTTCCCCTGGAACATGACCTCGGACCCGGTTCCAACGGGAAGCCCTCATGCCACCTGAGGGAGGTGAAGTCCTGCTCTTCCTGGGAGCAGAGCAGTGTCGGAGAGAGGCGGGGCCAGCAGCACCTCTGCCATCCCCCTCCCTGAGCAGGGTCACCTCCAAGCCTAGTTCACTTGGAAGACTTGGGATGAAGCTCCGTCTACACCTGACTCTTGGCCCTTTTCCTTCATAACACAACGAAAGCAACTATGAGGCACCTACTACATGCCGGAGACCTGCTGGGCCCTGGGCACCTGCTCTGGCTGTTCAGCAAAAACCCGTAAGACCAGGGCACGGATGAAGAGACTGAGGGTCACAGAGGCCAGGGGCCTTGCCCGAGGCGGCAGAGCCCGGGACTGGGACAAGTTCTGCCCGCTCCGGAGTCCAGGCTGAGGATTGCAGAGCGAGGCCAGAGGGCCTGGTGCCCTCCAGGGGGCCGTGGCCCAGTGGGGCCTCCTCACCTGGTGGGCGTCATGGAAAAATCCCCTCCTCAGCTGCAGCAAGGCCAGTCTGGCCAGCACGGGGGCCGCCCGGGGCCTCTGGGAGAGGGCCACCAGCAGGGCCTTGTGGGCGTCGTCCAGGCGGCCCAGGCGGTACAGGGCATCGGCCCCCAGGAGGCCCGAAGCCTCGTCTCCCCTGTCCAGCTCCGTGAGGAGCATGGCCAGCTGGTACACGCCGTGGGCGTCGCTGTGGAGAGAGTAGCGGGGGAGAGCTGCGCCCCTTTCACCTGCCCAGGGAGGCGGGCCACGGGCAAGTTCTACCCCCGGCACCTGGTCCGCGCACCTCCCTTCCCACCGGACTACAGAGGCCTGGTTCCTGCCAGAAGGCCCCTCACACACGTGGGGTGGCAGTGGAGCTGACCTCAAACACTCCCTGCCCCCCCCCAGGAGGCTCCCAGCTCCCTGCTCTTAGCTTTGCGGAAACACGTTCCTGCCCCCTCTCAGCAAACAGAATTGCAAGTCAAAACAGCTGCAGATTCACCCACTGACTGAACAAACCCGCAAAACATCTGCAAAACAAACATCAGGGCGGGGGTGTGGGGCTGAACGGGCAGGCAGGCGGCTCCTGGGCTCAAGGGCCTCCCAGGGGGCCGTGCACCGGGACTCAGAAACCCCACCTCCGCGCGCATTCTCGGGGCGGAAGGAGCATCGTGGAGATGGTTGCGTCATAACAAAGGGCAAAAGCTCTAGGAACGCGCGGGGAGTGTTCCCGGGGTGCGCTATCCAGCTGCCCCAGAAGGAATCTAGGGGCCAAGGAAACGTTCAGGAGCTGCTGAATAAAAAGCAGTGGGCTAAAAATTGCACACAGAGCACACACTCTGGTGAATTCTATTTTGTGTGTGCACCGGGGAAACAACTAGAAGGGAACGTTATCGGTGCGGTGGTGGGCAAGTCGTACATTCCCATTCCCATTTTTGAGTTCTTAAATTTCTAGGGCCATTAGGCCCACAAAGCATCACATCGTTTGAGACTGAGAGTCCTAAGACCCGGCCGGGCTCTGCGCTGAAGCTGCCATCCGTGATTTAGGGACCCCCCCCCCCCCCCACCCGCCCGCGGCTGCTTCCTGCCTCAGTTTACTCATCCGTAAAATGGGAAGACGCACAAACCCTAGCTACCTCGCAGGAGACCAGAAAGAAGCAGCAGCCCCGGGGGGTGCACCTGGCTAGTTTTTACCCTTCCTGCGCGGCGGGGCTGTGCATCTCGGCGGCCTTCCTCCGGCGGCCCGGTGCGCCCATGTGTCCGGGGTCTGGTCTCCGCTGCAGCATCTTGCGGCCCTCCTCCCGCAGCACGGTCAGCAGCAGGCCCCGCTGGTTCCAGGGTACGTAGGCCTTGGCGACGAGCAAGGCCTCCTCGGGTTGCAGCCGGCTGGCGGTGACATAGTCCAGCGCGCCCAGGAACGCGCTACCCGTCAGCACGCGCAGCAGCCCTCGGCCGCACAGCGCGCGCACGCAGCTGCCCAGGTGCGGCGTTCCGTGCTCCACCACCTCCTGGAAGTCCTCCCGGGCGCGCCGCGCGTCGCCGGCGTGCAGCGCGCAGAAGCCCCGCAGCGCCAACAGGGGCGCTCGGTCCCCGGCGCGGTCGGCGCGGTCCCCGGGGCGCGCAGGCCGCAGCCAGCGCTCGCACAGCGTCCGGGAGCCCGCCGTGTCCCCGGCCAGCAGGAGGCACTCAGCCAAGCGAGCGCCCAGGGCCGGGCGCTCCCCGGGCGGCGCAATGCGCAGCAGGACACGGAGCGCGCGGGTCACCGGGGCCAGCAGCTCGCGGCCCGAGTTTTCGCGGAGCTCAGCGCGGCCCCGCACGGCCTCCTGGAAGTGGGCGAAGCCCACATCCGCCGCCTCCTGCGCCCGGGCCCGCACGCGCTCTCGGTCCCCAGCGGAGAGCACCGCCTCGAACTGCCTCCGCGCCCCCGAGGGGCTCTGGCGGAAAGCCTCGTGCAGGTCCCGAAGCAAGTCCCGGGCCCCACCGTCCAGGAATAAGGCCGCGGCCGCACGGGTGACCAGCAGGGCGGCCAGACGCTCACCTGGGGAGAGAAACAGAGGCACTGGGCCTGCCTGTTGGGCCACATCCTCCGGGGTGTCACCTATAGCCCCCGACCGTGCGGCGCTTTGGACCCTCTGGAGCACCTCGTGGCATCTCCTGAAAGTGTCCCAGTAGCCCAGGACATCGCATCCCGAAGATGGAGCGTTAGTGACAGGGCAGAATCCGGTGGGACAGCCGGGGTGCCTATCCGGCAGTGTTCTCTGCCCGTGGGTTCAAATCCAGTCTCACCACTCAGCCCACAGGGAAATTTAGTTAGAAAACTTCTTTACTTTTTAACGATGGATTTGGGGATTGAGTTCCCTCTCTGGGATCAGGCCACCCCCCGGGGTCAATGCTGAGGTTCTTGACCCTGTGACCTTGTAGGGGATGGCTGGAACTTCAGCATTCTGCTGCTGGCCTCCTTTGGGCTGGGTTGGGACCCAGCGCCTCCCTCTGGAGCCGAGCCCCAGGTCAGGGCCAACGAGTAGAGGATGGATACACCCAGTGCTGCTTACACAGTGGGGGCCTTGGGCTATTTACCGAATCTCGCTGTGCCTCAGTTTCCTTTTCTGCTTTATAATGGGGTTAAAATGGTCTACACTCGGGGCGCCTGGGTGGCTCAGTCAGCGGAGCCTCCAACTTTGGCTCAGCCCCACATCGGGCTCTGTGCTGACAGCTCGGAGCCTGGAGCCTGCTTCGGATTCTGTGTCTCCCTCTCTCTCTGACCCTCCCCCACTCATGCTCTGTCTCTCTCTGTCTATCAAAAATAAATAAATGTAAAAAAAAAATTAAAAAAAAAAAAAGAAAAATCTCGCACCCTGAGATCAACCAACCAACAAGGTCACCGTGTCTAGTCTTGGTGGCAAAGTAGGATGCTTTGGGCCTTTCCTGTCCTTTACTCGTTCCTGAACAAAACCATTCTATGCTGAGTTTTACAATACTTCACGTCCTAGGGAGTTGCGGTAGGCGGAGAGCCCTTGGGGCCCGTGGGGATCTGCTACCTATTTACCCACGTGGAAGTGTGTTCTCTGTTCTTCTGAGGCTCCAGTTACCCAATCAGACTTCCAGACACTGTCCCACACGTCACCAAGATTCTGCTCATTTTTCTCGTGTTCTTCATACCGGATAATTTCTATCTTCAACTTGACTGACTCTTCTGCTTTCTCCAATACGCTCTGCATTTTTCAAATCTAGAATCTCCGTTTCATTCTTTTTAAAACCAGTGTCCATTTACCGGCTCAGATTCCACATCTGTTCATTCATTGTAACCGTATTTTCCTTTGGTTCTTGAATCGATCTGGAATAGTTCCTTTCAAGTCCTTAGTCGGCTAAGTTCAGCACCTGGATCATCTTGGGCTCAGTTTCTATTGACTTCTTTGTCTCCTGACTGTGGCTTCCATTTCATTTCCCAGTTTCTTTGCATGTCCGGTTGGTGTTTTGTAGAGACTCTGGATTCAGTTATGTTCCTCCGAAGGGGATTTTGTGTCAGCAGGCAGTTACAGTGGACAGGATCAACCCCCAGGTTCCGTCTTCTCTTTGCTGGGCCCAGCTAAAATCTCTGGTGAGTCCTTGAAGCTCCCAGCAGCTGCTCTTTCAGACCACCCAGTCTCTCGCACGGATGCGCAGTTTGGTGGCCCATCAGGGATTCAAGTGGATTTAATACACAGATTTGGGGTCTAACCCCCTCGGTGGCTCCCCCCTCTTCAGGACTTTCCTTCTAAGCTTTCCAGCCACTTTTCTCAGCCTGAACTCTGTCCTGCAACCTCTCAAGCCAATACAACGGCAGCTTCCTGTTTTACTTGGCTAACACGCGGACGGAGGGGGCTTCCTCTGGCAAAAAGCTGCAAGCCTGTGCCTCTCGCATGGTGTGCATTTGGTCACCGTTCAGTGCCTTCAAAGGATTGCAGTTTATATTTTGGCCGAATTTGATCACTGTTACCTGTGGGACACAGTGCAGTCAAGCGAGTCCACCATTATGGAAGCCAGACGCTTCTACTGTGAGACTTAAACATTTCGACAACATGGGGGGATATAAATGCTATTCCACTGTTGCTTTAATCTTAATTTTCCTGATTACTAGCGAGGCCAATTTTTAAAATCTTAATTATTTTCTCCAATGGGGTGGGTGGAAAGTGGTATCTCATTGTTTTAATTTGCATTCATCTCATTACCATGATGGCGAACATTTTTCGTATTTCTCTGCCATCTGTGTTTTCTCTTATGGGAAATGCTTTTGCCGATTCTCATATTGAATGTGTTTTCTTATTGATATGTAGGAATTCTCCAAATACTCTCAGTAGTCATCTTTTGCCCATTGTATATTTTGCAAGTATTTTCTCTCGGATGTCGATTTTCCTTTAATTTCCTCTAGTTGTGGGCAAAATGGAAGCTTAAAATCTTAAATTTAATCAAACACAACAAATTTCCCTTTGTTTCCACTTTCTGTGTCTTAAGAAGTCCAGCCATCCACAGAAATCAGAGTGGCATTCTCTTACATTTTCTTTTAGAAAGTCTACAACGTAGCTATCACATAATCCACCTGGAATTGATTTATTTTTATTTTTATTTTTTTGCAGAATCAGCAGCACCCGCTAAATAATGGTCGTCGTCTTTCCCTATAGACCTGTGATGCTCACTCTCACATATTAACTTCTGGATGCCCACAGGTCTGTGTCTGGCCTTTCGAATTTGTTTTGTTGCCCTTTCCATCTGTCCCTGAAGTCAGTAACCTTTGGTATTGGTTAGTATAGCCTTGTATCGACTGGTAGGGGAAATCTTTATACCACTGTCTTCCACTCCGTTTTCTCCTTCTCTCTCCCCTCCCCCTCTCCCCCCCACCTCCTGCTCGTCTCCCTCCCCTTCTTCTTCTTCTTCTTTGTCTTGTCTGCTATTGTTTTTTGCCCTTCTATTGTAATACCAACCCTTTCTAACAATGGACATTGGATATCTACTTATATGGGTATTCTTTATTGTTTTTAAATAAAGTTTTATAATTTTCTCCACAAAGTTTTACAGCTCTTTGAAACCAATTATTTTCCGTCGCTACAGTCAGCGGTATATTTTCAAATGATGAAGTTTATGTTTGTTGCTCGTGTCTATACATGTAAGTGCTTTCTGTACCTCCACTTAAATTGTGTCCCTATACCTAATACCTTTTTGCTGTATCTGTTGGCTTTCTGCGTAGCTAATCACATTGTCTGGAATAACGTTGTTTCTTCCTTTCTAGTCCGACATTTGTTTATTTTTATCTTGTTGCATTGGCTAGTATCTCTAGTACAATCATGGACCCAGGGGAGGCGGGGAGCCACCACATTCTTGACGTTAAACGGAAGACTTCTCCCAACCGTTAAGTTGGCATTTGGGTCAGGTGTTGATAGCATCTTTCTCAGCGAAGGACGTTCCCTTCTATTCTTTGCGGAAATTTGTCAAAATTGTGTTAAAAATATTCCAAACTGCTTTTCCTGAGTTCCTTGCGACGATCATACGCTCTCCTTCCATTAATGAAGGTAGTGAATAATATGATCGTGGACACGTGAAATTGTAACTCCTCTATTATTTCACTGAGTTTTGGCTGAAACACGCATCAAAGCCTGTTGCCGTGAGTCGGCAATTGTATTGGTTACTACTGCTGTGTGACAAACTACCCCGAAACTTAGTGGCTTAAAACAATGACCGTTTCAACAACCAGAAGAGCCCATGATTCATTCTCAGTTTGGGCTACTTGGGTGGAGGTGGGCAGTTCTGGTGATCTCACCTGGGCTCCCTCACGTCTACAGTCATCTGGTGGCTTGCCTGGGCAGGGAGGTGTAAGGTGGCCTCACTCCCAGGCCCGGGGCCTTGGTGGTGGCCTGGTGGAGCCTCCCTCTCCGTGTGCCCCGTGGCTCACTGGTCTAACTTCACGGCCCCGGGGGTGTGGCTGGATCACCCCCGACGCTTGCTGTGTGCGTTCAGTGAGGATGCACGTCAAACCTTAAAACGGGTTTGCCCACCTAGCGTTCAGGGGAAGGCGGCTGGCACTGCCTTTCCCCATCTCTAGGTGCCCGGCTGCCCCCGTCTCCCTGTCTAGACCCTTAACTCTGAACCCCTTCTTTGTGTGTTGGATTCTGAAACCTCTTCCTAAAACCAAGCTCCCTCTCATCTCAAGGCTCATGTGCTCAGCCGCCGAATGACATGTCCACATGACTGGCACAAGGGACATGTTTTTGAGTACTTAATGGGTGACACCATTTTAAAGGTTGGACACATATTTTCACTGAACCGCAACAGCGAGCTTCAGAGGCCAGTGCAGCCACCAGCCCCACGTGCACATGGGGAAGGGTGGGAGAGGCCGCGTGGCCGGGAAGGATCTTAGAGGGTTTGTGGTAGGGTGGTGTGGGGCTCCTGGGACTTCACCCACTGACCCACGCTCTGTCCCAGCCCCCCACCGGAGGAGGACCCAGTAAACGGACCAGAGAGGAGCAGTATCTCAAACTGGGGGTGCCTAAGTCCCCCATGGCCCCCTTTCCCATCCGCTCCCGGTCCTCCTCCCGATCTGGTCCTCCTTCTAACCTGGTCCTCCCCCAGCCCGGTCCTCCTCCCGATCTGATCCTCCTTCTAACCTGGTCCTCCTCCTACCCTAGTCCTCCCCCCAGCCTGGTCCTCCTCCCAGCCTCCCAGCCTCTTAGCATCTTCTGTGATCACTCTGGCTCCCTCGGCACATTCTGCACACGGCAGACAGAAGAAACTAGAAATGCAGCCGAGAGCACATCTCTCCGTAGTTTAAAACTCTTCTATGGTTCCTTGCTGCTCTGGGGGTAAAGTCCAAAGTCCTTTCAGGGCCAGCAGGGCTGAGCCACAGCTATCTCTTCAGGGCCTCCCTTCTCCCTCTGCTCCTGCCCCCTGACGGCTACTACGGCTCCATTCAGTGGCACGGACACCCCAAGTTCTGTCTCTCTTAGGGACCTGCCATGTTCTGTCTTCTGCTGCCTGGCACCCTTCAGTATTAACTCAAATGATACCTCCTCCAAGAAGCCCCCCGCTGACCACCCAGCCAGAGTGGCACCTTGCACGGTCCATTTTTCTAAGCACATTTTTTATTTGTTCCTTTTCTTGGATGCTTTGTAAGGGCAGGGGCTTGTCCATCTGGTCACTGTGCTGTCCTCACTCCGGGAACAACCCCCCACCCCCTGCCACTGCACCGTAACCAGCCCTGAAGCACGCTGTGAAGGCTTGGCTGGGCGACTTCCACCCGGCACGTAGGGGACAAGAGTCACACTCTTACCTTGGGGGCCGCTGCCCACCAGGTCAGACTCCAGGGCCCGGCTGCACGCTGCCCGGCAGTCCTCATACCTGCCGCTGCGCAGCAGGGCTTCCGGTGACAGGGCGTGGCTCCAGGTGCCCCCGGGGTCCAGGGCTGCCAGGAGTCCCCGGCAGGCGGTCTCCTGCAGGCCGGTGCCGTCCTCTGCCTCCTGGCGCCCTGAGATGTAGTCCTGGAGGGTGCCGATCAGCACGGGGAGGTAGGGCTTCTGGTGGGTTCGAACGAAGGCCACGGTCCGGTCTGCGTTCGAGGCAAAGGCCTGCAGATAGTCGACCGCGCCCGCGTCCGCCTGCAGCCCGGACAGGACGCGGGCCAGGGCGCGGGTCAGCTGTAGCTCCAGGGCCTGCTGGCCATGGGCATCCAGCAGGCTGCCGCAGCGCCGCACCACTTCCTCGTGGTGCCCGTGTGCCAGCAGGCCGGCCAGGGAGTGCAGGACCGTGGCCGGGTGGTCCGGGCAGAGGGCGGCCAGGAACGCGGAGGCCAGGGTCCCCGTGAGGGACACAACTGCCATACCGTCCCAGTGGATGGGCGGGATCTGGCTGTCGCCCCGGCACCAGGCCTCGAGCGTGGCCACCACCGGCGCCCCCCGTGCCTCCGCCAGGGCAGCGCGGACGCTCCGCACGGCCGAGGGGGCGTGGCAGCTGAAGGCAGCCAGGTAGAAGGCGGTGGCCAACGGGGGCTCTCCCAGGGCCAGGTGCCGGTCTCCCTCCCGGCAGAGGCAGGCCACGAGCTCTTGGGCCGACATCACGCAGTGCCCACGAAGGGCCCGTGTCCGGTCCTCACGGGCACCTAGGGTGGGGGGGGGGTTGTGTGGTTAGTCCGCAACCCTCCCCACTGAGACCCCAGTGTCAGGGCCTGCGGGGTCAGGGACTCTAGGCCCTTGCCTCCCTCCCACCCAGGCGGAGGACCCCTCAGGAAGGTGGAACACCCGACCCCCTCCCTGTCCTGGTCACAGGGGCCACCTTCTCAGCGGTCTGAATCTGCAGAGACCCGCCCAAACTCAGGGCCACACCTCTGCCCACCTCCCCGGTCCACCATTCCACGTGGGTGCCCTGGGCAGCTGGGGAGGTGAGGGGCACTTGCCTGGCTCCTGGGTGGGGGTGGGGAGCCTCGGTGGCCCAGGCCAGGGGGTCAGTTCTGAGGTCGGTTCCCGGGGACTAGCCCCTGCCAGTCCCCTCCCTCCCTTGCCAAACCCGACCTGAAGTCCTAACGACAGTACTCGGGGACATTCTCTCTCGGGTCCCAGAGCGCCTGCACACAAGCCCCACCCAATACACGCTGTCCAACACACGGACACCCGCGCAAGCACCCTGCGACACAGAACACACGCGCGCACACTCACCCAGGCACACACGCATGCACACACGCTCACTCGCACCCGCCTGTGCGCGCAGACACGCACACTCGCCTGTGCTCCGTGGCTGAGCGGGGCGCGCGCAGCCTCATGGAGGGGTGGGGGGGGTGGGCTGCGTCGCCGGGTCCGTTTCCCGGGAGAAAGTCAACACCCGGCATCCCGGCTGCTCAGCGGCGCCCCCAGCGGCCGGGCGCGCCCCGCCCCGCCCCGCCCCGCCCCGCCCCCAGGCCCTGGCCCCGCCCTGGGCCCCCGCTCCACCCCAGACACCGCCCGCCCCCAGGCCCTGGCCCGGGAAGGGTCCGGGGGGGAGGAGGGCTGAGCGGCCCTGCAGGGCCAGGGTCTGGGCAGCCTCCGAGCAGAGAACCCCGAGTTTGCGGGAGGTGGGGCTCGGGCCACTGGGGACCGGGACCAGCACTCACCGCATCCTCACCGTCCTCACCGAGGAGGAGGGAGCTCTACGGAGAAGAGCCTGAGGCCTGGCCGCCCAGATCTCTGCCTTGGCTGCCTCGGGGCCCCTCCCCCACCGGCCCCTCTTCCCGCGGGTTGCTTCCGTGGAAGCCGGCTCTCGGGCCACCCCCTCCACGTGGGCTCCTGTGGGTGTTCCCGCGGGCTGTTCCCAACACCCTGCAGGTGGACCCTTATCTGCACATCCAGCCCCTTTCTGCTGACTTCCTGGGTCCGGCCCAGACAACCCGTGCTGAGCAGAGGGCCTGCCCTTGCTTGGGGAGAGGTCCAGCGGCTCTAAGGAGCAGCGACCTCAGCCTGCTGGCCCAGGGTCAACCTGACTGCAGCTGAGGAAGGTGCTTTTTTAGGGACCCCGCCACCTCCTGCCCTCCCTACCCCAGCAGGAGGTAGCAGCAAGGCTCTGAGATGTTGAGCCCTGCCCAGGTGGCTGGTGGAGGGAGGGTGGGGGGGGGAGTCGGTGATTTGCATGTCCCTGGAGAGATCCTCTTGCTTTGGGCGAGGCCCCTCCCAGTTCAGGTTGCTCAGATGCCAGGTAAACCCAGGTTCCTCTGCGGGGCTCAGGGAAACAGGCGGGGGTGCCTCTGGCGGAGTGGGGGGGCGACACAGGTGCCATGAGGCAGGGCGGTGGGGGCCCTGGGAGTGGGGGCCGTCGCATCTCCGACGTCCTTCCCGGGGATCCCGCTCCTGGGATGTGGCCTGTCGGCCCATCAGGGAGGGCACCACGGGCAGAGGCAGAGTCTGGGATCCAGATGTGCGGTGGGCGGGGGGGCGTGGCTGGCAGGGCCCCGTCCCCCCGACTTTCACAAGGGCAGAGCCCCCGAGCCGCGAACGAACGCGGTGGTGACAGTTTATGAAGAGCTCTCCCGTCGCTTTGATTACTCTCACTTAAATTACCCTAATTAGGCAAAAGCCATAATAGAGTGGGGCCGCCACATGGGGCCGTGCGGGGCCCGGGGCGCACAGGCGGCAGGCCTTTCACCAGCACGTCAGCTCTGATGGGCCCCCTGCCTCTCCGCCCTGCACATGGAGCCCGCACGCCTGCAGGCGCAGGCCAGACGATCCCGGTGATCTCAGTGGACCACGAGCCGTGGCCACGGCCCCCCGGCCTCAGAGCCATACACTTGGCGGATAAGCCCAGGGCCCCTGCCTCCTGCCACCGGGCGGGGGGCTCAGGAGGCAGGACCGTGAGCAGGTGTCACGTATGCGTGGGCTGACCCGAATTCGACAGGAAGCTGACTCCCTGACCAGCGTCAGGTGGAGCCCTTGTGCCGCTGTGTCCTCTAGAACAGGACAGGACAGGACAGGTGGCCACGGCTCATCCCCAGCTTTAGGGGAAACGGGGTTTCGCGGTGAGGAGCCCACAAGCGCTGTGTGGATCACGAGCCTGGTGGGAACAGGGGCCGCAGGGGCTGTCCCTCCCGGTCGCCAGAGGCGCCCCGGGCTTATCAGACCCGGCCCGGAGAGGGAGGGAGGGGGTCTCCTGCAGGACTCCTTGTTGTCCCTGAAACAGCCACGGAGTGGCAGCTCCGAGGGACACGGGCACCCATGTCGTGACCCCCCGCGGGGGCACGTGGTCCCCGCTCTGGATGCCGTCCCGGTCATGGCCGACTCGGGGATAAAGACCCACCAGCTGGAAAGGGAGCTCTGAGCCCCGTCACCAGAATTTTCTTCGGTGTGAGCAGAAGCATGGCAGGGAAGTTGGAAGCAGAAGTGGTTTAGGGATGCGGACTGCTGGTTGTGGCCTTGGGATTGACCTCACAGTTCTATGGCTTTCGCCTCGTGTCAGGCGGGTGGGCAGGGTGCTCCTGGGCCCCTAACAGGTGACTCTGGGCTCGCTCAGGGCTGCTTCCTGGCCGGGCGGCCATTCGAGGCTCCGTTCTTTCTCTGGGCTCAGAATCCATCCAGCATCCCGTGAGCCCCGGGGTGCTGTCTGAGGGCGTGTGAGCCGCCCGGGGGCCCCCCTGGCTGCCAGGCTCAGGACGCCCTCGGGACTCTGAGCAGCCCCTACTTCACCCTGAGGGGCTTACCTGTGGCCACAGTGGCTGGACACCGGCAGGGATCCGGGGACGGCAGTGGGTGGGGACCTGGTCGTCACCAGATGAAATTTCAGCTTCTGGTCCCTGCGGCCAAACAGGCAAGATGCAGGGGGTGTCGGTGTCCTCTGGAGCCTGGAGCCTGCGGGGAGGCCCTCTCCTCCTGGGGCTTCCTCCTCGCGGGGCACCACCCCCAGGCCTGGCCCTGTCCCTTGTCCCTCAGCCTGGCAGGCGGAGGCCACACCTGTCACGGGGCGGCTCCTCCCCATCAATAATGCAACGGGGGAGGGGCGCCCCCACCTTCCCCTCACCCACCCGCCCACCTGTCGCTCTGCGTGTTTCAGTCTCAATTACAGGTCTGGCGGTTGGCTGAAGGCCGTCTCTGCGTCAGGGGCGCTGTTGTGGGTGAAGCCTCGGTTTAGGCGCCAGTGGAGACAGCTAAACATGGGAGGTGTTTTTATCAAGGAGGCTTCTGGGGCTCCCCTGAACTAACAGCTCCTGCCCATGGGACTGCCCCTGCCCCCGCCAGTCACTCAGCCCAGCCGTCCTGGCTCCCTCGAGGTCCCCAACCCCACCGGTTTCTCCAGGAGCCTGTCCTGCCCCAGGGCCTTTGCATTGCCTGCTCCTCTTCCCTGACACTTCCTCTCTCGCTTCTTTCAGGTCTGGGCTCAATTGTTCCTCCTTACAGAGACCTTCCCTGACCATCCCTCCCCCCGACCCCTGCATCTAAAGCAGCTCCCTCTTCCCCCCTGCCGCCTCATCTGCTTTGCCACCTGGCACAGTGTGCTTGCCTGATGTTGGCTTTTTTCCTTGGGATGTTGGCTCCCGAAGAGCAAGGTTGGGCTACAGTTGTCCAGCAGGTACCTGACAGGTGGGGGATGAAGGAGGGAGGGAAAGAAGGAAGGAAGGAAGGAAGGAAGGAAGGAAGAAGGAAGAATGGAGGGGGGGGAAGTGAGGAAGGAGGGAGGGAAGGAGGGAAGGATGTAAGGAAGGAAGGAAGGAAGGATGGAAGGAAGGAGGGAAGGAAGGAGGGAAGGAAGGAAGGAACGATGGAGGGAGGGAGGGAGGGAGGAAGGAAGAATGGAGGGAGAGGGGAAGTGAGGAAGGAGGGAGGGAAGGATGCAAGGAAGAAAGGAAGGAAGGATGGAAGGAAGGAGGGAAGGAAGGAGGGAGGGAGGAAGGAATGAAGAAAGGAGGGAGGGGGGAAGTGAGGAAGGAGGGAGGGAAGGAGGGAGGAAGGAAGGAAGGACAAAAGAAGGAAGGACGGAGGGAGGGAGGAAGGAAGGAAAGGAGGGAGAGGGGAAGGGAGGAAGGAGGAAGGAAGGGGAAAGTTTGGAAAGTTCCTCCCCCAAAGCCACTCAACTCTCTCCTCTGCCTTCCCCTTCCTCCGGGACTTGGGAGCCGGCAGGGGAGGGGCGCGGGGGTTAATGGGCCTGCTGGCTGGTTTGTGCACAGAACGTATCCTGGTTTGAATAAACGAAGTCTATCAAGCAGGCACGGAATCATTAATCACGCAGAGAAATAACACAACGAGATGACTTTTCGAGATGTCGTTGGTGTAATTATCATCCTGCCCGTTATGTTAACCGCCGCCATTTATATCTGTGCTGTCTAAGTATGCAAACAGTAATTAACGGGGTAATGAACTGGGGCCCCAGAGCCTCCCCTCCCCGAGCTAATTTGCATGTTAATTATCATTAGTGACCAGGGAACAAGTTATAAACAGCCTAATTAGCAACCAGATCATTTTTACAAGAAATCGCGTGCACTTTGACACTCGAGCCGGTGTCAGATTAATGAAGTCGGGCGGACCTGCCCCTCCTGGGGCAGGGGTGCCCTCCACGCAGCGGCCTCGTGGCCCCGGTGACGTGCACCAGCAGGGCGCGATTAGGGGTTGACACGGGGCTGGCTGCAGTGCTGCACGAAGGGCGGGGTGCCCCCGCGAGCCGTCCCCCCGAGACTCAGGCCGTCGACACCGGCCCTGGATGGACACTTCCCGCCCCCCTCCTTGGGCGGTGGGCTCGGGGTGGACGGGAGGAGCCGGGAATCCGGCCCGGCTGGGCGACACCGGGGGAGGGGGGGACAGAGGCGCAGCCAAGCCTGGAGGCCGCCCCGACAGGAGCAGCTACCAGCGGGGACGGGGCCGGGGGCACTCGGTGCGGGGGGGGGGAGACAACAAGAGTAGCCATCGGGGGAGGGGGCTTCTGGCCAAACGACTCCGCGGCACCTTGCAGGCTGAGGGTGGGGCCCGTGCGGGGGTGGGGGGGCTCCGAGCGCCCCCCCCCCCCGAAGTTCGTCGCCAAGTGCAAAGTATCTGTGTTTGCACCTGCTCGTCTCGTGGACCCGCAGCAGCTCGGCCGAACATCGGGTCTCACTCCTCGAAAGAGGGGACTTTCATTCGGCTCCTGCCATGTGCCGGGCTCTGCGCCGGCTTCCCCTGCCTCACACCCCCCCCCCCCCCACACCCCTGCAGAACAGCCCCGTGAGGGGGGTGGCTGTGGTGTCTGCTGAGCCCTGGGTCGCCTCTCTGACCGCACCGGACCCGGGTGCTTCCTGTCCCGCGGCCTTGGCCTCTCCTCTCCCACCTTCCCTCCAGGCGCTGGCGACGCTCGGGCCTCCGTTCCGAGTCTCCTCTGCAGAGGCGCGCTCCGGCCACCCCATCCGAGACGCCCCCCTTCGTGCCCTTGACCGTCCGCGTCCCCGGCTGGGATGTCAGCGGACCGGAGCAGGGACCCAGCACCTTGAGCACCGCCTTCCAGTGCGCTCAGCCGGACTCGGCGAGCCCCGGGGGGGGTGGGGTTAAGCGTGGCCGCGCGCCGCCCCAGAACAGGGCTGGCCCCGGGAGGAATGGTCACTTCCGGCCAGGCTGGCTCTGTCCCACGTCCTCACCACCCACGGCGGGAGCCCGTGCCCACAAGACTTCACTAATGGCTGCGAACAGTTACGTCCCGCCATTTCCAGGGGTCACAAAAGACAAGTCTGTTGACATTTTCCGGCCACCGCGAAGTGAAGACACCTGTGTCAGCTCCCGGGCTGTGCAACCAGCTCAGGGCCGGCGTTGGCCCCTCCTTCAGGTTGTCTTTTGCACACGGATTTCAGAATCTGATCGGTTCCAGGGGCGCCTGGGTGGCTCAGTCGGCTGAGCGTCCGACTTCGGCTCAGGTCGTGGTCTCGAGGTTTCGGGGGATCGAGCCCCGCGTCGGGCTCTGTGCGGACAGCTCGCGGCCCGGAGGTGCTTCGGATTCTGGGTCCCCCTCTCTCTCTGCCCCTCCCCTGCTTGTGCTCTGTCTCTCTCTCTCTCTTTCTCTCTCAAAGATAAATAAACACTAAAACAAATTTTAGAATCTGATTGGTTCCCATAAAAAGCTGTGCGACATATTTTAGAAGTTTTCTTACATTTATTGATTAATTTAGGAAGGTTTGTCATTTGCAGACCTTCCTCACTTCTGAGTCGCTCCTACCTACTTCACCTTTTTCCCTATTACACGGACATCTTACCACACGGGGACGTGTCGTTTGGGCCCGTGACGGCTCTGGGTTTCTCCACGTTCATTCCGTCCCCAGTCACGGACTGATGTTTCCCGGGGCTTGGAACGGCCTTACAGCTGATACCAGTGCATTTTCACGGCCCGGGGTCGTGCCGGCTGGAAGCAACGTGGCTTTTCTTCCTCCTCGCTGGTTCCCACGCGTCCCGTTTGGCCGGAGCGTCGGCCGAGCCGCTGGCACGGTGCTGATGGATGGTGGCGGGGTCTCCTCGTCACCCTGGCTGCGCTGTCGGCGGTGACGCTACTTGAGGTGTGACCCTGGACGAGCCTCCGACCGGGCAGCCGGCAGCCTCTGTGATGGTTGGGGCCGGATCCCCACCCCTTTCCAGGGCAGACCCCGCTGAAAACGAGGCCCGGTGTCTAATGGGGGGGGGCAGGGCCGGAGTGCTGGGTCGCGGAGGGTCCTCAGAGCAGAGAGCGGGCCCCCGGGAGCATGGGGACCGCAGAGGGGGCTTCCGTTGTCTGTGCTGAGCGGGCAGCGGGACGCCCTCGTATTCTCTCTCCAGCACGTCGTGCGGGCTTTGCCACCCCGTCCCTGCAAAGCCCCCTGGGAGCCAGTGATGAGCCACAGGCGTGGGGGGGGCATGAGCGCCACCTGCTTGTGGCCCCGTGCCCAGCGGGGAGGGCTGTGGGGGGCAAGGGTGGGGGCAGCGGGCCGTGGGGAGCCCCGCATGGTTCCAGAAGGTGCCATCGCCGCGGGAGGCCCAGGAGGACGCAGCCTGGCCTCCGCACCAGCCCCGATTCCTTGCGGATGTGGCTGCCACTTGGCTTCTCCTCGTGGGGCCACGTCGTCAGGGGTCAGCAGGGGTCGAGTCAGAGGAGAGAGCAGCTGCTGCCGGCTGTGGTGACCGAGGTGGGGCCGCACGCCGGGGACGCAGACGCCTCTCCCTCCAGAGGGACCCGGCCCTGCCAGCACCTTGGTTTTAGCCCCGTGACACCCAGATCGGACTTCTGGCCTCCAGGACAGTGAGAGGACACATTTCGGTTGTTTTAAGCCACTAGGTTTGTGACCACTTTGGCAGCAGCCTCAGGAGACTAATGGAGGGGGAAGCGACCGGAGGGACAGACCAATCCTGCACGTGTGCGTCACCTGCGTCCGCTGGGGCTGAGGGCGGCTCTGCTCCCCCTGCCCCGCCCCCACCCCCCACCGCGTCCCGTAGTCCGGGCCAGGGGGCTCTCCCGCAGGGAAGCAGGGCGCGGGTGGGAGGGAGCGAGTGACGGTGGGAACACCGCCTGTGCCAACATTTGGTCACAAACGCTCCTCTGACACACGCAAGACGCTCCAGCCCCTGAAAGGCATCAAGCTCAAAATCCAGGCTCTTGTGATGCGCGTTATGTCTGGACGTGGCTTCCGGACCACGGAGCTGAGTGATGGGACCCCGGCGGTCCCGGTGCCGCGGCGGAGCCACGACCCGTGCACTGCGGGCTCCTGGTCCCACTCCCGGGGAGATGCCCCTGTTTCCGGCATCTTCCTGGACACATCTGCGGGGGCCTTGAGAAGATCACGTCTCCGGTGGCTGAGGAGCCTCCTCTGCCTGCCCCCCCGACTGTGGACAGGTTGGGGCCAACGGTTGTTTTCTATCCTTAGCAGTCAATCCAGGCTGGTGGCTCTCCGGCCAGTTCTACTGTCTTAAATCCTAAAAATATATATATATTTGAGTTGACACAGTTCCATGTTCCCAAAGCCACACCCATCGCTCTTTCCTAGGTGTGTTCCCTCTTCAGATTTAAGATAACTTTTTAAATTTATTTGGGGGTGGGGAGAACAGAGACAGAGAGGGAGAGAGAGAGTCCCAAGCAGGCTCTACGGTCAAGGAAGAGCCGGCCTCGGGACTCAATCCCATGGCCCTGAGATAGAGACCTGAGCCGAAATCAAGAGTCGGATGGTCAACCTACTGAGCCACCCAGGCGCCCCTGTGCTGCCTCTTTAGACTTGGCCCCAGCCATCCCTGCCCCACCAGTGGTCCCCCCGGAAGGCATGAGGCCCGTCCCCCGATTCGGGCTTTGTCCCCAGGCTGGGTCTTAATCTGGAATCTTCTACTTTTACCCATGAGGAAGAATTTCATCTTCTGACCGTGCAGTCCGGGGATTTCTGGATGCCCCTTCCCCCGCCGTGTCCGCTTGGGACGGGCCATCAGCTCTCCGAGCACCGTGTTTCCCAGGCAACCGGCCGAAGCCCGCTGTCCACCTCGGACCCGCCTCAGAGCGTCCTCCCCGGAGCCACACGCTGCCTCCCCGCAGACCTGCGGTCCCGGTTGTCTCGGGCATCGTTTAGGAAATATTCTGCTGTGTCGTGACATGACATGCTTCCGGCCCCCCAGAACTTTCTCTCCACCGAAGCCGATGTCGCCGTGCCGTCATCGCTGGGGCGGGACCCGCTTCTGGTTCCGGTTTCTGTGTCGGTCGGCTTTGGCTGCAGGAGCCGAGAGCCCGGCGTGGCGGTGTCTCCCAGCAGGCCCCTTCCTGGTCACGGTACGCGGGGGACTGCTGGTGCTGGGGGGCAGGGGCCGCCCTCCCCAGAGCACGGCAAAGCCATCTGGCCAGCCGCAGCCCCAAGTCGGGAGGGTGGCGGAGCTCTGACTCCTGGGGGGCTGGGCAAGGAGGGGAGCAAACGGGGGTCGTGACCCAAACCATACAGTCCTCAGCAGGGTCACGCGGGCACAACGTGACCTGCTTGGGAAACACGCTCCGTGTGGGACCTCTCCAAGCGTCGCTGGGCTGATGTGCTGCGACTCCCGAGCAGAGCCGGTCCCAACGCCTCCGATGGGAAGCCGACCCCCGGCCCTTAGGACCCCGTGTCTCACCGCGTCACGTGAGCGAGTTCGGGATCGATTGTGTAGTGACTCACATGCTTGTACCCACGTACTGTGTGTGGCTAAGTTCCGCCCGGCTTCGGGCCAAGGGCAGAGGCGGAACTCGATGCCCGCTGCTGCCTGTGGCTGTGGTCCCACCCCCAGGCGGGCGGAGGGGAAGGCCCCACATTCGAGGGCCGCGCGGGGCCGACCTGCGGTGTGGACGGCGTTCGGGCGTCTGCCGCGCCCGCTGGGAAGACGTTTCCAGCAACGAGAGGCGAGCGGAAGCAGACAAGCCCAGGCTCCCGGTGGCTCGCGACAGCCACCTCTTGGCCACGTTGCCTGAGGACTGGCGGCTGGCCGCGGCCTCCCTGGGCTCTGCGGCTCCGGCCTGAGCGTGGGTGGCGGCCCTCCCGAGGGGCCCCGAATGCCGACCGGATCTAAACCCACAGGCGCGGACTGTGAGAGCGGCCCTTTTTAGGTCTGGAGGCCATCGCACGGTGGTTATAAAAAGCTTGGCTGGGTAGATCGTGAGAAAGGGCACTTGCAGGGAGGTGGGGTGTCACAACCCCTCATTTCCCTGGTGAGTAACCATCTCTGTCCCCTCGAGCATGGGGACCGAGCAAAGCGATGACACTAGAAAGCAGGACTCTCCTATGCATATCGTGTTGTTAAATTTAGAAACCAGCGCCGTGGGCTTGGTATGTTGGTACTCGCTATGTATTTAAAAGAGTTTGGCGTATTAGATCATCCAATGGACTAGCCTTATGCTTCTAGTTTAAAACTTTAATGACTGATCCGGATTTGTAATTTTTTTCAGTTAGCTTATTTATTTTTGAGAGAGAGAGCGCGCATGCACATGAATGAGGGAGGGGCAGAGAGAGAGGGAGAGAGAGAGAGTCTCAGGCAGGCTCCACACTGTCAGCACAAAGCCCAGCGCAGGGCTCGGACCCCTGAACTGTGAGATCGTGACCTGAGATGAAATTAGGAGTCAGAAGCCTAGCTGGCTGAGCCACCCGGTCGTCCCCAGATTTATAATTTTAAGTTGAATAGGACTTTAGTGAGTTTGTGAACAGCCCTGGAATTTGGAGAGACTTTAAAGATTTGTCGATATTTAACAGTTTAATTCGTTGGACTTATGAGAGTTCAACAAGTCTTCAGGGAGGTTTGTCTTATCAGAAAACGGAAGCACTTAAATACGAAAAATTTGTTTCCTTGTAAATGTCTAAAATGTTGACGTGCATGTAATCGCTCTTCCTCCTTTGGAAAACGATGGTTGCGATTTTAACTTTTTTAGTTTATTTATTTTGAGAGAGACAGAGAGAGAGCAGGGGAGGGGCAGAGCGAGAGGGAGAGAGAGAATCCCGAGCAGGCTCCGGGCTGTCAGGGCAGAGCTCGTCGCGGGGCCCGGACTCACAAAACCGTGAGATCATGACCTGAGCCGAGACGAAGGGTTGGACGGTTCACTGACTGAGCCACCCAGGCGCCCCCGTGGTTGCGATTTTAAAATCAGAACAAGAATAGTACGATTTCTCTGTGATCAAGAGCTTAAGGAAGAACGGGGTTTGAAAGTTTAGCGGGGGCAAGGTCCCTGGGAAGCAAGAGGGACTGGGGGGCCAGCGGGCAGGAGACAGGTTTCCTGAGTCGGGGAAGCTGGCGGCAGGTGCCTGCGCCCGGAACCAGGTTGCTTCTGGCTCTCTGGACTGCAAGCCGTGGCTGACCCTTCCCTTGCCAGCCTGTCCTGGGCTTCTGTCCGCCCCGAGGTCAGATGAATGGGTCCAGTCACGCAGCTCAGACCCCAGCAGTGCCGGTGCAGCCGAGCCTCCCTGCCAGGCGAGGGACAGGGGTCTGGGATCGGACGGAGCCCCAGCCAGGGATTTGTTCCCCATTGGGAGGACTGTCCTGCCCGTGACAGCCGTGGCTGCAGAGCCACAGCAGAAGGGCAGTTCTGTGGTCTCGGTATTGATTTCCTGCATTGCCAAAATAGCCTAGTGTGTTAGTGGCGTCCACGTTTCATTTAGCAAAATCGAAGAAGTGCGATGTTTTCCGCGTTCGAGGGATACAAACGTTGACGCATATTACAAAAGCGAGCAGAAAATGCAAGTTTGCAGAACCAAACCCACATACGCCGTTATCGTAAAATTCCGTATTAGCAGACACCTTGGTTCCCCCCCGAAAGTATTGCAGACAACAGTGAAACATCATGTGATAAAACGAAAGCTCTTTCTGAGTCTCGATATTTTAGCAGATAGTGAGGATGTTCTGACGAAATATTTGTCTCTGACCCCGATGCCGTCCGCCTCAGTTAGCTACAGCCGCGGAACAAGCCACCCCAGGGTCTTAAACCACTCAGTGCTGGTAATTGTTCACATGTCCTTGGTCAGCAGCGGGTCAGGGACGGTCTTCCCGTGTCTGGGGGCCGGCCGTGGGCTGGGGCGGCTGGGGTCTCACCTGTGACGGGCCGGCTTGAGTTCGTTCGGAGAGAAAACACGAAACGCCGGACCCTTGGAGCCGCACGCTGCCGTGTTCCGCGGGTCGGCGCGGATTCAGAGATCTCCCCCGTCCCTTCCTGCAGGGCGCGTGCAACACTGCCGTGCAAACGACGCGAGGGAGGCGAGGGGCGAAGGATCGTTCCCTGCTGTGCTGTCACTCTGGACTTTGAGATGCTCTAACTAATTTTTTAAGGGACTGACTGCCCTTTTTGTCCCCGTAGCAGGCTGTCCCCGTCCTAACACGGTGATAAACTTCTCATCCCCCTACCAGCAAGCACACCCTTCATCTTTCTGGAAACCCTTTGGATGGGGGCTGGAAAGGCTCCTGCACGGGACCTTTAGAAGCGGCAGGTGGGACGGGCCGCCTTGGCCTCCGGGCAGCTCCGTGCGGGTTCTGTCTGACGATGACGATGTCAAAGTCTGAGCCGACGACGTCAAAGATGAGTTCTGGATTTTTGAAACATACTGGCACCCTGGCCGCACACGAGCACACCTTCCAGGGTCTTGTCCTTAAAAATAGCGTGGTGTTATGGGATGCCAGGACCGTGGGATGTCCTGGAAAGTAGGGTTGGCTTGCTTGGGCTGAGCCCGTGGGTCCACGAAGCCCCCGCCCTGCGGGATGTTGCCCCCCCAGAGAAGCCCCGTCCAGTGCCTTCCCACGGCCCCCGGGACAAGGCCCGTACTCCCCACGGAGGCCCCGCGGCCTGCTGTGGCGGCTCTGACCTTGATCCCACGACACCGGGTTGTGCCGGAATCATCTGAATGCCTTTTATTCTTGGGCTCAAACAGAACGACCTCCTCCCTCTCATCTGGGCTGGTGGGGGCCTCAGGGCCCGGGTCCTCTGGGACTTCCCTCCCTCGGAGGTGGTACGGGGGGGCCCCCTGCTGCCTCCAGGCCCTTCGTGAGCGGCGCGAGGGCCGTGGGCCTGGGCTGGGGCCACACTCGCTGCTGCCCCCGTGCTCCGACCGGCCCTGGGGTGCTGGCTGGGGCTCTGACCGCCACAGAGACCCAGGCCCACCCACAGCCTCTCTCTGCGGCCCTCCCTCCTGGGGGTGCTCCGGGAATGCAGGCACCTGGGTACAGGGCGCCCCCGACTCGGGCCTGCCCCCACCAGGCTCCGCAGCTCCCACTCCGCCCCGTGAGCCCCGTTCCTGCCTCCTCCCCAGGACGCCCCGAGCTTCTCAGAGTACCACAAATACGAAAGCTCTTTGCGCACATAGGTGCGTATCCACGTGGGTGCACACGTGCAAAACAGCGCGCGTGTGGGCATGTGCCCCAGGCACTCAGTAACGCCAGCGCCTGCCCAGCCCTGACTACGTGCGGGCTCGTTTGCCCGACCCTGCCGTGTGCCTCCGAGGGGCTGTGCCCGCCCCGCTGGGGCAGACGGGGAGAGCTAGCTTCAGGGTGTCCCCGAGGCCCTGGGCCTAACTTGATACTCTCTCTGCAGAGTGGACCCCACACCGAGAAGCTTCAGGCCCCGCGAGCCCTGGGCCTCCCCTGCCCCCATCTCCCGGCGGAGGAGCTGAGGCCCAGAGGAGCCCGGGAATGGGGAGCGGTGTGGGTCACAAGTGGAGGCTGCACCGTGCCATCCTTCGACATCGACATCTCTCTGGAGGGCAGGCCCTCTGGCTGGGACCGGGGGCTGGGGGCTGGCGGGCGGTCAGGGGGCCGGGACCCCTGCAGGGTGATGACCCCCTGCTCCCAGTGAGCCGGGCCTCTGGGAGGGGCCGAGGCGAGCTCAGTCTTGGATTCTGGGTCTGGCCCAGCTCCAGCCGGCTTCCTGCCCCAGCCCCCCCCAGCCCCCCAGGCCCCCAGGCCCCCAGGAGCGACGGGCCGGTGGACAGAAATGTCCCAGCTTTCGCCGTCAGGGCAGATAAACAGTCAGCCTGCTGTTTATTCCTGCTGAGCCCGCCAGGCCCCTCTCTCTGGAGCCAGGGGAGCCGCTCACGACGGTGATGAGAGAAGCCCTTCATCTGCCTGGGCCGCGAGTGCCGCTGCGCCCGGGCGTCTGGGGGGTGGTGGCGGGGAGGGCCCGGGAAGCTGTAACCTGTGAGCCAGGCCCAGGGGGACCGGGATGGTGCTGGGGCTTCCAATGGCCTCTCGGGGCGGGGGCCGGGCGTCGGGGCGCGGGCGCTGGGCTCCGGTGGGGTCAGGCCTTGAGCTGACCGGAGGGTGGGCAGGGCGGGGAGCCAGGCTTCAGGGAGAGGCTCAGCCCCGGGCAGGGAGGGGCCCTGGGGTCTGGCCCAACCCCAGATGCCTGGCAGCTGGCGCCTCTCACTCACCGCCCCTCCTGGCCTCCTGCCCCCAGTCGTTTTGGGAGGAAGTCTTGTGGGGTGGGAGGGCAGCGGCCGGGCCCCAGCCCCTCCTGTCCCTGGGCCCCACCCTCTAGGGCTGCCCAGTCAAGGTCAAGGCGGCCCCAGCCAGGCAGCCTGCAGAGGGAACACTCCAGGACGGGCCGGAGGGCGTCCCGTGCCTCCGTGATTCCGTCTGGGCAGTGGGGGAGGGTGGCCGGATCGTCTTTAGGCTGGCTGTCCCCCCAGGGTGGGCAGTGACCTCTGGAGAGACAGGGCTCTTACCCTAGCACGGCCTCACCTACGGATCACTGTCCGTGCCTGGGCCTCAGTTTCCTTCCTGAAGAAACAGTTTCGTGGTATCTGCTCTGAGCCCACAGGGGATCAGGGAGGCTGCCGTCTGGGGCGGCCTGGCACCTGCCGACTCACAGCGCGTGCTCAGCGGATGCTGGCTCCGCCCTGGGGCCAGGCCTGCAGCCCCGACTGAGTGGAGGGCGTCTGCCTTCTCGGCCCCCACGGGCCCCCACCATCCAGGGCCTGTGGCCCCAGGATCCCGAGCCATCCTGGAGGCGGCCTCCTGGGATTACCTCCTGAGGTCATTGCACATGGGCGCCAGCAGAGGGAGGCCGCGCTCCACGCAGAGCCGGGCCTTTTGCGGGAAAGACTCCCTCCCAGGTGCCTTCAGGAAGCAGGGAGGCTGGGCCCTCAGGCTCACAAAGGCGGGGGGAGGGGGGGCGCGCAGGGAGGTCCAGGGATGGAGAGGCGGTCCTGACTATTAACACCCACAGAGACCGGTTTTCTGCCCTGTCTCTTTCCGATCACACGGGTGTCTTTGCAGGAACCAGAGTTCCACGATTGGGGCCCACATCGCTCCTGGCTGGGAGCTCAGAGCAGGCAGAGCCCGGGAGGTGGCCCCGCAGAGCGGGCACTGGGCCGGGCACATCAGTCTTGAGAAGCCGGAGCCCTGTGAGGCGCAAGAGTCTATGCGAAGGGCAGGGGCCCCGAGGCCTCACAGACGCTGGTGCAGGGCCTCGAGGGAGGGACAGCCCCCTGCCCACGTACGGCCGAGGCTGAAGCAAGCCTCCCTTCGAAGCTGGCAGGGACGCCTCGCGGAGAGCGAGCCTGAGCGCCCCTGTCCACCGCTGATGGGGTCGGGCCGGGACGACGCTTGAGGAGAGCGCTGTGGCCGCGGCCTTAGAAACGTCTGGAACCGGTGGGTCTGTGTGGGATCCACGCAGAGGACGTGACGTGAAGCGTCGTGAGTGCGGGGGTCCCAGATGGCCGTCACAGCGGCGTTTACGACGCCAGATGTGTTTGACACGGGACAGTTGCTGTGGGGCCCGAACACGAACCCTCTGCGGCTAACAAAACTCGCGGGCAAGAAGAAACAAAACAGGGCACCTGTATTAGCTCCCGGCGGCTGCTGTAACAAATTACCTCCAACTTAGTGGCTAAAAACAACGCTAATTTGTTGTGTTAGCCTTCTGGGGACCAGAGTCCTAACATCAAGGCACAGGCAGGGCTATGTTCCTTCTGGAGGCTCCGGGCGAGAGCCGTCTGTTTCAACGTGTCTGTTTCCAGCCTTTTCTGTCTCAACGGGGAGATTAAGTGCAAATCACACATCCTAGCAGAGAGGGAAGGCAGAGCCTGGGAGGGCCCGGTGGGCTAGCCTCGGGCCTGGGAGTTCAGAGCTCCCCCGAACTGAGGCTCCCCAGGCCTGTGGCCGGATCTCTGAAGTCGGCGTGGTCTGCTCTGCCCGGGAGCATCTTGGGTCGCAGGGAGGGCAAGGGAGGGTCAGCCGGGCGCCTGGGACAGGGAGCTGGGGCCTGTCCCTCTGAGCCCGTGGCTCCGTGCAGCTCAGCCCTCCCCGCGAAGCTCAGGCCAGGGGCCAGCCGAGCACACGCCTGGTGGGGCCTCCTGGGTCCAGGGTCTCGACAGCGGGGGACACGCTGATAGTCACCTGCTTCTATTCCGTTGAGCCGCTGTGCTGGGGCAGCCCTCGGGGGCTGAGTGCGGGCGGACACCAAGGGCTTGTGCCCCAGCGACCCTGGGACCTGGGGTCAGAGGCTGCACGTGGGAGTGAGGGTCGCAGGTCAGGCTGCTGGACTTGGCCTGACGGAGACCCCAGCCAAGGGGTGGGACCTCTGCAGCCTCGGTGACTATTGGCAAAATGAAGCCCGTGGTTCCTGAGCAGAACTCAAGACAGACGTGGGACCGGGCTGCCCCCCTCGGGACCTGGGGGTCGCCATGGAGACCCTCCCTCGCTCCTCCCTGGTTTCCCTGCAGCAAAGCTAAGCTCCTCTTCTTGGAAAAAGGAACGGAAGCAAAAGCAAAGACAAAACTCGCCTCTGAATCCTCAGCGCTGTTGAAGGAACAAATCAGGGTTTGACGAGGCCGGGGACGCACGTCCACATCGCGGGATGAGCGGGGACCACACGGCCACAGGGAGGAGGCGGGATAGTGGCTTCTCTCTGATTCCCTCGGGGGCCCTGTGCTCACACACGCGGGGTTCCAGGTCCCCACGGCAAAGCAGGTGCCACACAGTCCCTCTAAATCAAGTTCCCTGCTTACCCGCCCCTGTTCTACTGACGATTTCCACGGGGATCCGGAAGGAGAAAGAAGGAAGAAACGAGGGCAGGGGAGGGACACATCCCCCAGGGTGTGCTCGGCTGGGCAGCCGAGAGCACTGAGGTGCGGGTGGGGGTCACCCGATGTCACCCTGTGAGGTGGGTCATCGGGGCCGGAATCCCAGAAACAGGAGCTTCTTGTTGATGGCAGGCTGGTCCCTGTCCCCACTCCCCTGGCCACCCTGGACCCCGCTCGGGAACCTGGGGGCCGGATGAGGCCGTCACAGGGGCCCTGGTCTAACCAGCAGCACGTGCGCGGCCCGGGCTCCGGCTTCCTGCACATCACGCGCGCGCCCCGAGGACGGGCATTTGGCAATGAACAACTTGGCCGCTTTCCCCACGTGCCTGCCATGGGGGCCCCACCCCACAGCGAGGGTCTTGGCATTGGAGCTTGCCAGACACAGCCAGGCGGGCGTGGTGGCCGCCCGTTGGCGGTATGCGCCCAAATTCGGGTGGAAATCCGGGGGTGGGAGCAACCGTGCGGACACAGAGGTGCCCGCGTGCGGGAGCCATTAACCGCCAGGTAACAGATTTGATTAATTTTGTGCCTGGAGGGTTTTTTTTTCTTCTTTTCCCAAAGAATCAGAGAAAACAAAATATTTTTCTAATTAAATAAATCTACGGTGCACGCTAATGGGGCCCGTCTGTGGGCTTGTGACAGGGCAGGGGGAGACGTGGAATAATGATTTTATTTTTTCATTAAATAGAATTATAGGCAGTTACTCAAAGCAACGCTGAGCCTAATTGAAAGAAACCCATTTCTCCTTAATTTACTTTCACGGTTTTGGATGATAAAAGAGCGTGCTCGTTGGAAAATTAAATAAAAAACACAACACAAGGAAAGGGGTTTCCGTAGGTGCGTTATTTTCTCCTTCGAGATGTGAGTGGCGGTCACTAGGCTCAGGCGGGAAAGAGGACGCCAGGCCGTGGGGGTTGTGTCCGGGGCTCCGGGGGGCCGGGCAAGGACAGCAGCAGCCAGCCGGGGTCTCCCATCCGTGCAGCGCGCGGCGTGCACGGCCCCACGGGGTGCAGACAGCGCCGAGTCTGTCCCAGACCCTCCCCTCTCACTTCCGTGGGGTCTAGACGGCCCTGCAGAAAGGGTTTCCGCCCACCAGAATCATCGGTAAGGCTGCCGGCCCGGAAGCTCGGGGCCGTCAAGACGGTTCATCAGAGTCTGTGCCCCTGGGGTCAGAGCCCTGCGTGCCAGTCCTCCAGCAGGGGTCCTGCCTCCTCCCAGGTTTGTGCTGTGGTCTCTGACCAGGGGCCTCCACCGTCCTCCCTAAGCATCCATCGGGTCCTCCATCCTCCCGATGCCCGAAGCTCCGCTTCTTCCAGGAAGCCCTCCCTGACCAGCCCCCTCCTTCGCACATCCCACTCCCTGCGTCGGCTCTGGGTGTGAATGAGGGCGCGGTATTTACTGAGCTCCTACGGTGCGCCGGGGAGGCCTAGGAGGTCCCGGCGGGGGGGCGGGGGGGGGGACCACAGTGCAGCCTGCCTCGGTGGCCACGATGCCAGGAATGGGTGGCCGCGTGTAGATGTTGAGCCTTTGAGACGGAGCTAGTGTGACTCGGGGGCTGAATTTTCAGTTTTATTTATTTTCATTAATCTAAATTGAAATTGTCACTCTGGCTGGTGGCTGCCACATTGCACAGGAGTCTTTGAAATTCTGGTGACATCTTCACGTGTAACAGTCTTCAACACAGAGAGAGGAGGCCTCCGTGTCTCCGTAATACACACCCTGTCCTCAGTTTTGGGGGGGGGAAATAGCATTTCTTGGGTGAGAGATAAATTCAACCAGACAAGCATGAGGACATTTATTTTTATTCTATTAAAGAAAAAAATTTTTTTAACCATTTATTCATTTTTGAGAGACAGAGGGTGAGCGGGGGAGGGGCCGAGAGAGAGGGAGACACAGAATCGGAAGCCGGCTCCAGGCTCCGAGCCATCAGCACGGAGCCGGACGCGGGGCTCGAACTCACGAACCGTGAGATCGTGACCTGAGCTAAAGTCGGATGTTTAACCAAAGGAATCACCCGGGCGCCCTCGACTTTTATTTTTAATCAAAAAATTTTAACATAATATAAAGTTCAGAGTGCACAACGGCGTCTGGGACGAATCAAGGTCCCCCCGCCCGGCTGCCAGCCGCCCCCACCCCTGGGGGTTCCTCTTGATCCCTGAGAGTCTCAGTGAAGGGGTGGGGGTCCCCACGGGGGGTCAGGCACCTGCTGCAGCTGCTGAGTTTCCTGTGACCAAAGAACAGTCACGTCGTCAGCTACCACCCCCGTCCACGTGTGCCTGTGACCCCCGTGGGTGGACTCCCAGGAGGGGGACACAGACCAAGGCCTCAGGGGGTTTCTCTGTGCATTCCTGGGCGTGCGCCCCCGTTCTCTCTGCCTCTGAGCTGCTGGGCTGTGGGGTCCCCACCAGGGCTGATGGAGGCCACGGGCTGTTCCGCAGTGGAGAGGTGCTGGGGGATCCCCGGGCTCCCTGCCCCACGCTCCTGGGAACGTGACACCGAGGGTGCCCTCCTCTGCCCCCCAGCTTTCCCGACCCCTCTTGGCTCCGCCTTGACGGCCTCGGCTCTCAGGACCCTCCCGGCTGGGAGCGGGCCGCCCCCCCGCCCCGCCCCCCGGTGGGGTCTCCACCTGTCCGTGCACTGTGGCCGAGTGGTCACCTCCGGGTGAGGTCACTCCCCGTGGGGCCACTTTGCCGGGAGGATGTTTCCATTCACTGTTTCTGCTACTTTTTTACACTAACTGCTTCCCAGGGAGGGCCCGGTGGCCGCACATAATGGTTCCCGTCTGCAAGGCTTCCAGGCGGCTTGTCATCGGCCGGGCCCCGAATCCTCTCCAGAGGAGCCCGGATGAGCCACTCCTGTCCCCCGGGGAGGCTTAGCTCCCAGGGGCACCGGGCGGGGGGGGGGGTGGGAGTGGGGGGATTCCTCATTGTAGCCACTTTTCCTTGCTTTCTCGGGACCTGGGCCCAAAGGGGTCTGCCTGGTTCGGAGTGGTCTTCCGGGCTCACTTATTAAACACCTGCTGTATGCCAGGCCTGTGCGGGCCCCTGAGGCCTGGGGTGGGGCGCATGAGCTCCGCCGAGCGCCAGGCTCTGTGTGAAATCTGTGTTCTTTCCCAGGGGACCGAGGACCCCAGGCTGCCCCACCCTGCGCTGCGTCTGGGGTGTCAGCCGCCTGGCCAGGTTTCCTTCAAGTGTCACTGATCACCCCTGGCTGCCTGGGTCGGGGGCGGCTGGTCGGCGGCGTCTTTCGTGGGCCGGAGAGTGAGCCCCGGCGGTCGGCATCCACCCTCCGCGTCGCCGCTTCTCAGCCTGCGGGGCCCTTGCGTGTTCGAGCACGGGTGCCGTTGGGATCCCCGCCCCGGGGCCTGTCCCTGGGTCACCAGGCCTTTCCATTACCTGTGGCTTCTTCCCAAAATGTGCGTTAATGCTCCCCGCCCCACGGCATGCACCCGTCAGCGTCCGCAGAAGGAAGTGCGGCTGTGTGGGGTGGGGTGGGCTGGGGGTCCCGGGTCAAGGAGGGGGACGCATGGGCGGGGCTGGGCGGCAGCAGGTGCCCCCAGTGGGTGTGGGGAGCCCGGAGGCAGGAGGGAGCCTTTGGGTTTGTGGACGGACGCGTGGAGTTGTCTGGACGGCACTGGGCTGACGAGCCCCTGTGCCTCATTGGTCTGCGCCCCAATGCCTCTGCCCTGGGTGCAGGGAGGGAGGGAACCGGGTGCTCGGCAGTGCCTTCCCCTCCCAGACCCCTCGTCCGCGGCCCCGCCACCCACCCTGCCCTCTGGCCGTGACACCCATGGAAGGGGCACCGGAGAGGTGTCCGAGGGGCCCGGGAGGGCTGGCCAGGCCTCCTTCATCCACAGAGAGCTGAGGAGGGGTGTCTGGCCTCCCCTCAGCCCGGGGAAGGTGGCCAGGGTCGGGCAGAGAGGTGCAGGGGGCTGAGCGGAAGCACCCTCTTTGGGGGTCTCGGGGCCTCCGCATCACCCTCCGGTCCTCCCTGGTGGCCTCCGAGCCCCTGGGTGGAAGCTGGCACCACAGGGCGGTCACGGCGAGGCCCGCCAACCAGCCGCGGAGGCGCGCCCGGGGCGTGATGGATGGAGGCGACCGTCCTGCGAGGCCGTGACAAATGTCCCTCTCACTCACAGGCTCTCCTCGGGATCCTCTAATGCTCCTCGAAGGTGAAGTCCCATTTTTCCGCTGTAATCACACTATTAAACTTTAATATCCAATATTAATAAAACATTCCCTCCCTAATAGAGCCAGCCGAGGCTGGGGGCGAGCCAGCGGGAAGATGGCCCCCGGGTGACCGTCCTCTGCTCTCTGCCCGCCGGGCCGGGTGTGGGGGCAGCACCGGGGGCGTCCGCTGGCCCCTCTCTCCCCTCGCAGCACCAGGCTCCTGCCGGCTTCCGCCAGGCTCTGCATGGGTGAGCAGGGCGGCGGCCTCCGGTGGGGAGTGAGGCGGGGGGGGGGTGTCACTGTCCTGAGTTCACCTCCGGGGAGGCCCCCTGCACCTCCCCCTCCCGACCCCCATGCTGTAGCCACGCTGCCTGCTGAGCCGCTGCCCATCGTGGGGCTGCTGAGAATCGTTTGTCCACACTGGGGCTGTCGAGAGAGCGCGGGGACCCCTGACATTGGCTAGGATGGACAGTGCAGCCGGGGGCCGTCCAGGGACATGGCATTGATCCCTCTCAGGCCTGTGCGGGGGAAGCCGCCCTCCCTCCATGCCTGCCTGTCTTCCTGACTGCTCACTGCCACCCCCGAGCCCCAGTCAGTGTCACTTGTGCCCCCGGGGCCTCCCCAAGATGTGGCGCGTCTGGGGTGACCGGCGGGGGCCTGGGCCACTCAGGAGTCCCCGTGCCTCCAGCAAAAGACAAAGGCCACAAGGGGACCGGGCCTGGGCTGCCGTGCCGTGACCTTTGTCCAGCAGAGCCGTCACCCCTCCCCCCGCCCCAGGCCAGGAGCCCCGTGGAGCAGCCTCAGTGGGCCCTCGGGAGGCTTCCGAGGAGGCGACTTTACTCCATCTTCGGGTGGGGACAGAGGGGTCAAGTCTGGGGCCGTGGGGAACCCTCTCCAGGCCCGATCGGTCTCTGCTTCCCCCAAATGCCAGGCTGTCCTGGGCACAGAGAGTGGGGAGGAGGTGGAGGGTCCCCCGGGTCTGCAGGCTGGGGCAGGACCCCAGACCTCAGAGGCTGGAGGTGTTTATAGATGGTGGCAGGCCAGGAAGCAGGGGACAAAGAGGCTTTGCTGGGGGAGGGGCCAGAGCAGGGACAGAAAACCTTCCCTGGAAATCTGGCTGGCTCTCCGGTTGGGGGGGGGGAAGGGAGGGAGAGGAGAATGGGGGCTTTGTGCACAGCCCTCTCCCCAAGCCCGGCGCCGCCCCGCCCTGGCAGCACGTGGCTCCCACCCTGCATCCCACCACCTGGAGCCTTCCAGAAGCTCGGCGGCCGCCTCCTGGCCCGGCCGTGTGGCTGGGGCGTGAGGCCCGGGGGAGCCAGGGATTCTGAGCCAGGGTTTGGAGTCCAGGTTTTAAGGCCAAGCCCCAGGGGGGCCTGAGTGGTGCCTGGGGGAGTGGGACAGAGCAGGAGCTAGTCTAGCTCCTGTGCCCGGGGTGGTGGGCCAGGAGTGTCCCCAAAGAGCCTGTGAGGTCATCTGGGAAAAATCAGCGGGCACATCCAGAACGGATGCAGCGCCCTCAGCCCCTTTCCATGTCCCCCCGGGGTCATGAAAACCAGGGGAGGTGGTTTCCAGGTCGTTGCTCAGACGCTGTGGTCCCACACCTGGCCCCGCTGTCCCCTCCCAGCCGGCTCGGCCACCTCGGGCCCTGCATACAAAACCCAGTCTCGCCACCCCCCCCGCCCCCGCCACCAGCGCCCTCCCCCTGTCCCCCGCCAGCCTCTGCCCTGTCTCCTGGGCTTCCTGGAGCCCGGGCCACGGGCCACCGGCGGCTCGGCCACCTTAAGGGGTCTTCAGGCGGTGTGGGGTGCATCGGACCAAACGGTGGGGAAGCATAAAGTCCACACGCATTCACTAATATGAGATTGAAGATTAGTCATGACTTCCACAGAAATCCCATTATGCAAATAATAATCATTTTCTTCTGCAGGAGCCTCGAGGCCTGCAGGGTCCAGAGATCCAACTCCCCGACCCCCAGGGCATTATCTGTTATGAGACTTTGTCAGATACAGGCACGGAGCCCTAATGCGTTTGCACCTTTTCCAAAGAAAGCTCGGGGACCTCTGGATAAAACCAACCGCGTGCGCGCGTGCGTGCGTGCGTGCGTGTGTGTGTGTGTGTGTGTGTTTCTTTCCCCAGAACAACTGCAAAGCGTTTTCAGATTTAAGTGTAAGATTTTGTTGCTAAAGGCTGAGAAGAAATCAAGGCTGCATACGGTTAAGTCCGCTGCCCTGGCCCCAAGGAGGTCGCGGGACAAACCACAAAGCGAACGTAGGCGCCGGCCAAGGAAGGGGCAGAGGGGCGCGCGGAGCGTCCCCGTGGCGGCCTCACTCTGAGCTGGGGCCCGGCTGGCCTCACTGCCCAGGAGCGCTTCCTGACCTTTGTCGTCGCAGGAGACTCGCGACTCAAGACCCCTTCTGGTCTTGCTGCGGAGTTGACCACGTGTCTGAAAAGGCCAACGGGGACCACGCTGTGCTAATGAGGTGCTGAGCTCTTTGGCCTGACGCTCAAAGACACACAAAGTCACACGGCATTCAGCTCACCCACACCCACAGGGGAGGAGCCAGTGGGGAGTGAGGGACGGGACAAAAGTGTATCCACGACCCCAGTCACGTAAGTAAACCTGATTCCCGTGATCCTCGGGTGTGGCTTGGTGGACCGAGCACGAGGGGGACAATAGGACAGCTTTCTTCCTGCCTCCGCTAGTGCACGTTGGGGCACACGTGTGTGCAGCAGGCCAAACGGTGGCCCCGAATGCACTCGAGGAGCGAGCACCCAGACCAGGAGACAGAGTGTCCCCCCCACCCGGGCCCGTGTCCACTCCCAGTCACATGTCCGCACGCCTCCCTGGAGACTTCCCACGGCACGCACGGGGTTTGCCTCTTTCTGAACTTGACACGCCTGGAGTCACACGCGTGGCCTCTTCTGTGTCTGGCTCCGTCCTCTCAGCGTTGCTGGTGACACGAACCCACAACACGCGGGGCTGTGATTTTCAGCCACAGTCTCCCGTCCTGCCTAGAGCACCGTTTGCCATCCCACTGGATGGACACCAGATTGCGTCCACCCCGGGGCTCCCGCCGAGTGCGTTGCGTGAATGCCGTTGTGCGTGCCGTCCGGGGCACGTGGGCAGGGCGGCCTTCTCCCCAGCGCTGGGGAAGCCAGACTTCAACTTCAGTCATTTTGGTAGGCAGGTCTCACTGGGAGGTTAATCTGCATTTCCCTGCTGAGCAATGACACGGAGCACCTCCCACCCCCAATTGTTTATAGGATAACTTACGAAATGCCTGTTCAAGTCTTCTCCTTACTCTTTGATTGTTGGACACTTTGATTGTTGGTCTTCGGTTCTTGCCGATTTGCAGATGGTCAGTATATATTTTGGGTACGAGTCTGTTACCAGATATATTTGCTTTCGGTCCACGGTTTGCGTTTTAACTTTCTTGTCTTCCGGTCCGTGTTTGCGTATTCTACTTAAGAAGTCTGCCTCCCTCCAAGGTGTGTGGATTTTCTCCTGCGTCACCTTCCGGGAGTTTTGCTGTTTTACGTCTCGTATTTAGATTCGTGTTGTCCTAGGAGCTGATGTGTGTGGGTGCGATGGAGAGATCCGGATTTCTTTTCCATAGGGTATCAGGCACCATTTCCCAAAAAGGTTGGACTCCCCCTGCCATACTGCAGTGTGGCCTTTGTCCTACACCAAGGGACCATCTATGTGTACGTCTGTTTCATGGGCCTCTTTGTCTGTCCTGGTGCCAAGGCCGAGACCGCAGTCCCCTGGCTGTAGCTTCGTAAGAAAGGGTCCTTCCACTTTGGTCTCCTGTGACATTGTCCTGCCTCTTCCTGATCCTTGCCATTTTCACGGGCACCTCAAGACTGGCATCTTGCCTCCCACCAATGAAAGCCTCCTGGAATTTTAAGATGAGCATTGAACCCGTGTGTTGATTTGGAGACACTTGGCATCTTTCAATGCTGTATTTTCGGTACACGAACGTGGTGTGGTCCCCCATTTATTTAGGTTCTGCGTCACTGTGTTTTTGAGAGGAGCTGCACATTTTAAATTTATTCTTAGGTATTTGATTTTTTAAATGTTACTGATATTTCACTTTGGGTGTTTTTTTTTAATTTTAATTTTTTAAAACATTTTATCTTATTTTTTGAGAGACAGAGAGAGAGATTTTATCTTATTTTTTTTGAGAGAGAGAGAGAGAGAGCACAAGCAGGGGAGGGGCAGACACACACACACACACACACACACACACACACACACAGAATCTGAAGCAGGCTCTAGGCTCCGAGCTGTCAGCACAGAGCCTGATGCAGGACTCGAACTCACAAACCGCGAGATCATGACCTGAGTCGAAGTCAGACGCTGAACCGACTCAGCCTCCCAGGTGCCCCTCAATTGTCCGTTGTCCATCTGATTCCTGGCCAGCATGTGGGAGCCCTCACCCCGTCCACTCCCAAACCACCATAAAAACCCAGACCCGTCTCCTTTCCAAGCCCCTTCAAGTCATTTTCGGACAAGATGAGCCAGCACTGCCCTCTCCCCGGAGCCTCACTGTGGGAGCCATAAACCTTCTCATTTTCTTGGGGGGGGGGTATATGTGGTTATCGGTATCAGCATCTGAACCAAATTTTATATGGGGTGGGGTGATCGATCTTGTTCCTTGTGTGCGGTGGCTATAACACTGGCATATACGAACATCATTGACTTTCATATATTGACCTCATATCCAGTCACTTACTGAATTTATTTTTTTTAAATTGTTTAGTGTTTTTATTTATTTTTGAGACAGAGAGGGACAGAGCATGAGCAGGGGAGGGGCAGAGAGAGAGGGAGACACAGAATCCGAAGCAGGCTCCAGGCTCTGAGCTGGCAGCACAGAGCCCGACATGGGGCTCAAACCCACGAACCGTGAGATCGTGACCTGACCTGAAGTCGGACGCTTAACCGACTGAGCCACCTAGGTGCCCCTGCATTTATTTGATCATATAGTAATTTATCTGTGGATAAAATGAACCGTTTTAAACATTAGCCTCTCAGGTAATTCCAACCATGAGATCATGAGTGACCTGAGCCAAAATCAAGAGTCAGACGCTCAACAGCTATGCCACCCAGGAACTACTCTGCGTTCTAGTATCTTTAGTTAATTGGTTTCTAGCTTAATTCCACTGTGATCTGTACTTCCAAGAAACTGGAAGCCAGTGTCCCCTCATATCTTGTGTCTTGGAAGCCTCATCTTGAGTCACCCTCATCCTGGCCCTCCCTTGACATTTCTGGGGTGTTTTCTATCTCTGAATATGATAAACTTTGGTTAATATTCCTTGTGTACCTGCAGTTGTTGGATACAGTGGTGCGTATCTGTAAACCAGGTCCCTTTCTAATTACATTTCCAAACCATGTTCTTACTGAAATTCTACTTACTGGTTCTTTCCGTTTCAGGCTGAGATAGGTGAAAATTTTGCCATTATGGTTATAATTTTGTTCTCTTCTCCCTTTATATCTGTCAACTTTTGCCCTATATGTTTTGAGGTTATATTATTAGGTGCATATAAGTTTAAAATTATTGTGTTTTCCTGAAAAGGTGACCACTCTGCCTTCACTGAGCATCTCCGTGATCTCTAGCACAGCTTCTTGCATTGTTTGACGTTAGTGTATCAAAACTTGAATGTCCTTTTGGCTGGTTGTATAGGGCACAGATTTTTCCATACTTTTTGTTTCAATTTTTGTATGTCTTTACAGCTAAAGTGTATCACAAGCAGCATATAGTTGTTTTTTTATTTTTATTTTTTTTAACGTTTTTTTAATTTTTGAGACAGAGAGAGACAGAGCATGAACAGGGGAGGGGCAGAGAGAGGGGGAGACACAGAACCTGAAACAGGCTCCAGGCTCTGAGCTGTCAGCACAGAGCCCGACGTGCGGCTCGAACTCACGGACCGCGAGATCGTGACCTGAGTCGAAGTCGGACCTTAACCGACTGAGCCATCCAGGCGCCCCAGTTGTTGTTTTTTTAAAATACACGATGACAGTTTTTATCTTTTAATTGGAACACTTAGTACTTTTACATATAATTACTGATATTTTGGGGTTTAAATCTACCATGTGACTATGCTTTTCTATTGAAGACATCTAGTTTCTCTTTCTTTCTTATTTCCTGTTTTCTTCTTTTCTCTCTGTTAACTTGTTAGACACGTAGATATTTTCTTCTTTTAGTCTTTACCCTAAAAATTAAAACATGCAACTCTGCCATAGTTGATGACTTCTCACTTCTAAGACCATGGAAGCAGCTTAGAGTATTTTAACTCCATTTATCCCCCCTTGCATTTTGTGTTATTGCTACGATATGTGTTAATCCTAAATATAAATAAAACTCCGTAAGACATTATTATTGTTTTGTATAGTCAAGATTCATTTATATTTATTCACCTAGTTATCTTTTCTGTGCATTTAATGGTCTCATGCATTTCATTTCTCCAGTTTGGAACAGTTTTCTTTCTGTCTGAGAACTCTTTTTAATATTTGTGTATGCGTGTGTGTGTGTGTGTGTGTAATGGTGTGTGTGATGTCATGTGTGTGATACTGCGTCTGTGTGTGTGTGTGTGTGTGTGTGTTGCCGCTACGTCAGTTTTCTTAGTTTTTATTTGTCTGCAAGTGTTGTTTTCGGCTTTCTTTGAAAACAACTTTATTAAGCTTTATTTACACACCATTAAATTCATGGTGTGAATGAGTTTTAGTGTATTTGTAGGATTATACAACCGCCGCCACCACCCCTCGTTCCCCACCCCCGCCTCAGGCGACAGCTGGTCTTCCGTGTGTGTCTACACATTTGACTTCTTGGGCATCTTGTATCATGACACAGGCCCTTCCGTGTTTGGTGTTTTCAGTAAGGTTTCCGAGGCTTATCCATGTTGGAGCCTGAACTGGTACTTTTATGGCTTAATATCCCACTGTCTGGATCTTCCACATTTTGTTTATCATTCAACGGTTGATGGGCATTTGAGCAGTCTCTTCTTTTTGGCTTTTGGGTGTAAGGCCGCTATAAATGTTTGTCTGGGCAGTTTTTGTGTGGACACATGTTTTCATTTCTGCCGGGTGTTCACCTGGCAGTGGAACTGTGGGGTCATACACATGGTCCATGTTTCACTTTTTAAGGAAGTGTTGGCCTTTACTTGTGAGGTTTGCCCCTTGGGTCAGAATTCCAAGTCGGGAGTTATTTTATTTCAGGACCTGAAAGAGAACACCACGTCGCCTTTGGCTTCTGTTGTTTCTGTCTTACTGCTATTTCAAGGACATTTTTCAGTTCCGAAGTTTCCATTTATTACTTTCCACAGATTCCAAATTTCTGGCGAAACTCTCCATTTTCTGAAAGACGCCTTGTTAAGCCTTTTCTGAGGCCTCTAATACGCGTGTCACCTGTGGGTCTGTTTCTATTGTCTGTGCTTGTTTCTCGCCTTCTGGTTGGCCGTGTGTCTCAGTGTCCTGTGGCTGCTGTAACAGATCACCTCAAACTGGGGGCTTACGAGGACAGGATCTCCTTCCTTTGGAGGCCAGAAGTCCAAAATCAAGGTGCTGGCAGGGTGGCCCTAAGGGAGAGTTCGTTCCTTGTCCACTTCAGCTTCTGGTGGCTCCAACCTTCCCGCCGATCTCTGTTTCCATAGTCATGTGGCCTCCTCATCTTGTTCTTGTGCGTCCGGGATCCATACGTTCCAGCGTTTTCCGTTATACAGCAGGAGGATTGGCCTGCCGTAAGCCGCAGCGGAAGGGGAGGGGTATCATAACGTATAGTGATTGTCTAATAAAATAAAACTTACTTGAATGCTGAGTATGGAATAGTCATTTCTTTACAGAGTTGAACCGTGGTACAAATGATTCAAGTGCCGAAGGTCGATCTTTTTCCTTGTCGTCAATTGTTTGAGAAATGAGTTCCCGACAAGTTATTGAGCATATTCTAGAAGTACAGATGCATTCTGCAGCACAGCACGGAGAGTCACTCGGAGAGCCTCCGGGACTGAGGGGGGTTGGCAACCACCTCACCCACCTCCCTCGTCAGACGCACGGTGTGGCCATGAGAGGGGGCTCCGGGGCCTGGACGCCACGGCCTCCGCTGCGCGACTGACCTACACATCAGCTTCCTCAGTGGTGATGGCCCCGACCTCATGGGGCTCTTGCGGGGAGGAAGTGTGTGTGCGAGGCGTCTGTAGAACAGGGGGGTTGACACCTGGTAAGCACTCCGTAGACGTTTGCCAACAGCTTCGGCAAAATTGAATATCCAGAACTTTCCTTTGGAACCCCAAGTGCAGGCTGAGGACGAATTTCTGATTCGGTGGAAATAAAGACAAAAACCAGGTAAGGCCCTGACTGGTGCCTCCAGCCAGGGCTGTCCTGGGAAAGCACCAGCAATATCCCCCCGGGCTGGCTCTTGGTGACCACGGCCCCGCCCCTCCGGCCTCCCCCCTCCACACCCGCTCCACTAATGACTTCACCTCTCACTTATCATTCTACTTTAGCAAGAGTTCCGAGCACATGAGAGCTTTGAGGTCTAGACATAGGAATTTGTGTCGTGGAGAACAGAGCTGACACCGAATCCCCAGAGACAGTCCCACGTGGGGCTTGGTTTTCAGCTCACACGGGCCACTTTCTTTCCAGCCTGAGCTGAGGAGACCCAGATTCTCCGCCATGATGCTTCCAGAAACGTCCAGCGCAGGGAAGCAGCATCTAGGGTCTAATCTCAGAGCTGGTTGAGAAGAATCCTTCAACGTTTCTCTTCCTCCTTTTTTTGTTAAATGTGAAGCTGAAGTTTGTATAATCCTTCTGGACCGGCTGCCTACCCAAGATTAAGGGAAAAAAGCCCGAAACTCTCATGGTTCACCACAGCTCCCGTTTGGTTCTTGTTCATGTCACAGTCCTATGAGATTTGGGGGCTGTCCTGGGTGGGTGTTCCCAGCTGGTGTGTCGGGGACCCGGGCTGATTCTTTCCGCCACACGCGGCCCTTTGCTTCCAGCGCATGGCCCTGAGGAGGGGACAGAGGTACCAACCCCTCCTAACGGCCTCATACCACTTGGGTTTCTGTTGGTGGGACCCGGTCATGTGACCACGCTGTCCGTGGGCTGGGAGATGGCGGTCACGGGATGGGATGCTTGGGGACGAGCGATAGTTTCTGCCGCCGTTTGGTTTGAGCTTTTTAACACGGAAAGAGCTGCTGTGCCGGCTTCGGTGATATACACGTGCGGCAGTGAGGAGGGGAGAGGGCAAGTCTCCAGGCTCCGGAAGAAGGAGAAAAACCATGTTCGTCAAGGTATGGGCTGAACTGGGGGTGTCTGGGGGGCTCAGTCGATCGCGCGTCCGACTTCGGCTCAGGTCATGATCTCACGGTTTGTGGGTTCGAGCCCCGCGTCGGGCTCTGTGCTGACGGCTCGGAGCCTGGAGCCTGCTTCAGATTCTGTGTCTCCCTCCCTCTCTGCCCCTCCCCTGCTCGTGCTCTGTCTCTCTCTCAAAAATAAACATTTAAAAAAATTAAAAAGGGGAGCCTGGGTGGCTCAGTCGGTTGAGCGTCCGACTTCGGCTCAGGTCATGATCTCGCGGTCTGTGAGTTCAAGCCCCACTTTGGGCTCTGTGCTGATGGCTCGGAGCCTGGAGCCTGCTTCGGATTCTGTGTCTCCCTCCCTCTCTGCCCCTCCCCTGCTCGTGCTCTGTCTCTCTCTCAAAAATAAATAAACATAAATAAAAAAAGATATGGGCTGAACTGTGACCACCACCCCATATTCAGGGTTTGGAGTCCTAATCCCCAGCACTTCTGGATGTGACTGTGTTTGGAGGCCGGGTCTTTACAGGGGTCATGAAGTTAGAATGAGGTCACGAGGGTGGGTCCTAATCCAAGAGGACAGCTGTCCTTATATAGAGGGGGGCTGGGGACACAGACACGAATGGAGGGATGACCACATGAGGACACGGGGACAGGACGGCCGTCCACCCGCCAGAGAGAGAGGCTTGGGAGGACATGGCCCTGCCGACCCCTGGGCCTCGGACCTCCAGCCTCCAGACTGTGAGGGAATAAATGTCCAAGAACTTTGCCGTGGAGCTAGCGGGCTGGTAACACACGTCAGAGACATGGTCGAGCTGTCAGAACGCACGTCCTCGGTGGCAAAAATCAAGCAATACGTGTCAGGCTTTGGTCTGCTCTACAACTGAAAAAGCACCTAGACGTGGCTCTTTAGGGGAGACCTTAAGCAGAAGATCCACAAGGTCCCACCGCTGTGGCTCCTGAAGCCCGCCCTCTCCTGCAGAGGCTTCTGCAGCCTGTGCCCCTGACATCTGGGTCGTCGCAGCTCTGTGACGGTTGTGACGAAGCAGGCGGGCGGTCGCGGGCATCTTCACGTTTGCCCGGGGCAGAGACATCGCCCCAGCTGCCGCTGGTCCTCCCTCCCCCGCCACCCGGTTCCCCTCCTGGGGTGCCCGTGGAGCAAGTCTGGGCTTCCCCGGGACAAGGCTCACCACGTCTGCCAAACGCTGCCATTGTGTTTGCGCACAGAGGCCGTGGGCGTCGTCGTTCATTTACGGGCAGACGCGTTCGGCGACCCCATGGTGCTCTGTTTCAGATGCCGTGGGGTCCGAGGTGCTGCCCTTTGCCCCGTGTGTCAGGCGTGGAGAAGGCGTCTCTCCATCTGTGGGGCCCTGGTGACCAGGTGCGGCCGCCGTGCTAAACAGCGTGGCAGCTCCTCGAAAACTTAAATACCCAATTACCGCGTGAGCCAGCCCTTCCGCCTCTGGGTGCGTCCTCAGAGGCTTCAAAGCTGGGACTCGAACAGGTGTCTGCACACGCCCATGTTCACGCAGCCTTGTGCACAAGAGCGATGACGCGGGAGCCACGGAAGTGGCCGCCGACGGGTGGATGGACGCACCGGCGTGGACCGTCCGGACAACCGCGCGTCACTTGTCCCCGAACGGGAAGGAAATTGTGACACGGGCCGCGACGCGGACGGACCTTGAGGACGTCGCACGGAGTGAGGTCGGCCCGTCACAGAAAGACAAATCCTGCCCGATCCTATTCTTAGGAGGCCCCCGGAGGCAGCGAATGCACAGAAACAGAAAACAGAAGAGAGGGCGCCAGGGCTGGGGGAGGGGGTGCAGGTTAGCGCCGAGTGGCGACGGAACTGTAGCTTGGGAAGGCGGAGAGTTCCGGCGGCGAATCGTGGTGATGGTTGCACAACCAGGCGTGTGTGTTTAATGACACTGAGCTGTATACCGAACGGTTAAAAGAGTGTGTTTTACGTCGCGTATGTTTGACCGCCATTAGAAAACGTACCCAGTTAAAGTGTCCAGTTGGGCGGCTTTCGGCAAATGTGTAATCCATCGTGTAACCACCTCCCAGAGCAAGTCAGAATGCCCTGCCACCCCCTGGAAAGCTCTCCCCTCTCCTTTGCAGGCAACCCCCCCTCAGCCTCCACCCCGGGCAAGCCTGGGTCTGATTCCTAGCACGACGGATACGATCGGAGTGTAGAATACGGCTACGTCGTCTTCTGGCCTGGCTCCTTTCTCTCAGCATATTTCTTTTGGGAACATCCATGCTGTCCCCTCTCTACTGCTGGGCAGTATTCTGAGTAGGATCCCTCCATGGTATTCATCCCATGTATCCGTCGTATGTATCGATATTATAAACGTCGATGCCTCCGTTACATATTAATACCTTATTAACCCCACGTATCAACTGTATATATTAACACATTGTATCAATCACATGTACCCATTAAATATTGACACATTTGTACCAATCGCATCCATCCATCAATGCATTATAACTATCGCACAAACCTTTGTGATACATCGTGCGTGCATTGTACCTGGAGCACACACGCATAGGCTGTATCTTCCAGCTCACCTACTGTGTGTATTGATACTTTATATCCATTACAGTTGGCCCTTGAACGAGGCAGGCGTTAGGGGCGCCAGCCGTCCCACACAGTTGAAAATCTGTGTGACTTTGGACTCCCTCCAAACTTAACCAACAGCCTACTGTTGACAGGCAGCCTTACCGGTAACACAGTCGGTGAACATCTATCTTGCGTGTGATGCGTATCATATAATCTCACAGTAAAGTCGGTTAGAGGAAGGAAAACATTACTGAGGAAATCACAGGGAAGGGAAAATACATTTCTGGCATTGCACTGTATTTATAGGAAAAAATCAGCATTTAAGGGGACCCGCACGGTTCAAGCCCGCGTCGGTCGGGGTCGGCCGTGCAGGGCGGAACTCTGGGGGTCCCCCGTGCCCCCGGCGACGGACTCCTGGGTGGCTCGCGCCGTGGGGTTCCCACGAATACAGTTGCTTGGGGCATTCACTGACGCATCCCTGGGTGGACAGGCGTTTCCGTTTCTGGGGTAAATGCCTAGAGGCAGGATAGCTGGGTCTATGGTGAGTTTAGGTTTTTCCAGAAAGGCTGTGCCGCGCTGCGCTCAGTCCCAGTGGCCCCATACCCTCCTCAGTACTGGGCATCCCCAGGCTCTTTGAGTTGAGCCGGCCTGACGTCATTGTATTTCCCCGTATTTTTTTCCTTCTGCTTTGGAGCAGGATCTCTGTGGCCTCCTGCTTTTCTTTATCTGCACCGCCCCCCCCCCCCCCGCCACCGCCCCTCCAGGCCTGGAAGGTTCTGGCTTGGGTGGAGGTGTCTGCTCGATGCCAGAGGCCCGGGGGCTGTGAGGCCGGGATCTGGTCCTGCTGTCCGGGGCTCACACCCTGCTGGGAGCTGGGACTCCGCACTGGTTCTCAAGGGGCTGCCCGGAGGAGGCGGGGATGATGCTGAACCCGGAGGCCTCAGAGGCCTCTGACAGACATAGGGGGAGGGGGCAACTTCCTTGGATGGTGCACCTCCCACTCGGGCCCAGGGCTGACATTCTCTGACCCAGCCTTTGACTTTCCCGGCTGGGAGGGACAGCTTCACATCACAGGTTGGGGGTGGGGGCCAGGCCGGGAGCGGCCAGCACGCGGGCTTCTGGGAGGGGCTGTGTGCGTGTGGGGAGCACGTGGAGTCAGCTCACGGGGTCTGGGGTCCAGGGCCCGCGGGGGCAGCACCACGAGCACCTGAGAGCCAGCGAGGAGGGTCTCTGTGACGGCATGTCGCCTGGCCGGGACTCACCCCCGTGGCTGCCCCACAGCTCCGTCCGGGAGCCAGAACTTCGAGGCGCTGACCCAAGCCGCCTCCTGTGACCCAGGCCTCTGCGTCCTGCCTCAGGGGGACAGAGGTGTGTCGAGTCTCCGGGGGGCGTGCGTGGAGGGAGGGCTCCACTCAGTGGCGTCTAGGTTGGGACTCTCCAGTGGAGAGTCCCCCCCCCCTCCCCCCCACGTGGACTGTTCTGGAAAAGCTGTGTTGCTGGCTAGTGTGCATGGTGGGCGGAGGTGAGTGGTTCACGCGTCTCTCGCTTTAAGCCCCGAACTCTGCAAGCAGGCCGTGAGTCCAGGCCGGGAGCGGCAGACCCTTGCCAGAGGCCCTGCGAGGTGGCAGGAGGCGCTTGGCGACTGGACCCGCGTCTTGGGGTCTGGCTGAGCCTGGGCCCCAGCTGGTGGGGGACAGGTGGGGCCCGTCTCTCCTGGCCTCCTCCCTGCCTGGTCACCGGCAGTGTGGCCTTGGCCTGGTTTTTCTGCTCTAGTCCCCGAGTTCGGGGGCTTAAAACACACCCCCCCCTTCTTCAAGGAGTGATCGTTTCAGTTTCTGTCTAAAAGAATTGATCGGAGACATCGCCACTGCCAGTTGGGGGTCTGACTGGCCACAACAGCCAGCGTGCCCCCGGCGGTGATGGGGTTCCTGCCCCAAGCGCGGAAACCTGACGTTCTCCGCAGCCTGGAAATGTCGGATTTCCGTTTGGCCTGTGGCGGCACCGAGGCCAGCTCCGGGCCCCCCCCCCAAATCTCCCGCCCTGAGCCGCCCTCGTCGGGGCCCCCCCCCACGGTGTGGGCAGCGGGGACTCCTGCCCCGTGGGGCGGCCCGGCTCCCCTTCTTCTCCCCTCCGCCCTCCAGAAGCTTCCAGAACCCCCCCCCCCCGGACCCTGGCCTGTGGGCTGCCAGCAGGAGAGCCCGGGCCCCCGGCCAGCACCCTCCGCCCACCCCCCCCTGCCCGCCGAGCTCACCGGTTCTGAGCTATCATGCCCTCTATCGCCTTTGTGAGAAATGTAATCCATAAAATGCTTTCGTGGTAACCTTATCCACGGCAGCCAGCGATAGCATCTCGCGGCCCCGTGACAGGCAGGAACTCGCAAGCATGGAGTTAATAATGCAGACTTTCAAAAAAGGAGGCTGGCAGAGGGAGACGCGGCCGGGAATAAAAGGGGCCGGTGTGGCCGTAATTGGGACCATGTGAACTTCCTCCGAGGGGGATTAGGGGGAAGAGACAGGCCTTGCCCGCGAAGATTAGTTTCAATTAGACGGGCTGGAGGCGAAAGGCCGGCCTCGGTGCAAGATTAAAACAAGAAGGAGAAAGTCTCGGCGGCGGTGGCTCTGGGCCCGCAGCGGCCGCGAGAGCCACTAATTGAAGCGAAGCGAGCGCGGGCCGCTCGGAAGGACGCGCGTTAATTGATTCGTCGCTGGCTCTGCTTCGGGCCCTCCCCGGCCGTCCTCCCCCCCAACCCCGCCACCCCAAGGCCTTTCCAGATCTCGGGGGGGGGGGCTGGGGGGGCAGTGGCTCGCCCTCGCCGGCCGCCTCACCCGGGGCTCTTGTCCTCGGCCGGTGCCACCGTGTGACCCAGGCCCAGGTGTCGGGGTCACTTCTGGCCGCAGTCGGTGCTGGTCCTCCCCCCGCCTGGCCCCAGAGAGCTTTCACTCGGGAGCTTTAAAAGGGCTTTGTGGGTGCTGCTGAGCCTGGATGGAGCACCCCGTGTCCTCCCGGGGCTCAGACCCCGCGTGCCCGGACCATTGGTGCTGTACCAGGACCCCAAGCACAGGGGCTGTGCCGGCCTGCCCGCCTTCCCTCCTTCCAGCCTCCTTCCTTCCTTCCTTCCTTCCTTCCCCCTCCTTCCTTCCTCACTCCCTCCCTCTCTTCCTTCCTTCCCTCCTTCATTCCTCCTTCCTTCCTTCCTTCCTTCCTTCCTTCCTTCCTTCCCAGAGAAGGTGGGCATCCCGATCCCAGCCAGTGGGTCACTGTTCTGTCCTTCAGCTGTGCTCCAAGGTGGACCCTGGGCCTGTGTCCGGCCCTGCGTGCAGGTCTGGGAGCCAGAGGCAGGTAGGTGCCCAGGTGTGGCCAAGGTGCCCAAGCCTGCCCGTGGGGGGCAGGGCCAGCTGCTTCCTGGCACCTCCTCGGGCCGTTCCCCTCCAGGCCCCTCAAGCACGTAGTGTGCTCGTGTGTTTTATAAATCCTTCCCATTGTAATGACAGCTAAATTACGGAAAATGCATTTTCACAGCTGGTGAGAAAAGCCATTAGCATTAATCAAGGACCCAGCCTCGTCGGGGATTCGCAGGCTGAGTTTTGTTGGGGAACTTATGGGCGTGCGAAACAGTCATTAGTGGGATTCGTTTGAAACGGGGCCGCTCATCCATCTCGACACCACACTTGGGGAGCCTCCTTGCTGGGGGCAGAGGGCTGCACTCACCGAAGGCCACCTCGAGGTCACTTTGCTTGGGTGTGTGTGGGGCTCTGGTTTTGAGGGACCCCCCCCCACACCGCCCCACAGCGGAGGGGCACCTCTGTCTCGGGAGCCAAGGGATGTGGTCCGGGTGACATCTGGTCGCCCATCAGGGGACAGCAGGGAGGGCCCTCCCTGTCCTGGTGTCTGTGGTCATGCTCCGCAGACACGGGGCCAGGAGCCTCAGTGTCCTTTGAGTCCAGGGCCATCGTGGGTCCTGGCCTCACAGCGATTACAGTCTCTGACCTCGGTCTCCCCGGGGAGCAAGGTGCCTGGCCCTTGCCAGGTTCTCAGAGAGTAGAGGGAACGAATCAGTGACGGGCCCCCGGCCGGCCAACTTCTAGACTTGAGCATTGGCTGCATGAAGGCACTGTGCTGGGGTGACTTTTGAAAATCAACGTTTTATTTGGGGATAATTCCCGGTGAGCAGAAAAGCTGCAGAAAGAGAACGGAGCGTTCCTACACCGTCTCCTCCTCCGGACTCTTTCCCAAGCCCTGTAACTGCAGGGTCATCTTGAGACAAACGTCAGACAAACCCAGACCCGGGATCTTCTCCGGGACCCCCAGCCAGTTCTCCTGGAGGCCGTCCTCACACCCCCTGCCAGCACCTTGGTTGTTAGCATCACCTCGGCCGCGTGCGGCCAGAAGACACGGGAGGGTGTGGCCCGGGACCCGCGCTCCTCTGTGTCCAGGCGCTGTTAATGTCCTTCGGCCCCAGGGTCCCGTCCTGGGACCCCACGGCACGACGGCCCTGCTCTCCTCTGGGCCGCGATAGCGTCCGTCTTTCCTCGTGTTTTCCGACCCTGGCGGTCTTGAGGGCGACTGGCCAGGGGTCCTGGAGAACGTCCCCATTCCAGGCTTGTCTGATGTGTTTCTTACGGGTAGACTTGGGTCGTGGGTGGAGGAAAGAGCGACTCTGGGGTGAGGCTCCCCTCCGTCGCGTCATTGGAGGGCACCTGAGGTCTGCATGACATCACACGGGCTGCCGAGCCGGGTCACCCGGTGGAGGCGGTGTCCATCAGGTGTCACCTCTGTAGGGCTCCTCGGCGGCTGGGAAGATGCAGCCACGCCTTCTGTAGGGGTGTCCACACAGCAGTTTCTCAACAAGGAAGATGTGTCCCTCCACCGCCCCCCCCGCCCGGTCTGTCCTCCCTTCCATCCTTCATCGGTACCCGCACGAGCTCATGGGTATTTATCTCACGTTTGAGTTCTAGTCCCTACTACGTTATTTGCGTTTTGTCCCCCGCTCACGCTGACCCGTGTGTCCCTTCTTCCCTCCTCACTGCCGGCTGTCCCGGGCGCATCTCGCATTTCCCCGCCGCGGCCTCAAGCATTCCTGCTTCCTTCATTGGCAAATGGAATTAGAAACCGCGAACCGGGCACCCGGTGTGCTTGCCGCGGCCGTGCCTCTCGGGGGACGGAACCGGGGAAGACGTGCGTGCACGCCAATCCGCGTACACGCGTGTGTGTGGTCACAAAGTCGTATGTGTGTTGACGAACCGCGTACACGCGTTCGCGTACTAACTGGTATATACGTGTGTTTGGACCCGTGTATACAGACGTGTGCATACTAACCTGTGAATACGCACGGATCTGTGGCTGCCGGGGCCGGGTCGGGGGGGGCTTCAAGGGTCCATGAGGGAGGTTTGCACCTGCACAGAGAGACAGCTGGGGGCAAGCGGCGTAACGGGGTGCCGGGTGGGGAGGCCCTGTGGGGTCAGGGAGCCAGGGGTGACTTTGCAGGCGGTGGGTTTACGCTGGGGTGGGAGGGGCGAGTGTGGCGGGGATTCGGGGGGCAGGGAGGGCCAGGACCAGGAAGAACTTCGGGGGGGAGGTCAGGGAGCGGACCCTTCTGGGAGATGAACTGGATGTTGATGGAACCCGAGTGTGGGGGGTGGGACACACGGGCCAGAGAGCTGCCCTGTACTTTCCTCAGCATGTCCCACACCAGGCATGGCCCCTGGTCTTGGGGGACAGCTGGTGGCCGGGACAGGGGCTGAGACAGGAGACGACAGGCTCCTCACCGGCCCCGCAGGGCGGAAGAAAGAAAGGAGCTTCCTGTAGAGACAGAGCGTCAGACTCAGGCTGCCCGGAGGCCGGGGGCTGGTCCTCAGCGCCCGGAGCCCCCGGGGCCCCGTAAGTGGCAGGGGGGCGACAGGCGGTGGCCCCGGCTTGTGCTGGCCTCCTCGGGCGGCCGGGAACTCGGGCCCCTGCCCACCTGCCTCACCGGCCTCGCCCTGCCCCCCCCCCACCCAGCAAGGATGGCCGCAGTCTGCAAACTTGAAAGCTGTTCACAGTGTGGCCCCGGGCACCCAGGCGGGCACGGCCCCGCGGGGCCGTTTCCTCTGACAGGTGCCGCCACTGCCACCAGGCCACGGACACAGAGCCGCCTGGCTGGGGTCACGCAGCGGGCGGTCTGGCCGTCCCTCCGCCCCCGTCCTGCCGCGGACCACAGGGCTCCGGCTGTTTCCTCCAACAGAAGCTCCAACCTCGGTGTCTGCCCCTCGTGGGTTTCCTGTGTGAGGGGCAGCACCCCGCAGGGCTGGCCCGGCCTGTGATGAGTGTCCCCAGGACCCAGGGCCCGCCGAATGCAGGGCAGGGCGTAGTGTCCTGGGTCAGGGACCTCACCTGGGGCCCCGGCCGGCCGCTTGTGCCCTGGGTGGCCCCGCATGAGCCGCGGGATGTCTTTGCCCCCATTTGCGCATCCACGAGATGGGATGATAGTGCTCGTCCGGCCACAGCCAGGCAGCGGGGGGGGGGGGGGGGGGGGGAGGGGCACAGCAGGGGGCAGAACAACCGGTCGCTGATGGTGTTCTTTGTGTCACATAATGATGGTCAGCAGCTGTTTTGCAAAGAGAGTGAAGGTGTTTCCCACCTTTGTCTGAGGAGGGACCGGTCTACACAGCGACGGGGTCCTGGGAAGGCTGGTTCTCCCCATCCACACCATCCAGCCTGGGGTCCTGGACAGACTGGTTCCCACCGTCCACTCCGTCCAGCCCTAGGAAGGGTCCTGGGGGTGACAGCCACACGGCTGGGAACGGAGACAGTGGAGCCTCGGCCCCAGCACGCCCCCCACTCACTGTCTGCCTCTCTCCCAGGACGAGTGGGGACAGCGGGGACACTCACTGTTGGATGCACACGCTTATCTGCAGGTTTATTCCTGTGTCTGGGAAAATCATCAGAAGCACATCTTCCACCCCAAACCAGGGGGACATAGCTCCCTCAGAGCTCTCCCGGCGGTGGGGCCAGGACGCAGGGACGGTGGGACGAGGAGGCCGGAGGGGCTTGCCCACTGACCCGGGGTCTGCCTCTCGAGCCGGGAGCGAGAGACCCAGGTCCGACCGGCCGCTCAGGGAGCACTGCCCCCTCCCGGCTGACCGGAGAAGCGCGGTCTCAGAGCTTCTTCCTCAGAGACCTTAAAAATAAACCAAACCAGTCTGGTGCTCTCTGAGTTTGGGACACAGACGGTCCCCCAGTCGTCACCATCTCTCCATGACAAACAGTGTGGCTTCTCTTTCTTCTCTCACGTGCTACCCGGTGGGCACAGGCAGCATGTTTTGTCCCCGGGCTGTTTCCCACCCAGAGGAGGTTGGGGGAGGGGGAATCTGACACCGAGGCCTTGAGCCCAGGAGTGGCTGCGGGGAGGGGGGGGGGGGAAGGAGGGGGGGAGCCGGGTGGGCAGGTGCTCAGGAACTTCCCACTCTGGCAGGGCGCAGGGGAATCTCCGGGGTGATCGCCCCGGGGCCTGGGAGAGGTCAACTGGAGGGAGGCGTGGGGTTTCCAGAGACGGGCTCTGTGAGGTCCAGACCCCTAGATATTCAGTGACAGTGGCCCTTTCTTCTGGGGGTCACGTCCAGGCCCAGGAAGCCCCCCCGCCCACCGCACTGGGTGGAGGTTGGTGCTCTCAGGGGCTCTGGCTCCCTGGAGCCCCTCCTCAGGCTGAAGACCTTACTCCTTCTGAAAGTCAAAGCCGCCAGAGAGGAGCAGTGTCAGCAAATCCCCCGCCACCCCCCCCCCCGCGCCACCCCCCCTCCCCCCCCCCCGTGGAAGGAAGTGAAGAAAGTGTGGGCGGGGCCCGTCCTCTGACCCACCCGGCCGGCCAGCTGTCACTCACCCCCATCCCAGGACCATCGAGGTGCATCTTGTCCCAGCTGGGGGCCAGCCGGATGGCGGGTGACCCTAGACGTAGACCCCCGCCCCCCACCTGCTGCTCCCTACGTGGGGCCCAGTTGGAGGCAGCTGGGCGTGGGCCGCAGGGAGCAGGGGGCCTGCCCGTGTCTGCGCACGGCTCAGAGGACACGGGCACAGGGCCTTCGGGACAGATGTTTTCTGGGGCGACAAACCCACGTTCGTCTCTCCGTAAACGTCCCCCCAGAGGCTGGGGCTGCCTCCTCTGTGGGCTCCATCCAGCGTCGCGTCCACATGGAGGGAGGTCGAATTCTTTATCGGGCAGAAACGAGATCCGAGTGCCTCCCGCTGGGGCGATCTGTGCTGGGCTCCGTGCCCCGAGTGACACCCGCGGACGTCTGAGGGCGGGGTGGCCCGGACGCGCCTGTGGGTCCTGTCGGCCTGTGGGTCTTGTCGCTGGCACGGGGGTCCTGGCCGTCCGCGGGCGCACCGGGCTGCGGCAGGGTTCATTTGTTAAATTTGCTGTCAACTTTCAGGTGCGATCGATCAGCGATTTTAAAGGTTCTGTTCGTTCGGGGCTGGAACAACAGTGCCTCAGAGTTTGAGCTGCAAATTCTTTCTGGAAAATGCAGTAATGTTCACTGGGTTAGCGGCAGCCTGAAGGGCGGGCCCCATCCCTCGTCTGGCGGGGCAGGTCCTGTGCTCCAGCGTCTCACCACCAGGCGGCTGGGTGGTCAGCTGGTGGTCACCCCAGCTTCCTGGGGGAGGGGACGCCCCAGGCTGTCGGCGGTGGGGGGTGTGTGTGGGGGTGGTTAGGGAGGTGGCTTCCTGTCGGGCTGGGGCTCAGACCCTTTGCGGGAAACTAGTTTACCAGCGGGAGGCAGCGCTTTGGGCCCCTCCCTAACTTTCTTTCTGGTGGCGGTCCCCCATCTGTGAGACAAACGGGTGGGCAGCTCCCGGGGAGGACCAGCCCGGGCTTGGGTTCCAGGAGCGTCGGGGCCCTGCATCAGGGAGCCACACAGCGTCCCCACTCATCTGTGTCCCGTGTGGTGTTCCCCAAGGTTCCAGTGCGTTTGTGACTTGTACAGAGGACATGTTCGGTTCGGCCACCAGGCAGTGGGGGACAGCCCGAGCCCAGACTACCTTCTCTGCACCCTTTTCTCTGCCTCCTTCGGCCAAGGTGAAGTGGCCACAAACCCAAACCAGAGGTGGGGCCGGGACCACAGAACGCCTGTCCTCGGGGACCCCGTCCCCAGGGACACCCCTCCCTCGAGCTGTGGCCTGACCCAGGCCAGGTGCGTGGTCTTTGGCCAGGCCACCTGATTGCGACCGGCTTTCTTCAGTTGGACAGCCAGCAGGGAGGGGGGTGTGGGGCAGCCGGGACCCAGCAGACAGCGCTCCCTCGGGTCTGGATGGGACTGGACAACAGGATCCAAGTGCTGGGGGCACGGGGGGCAGGGGCTCTGAACCGGTTTGGGAGCCAAATGCCAACGTAAAAGGGCAGCTGTGTAGGAGGGCTCGGGGCGCCCGGGGGAGCTGGGCCTTAGCCGGGCATGGGCGGGGCCGGGCGGGGGGCCAGGGTGGGGCCCCACTGAAGCTTAATTGGGCCCGCCGAGGTGGGCAAGGCCCTGGGGTCTCGTACAGGGGCCTTCCTGCTCCTCACCCGGAGCCCCACCATCTCGGCTTTGAACCACTTGGGGGGCGGGGGCCCGGCTGCTGGCTCCAGCCTGTTTCCCTGAATTCAGACGGACTGCGCTTTCTCCAGGACGGGAAATGGATATCAACAAACTTCCACCCGAAGATCAAACTGCTTCCTCCCGCCGGCCCCAAGGATGTCTCGAATCCTCTGACCGGCCCCTGCCCCCAGCCCCCAGCCTGCGTCCCCCTAGCGTCTCAGCCCTGCTCGAGGGTGGTGGGTGAGGGGGGCCGGGCCAGCCTGCCAGTCTCTGGGGTCCAGGTGAGGAGCCCACGGGGACCAGGGCCGCCTCCATCAGGGGCCTCTGGAAACGCCCGGCCAAGCGCGGCTGTGGTTCTGAGCCCCGCCCTCGGCACCCCGCGCTGTGGGGTTTGACGTGGTCCCCGGGCACAGCCTTCTGTGCCCCCAGCGCGTGGCTCCCGAGGGTCCGGCCGGCTCAGCTCAGACCCGCTGGGTTCTGAAGCCGGGAGACTCGGATTTTCTCCCTAAAGTCAGCTTGTCTCCTCTGGGGCTGCGGGGCACAGCTCTTAACATCACCCATCAGGGCCCCGCTCAGAAGGCCAGCGAGTGTGGAGTGCAGAGGACATCAAACCGCGAGCCTCCCGAGGACGCTGCTGCTGTCAGGGGTCCCTGTGGCGCGAGGGGCCGAGTCGAGCTTGGCAAAGCCAGGCCCCGTCTCTGTGGTGGAGCTCTGGGGACAGGGGGCGCGTCGTACGTAAGGCTGCCGGGCTCCCTCCGGGGCCTTGGGTCGTGAGAAGGACGAAGGACGGAGAGGTGCCCCTGGACCCGTGTTGCCAGTGTGGGCAGGGGGCTTGCGGTTCCCACCTGGGGGGCCGTGTGGACAGGCCGCGGTGAGGAAAGGGCTGAACGGTCACCAACGGAGGCCCCGGGAGAATGGGGGACACGGGGTCTTCCCCGACTGGCCCTGGGAGGGGCTGTGTGCACGGGAGACCAGCTCACGGGTTACCCACGAGAAAGAGGGGGGTGGTGCCAGGCTGGCCTTCAACCCGGGTGTGCCCGCTGCCGATGGGCACAGGAAGTGGGGGCATGCCTGTGATCTGGGGGCGACAGAGACGGGGGCAGGGAGAGACAGAGAGAGACAGAGGGCAGGGGAGGACACTGCCCCAGAGGGTGGTTCAAAGACCCTCGATCAGGTCCCCGGCCCCTGGGCTTCTCCCGCCCCGTCTGGGGCTGCGGCTGGGGCTCCGGACAGGTTCCTCCGGGGAGACGGCCGTCGTGGAAAGGCAGGCCCCGCGTCTCAGTGCTGGGAGGTGGTGGTGAGGTGGGAAGGTGTCTGGAGGCCTCGGCCGGGCCTGCCCTGCTCGAGTCCAGCTGGCCCCCCGGGGGCAGTCTCGCGGGTTCTCTCGAGCGCTGGCGGCCGTGGTGACCATCGTGATGGCGACCGTGGCCGGGCTGCCTCAGAGGGAAGGCCGCACCCGACCCGACCCCCTGCACAGCCCCCGCCCACCGGCAGAGGGGAAGGTGGCGGCTCAGGGAGGCGCCCTGATGCTCCTGGGGGCCCCCTTCTGCACACCCCGGGGCGGGCTCCCCCTGCGCGGGCGCCTCCGTGGCGGGAGGCTGCTGTGCCCACAGCCCTCTGGGCCAAGGCCACTCGCCCGCCCGCCTGCAGGTTGACGGATTAGCCGGGCTGCGTGGCCTGGCTCGGCGTCCTCGCCCCTTCCTATGCCGGGAAGAGACGGCAAGCCCTGTTTATTTAGACTTTTCCTAAAGCTGACAGCTTGAATCAGGCTAATTTACCTGAAGTATACCAACCGTCCTTGTATTTATTTTACGATGTTTCACCGGCGTAACCCAATCCCCGCCCTCTCCTGCCTTGTTTACGGCGGCTTGGAGCACATCTGTCTCCCGCAGCACCGCGGCCGCTGCCCTTCGGTTCAAGGACGGCGGAGAGGTTTCCAAAGGGGGGCGCCCGGGGGTCGAGCTCGGCTGGGGCTGCACACGCGGCCCCCTTCTGGATCTGGGGTGCGGGCCAGGCCCCAGGGCGCCCCACGAGCAGCAGGAGGGGACTTGTCACCTGCACCCCCTTCCCGGCCTCACCCGTCGGGGGGGAAGGAACTGTGGGTGGGGGCCCGGCAAGGGGGTTGACAGAGGCCCCCACGCATCTCACGACTGAGCTCGCCGGGCGCCCCGGGCTCTGGGCTGGGCCTCTGTGCACCGGGAAGTCTGGGCAGGAGTTCCAGGCAGAGGTACGAAAGCCTTGCGTGGGACCCCTCTTGCTGCTGGAGGAACAGCGCCTTTGTTTCCCCCAAAGTGTTAACGACACGCCGAGCCCAGAGCCACCTTCCCAGTGCCTGATGGGTGGGCGCTCCCACTGGGTTGGTCATCACTGGGTGACGGAGTTCAGCCTGCCTGTGGGGTCCCCAAGGACCCCCTCCCACTCCTGGCTGCCCTGGGCCCCCTGGCGTCTGGCCGGGGAGAAGACTGGCTTCCACCACCCCCCCCCATGTGCTATGAATACCCTGGTGGGGCCCACAGGCAGAGCTCACCCCCAGCACGACGACGTGGGTACGGCTGCCCCAGGCCCTGGGGGCTGGCGGAGAAGGGGTGGCCCTCGGGTCACAAGTAAGCCCCCGGGCCTGAGATTCAGCCGGGCCTGCAGGGGATGCTGACTGAGTCCCTCCCCCTGAGTGGGGCGGAGGTCGGCCAGCGAACGGGGGTCCTGCCAGCGCCGGGGTGGGCGGGCAGGCCAGGTCCCGGCGGGCGCCGTCCGGCCCGCCTGTGCAGGGGCTCCCCCGCCCCGGAGCACGCTCCCCCCGGGAAGGGGCTGAGGCTGCACGGTGCCATACATCTCTGTCAAAATCTCTATGAATAAATTAACCTTTTTAAAGATTAGTGCACTCTAATACCTCAGGGTTTTTAAACAGCACAAATGCTAAAAATATTTTGACAGAGCTTGCTGAGTTTCCAGAGCGGCTCATCGACAAAGCCCGGGACCCCGGCCCCTCCGGCCGGCACCGGCGGGCAGGGGGAGCGGCCCCGGGGAGAAGGCGGCCCGTGCAGGGGGGTGGGGGTGGGGGTGGGAGGCGCTGCGGCTGTGCCCCTGGACGGGGCATCGCTGTCCCTGTGTCTCGACCTGGACCCGCCTCGGTGGTCCTTGGCCAGCTCCTCCCTTGTGGGCCAGGGGTGGAGGCCTCCTGCCCGACGGGGCCTGCTTCTCCCCCGGGGCCGAGGAAGGCGGCGTGTCCAGGCAGGGGCTCAGTGTGAACGGAAGCCTGGAGTCAAGAAGCGGGGTTGGGGGGGGGTGTTCCGGGGAGCATGGCGTGGGGAGGCTGGATCTGGGTGAGTGGAAGGGCCAGCAGGGGACAGGGATGTCACAGGGCAGTGGGGGATGGGCGTCTGGGTGCAGGGGGAAGAGGAGGCGGGCTCTTGGCCCGAGCCCAAGGGAGCCACTGAAGACCGGAAGAAGGGGTGCCGGGCGGAGCCGGGAGAAGGTGCAGAGGCCAGCAGGGTCCCTCCGACCCCACGACGTCCCCTTGCCCAGGGCCACCTTCCCTGCTTCTCTGTGACTTCTCAGCACCCAGAACTGAGCCTGGTGCAGAGCAAGAGCTCAGTGGCTGAGAACTGGGGGTGAGGGTCCCCTGGAGCCCCTGTCTCCAAACCCACCCACTTTTCCTGGGAGCTGGGTGAGCTTCCGGGGTCCTGGCTGGCCCAGCGGGGGCGGTGCTGTCCCCTTGGCGCCCACGGGCAGGAGGAGCCCCTTCCTCCCGCGGCTCTCTGCCCTCTCGGCCGAGACCTTCCCAGTAGCTGTCACCTCAGCCCTCGCTACGACACCCCCCCTGCCCCAGGAAAATGGCAGTGGGAGGGACATTCCCTGGGGCAGGGGGCTCTGGGGAGCTCGGGGCCCATCAACAGGGGGTCCCAGCCTCCTCTCCTCGCTGGGCCGGGAGGGGCAGCTCAGGGCTCCGTCCTCAGAACCCAGGGAGGGCTTGGCCCAGCATTCGTGCCTGTGCCACACGGAGAGCCCAGCCCGCCGCCCAGAGGAGCAGGCGGGCACCTGCGGGGCGGGGGGGGGGGGGAGAAGGAGGGCATGGGGTACCAAGGGCCTTGGGAACAGGACCCTGCGAATGGGGACCGAGAGCCCCTTCTCCGTGTGTGAAGCTCCTGGCTCTCACCCTGGGGGGTCTCTGTTGCCCCAACTTCCACCAACGCTCTTCAGGCACCCGCTGCCTGCTGGGCTCAGCTCTGCCCCACCCTGGGCTAGCGCCCCTTTCCAGAGGAGGCGAGGCCCCGGCCCTCACCTGCGAGGAGGCAGTAGGGCCCGGCTTGGACCCCCCCGCCTGTCCCCCACCTTCAGCTGCCTCCGGCTCTGGCCCTCTCGGGGTTTTGGGGTCTTCCGGATGCTGTGTCCTATCTGCCCTCCCACCTGCCCCGCTCCTGTGTCCCAGCCGGCTGTTCTCCCGCTTCCAATTAAATAAACGCCTCTTCCTCCAAGAAGCCTTCCCTGATCTCACGAGGGCGAGTCAGTCCCGTGACATCCCCAAGACATTATAGGGTCTTCCCCTCTTACAAGACACCTGTCCTGCATAAGCTTTTCTGGGTGGGTGGGGGGACCCTCAGCCTGGTCACGGCCTGGGGTTTCTCGCGAGGATGGGCAGGGGCAGAGAGGGCTGGCCGAGGCCTCGCAAGGTCCCTTTCCTGTCTACGCGTCACAGGCTTCTGGGGACAAGGCCCGAGGAGCCAGGCGGGTGGGTTCTCGCAGGGAAGCCCCCAGGGCGGGAGCCCGCGGCCAGGCTGGGACGCCAGGCACTCGGGGAGGAGAACGTATCTGCACAGGTACCTTGTCAGTAAACCAGGGGCCCGGGCCCCAGTTTCTCCTGATACTGCTGAGTGTGGCTCCCCGTGGGTGCTGTTAGCCCCTGCGCCCCATTTCCCCAATTGGAGGTCGTCCCTCTCAGGGCCTGCGACCTCTGCCGGGTGCAGACGGGGCACCGTGGGCCCAGGGACACGGTCTTCCTTCTCAGGCCCTGGCTGGAGGGAAGGAAGGGTCAAGGCCAAGCCCAGCCGTCCCCGTGTTTGCTTGGGGAACGCTCCCGTCCCCTCCCAGGCGCCAGGGCCGACCCTGGAGCCGGCCTCACCCCGCCCACCACCGAGCACAAACTTGATGTCCCTGCAACACTCCCCTGGCTGCGGGGGTTTATCGTGCTAAAGAATGTGGCGTCCCAAACCGCAGCTCCGTTTACGAGGTGGCATGGCATGTGGGACCTCAGCTTCCAGGCTGTGACTCCATCCTGGGAAGAGCTCGGGGACGCCCCCCCATCGCCCCATCCCCATGCCTTGGCCGGACCTTGGCAGTTCCTCTGGCGGCCCGGCCCCACCCTGGCCCAATGCTTGCTGTCTGTCTGTCCATCTGTCTGCCGGTCCCTCTGTCCGGGTCAGAGCCTGAGGTTGGAGGTTCTCCCTGTCCTGGAGGTGTCTGGAGGAGGTTCTCAGGCATCCTACCCCAGGAAGATTGTCCCTGCGGGGACACCTCCTCCAGGAAGCCCTCTCGGAATCCCCGAGACTGGACCAGATCTCCTTCCCGAGTCCCTGAAGGGCCACGGTGTTCTCTCCTGTGTGAGGGTCGCCCTGCTCCTTGCCCCCTCTAGGCCGCCCTGGTCAGGGGGACGGGGCCACCACACACGTCCAGTCCCCCAGCCTCTGTACCCCACAGGCCGAGTACGAGCGTGGAGGGGCGACCGGGGGATGTGAGCCTGGGTGGCTCACGGGGCCAGTGACTCACCCATACCTGTGGTGGGGCTCAGTCATGTGCCCTTGAGCGGGCGCTGCACGTGGGGCGTGTTAGGACCCCACCGCCCCATTTAATCCCGAAGGCAGGTGCTGTCACCCCCTTGTCACCGACGGGGACTCGGAGGCCTTGCTCTGCACCGCCGGCCCCCGGGGAGCCGTGCTGGAGGCAGCCGATAAGAGTCCTGATGTGAGTCCGAGGGAGGCGGGCACACACCTCAGAAGGCAGAGGCGAGGGCGGCCCCCGCTGCTGAGTTTGCGGGAGACCCCGAGAGCCAGGACGTGGCCAGCCAGGTGTGCCCGCCCAGCTCTGCATGGGGGCGACAGGCTCTGTGTCGGGGTGAGGGGAGGCTCAGCAGAACTCGTGTAAAGGGTCAGCTTCATTTGTGACAAGGGCAGAAACATTGATCCTGAGTCATTTCAGACAAGGCCCCTTGAAAGGCTCCTTCTGTGTGCTGGGGGCTGGGGGTGTGTGGGGGGGGTGACGGTGGCGGGCTGTAGGGGCAACAGGTGAATAAAACACAGAGTAGTCAGGCAGTGGTCAGGACTGGGAGTATGACACCCGGGAGGCTTCTCGGAGGAGGTGGCATTGAGCTCAGGCGCAGCCTGGAGTGTCACTTGTACAATGCGTGCTGTATCTCCTTCCTCAGAACATTTAAGCCCAGCGTGCAGGGGGAGGGCCCCTCGCTGCCCTGGGGCAAAGCTCCGAGATGCGGTGAGGAAGGCGGAGGGAGGCGCCCGTCTGGCCATTCTGTTGGAGCAGGAGCCAGGGCGGGGTGGCACGGATGTCCCAGGCCCACGGTCGGGGTTTATAGGACCAGGACGAGTGAGGGATGGCGGGGCGGAGGGGTGAGGCATTCCCAGGGCCTCGCTTTTGCGCTCCCGTGACACCCTGGTTTCCGGACGTTCCTGGGGGTGACCAGTGAGTGACAGCCACCAGCCTGCCTGCGTCCTGCAGACTCAACATTACAGAGACGGGGCGGGGACCCATCAGGGGACCGGGAGACTTTCTGCTCCCAGGGAACCCCCCACCCCCGACGGTTTCCCCGTCATTCACATTCGTGGGGCAGCCGGAAGGGGCTGGTCTTGGGCGAAGGCGGGGTGGCCCTTCCTGCTGCCCTGGCTGGGTCCCCCCTCCCCCCAGTCCACCCCAGGCTGGTGGGGGCGGTCTGTCTCACGGCTGGAGGCAGGACAGTGCTTTCCAGACCAGCTGGCTCCCGTCTGTCGTCTGTCCTCTGCTTCCCGTGCCCCCATCCCTGCCTTTTGTCACGGTGCAGAGATTGGCGTGGGCCCTGGGCCTCCGTGGGTGTCTGTGCTCTGGGGTGGGGACCCTCTGGGAGGAACGGCCTGGCAGGGCCCGCAGGGCGGGGCTGCTTTCGGGGTGTGGTGGGGGGGCAGGCCGGCATCCCCGGCCACCCAGCCCCACCCGTGACCCACACAGACACACGGAGTTTTCACAAAAGGTAATTCAACAAACTCTGGACCAGATCCCGAAATTTGCTTACAAGGACCTCTATTTATAGAGCCTCCCCTTCTCTCTGGGGTCGGTCGGCCATCCATACACTTTCAAGCGTTTATAACTCTATTATTAAATTTAAAGTTGGCCGCGGTTTTAATTCGGAGTGAAAACGCATTCTGTGGGGGGGCTGGCGGAATGCGTTTTCGGGCCACTGCCAGCAGGCGTGTCTCCAGGGGTCCCTCCCCGGGACACGGCCCAGGTGGGTCCGGGAGACCCCGACTGCGGGCTTTCCGGAGCCCCTCGCCCAGAAGCGCTCGGGCAGCTTCACTGGGGCTTCTGCTGCTCTGGGCGGCCGGGGGTGCAGCCCCAGTCCGGTCGCCACCGCTCTCGGGGGGTTTCGATGCTGTGAAGGGAGCCGCCCTGTTCTCGGTGCCGAGGCCGGGAGCCTGAGAGGTGGTCACCGCCCGCTGGGGCCGGGCCGGCTGCTGGGCTCCAGACCCGTCCTGAACAGGAGCCGAGCTTTCTGGGAGTTTGTCTGCATCTCTATGGCGGAGAGGGGTGTCTCTACACCCCCACTGTCTCCTTAGAGCAGAGTCGGGGTGCAGGGCCGGGCCCCGGGCCTGCTGGGCGTCGGGATGGGGCTCGGGCTCAGCAGCAGGGCTGTGCGAGTCCCTCTGGATTCCTCCTTCCTTCTGGTTCTTTGGATGATCGCGGAACACCATTCGGTGTCGGTACCGACCCACATCCAGACTCCCCTGGGAGAGCGGACGCCAGGTCCCCCTGGGGCTGGCACGGCCTGGGGTGGCCCGCGGGCGGCAGAAGGTGGCCAGGGAGGCCAGGCCGGCGGCAGCGAGGAGGCCGGGCCCCACAGACGGCGGGCTGCTCCCTCCCCTCGCCGGGGGCGGTGTTGATGGGAGGCTAGTCCTCCGGTCCGACCCCACAGGAATCCGTCCGCGGGGCCTACGCAGCCGTGCGTGCGGCGGGAGGCAGCCCGGACGGAGCGGGCGGCCAGTAGGTGGTGTTCCCGGCCTGCTTTCCGGGCGCTGCGGCCCGTGCCTGCCGGCCGGCTCCTGCGAGCAAGCTGGGCGCATCTGGAAATGTTTGATTTGATAGAGTGTCGCTTTACATGGCAGAAATGAGCGTAAGCGGTTTCTTGACCCACCAAGTGAGAAATGTGATCTGGGTTTTACTGCCGACCCTTTAAATAAAAACCAGATCGCTTATTAAACCATTATCTATCAAGGATGGGGAGGGGCCAGAGCGTGTCCGCACGGGCACAGATGGGAGTGGATGTGGCCCTGTCTCCCGGCGAGGCGGGGGGGGGGGGGCGGGGGTCAGCCAGGTCAGTCCCGCCGAACGAGGGCACGAGGAAGGGGCTGGAGCCCAGCGGGCGCCCTGCCCGCCCCTTCGCCAGCCGCCGGGGAAGGTTTGCCGCTTTCCTTGCCGGAGCGGCGTGAGTATCACCACCAGCCGCTGCCCACGGGCCCCGAGAGCCCTGCTCCCGCCGGAGAGGCTGGGCGGACTGTCGGCCTGTGGGTCCCCACGGCCCCGGGGCCGCGGGCTCGCACCTGGCCGCTGTGCCCACTGCCGACGTGCCCACGGATGCAGGCACTCCCGCCCCCGTGGCCTCGGAGCTTGAGTCTCGGGGAACAGCCGTGTCTGGGCTGTGTGGGAGGATGCACAGGTGACCAAGGTCCTGGGCCCCTCCCTGGCTACAGGCGCACCTTTACGGGGGGCGGGGGACCTCCATCCTGGGGGTCCTGGCTGCCTGAGATCCAGAGGGAGGCTGGCGTGTGGAAGGCGATGGGCCCCGCCTCCGTGGGGGGACTTCCTTTCATTTTGAGTGGTTTTGCCTGATGAATTGGGTGTCATCCTTGGTATTTACAGCATAGTCTTTAAAACATGGTTCTCACGTCACCTCCCCCTCTCCTGCAGTCTTTTCAGTAAACGAGTCCCAATCCTGGCTCTGTGCACACGTCCTGGTCAGCTGACCAGAAGGCCACCTGTGGCCCTCCTAGGCATTTTCTGTCCGTCCAAGGACACATTTCAGGTGCGTTGTGCTGAGGCCTGAGCAGATCCCGCCCCACACACCGGGGTCCTCACTGCTGGGACCCGGGGGTTTCCTGAGCTGGACCCAGAGGTGACGTGGGGAGGCTGGTCCGGCTGACCGGGCCAGGGGCAGGGTCGGGTGACGGGGAGAAGGGCCGTGTGGGGGGACCATCCAGGAAAACAAAGGTGGTGTGGAGGGGGGGAAGACCGGGTTCAGGGACACGGGGAAGGACGGAGGTGTGATGGTGTCGATGAGGCAGAGTCGGGGACAAGTTGTGAGGACGGGGCCGAGCTGGCCAGGCACTGCACCCGGGGTCTGCTCCCTTGCAATGCCGAAGGTCCTGCAGACCCCGAGGCCTCGGCACGGGTCCCGTTGACTGCCGGGGAGGCGGGAGGACATGTGGGGCGCCCCTGAGCGGGCTGCAGACACCCGGTGCTTCGAGCCACCGGGGAGGTGGGGGGACCCCGGGACCGGACAGGGGGCACCCCGGCTCCTGTGGTTGTTCGGCAAACCTCTGTGGGGGTGCAGAGCCCGGAGCTCGGGGAGCCTCAGAGATGCAGAGGACCCCATGGCACCCGCCATCCACCCCCCAACAGCGGGGGCGGCTCCGGCCCGCCCGCCCGGCTGTGTGGCCCACCCTCGGGGTGCCGCTGGGGGTCCGGACACGGCAGGTGCTGCTTCTCAGGGGCCGGTAAGGGGTGGCCGGGCAGGAGAGGAGGTAGGCCGGGGGTGCCGAGAGACCCCGTGGGGGGGGGGCGTGAGCAGTGGGGGCTGGCGTCAATCGGCCTCTGGAGGGTCACGGGGTTCCCATGTGGGGCGTGACCCGCAGAGCAGAGCCGGGCACAAAGTGAGAAAAAGGAGGCCCAGAGAGGGTGAGTGACCGGCCTCGGGACACACAGCCAGAAAGTGACATCTAAGACAGGGCTCCAGGGGCCCGAGTCCCACCCCACATAGGCGTTGCTGCTGGGGCAGGACGGGCGGCGGGAAGGAAGCGGGCTCCGTCAGTGACAGCGGCCACAAGGTCGCGCCCCACGCCCCCCCACCCCCGCCCCCATGCTGCGGGTCTTTGGCCCCATCGCACCCGCCCTCCACTGGCCACCACCTTCTCCGATACGGCCCGCTGCCCGCGCTGGGTTGGCCGGGGCAGATTTATCTCTGCTGTCGTTACCAATAGAAATATGGCCTTGCCCGCGTCACTGTAGTTACCGTGACAGCCGTGAGGGGAACACGCGTGATGTATGGGCGACACTCGCGTGGCCAGATGCGCCACGGTCCCCCCTCGGCAGACCTCACAGGGCCGCTCTTGACCTTGAACAGGGCCTGTGACCGCAGCAGGGACCCCCCCCAACACAAATGGGGGCCGCGTCTCGGTGGCCCCGTGGGGCATCCAGGGCTGGGGTGACTGGAATGTGGGGTCTTCAGGCGGCAGCCCGGTTGTGGGGGCTGCACCTGACTCAGGGGGGGTTGGGGGACCTGGCTCAGGGGACGGCTGGGTCCCTGGGCTCCTGGAGGCTAAGGTGTGGGTTTGAGTGAAGACAGGGCTCCCCAGTCCTGCCCCCCAACCAACATGCCCCCCTTGTCCCTCTGGCCCATAATTTTTGGCCACTTGTCGGACCCCCCCCCCCTCCAGGTGGGGCTCTGGTCACGGGAGCCTGGCCCTCCCTTTCTCCTCTCCGCTGTCTCCCTGACCTGCTTCTTGTCCAGCCGCTCTGCAGGAGTCCTGCCTTGCGTCATCTGCCGATGGGTTTCTGCCGCCCTTCGTTCCGAGCCCTGGGCCCTTCTGGGTCCTTGATTGCCACGAACACCATCTTGAATTGAGGGGCTCACGGTGAAGGTCCCTAGGCTCCAAAGCCACACCTACTGCTGTCCATGTGTCTCTTGTCGCCGGGGATGGTGGGCACTGGCCGGGGGTGCCCCGCACGACCCCTCTGCGTGGTTGCGGTAGCTGGTCTGGAACCAGCGCGGATCCTTGGAGCCCGGAATCCCAGCAAAGCCTGCGTGGGGCTGTACCGATTTGCTCCCCAAGCCGAACGGGCCGCTCTGGGGACGAGGTGGTGGGATGCGGGGACCCTGGAGGCCACAGATTTCTTGTGCCCCCGGGTGTCCGGGGCCAAGTGCCCAGCCGGGTGCCGGTGGGTGAGGGAGAAGCCGCATCTCACCCAGGAGGCCCCTCTGTGCCTTCTGTGCCCCCACGGGACTCGCGGGGAGAACCCAGCTGTGGCCCGGATGCAGGCAGCCCCCTCCTCAGCAGGCCTACCATGACTGACTGTGCGGAAGGGGTAACGGAGGGTCGGGAACCCCCCGTAGCTGCTGTGGAGGGAAGAGGCGGGAAGGGGCGGGAGAGCAGCTTTTCTAGGGTCGGATCCAGGCTCGAGCGGAAGCCCTGTTGGCGGGGGGGGGGGGGGGGGGGGGGGGGAGGCGTGCAGCTGGCACCCAGGCTGTGCCAGGTGGGGCAGGGGTGCTGGGGTGACCTCTGTCCACGGGGCAGCTCACTCACAGGGCAGACCCTGGGCCGTGCCTCCCCCAGACCCCCCGCCGTGGCTCCTGGTGGGCGGGGACAGCACCTGCTCTGGGCTCTAGGTCCAAGGAGACACGGGCCAGGACAGTTGAGCCCCAAGGCAGCCCCCGGGGCAGAAGGGCAGTGAGGCCTGGGGCCAGGGTCTCCATGGGGGAGCTGCCGGCTCTCAGGTCCCGAGGGTGAGTAGAAGCTGATGTGGGGGTGAATCAGGAAGGACAGACGTCTGGGGGCAGAGGGGACGGTGCCTGGAAGGGTGCAGGGTGACAGTGGCCTCACATACCAGCGCGGTGCCAGGCTAAGGTTGGGGGAGGCCGGCGGGTGGGCCAGGCAGAGCTGTGAGCTGGGGGAGCGGGGCAGGGCCTGGGGGGGGGGGCCGGAGGCTGCCCTCTGCCTAGACGGTCACACTGGGTGAATTCTCGGCCGCTCTGCCCCGTTCCCCTCTGGCCCATGAGACGCCACAGTGGGCCAGAGAGACAGTGACCGGATGTGCACGTCCAGCAGGGAAATCCTGGGGCTACAGTAGGTGCCAAATAAGTGTTTGCTGGACGCACAGATGACACGGGATAAGGCAGCCCTGCCGGAGGCCATGTGACCTCCTCGCCATCTGGGCGGTTCCGGAAGCTGGCTCTTTCTAGGGTGCCAGGCCCCAGGCTCCAGTTGAGCAGACACGAATATCAATGCGCACACAACCGTGGCGGCACACGCACAAACCCTTGTACGAACACACGCGTTCACACACAAACACGAGCGAATGCTCGTGCAGGCACCCACGCTCACACTCATGTGAGCACCATGCACACACATGCACATGCTCGTGCACACGGCACCCTTGGTATACTTGTGCACGCACACAACCGCAGGCACACAGCCGCCCATACTCATGCACGCACACTCAGGGGGGCACACATCACCACGTGTGCACCCTTGTACACACGCACACTTGTGCACACACAACCACTCTGGAAGCACACGCTCGTGCACGCACGCGGTGCAAACACAGGGTGGTGTTGATGCGCGCAGCCCTCCCCCCCGCCCCACCCCTGCCGCCGACATCTCTGTCTTGCAGCGCCCCCAGCCTGTGCCGGCTGCAACCCGTGTGCGCGGGTTACACACTGGGGTGTGTTCCGGGTAGATCGTCGTACAGGGAATCGCGTGCGTCTCCACGGAGAGAAATCGTACCCAGAGGGTCACCGGCAGCTCTGCTCCTTAAGGGGGAAACAGAAGGGACCGAGCTATTTGAGTGGCCGGACCCCGGCTTCTGGAACAACACCGAGAAGGCCACGTGATGACTTGGTCGGCATTTGTGTCCAGCAGGGACGGTGGGCGTTGCGGGCAGCGGCTGGCAGGGGCTGCACGGATGGGGTCCCGGCCGGGCGGCAAGCAAGGACACCCACCCTCTCAGGCCTCCCGTCCCGCATCCCGGGAGCAAGGTGGGAAAGCAGCTGAAGGGGAGAGAGTCAAGTGTCCCCAGGGGAGCTGCAGCCGGACAGCTGGGCCCCCTGGCGAGGTCCAGGCACCCCCGGCCGGTCCCACTGCCCGGGCTCGTGAGGACTGAGCCTGGTGGGGGACATTCCCCCCGCCCTGGCCCCAAGGCAGGGACCGCGGACTTGCCGGCCGCTCCCGGGGAGGCCTTCTCCACCCCAGGCTAAGCACGAGCAGCCGGGAGGCTCTGGGACACCCAGCAAGGACCCCGCTTTGACCCTGTTGACCTCAGGGAGGTCTCTGCTGAGGCCGCCTTGCTGGGGGCTCCGAGGGGCCAGGGTTTCCAGGACTTGGGGGCGTGCACCCCAGCCCCCTTTCTGCTGGGGCCGCGTACTGGGGCCCGGGGCCGGCGGCCGGTGCCAGGCTTCTCTTGGCCGGTCCGAGCAGACGAGCCTCAGAGCAGGGTCCCCCAGGCCCCTGCCGTCTTCCTAGCCTGGCCACAGTTACCCAGTACGTTTGTGGAATGAAAGAACCAAGAGCGACATATCTTCGTCCCTTGTGTGTGGAACGTCCCACCAAGACGTCAAGGGCAGAGGGCACCCCGTGAGTCTGCAGGGACGGGACCTCCCAGAGCACACGGTGCCCTCCACGTGCTGGCACCGCACGTCACTGAGGGGCTCCTAAGCCCCGTGGGGGGTTCGTGGGGCCCACTAGGTCTGCTCTGTCCCGCAGCGGTCAGGGTGGGCCTCCCCACGGAGGACCAGGGCGGCGTGGGCGCCTGCCCCGAACGCACATCCCGTGCTCCCGGGTCGGCAGCCCTGGGTTTCATTACCCCCGAGTGCCCCCCCTGGAAAATACCTCCAAAGTAACCCATCCCTGCCGTGTGATCGTATCAGGCCTCTGCGGCTGAAAACACGCCTCGTTCATCTGGTTTCCGTGCTTCCCAGCTGTGTGGGCGTGAGCAGGAGTCAGGTGGACGAGGTCTGGGGACAGAACCCGGTCAGCGCCATCCAGCCCGGCCCTCCTCCGGCCAGACCAGGGGCCGGCCGGCGGGGCGCTGTGGGGTGAGGCGGCCCCGACGCACCACCGAGGGCCAGGCGCCCGGAAGGAGAGAGCCCTGACGGTGGGGGCGGGGGGGGGGACTGTCCCCCTCGAACCCGTCCCTCTGGCCGTGCATCCATGTGAGCTGGAACTACATCTCCAGCTGGTCCGAGGGGGGCCTCCCAGAGCGCCTGGGCGGCGGACCCCTGTCACCCCGGGGGAGGGGGACACCTAGGGTCGGCGGCGGGCAGGCAGGTCACGGCCTGTGGCCGTCCAGCTGGTCCACCGTGGGCACCTTGATTTACCGTCCCTGCCCCTTTAACGGCCTCCTCCGGGCGCGGGCGGCGAGCCCCTCCCTGGCCGGAGCTGCCCCGTGCGGCTGAGCTGGGAAAATCTATTACCGCCGAGTCATTAATCTGGGGCTGCCGCCGCGGGCGCTCCGGGCCCTCTATTTAATGGGCTGCTTCCTGAGCTCAGAGCCGCGCCGCTCGCCTCCCTTGATCAGCTTTGTTTAATTATCAAAATATTTGATGCAGAAAATTGACATTAGTTCTGAAGGTTCTGCCCTGCTCCCCCCGCCCGGCTCCCGGTGACATTGAGTGCCTCGGCCGCTGCGCCCCTCAACTCAAAATAGCAAGTGGCCGCCCAGCCTGTGCGCGACCAGGCGGACACGGCCAGCAGCCAGTCGGGCCCGGTGGGCCCGCGTTCGGGACCCCGACCCGGGCGCCGCAGTTCTGGACCCCCGGGGACGTGTGTCCCCCGTGTCTCTGGTGCCCCGGGGGCCACTCTCATGGGAGCGGCTGGAGCTGGGACTCAGCTTTGCACGGCCACCGTGGAAACTCTGGTGTCCCTCTGTCCCCACGCTGCTGACGGCAGGCTGGGCTCCCAGGGTGGGCGCCGCCCGTGTGTCCCGCTGTCTGGTTGTTGTCAGCGCCTCACCCGTCTGCAGAGCCCCCGAGGGACCCTCTCGGGCGGGGGCCAGGCTGCCCTGAATGGCTGGGCCCCTCTCCGTGGGACAGGACAGGCCCTCTTGGCCAGCCACGTGGCCAAGGTCTGAGTAGAGGCGGGACAGAGCCCGTGAACACTCGGCTCTGCTGTTCCACGCCTTTAAGGCTCATGTTGCTCCTTTCCACGCGCTGAGCCCAGAGCCCTAAAGGCTCCAGCTCCTGGGCTCCGACTGGGGACAGACAAAGCTGCCCTCCTCGCATTCCGGGCCACGGTGGGGTTGGCTCATCGGCCCCTTCAGGCCTCAGAGCTGGTCTTGGAACTCTGCGTGTCCCGTGTGTCCTAGACACGTGCCTATGCATGCCCACGTGTGCCCATCACAGGCTATGACCCAGGGCAGTTAAAGTCACCCTCAAGGAATCCCCTGCTGCCTGACTCCTGGACCTGGGGCCGTCACCGGTGGGGGTCTGTCTTTGCTTCCGGAGGTCAGTGGCCCCAGAATGTGGCTTCCTGGTCCACGTGGTCAAGGTGGGGGTGGTGGCAGCCATGGCAGGCTTTTGAGCAGGGGCAGGCACACAGACACATCTGGAGAGCAGTCCAGCTTCACAGCCGGATCAGCAGACCCAAAACTCATTTATTTGCTCACGGTCCCTCAGTCTTGGGGACACTGGCCAGCGTTTGTCCTCAAACGTGGCTTATTTTTAGATGTCAGATAATTTTCAAAACACAAAGTAGTTTCAAGGTTGAGAAGAAGCCATTATGGAAAACAGTGTTCCAGCTCAGACTCGCGGTTTCACTTGCAATCGGTGTCCCCCAGCAGGGACAGGACACAGGAAGGTGTCGCGCTCAGGGAGGCAGAGCGTGGCCGCGGCCTCGGGTCCACCTGTGGGAAAACGGAATGAGCATCGTGCGTGACTTCCCGGCCGCTGGGAGGTGATGGGGTGGCCGCGGTGGCTGGCCCCTCCCGAAACCCCAGGGCTCCTGTCTTTGTGACCAATGCGTGCTGTGCATTTGTGAGTCCGGGAACAGATGCACGGTCCCCTCTCAGGAGCTGGAACCACGCTGCGAGGGGCCCTCCAGGATGCAGCACAGCAAACGAGCATAGCAAAGGGGAGCCCTGTGTTCGGGGGAACAGGAGCAGGGCGGGTCTGTTTTGGGCACTGGGTAGACGAGTTTCCGTCAAAAATATTCCACGGGTCTTTGCTGATTTCTGTGTGAGGGGCCGGGTGGGGCTGCTGTGTGGCCTGTGACCGGGGGGCTCGAGGGAACCCTGATGCCAGGGGGAACTCACGGGGCCACGCAGGTGCACAGGGAGGCCTGGGTAGGGCCGTCCTGGGCTGCGGGGACAAAGTCCCACAGCCCTACGGAGGTGGACTCCCCCACAGCCAGCAGGCCAAAAGCCCGGGTGTCGGCAGGACGCCCTCCCTCCGGAGCTCAGGGAGGCTCGTGCCCACCTCTGCCGGCTCCGGGGGCTCCAGGTGACCCTCCGGCCTCTGCTCTGTGGTCACGTGGCCGCCTGCTTCCTGTGTCTCCTCCTCTCCCAGGACACCAGCGGTGGCACTGGGGCCCTCCCTAAACCCAGGAAGACTTCATCTTGAGATCCTTAGCTAATTATACCTGTAAGACCCTACTCCCCAGTAAGATCTCGTTCTAGAGTGCGGGGTAGACGAACTTGGGGGGACCCCGGTCAACCTGTCCGTCTGTGGGAAGTGTTTCCTTATTCTCCCCGAGCAGCCAGCCGAGGAAGGACGTCAGGGTGATAGGAGGCCGGGGCTCTTCCCTCGGAGAGACACGGGCAGCGAATTGTGTGCAGAAGGACACCAGCTAGCCCCAGAGGGCACTGTCCTGGAGCCGAGTGCCGCGGGGCCTGCGCGGGGACCACGGGACCACGTGCGAGCTGCATCCATTATGATACACACATGTGCACGGCGGCCACTGTCCTAAATCTTGGTGGAACTGAGCAGGGGGTAAATGAACACACTAATAAATAACCATGGTAGTGACCTGCTACCCCCACCCCCGGCCCAGTGGTCTTTGAGCTCATTACTCTGGACGCCGCTTGGAGGCCACGGGCAGGTGACCTCTGTGAATGCTCATGGAGACCCCTGCATTTTTAGCGACAGCACCATCTGCTTGCTGTGTCGGGGCATCTCAGTGGGCATAAGGGGGGCAGGATTGCCACACGCAGGGAGCCCGCCCCCATCCCTGGGCTGTTTGTCTTTAACTCCCGGAGCGACACCCCCCCTGCACAGCCTGGTTCCTCCCGGGAGCTGAGGCTGGGGGGCCGTTGTGTCTGCGAGGCAGGCACTGCCCTGGGCAGGGTGGGGGTCTCCAGACGGGCGTGGGGGCATTTGGGAGACTGTGCCTGTGTGCCCCTGGAAGGCACAGCCCCTGAGCCATCTCGGGGAGGGCTGCCGCTCTGGGCCCCACTGCCCTGGCCGCCCGGACACTCGGGGGTTAAGCCTTCTCGCGCATCAGCGCTGGCGCCCGGGGCGATCACTTTCAAATATATTTGTTTGTGGTCAGAAGTCGTCACAGACCAGGGCTACCGAGACCTTGACTTTTCCCTGACACTTACAATTATTGCCGCCCCGGGGACTCATTTTCTGTGCGGCCACCTGCTGACCCAGCCAAACGTTGGGCCGTCCTGTCGCCTGTACGTCCTGCGCTGTCCTCCTGCGTGGTCCCCCCTCCAGGCCCGCCGCAGCACTTGGGCTCGGAGCCCCCACCACAGCGTCTCCCCCTAATCCAGCCCTCACCTGCTGTTTTCTCCCCACGCTTGTGCCAGGGCCGGAAGGGACCCCTCCTGGCGCCCCTGCAGCCCCTCCCGGTTAGTGTCACCCTGCTGGGCGGGGCGGGGGGAGGTGGGTGCTGAGGAGGGGCAGGAGGGGGGAGGGGCAGATGGGGGGACGGAGCGGTGGGGGAGGAGAAGGGGACAGAACGCCAATCTCTTATCATCTCCCCATCCTGGATGAGGGGTACTCCCCCAGCCCGGCCTGCTCCGGCCCCCCTCCCGTGACATGCTGCTCACCACAATCCCACACATCCACATGTCAAGGTGTCCCAGGGGCCTGCTCACACAGGGCCCCAGCACCAGCCCAGGGTCGGGGGGAGGCAGGGGTGCTGTGGCCTGGCTGTCTGTCCTGGGCGGGCAGTGGCCCGGCCTCCCTTTGGACTCTGTGGCCCCCGAGGTCAGTGCTGGTCTCAGTCCCCATGGGACTCACTGCCCAGGGTTTCAGAAAGCCAGGAGACAGATGGCCCCGCTGCCCCCTGCCTGTTCCCCGGGCCAGCCCGGTGCTGGGGGGACAGGTGGAGATGCCCTTTGAGGAGTGTCATTTGGGGAGAGGGTGTCTCCACCCCTCCCCCAGCAGGATGGCAGGGGCTTCAGCTTAATCCGAAGGTGCGCGGACAGGTCTTGTCTGAAAAGTGCCCACCGTCCCCTCCAGTGAGGGGTGTCCCATTGGCCCGTGGGGCAGCCTCCCTCCCCCACCCCATTGCACCGTAGGACCCCTGGGAGAGGGGCTCCCCGCAGCCTTTGCCTGGGGTACTAGGTGACCATAGTGGGGGCAGGGGAGCGACCCCTCCGGGAGGCCGGGCTCCCAGCGTCTGCCCACTCCTCCCCCTGCTGACTGTCACCTCTGCACTGCCCCACGCTGGCCGGACCGCTCAGCTGTCCTCAGGAACTGGCCACGCCCTTGGAGACACCAGGCCGCAGTCTTGGCCGGCCGCCAGGGCCTCTGGGGAGGGGGGTGGTCCCAGCCCGCCCTAGTTCCACGGCGGCCCGCAGTCCTGATGGCCCGGCCCGTGGATGGCGCCGTGTCCCCCGTGTCCCCGCAGGGCTCCTTCCCTCACTCCTGGCACAGCCAGCTGGCTGGCCTTTGCCGCCTGTTCGGATGCTGCCCCAGAGTCTCCAGCCCCCCCTCTGCCCGCGTGGGAGCAAGGGCCCCTCCCCCAAGTATGGGACAGGCCCGTCCGCTCTGGGCTGTGGGGACTGCCCGTCCTGAGTGCGGGGCACACTGGGCAGCTGAGGCCATACGGGCTCCGGAGGTGAGGCAGCAACCGGGGGACCCGGCAGGAGGAGCGGCCCTCGGCCGGTGGCGGTGGGCGGGCGGTGTTCCCGTGGGAGACACGGCAGACGCAGACCCGCGGCTGCGAGCCCGAGCGAGGACGGGACAGGCAGACGGCTGGGCAGAGTGGTGGGCAGCCTGGTGGATGGTGGGGGGGTGGGGGGGCACCGCTCAGCCTCCAGGACAACGCCCCCGTGGCCCTCCACAGAGCACGTGAGCCGGGCTGGGCCCCGCACCAGGCACAGTGGGTCAGCGGAGGCGGCCACTCTGCCCCCTGGAGGGTAACGGGGGGGGGGGGCGTGCTCTGAGACTCTCGGGGGAAGGAAGTCTGTCGTGGGCTGCACCCGGTGCCCACCCCCGCCCCCCGCCCCCCACTGCCTTCTCTTTGTATCACTTGGCCTAACGTGTAGCAATCGCCTCCCTCTTGGTGGCTTCAGACAACACATTCAGTGTCTCAGAGTCTCCAGAGGCCCCGGCTCCAGGAATGGCTTCCCTGGGTCACCAGGCTGCGGGGACCTGTCTGCCGGGCTGTGTTCTCATCTGTGGGCTCGGCTGGGGGAGGGACCCACTTCCAAGCCCACTGAGCTGCTGGCAGTAATTTTTTCTCTGTGGTTATAGGCAAACGTCCTCGTTTCTTGACCAGGGGTCACTCGTGGAAGCCACCCAGAGCCCCCTGCCCCGTGGGCCTCTCCCAGCACAGCGGCGCCCTGCTCCAGGGCCTGCAGGGGACTGTTGCTCAGGCTCACATGCGTCCTTCTTGCCTAATGTGACCGAATTGGGGGTGACTGCACCGTCACCTCTGTCACCACCGTCACCTCTGTCACATCCTAGGCTCCAGCTGTGCTTCATGCCAGGGGACGGCTCACGTAAGGCCATGACTCACAGAGGGGCCACCTTAAGGGTGCCAGTCACTCTGGAGTGTCCCCAGACACCAGACTTGGGGGCAGACACTGCCACCGCTGGAACTGGGTGTGGGGGTGTGTGGCCGGAGGGTCTAGAGGGAGGTAGAACTGGAAGCAGAAGTGACCTGGGAATGGACGCAGAAAAGCTACCCCCAGGCTCCCCCCTCCCTCCAGAAGCCACCTCCCCCACAGACAGGCCAGTGCCCGGGGACGTCGTCGGTACATAGTAGGACAGTGCAAGGAGCTGGTCCAGGCGGAACCGCCATGGTGCCCCGAGGCCATTTCCCCGGTGTGGCCAGCGGTATGTCAAGGACCCCGCTCAGAGGCCCAGAGCTGGGCAGTGGCCGGAACGTTCCCTCGGCCCCCACACTCTCAGGCCAGGGGGAGGTGGTCTGGGGGCCCATCTGCGTCCAACGTCGGGGCGGGGCTTCCTGTCCTCACCCCAGCTTTTCTCTCTGGTCCCAAGCCACTTCCTGGGGCTGCGGCTGGTACAGGTGGGGTCGGGCCCACTGGGGGGGTCGGAGGGCTGCAGGGTTCAGGTCCTGAGGGCTCTTCGGGGGCGTGTATGAGGAGGAAGACACGGTGGGGAGACTCCGGGGGGTCCCAAATCAGGCAGACAGTGGAGGAGCCCCTCCTGTCTCCTGTTCTGCCCTGAGGACAGTGTTGGGGGGGTGAACCCTGCCTAGATGCGGGTGATGGGGGCCAGAGCCCTGACTCAGGCCAGCAGATACCCGACGCGGAGGCCGTGGAGGCCAGCGGGGCTCAGGTGGGCGGGCTGGCCCCCAAAACCGGGGTCGTGCCCACGGATGGGCTCTGGAACCGGGCCTGGGTGGGGCCGTATGGATGGAGACGGTATGAGTCTGGGTCCTGGGGCCCCACAGGAAGAGGCCAGCGGGCAGGCCCAGGAGAGTGGGGGTGGAGCCCAAACCACAGGAGGCGGTGGCTTGTGACAGATGTCGCTGTGAGGTGACCGAGGAGAAAGGGACACTGGGTCGTGTGCAGAGGCACCCACTGACCCTGTGAGAGTTAGGGGACAAAGACCTGGGTCCCCAAGGACCAGAGGTGCCTCGTGGTATCTTCCTGGGGTGGGGGTGCCTTGTAACTAGAGCTCACAGGGTCCGGGCGCCCACGCGTTCCCAGGCGCGGGGAGCTGGAGGGGTGTAACCGGGCCCCAGGCCAGCCCTCCTTGGACCTCGCCGTCCGTGGGGCCATCAGGGCAGCCGTGGGGCAGCTCCCGGGAGGGGACTCCTGGCTCCTGGTCCCGCCTTCACCAGCCAGTCTGGCCCAGGCGGTCCCTCCTAGAGCTGGTTTTGATTTCTGCTTAAAGTTTCATGGTGCGGGGCCTCCGGGGGGCCGTCTCCTGCCATGCTGATGGAGTCGTGCATATTCGATGAGCCCGTCAGCATCAGCATGAGGCTGGAGGCAGCTCCCTGGCTGGCGGGTAATGAGCCCGGCGGGGGGTCCGGGCTGCCCTCATCTGTCACTGCCCCGGCTTGCCCGGGGACTTCGGATGCACCCCCGGGGAGGAGGCCTGCCTGTGCACCGGCTCCCGAGGTGAGAGGACTCACCCGGCCTGGAAGGGCCCTGATCCTGGAAGCCTACCTGGCTCAACTCGCGGCCCAGCTCTGCCTGGCTGTGTGACTCTGGCACAACCCCTCAACCTCTCTGAGCCTCCATGCCCTGAGCTCTGCCATAGGGCCTTTAACGGCACCCGGCTCCCAGCTACATGGTGAGGAGAGAACCAGGGAATCCACACCCAGCCTCAGTCCAGCCCCGACGTGCCGGAACCCCGTTTGGGAAGCGCTGTCCGAATACTGGAGTTCCTGCAAAGCAGAGGAGAAACGGCCTCCCTGACGGGCGGGTGTGCAGCTGCAGGGGGGCATGTGGAGCCCCGGCAGGACCAGCTCCTCTCTGGGCATCTGGGGGTTTCCGGAAGCCTCCCTGGTGGACCAGGTAAGGGCCCGTCCTTTTCCGCGGCATGGACGGTCTCTGAAGACGCACTGGGAGCCTCTTCTCAGAGGAGCCTCTGGTCTGTCCTGGAGCCCGAGAGTGCCTGTGGCCGAGCGGGGGCGCAGCCCGTTCAGCGGGTGGCGGGTGCCCGGCTGAGGGGCTGTTCTGCGGGAAGGGTCCATGACCTGGGTTCCGATGGGTCTTCAGGCAGGGCAGTGAGTCCCCTCCAGGGAGCCTTGACCCCGTCGGGAAGCGTCTGCCTTTCTGGCACCAGCAGAAGGCCCGATGGCTTTGGAGCCACTGTGCCTACCTACCTGCCTACACGCTCACTCAGCTCGCGGTGCCCAGGACCCGCCGTGGACGCCCTCCCCGCCGTCTTTGGTGAAAACATCAATCCTTGACATTTCTAGTCACACTAAACGCTTTCCGCTCTGTCCCCAGGCTCTCCCTCCGCGAGGTGACACCGTGGGTGGAATTAACACACTTGGGCTGGCCCAGACGGTGTCCCGGGGCGGCCTTGAGCAGGGATGGGCGGTGACCAAGTCTGGGGCCAGTAATGACCGAGCGGGCCCGGGCTCCTCCCTGCCCACACCTGACTCGTGCCCCGCGGCTCCCCCCTGCACCCGCCGTACCCGGGCCAGTGTGTGTGGGGTGGGTGCGGAGGTGAGTCTGAGGGTTGAGATCTGGTAGGTCCTGGGAGGCGGTGGGGCCCTTTCTCTTTCTTTTCGAGGCCAGAGAACCCTACTGTTTGGGGTCCAGAGACAGCACCGGGCGTCTGGTCCAGCCTCTTCCCGTGGGAGGAGACGGAGCCAGGCCTGCAGAGGGAAGCTGTCCCCCCGGGGTCACAGAGCCCTGTGGGTGCCACCTCGCTGCTCCAGGGAAAGTGTGCTGACGCGTGGGCGGTGCCCCGGGATCTGCCGGCTCCCAGAAGCCCAGCGAGGGGGGAATGGGACCCACCTGGGGTGGGGGCTGGAGGGGCACCAGGCACCCACCCTACCGGCCCCGAGGCCACGGCCACGGCCATCCTCGGAAGCCCCATGCTCTCCGCGCTCCTGTCTGTCCCCCTCTCTCGGGTCAGCACCGCTCTGGACAGTGGCCCCACACCCTGGGGAGTGCTCCCCACAGCGGGACAGCCTGAGGACATCTGTGAGGTTGCTTGTAGCAGAAGTCGGGACCCGGGCCGGGGAGTGTCTGAAACAGGGTGGGGCCCGGGCTTCCTGCCCGTGGGTCCTGGGGGACCCACCCGGAACTGGGAGAGTCTTTGGCTCGCTGAGGCTGCTGCCCTCGCTGGTGCCCTCTGAGGGTGTCCCCGGCAGCCCCCCACCCCCCGAGGTGGCCCCAAACCCTCCCTGCCCTGCTCTCAGCTTGTCTCCAGGAGGAGGGGGTCCACGCCTCCCTGATGAACTGGAGGACAGCCACCCGTGGTGCGGCCACTTCCTCTGCTCCCTCCGGGGTGTGTCTGAACGTCCTGGGCGGCCGTAGCAAAGTGCCACCTACTTGGTGGCCTCAAGCAGGACAGATCTTTGCTCACGGTGCTGTAATTTAGAAGTTGGAATCAAGGTGTGGGCGGGACCCACTTTCCCTAAAGGCTCTAGGGGACAATCTGTCCAGCTGCTGGTGGCCCCAGGTGTCCCTGGGCTTGTGGCCGCATGGCTCCGGGGTCCGCCTCCTTCTCCCCGTGTCTGCGTGTCCCCTTTTGCGAGGGGACGGCCCTGACCCACTGTGACCCCATCTTAACCCGATCACATGTGCAATGACTCTGTCTCCACCGCAGGCACGTTCACGGGTACCCGGGGGACGGGGGGGCGGGGCTTCAGGGTGTCTTTCCAGGAGACGTGCTTTGGCCCGCCACAGGGAGCTTGCCGAACCCCCCGCCACACGGGAAGGGGTGCCCCTGATGGAGGAAGTCGAGCGGGTGCTGTTTGGGGCAGAACGTACCCGGAGAGGCTCTGGGGGGTGGCTGGCAGCAGGGGGTGTCCCGGGAACTCCCAGGCCTCGGGGCGTCCGTGGGGGGGACGGGGGCAGGGCACAGTGCTGACTTGCACGCGGGGCCCGCACTTGGGGGGAGAGCCAAGCTCTCCAGTAGCCTCTGAGGCCTCGTGTCCTCGCCTCCGTCCCGACATTCTGGCCAAGGGGGTGGACCCAGGAGATAAAATGCAGGATGCCCAGTCACTTGAGTCTCTCGGGCGCGAGGATGCCCCGGCATGGCCCGGGACATACTTACACTCTAGCTCATTCCGGTTCAGTGTTCATCCCAAGCCCAGATGCCGGCATCCTGTTTCTCCGGCAGCCCCGGCCCAGATCTTCACCTCGCAGAGGGCTCAGAGCCGCTCCCGACCCCGCTCCGCCCCATTCAGCCCGGTGGCAGGGCTCCCGCGGGCCCGGGACCGCAGGGAGGGGGCGCCTCACCCCTTCCACGGCCCCGGGCCAGCGCACCCGAGGCCGTGGCCGGGCCGCGTGGACAGCCCCCCGGGAGGCCCCGCGCCCGTCGAGGTCTGGGTGCTGCCCGCTGGACCTGTGGGCTCGCCGGGCCCTGCTCCCCCGCCCGCCGGCTGCCCCGGCCGAGAGGCCCGCCGCGGGCAGGACGGGGCAGCCCCCCGCCGGGCCGGCAGGGCCTCCGTGCAGGCGCCACAGGAAGGCCTCGGCTGCTGCTTGGGTCCCTGAGCCGAGCTGGTTCCTGAGCCACCGCGGCTGATCCGTGGAGGCCGGACCGTCTCCAGGAGAGAAATATGGAAGCAATTACTCTGAGAGCCGTGGTTTGAGCAATTCCCAAAGAGACACCAGGCCTGGTCCTTTCGAAGCCTGGTGCACGGCGCCCTAATGAAGCAATTAAGGCAAAGATCCTCCGACTTTGATCTCGATGGGGTAATTTTTACAAAAACATCACGGAGTGATAGATACCCATAACTCAGGGTCCTTAATTGTACTTAATTTGTTTGGAATACGAATGTGCATTTAATTAAAGCCCAGCTCGGCCCGCATGCTTCAACCAGGGCTGTCAAAGAAAATTAAGACCCAGTTTGCTTTCAAAGTTACTGGTTTCTATCAGGCAAGGACAGCGGTCTTCGAACAGAAGGTTAGAGATAATTAGGCCGAGAGCTACAGCCGCAGAAAGTGGGGAGAAGGCACCACTGAGCGGAGGGGGTGGGGAGAAGAGACTGCTGCGGGGCGGGGGCTTGGGGAGGGGGTGGGCTGGGGGTGGGGACGCGTCCCCGGCTGGGGTCCGCCCAAGGCCAGGCCGGCAGGGCGTCCGGCCCGGCCCTCGGTGCTGTCACACAGGACCTGACTCCCGTGCGCCTGGGCCCATCGCTCTGGGAGGGCTGTGAGCGCCCCGCCCACTCCTCGGATAAGACAAGGGCGAGTCGGGGCACAAGCGAGAGCCTGAGGTCGTCCATGGTCACACGGGCCCTCCCCTCCGTCCGGCACGTCCCACGGTGTGGTCTTGCCCGGCCTTGGATGTCTGGCCGCCAGTGGATCCCTGGGGGCGCGTGGGTGGGGAGCCAGGTCCGTGGGGTTTCGGGGCGGGAGAGGGGAGGGAGGGAGGGAGACCACCCCTCCCCTCTCTCACCCCAGACTTCCCCCGGTGCCCTGGGGGGGACGGTCCAACCCCAGCCCGGCCGTGGCAGGGTCCGCGGGCCGGGCACCAGCTCTGGAGCCCTCAGCTGTGGCGCCCCCGCTCGCTTCCCGGCTAGCAGGGAGATCAGTGTCCCCGGCTCCCGCCCCGTGTCCTTCGGGTGCAGTGTGCCTCTCCTCAGTCAGGTCCCTCTCGGGCTGCCATTCAGGGGCCTGTTAGCAGCCGTCTCTTTCAAGCGTCGAGAGGTCAAGTAACTTGCTCAAAAGACCCAGCTAGTGATCGGAGAGGATCCGTTCAAACCCGGAGTCCCGGAGCACCCCCGTGTTGCTGCCCCCGGGGGGAAGGGGGCTTGGTGCTGGGGGTCCCGGAGGGGCTGGCCCTCCAGGCCTGTGGAAGGACACTGCGCTTTGCTGGGGGCGTCTGCCTGGCCAGGCGGCTCCTTGTCGCTGTGACCCCTGAGCGCCGACTCCCCGGACCGCTCTTCCTGGAAGCGGATCGCTTATCTGTCCATCCTCAGGGGTTGCCGCCTTGTTGGGGGCACCTGCCTGTCAGATGCGGGGGTGTTGTTGGCGGTGAACCCCAGGGAGATGCAGCAGGCACTTAGTGACCTACAGACACACAGCCAAGTCCGGGGGGCGGAGATGCCCCCAGATCCCAGGACTCCCGGCAACGAGCGCCAGGCTGCCGCGGGGCGTCTGGGGGCCACTGTGGCGCGGCCCCGGGGCTGGGCGTGAGCAACGAGGACCCTCTCCCCCCCCCCGTTCCAGTGGCCGAAGCCTGAGACCCAGGCGTGGGGGGGGGGGGCCTCGTTCCCTCTGGAGCTCAGAAGGAGGCTGTTCCCCAGCTGCTGCTGGTTTGCCCGCCGTCCTTGGAGATCCTGGGGTGTAGACATGCCTCCCCGTCTTTGCTCCATCGCACGGTGCTCCCCTCTGTGTGCGTGTCTCATTTCCCCCTTTTAGGACACCAGTGAGCCGGGATTAGGGGCCACTCCACCCCAGTGCGGCCTCATCTCAACTGATTACATCCGCAAGGACACTGTTCCCAAATAAGGTCCCATTCTGAGGTCCTGGAGGTTAGGACACGATCGTGTGGCACGGGGGACGTGGTTCAGCTTCTGGTGAGGTCCCCACGGGTCGGTGGGAGGATTAAGCGAGCCGGTGTGTGTCGCACAGACACTCGGAGTTGCTGACCCAGGGACAGAGGCCTGGCAGGCGTCCTTGCGAGTGGTTTCCCTCTGCCAGGCATCACTGTGCCTCCGACCTGCAGCGTCTGTGGAGCGGGGCCTCCTCCGGCACCTGTGACCCTCCTCCCAACGCCTGTGTCCCTCGTCCCAATGCCTGTGACCCTCCTCCCCACGCCTGTGTCCCTCGTCCCAAAGCCTGTGTCCTTCCTCCCAACGCCTGTGTCCCTCCTCCCACGCCTGTGTCCCTCGTCCCAATGCCTGTGCCCTCCTTCCAATACCTGTGTCCCTCGTCCCAATGCCTGTGTCCCTCCTTCCAACACCCGTGTCCCTTGTCCCAATGCCTGTGACCCTCCTTCCAACACCCGTGTCCCTCGTCCCAATGCCTGTGTCCCTCCTTCCAACACCCGTGTCCCTCGTCCCAATGCCTGTGTCCCTCCTTCCAACACCCGTGTCCCTCGTCCCAATGCCTGTGTCCCTCCTTCCAACACCCGTGTCCCTCGTCCCAATGCCTGTGTCCCTCCTTCCAACACCCGTGTCCCTCGTCCCAATGCCTGTGTCCCTCCTTCCAACACCCGTGTCCCTCGCCCCAATGCCTGTGCCCCTCCTTCCAACACCCGTGTCCCTCGTCCCAATGCCTGTGCCCCTCCTTCCAACACCCGTGTCCCTCGTCCCAATGCCTGTGTCCCTCCTTCCAACACCCGTGTCCCTCGTCCCAATGCCTGTGTCCCTCCTTCCAACACCCGTGTCCCTCGTCCCAATGCCTGTGTCCCTCCTTCCAACGCCCGTGTCCCTCGTCCCAATGCCTGTGTCCCTCCTTCCAACGCCCGTGTCCCTCGTCCCAATGCTTGTGTCCCTCGTCCCAATGCCTGTGTCCCTCCTTCCAACACCTGTGTCCCTCGCCCCAATGCCTGTGTCCCTCCTTCCAACACCCGTGTCCCTCGCCCCAATGCCAGTGTCCCTCCTTTCAATACCTGTGTCCCTCGCCCCAATGCCTGTGTCCCTCCTTCCAACACCTGTGTCCCTCGCCCCAATGCCTACGTCCCTCCTTCCAACATCCCGTGTCCCTCATCCCAATGCCTGTGTCCCTCCTCCCAACAGGGCTGAGGGTCAGTGGATTGAATGGTGGCACAGTCCACCCCCGTGGCCGCCGTTTGTCCGTGCACACCTTGTACACGCGTCCGGACGACGGCAGCAACCTGTTTATGCTTCTGCCCGACGTGGTGCAATCACCTGTCGGAAAAACAGAGACACCTTTCCCCGTCCCGACAGGGGACGGAACCCCCACAGTGTGGACCCACGTCATCCCGGGCAGCGCTAGCTTCTCTTCTGGTTGGGCTGTGATATATCTTTTGCACAGTTTTGAGGAAGTATTTGCCCGTGAATATTTTGTAGAGCACAGAATAAATTGTCAAGCACACAGGCACACGCACATGCACGCACCAAGGCACACACACGTACAGACACACGCACTTGCCTGCCGTCCCTGTGGGAGGAGGGACACACGTGCACGCATACATGGGCACACACAGGCACATACATATACACACACGCACGCACACAGGCACACGCACACTCACAGGCACACGCACATGCTCACACGCTCTCACATACATGCTCATGCACACATGTATGCACACGGGCACACATGCACACGCACACACATGTACACACATGCACACAAGGCACACGCATGCTCACGTGCACACAAACACACATACACACATGCACACAGGCACATGCATACTCATGCATACACATGCTCATGTGCACACACGTGCACACACACGCACACTCACACAATGTTCATGCACACGCTTACACAGTGCACATGCATGCACATGCACACACATGCACACAAGGCACACACATGCTCATGCACACACATGCACACACTCACAAACATGCACACTCTCACACAATGCTCATGCACACATGTACACACGTGCACACATATGCACACACATGCTCATATGCACACACATGCACACACGCACACACATGCTTGTGTGCACATGCACACGTGCACGCACGCACACACATGCTCCTGCACACACGTGCAGACACACCTGCACACGCACACACATAGAAGAGAGCATGTGACTGCATGCCGGCTGTAACCATGCTTCCCGTCACACTCACCAGGCACAGCCCGTGTTTACGCCCACCCTCTGTTTCCCACTCTGTTCCCTTTGCCCACCCCGCGTCTCAGCTGGTGGACGTTCTCTCCCCGGTCGGGCGACTTGAACTAACGTGGCTAACGCGTCTGGTCCTCAGTGGCCCTCCTTTTGTCTCGTTTGGGCTGCTGTGGCTCCCCGCTGATTCTCACCGTCCTTCGCGGAAGCACCAGCACCAAACGGGCCCGGGTTCTAGCCGCATGTCTCCACGGCAGCCACAGCCTGACGTCCCCTTCGGATGTGGCATCGGTCGCTTCTGCTGGGGCACGCTGGCTGGCACGCGGAGCCACGCTGTCTGTCTCAACTTCAGTTCAGCGGAGCCGCTGACGTGCCAGCTGGTGGCCGCGTCGGAACCTGCAGCCTCGGAGTGGCAGGGACGGCAGGTGAAGGCTCCGGGAGCGCGTTAGCAGGTGTCAGAGCGGGAGGAGCCCTCGACCCTGGGCCCTGGAACCGTCCATTCGCGACTCGTCACATCGGTCACGTCCTGAGGGCCGGGGCCCAGCCGTTCCGGGTGCAGAGGCCCAGCGGGCACTGTAACTGAGGTCCCCTGGGCCCAGGGGGCGGCGGTGACACGGCAGAACAAGGATCCGCAAGGGCGCGGTGCGCCGTGCTTGGGGGCAGCGGCACCGTGAGCGGCGCGTGATGGGGGTGGGGCCCAGGGAGGCAGCCAGGACCAGACGTGGTGCCACTTCCCAGGTCAGCGTGCCCCAGGTGGCCCAGGGTGGCCTCTGCTCTGGGCAGGTAAGTCACATGGCAGAGGTCACAGGAATCGCCTTGGACGGGACTCCGGTCCCAGGACCCACGCAGAACTTCGTCTCCGCACCTGCCACGGCAGAGTGCCACGGGCTGGGGGCTTAGGACACAGAAACGGATCCTCTCACATTCTGGAGGTCAGAGGACACTTCCAGGCATCCCTGGGGCTCTGGCCGCATCCCTCCGCCGTCTACCTCTGTCACCGCGTGGTGCACTTCTCTTCCTATGAGGCCACTGGTCGTGCTGGATTAGGGCCCCACCCTGACGCCCTCATCGTCACGAGCTTACATCTGCAAAGACCCCCCCTCCAAATCTGACCACAGTGACGGGTGCTGGGAGTTAGGACTGGCACGTACGTTTTTTGGGGAGACACGATTCAACCCACGGCAGCCACCATCCCTGCCACCACGGCCACTTTGTGGGCGGGCCCTGAGCGAACACGGGGCTTGCCGGGGGCAGGGGATTAGTGGCTCTCCCTGAGTAACCGTGTCTGCCTGCCTTGGACGGCCTTCTGTGCAGGGGACGCCCTCCCCCGGCTCATCAGCATCTCCGGCCCCGGGCCCGGCCCGCATCCTTCCCTCAGGCCCCCCGTCCCCACCGCCCGCTGTCTAAGCCCCGGCTCGTGCAGGTGCCCGCCAGTGCGCCCCCTCAGCAGCGTCCGTCCACACCGCCAGCCGCCTCTCATCCGCACGGAGCGTACAACCAGGCCTGGCGCTGGCCGTTTGCTCAATGACGGCTTCCTGCCAGGGACGGCGTCCTGTCCCGGGACCCTCCTGATTAGAGCCGGGACGCTCTAATTTGCCTCCGGCTCGTGACAAAGTGCAGTTCGGAGCCACCTATAAACCAAGCCTGGGGTTGGGGTCTCCAGTCGAGGGTCACGAGGAAGTCCCCGCGAAGCTGTGGGCGGGACGCCGAGGCGGCCGCCGCGCGTCAGGAGTGGGGTGCAGGCGCCCACCTCCCCGGCCAGCTCGGGCTCCGGGATGTCGTTCCCTCGTGACCGGGGACCGCTGCCTCCACGCTCGCCCCCCGTTCCGGCCCCAGGTGGCCCCGTCGGCAAGGAGCAGCAGGGGGTGGGCCGCCCGGCATCCACGGTCTGCACTCGGTCTCGGGCGCCCCAGGAGCCGGGAGCTGGTCCTCGAGACGACGACCCGGCTCCGCCCCGCGACTCCTGCTCCGGCGTCGCCGGGATTCCACGTGGCATCTCTACCTGCCACCAGGACCGCCGATGCCGGCACGAGTGCTGGTGATGAGGTCAGCGGAGCCGTGGGCACCGCGGCCCAGAGCCACCTGCGGCGGGACACGGGCGCAGCCCGGCCGGGGGGTGGTGCGCCGTGCTGCCCCGTCGAGGGGGGCCGCTCCGGTCTCACGGCGCGCTGGCTGCGCGGGGAGCTCAGACGCCTCTTCCACCCCTGCGGGATCCACGCTCCACGAGGCCCCGAAACCTCACCCGCGCGTCTGGTCCCTGCGTTTTCATGGGTTTATCGCCCGCCTGCTGGCGCACACGGGTCTCGTTAGGTCATCCAGTTTGAACTTGCCGGTTCCCCGACGCCAGGACGGGTCGACGCGGTGTCACGGTCGGGTAGAGCGGCGTGACGCCCTCAGGGACCTCTGGTGGCTGAGACCCGTGTGGGTCAGATCACAGCAGGAAGCGGGAGTTAACGGGGTCCGGGGCAGGGCAGCAAAGGTGGGCGTCGCGGCTGCCGGCTGGAGGCCGAGCCCTCGTGGGTGCACGCTCACGTGGCCCGTCGCCTGCGCTTTCGTGGTCTTCCCTGCACACCTTGTGCGTCGGGGGAAGCGCCTGCACGGGGTTCACCGCCTGATCGGGGGTCAGACAATCCAGAGCATCGGTGCCCGACTGTGAACGACGCCCCCCCGGAAGGGGCCACCCGACAGCATCTGGAGATATTTTCAGTTGTCACAAGGGGTAATGAGTGACACTGACATCTAGTGGGGCTGGGGTCAGGACGCTGCTGAGCACCCTGCCGCGCAAGGACAGCCCCCACCGCGGAGAACGGTCCGGCCCCACTTGTCCGCGGTGACACTTGGCCAGCGTCATTCTCCCAGACCCGTCGTCTGCCTTCTGCACGCCCAGGTGACAGGGGTCACCACCCCTCAAGAGGCAGACACTGGCCGTAATCTCTGTCTTTCCCGGTCACGTGAGGTTGCTCCTGCTTCCCACTCGTGGGCACAGAGAGGTCCCCGGGGGTGAGACAGCTGTTTTGGGCGCAGGCACAGAGGGCAGGTCGGAGGGTTTCGGGGACAATGTTTCAGGGTCCTTCCCAAGGTGCCTTAAAGCTGGGGCTCAGACTGTGAACCCCAGGGACCCGAGAGAGAGGTGTGACTCCCCATGGCGACGGCCAAGGCGGGGAGGTGTCCTGTGGCACGGAGCGGGTCACATTTTGCTTGGTCTTTGTTTTATCCCCAGAGATGCCACCGTCGAGCAGCCCAGACGAAGGACACCGTAAGTTCAGCTGTGACTCCGTCCGCCGTCCAGGCACCGTGGGCTCCACTGCCAGCGGCCCGGTCACGGCCACTTCCCTGGAATGGGGAACAGGGCACACCACGGCGGGGAGGGGGGTCGGCTGAAACGGCCCCTCCCCACGGATGTCCAGGCCCCGGTGCCTGGAGGCTGTGGATGGCACAGTCTCCGAGATGGGATTAGCTCAAGGATCTTGAGACGGGAGATGGCCCCGGATTCCCCCAGGGGTGGGTGTGTGTGTCCCAAATGCCACCTGGTGTCTCATGGAGGGGGGGGCGGGACGGCGCAGAGGAGGGCCCTGTGGATACGGAGCAGAGGCTGGGTGAGGCCCGCAGCCCCCGGAAGCTGGAGCAGGGGAGGATCGGACCGTCCTCTGGAGCCTCCGGAGGGAGCGTGTCCCCACCGACACCTGGACCGCGGCCCAGGGACGCCGGGTTTGGACTCCAGGCCTCCAGAACCGGGAGAGAAGAAACTTCTGCTGTTTTCAGTGGTGCGCGAGGGGCCCTGCATCCCAGCGGCCCCAGGAGACCAACTCGGGGAGGCCTGGCCCCGGGGTCCTGGCCTGCGGAGGACAGAGTGACGGGCTGCATGGGGTGGGCGCTTAGCCAGGTTCCCCCCGTGCCCGGTGCTCCTGTCCGTCCCTGGCCCCGGGCTCTGGGGGCCGGACCTTCTCCTCATTCAGATTCAGATACAGTGCTCCGACCCCGCCATCCAGTGCGCCCGCCCCGGTGTCCCCCCAGCTCGGCTCCTGCTTGCTCCCTCCCCTCCCCACCTCTGCTCCTGCCCCTCCCCTGCCTCCCCCTCCTGCTTTACTCTGCAGGTGGACACACGAGTGCGTGCTCCCCCCCCAGATCAAGTGCAGGCTTTGACCGCGTCCCAGGAGGCTCCTGGCCACCTTCCCCGAGGACCGCCTCTGTGCCGCTGCCCGCCGACGCCGGGCTCGCACCCCAGGGTCCTGAGAGCATTTGTGCACCCTGGCGTCTGAGACTTGACTTTGCCCTGTCTGCACAGCACTCACCACTCCCCCGTGTGCCTCTCCTTCATTCACGGATTCTCTGTGTCGCTCCCCCAGAGGGAAGGCTCCCTGAGGGCAGGGGCCTTGTGGTCTCACTTCCTGCTGTACCCCCAGTCCCTGGGGCCTGGCCGGTGCTCAGAGACACGTTTGCTCAATGGATGCGTGAACGAACAAATGAGGGAGAGCAGGGGCACAGGCAGCAGGTCGCGGGATGGCCAGAAGGTCCCCCCCCAGGGATGCGGCCTCGCCCTCCCCGCTTTTGCCGAGAAACAGGACTGCAGCCCTTGCCGACGGTCACCGACGCTGGGCACCAGCGAGTCCCAGGGCAACGTGACGGGCAGGCGGCAGGGCCACCAGAGCGGCTGAGCCCCCACCACGTGCAGCTGGACCTCGCCCCTGGCCCTGCCCTCTGGTGTCCCAAGGGGTTGGGAGGGGGAGAGGCCCCAGCAGGCGGTCAGAAGCAGGGCAGAGGCCCGGCGGCGGCAGGAGACCGGGAGGGGGGGCTGCTATTGCTGGGTCCTCGTCCCTCGACCTTGCCACACCTCTGTACGGGACCCTCACAGCCTCACCCCTTCCCGAGTGCCCGGGCCTTCTTTCTCCTGTGGGGACCTCAAGATGGGTTTGAAGATTGTGGCCAGGCCGCGGCTGGCCCTGCAAGGCCCGGGTGGGCATCGCCCTCTCTCGGAAGCATCTCAGAGACCAGGTGGGAGGGGGGTTGCCAGCGGCTCAGCGAGGCCCCTCGATGGGAGGGTGCTGGACGGTGGCCTCCGCCTGGAGCCGAACACCCTCCTCGGGGACATTTCTGCCTCTGCAAACGCGTGGCCCTGAATCCGCGGCGTGCACGCGAGCCCCACGTGGGCAAACGGCCTCCCACGCGTTGACCTGGCTGCGGGGAGGGGAGGCCGGGGCGTGTGGGAGCGTCTGTCCCCACAGAGGCGCTCTTCTGGGGCGCAGCCCCTGGCACCATAATCTGGGGATTTTCCTGGTGTGTCGCTTTTAATAGATGTTATTATGGTCTGGAGTCTGATATTCCGGTAATTAACCTCCTGGGCTTCATCCTGTGCCCTAATAATGCCGTCAGGGGCTCGACGTGAGAGTCTTAAAATAGTGATTATTTACAGTGCGTGCCGTTCCACCGCGAGCAATCCCGCGTTGGGCTGGGGCTGGGGGTGGGGGCGGGGCCTGGAGCGGCTTGGGGAACCCTGCTCCAGCTCGGAGGACAGGCCCGGAAGGGCTCGGTCGGGCCTCCGCTCGGAGAGGCCGTGTTCAAGCAGACCCACGCCCGAGCCGCCGGGCGAGAGCTGTGTCCGGCCAGGCCCGGGGGCTGCTGCGTGCCGGCGTCCCCCCGGAGCCTTGGGGAGCGGACGGGCCCACGCCGGCTGCACCCAGGCCCCGTGTGTCACCTTAGCTGGGCACTTTTCCCGTCCAGGTCTGTAAAATGGGCACAATCGAATATCTACGTCAACACTTAGATGCACGTTACCGAGCGAGAGAAGGCAGTCCGCCAAGGCCGCATGGTGCCAGCCCTTGGCGTTCCGGAAAAGTCCAGTCTGTGGGGACGGTGAGAAGATCAGGGGTGATGGGGGGGAGGGGGGGAGGGATCTGTGGTGACAGGTACGTGTCCTCACACACTGGTCCAAACCCACGGCCTGCACAGCGCCGAGAGCGACCCCAAAGTGAACCGTGGACGCTGGGGGACGATGACGCGTCCCTGCGGGCACAGCAACCGTCCCAGACGCACGCTCTGTGGGGGTGCAGATGATGGGCCAGGCTGTGTGCACGGGGGACAGGACGCGGGTGGGGACGCTCTTTCTCTCAAATTTGCTCTGAACTTCAGACTGACCTACAAAATAAAGTCTGCGAGGGGAGGAAAAAAACTACCCGGTCGGGGGTGGATGAGGCCTGTGTGAGCCGGTGTGCGTAAACCGCGTGCCTGGGATAAGTCACGGGTCTCAGGTGCAGCGGCCGCTGGAAGCTTGGCGTGGGAAGTGACAGAGACCTTGCTGCCCGCGGGAACCAGCCTGGAGGCGGCAGGGATGTAGACGGAGACCCAGTTGTCCGTCAGGAAGCCAACGGCACAAGGTCAGTGGTGACGCTCTCGCCCCCACAGGCTGGCGATGGGGCCAGAGGCGCCCCAGACCCCCCCGCCCCGCCCCGCCCCGGCTGGCCCCCTCTTCTGTGCTCGGCACCGGGGTGACTGGCTGCGGAAGGGAGTCCCCAGGGACCACGGCGCTCGGCGGCTCTCAGAATTGGGAGCTGGTGTGGAATCTTTGTTAGCGTCTGGACATACATCTTTTAAATTATAAATCGATAAATAGTTAATTCAATAATAGAACTCTCTTGAATATTTCATGCTGCCCGAGCACCGCGGAGCTTCGCCTGGATGTTGATGGCGCAGAGGCAAAGTCATTCAAGGCAAACTTCCCCCAAACTCCTGTTAGCAGCTGCAGGCTCAGTGGGGAGTGGGCGCGAGCCCCCCCTCACCTGGTCCCCCCACCGTGTGGTGCCCGGGAGGTGACCCTCAGGAGGCTTGGGCATGGTCCCCCGTAAACCACCGCAGCTCAGAGCGGGGCCAGACGTCTGATGAAAATAAGGTGTTTGGGGTGTTTGTGTCCCCCGAGTTTATATGTTGAGGCACCAAACCCCCGTCCGTCAGAATGCGGAGGTCTCGGGTCGTCAGGGAGGTGACGGTGCATGAGACCAGAGGGGTGGGCCCGGATGCAGCGTGACGGGCGCCCCCATGAGAAGAGTAGGTGGGGGCACAGCCGGGCTCGGAGGGGTGCAGTGTGATAAGCTCACGGGGAGGGGACGGTACCCCCACACCAAGGAGAGGGGAGAAAGTCATGCTGTGTAAGCGGCCGGGTCTGCGGGGCTCTCCCAGCCGCCCCGGGACAGGATCCAGGAGGCGGCTGTGCGCCCCCCTCCCCGACCCTGCACCTGTCCACGATGGCTCAGCCAGGCTGGCGTCTGTGTCCCTCCCTCTGGAGACCTGGCTGCCACCACGATGGCCCACGGTACCCAGCGAGTCTGTCCCTGCGCATTGGTGGAGGAGCCAGGCCGCCGGGCTCAGGGTCTCCGCTCTTGTCCGCGCGTCGCTGTTCCCAGGCTGTGTGACCCCCGCCTTCCCCCGCCCCGCAGGGCAACGAGTGGCCACAGAGAAGCGGAAAACGAGCCTCGCTGTCAGGCACATCTGTGCTGAACCACGATCCCGCCGCCCCCCCAAGCCGTGTGGCTTGTGTTCACCTGTGAACCTCAGGCTTCTCCGTAAAGGGCACCCTCATCGCGTGCGGCTCTGCGCTGGCACGGGGAGGGTGCGGCTCGTAGCCACCGTGACTGAGGTCGCTCGTGCTGTCGTGGTGTCCTGGGGTCTTCAGCCTGGGCCGTGGTCTGGGAGTGAGCTCCGGCCGGGAGGAACGGGACCCACGGGGGCCTGTCTGGTGCCCTGTGTGTGGTTCTGACTCGATAATACCCCTTTGCAAGTCCTGGTGCCAACCTGGCCCCCCGGCCCCGGGCTTTGCCCCGAGGAGGGTCCGGCCGCGGCCACGGGGACCGCCCCCAGGGGCTGAGCGACCTCCCGGTGCAGGTGCACGGCACCCCCGGACACATGCCCCCGAGCTGGCTCTGGCCGCTTGGGAGGGCGAAGGGAGACGATGCTTGGCGCCTGCGGGCATGCCGGCCCGGGGGCCCTCGGGTGGTGTCTGCGGGGCCCAGGAAGCCAGGGACCCGGCTTGGCGGGTCACGCTCGGCGTGGGCCGTTGCTGTGGGGAAGCGGGGCCCGTCCCCGTGCCGTGGCGCGTGCGGTGGAGGAACGTTAGTCTCGGTGGGGGAGGGGCAGCCGGCCCGGACTCCCAAACCGCTCGCTGGGCCCATCGGCCCTGCGTATGCACCCCTGCACGGCCTGACCTCTCCCTTCTCCCCATCCCCCAGAAGACCCGATAGGGACGTGGCCCCGGGTCCCGGGACGCCCAACCCCGGGAGGCACTCCTAGGGGAGCTGGGTGGGGGAGGTATTCAGCAGGTGCCGCATCACAGTCCCGTGCGTCTCCTCCAGAGCGTTCTGGACCAGGGGCCGCTCGGTGCCCAGGCTTCCAGCCAGCGGCGGCGTTGCGCAGCCCTCGACGTGCCCGGGGTCCGTGACTCGGGTCTCGGAGCTTGCAGGGGTGGGGATGCCGCGGGCGAGGGTCTCAGAGGGGGGTCTGAGTCCCCGGGGGCCCAGATGGCCGCTCCTGCCAAACTCCCCTGAGGTCTGCCCAGCCTCGTGGCCGTGGCCCGCGTGGACCCGGGTCCGTGGTCGTGCGCGTGGGGGCGAGACGCGGGCGCGCGGTGGGCGCCCCGGGCTGGGAGGGGCGGGCACCGCCCTCGGAGACGGGCAGACTGACTTGCTCCGTGCCCTCACGTCCAAGGAAGGGTGGCCGCCCCCTTCCCGGCGCGGGCGGCCTCCGCGGCCTCAGTGTGCCGTTGTCGCCGCAGCAGCCCTGCCTGGCCGGCCCGTTAGCCCTCCTGCCAGCGCCGTGACACTGACTGTAGATTAATGCCTCTTTAATCAGCCAAAATGAACGCGGCACGCCGCTGACAGTCCCATTTTCTGCTAACAGATTGCAGCCTCGCGAAACCTGGCGCTGAGCTGATTTTTATTTCTGCCAGAGATAATTCAGCGCGGGAGGACCGGCCACCGTCAGCCCATCCGCTGCCTCGCCGCTCAATAAATCTCGCCGCTCACCCACCTGTCACACGCCGGCCGCCGGGGACGGATCGAGACTCCGCGGGCCGGTGGCGTTTCGAGGCTGTGGCGGGGCCGGGAGGCACGCGGTCTCTGCCGTCCACGCCGGCCGGGATGTGGCTCTTCCCGTGGCGGGGCGGGGGGGGGGGGCGTCACCGAGCGCCTCAGAAGCCACAGGGCAGGAGGGGCTGCGTGAGCGTGTGAGCAGGTGCGCGCGCGGGCACACGAGTGTGTGTGATGTGTGTGCCGGTGCGTTCGTGAGGGCGTGCACGTGTGCGTGTGTGTGCGTGGGCACGTGTGCGTGTGCACACGCGTGGTGTTCGAGGCCATCCCAGGCTTCCTGTGGCTCCCGGCCACGTCTCCCAGGCTATTGCCTCTCATTACTGTTTTCATTTTTTAGGTTTATTTATTTATTTTGAGAGAGAGGGAGAGAGAGAGAGAGAGAGAGAGAGAGAGAGAGAGAATCCCAAGCAGGCTCCATGCTGCCAGCGCCATGCGGGGCTTAAACTCACAAACTGTGAGATCATGACCGGAGCTGAAGTCAAGAGGCGGGTGCCTAGCGGCTGAGCCACCCAGGCATCCCTCGTTACTGTTTTCTGTGCAGGTGCCAAGAGCATCCCTGGTCCACCTGCTCCTAGAGGGGCATCCGGTGATACGGAAGGTGGATGCTCGGGGAGCAGCTGGGCGGACCCTCTGCCCGGATGATGGACTCCTCCGGAGCCTTCTGGATGATTCCGGGAGGCTCTTTCCAGCGGCGGGGCACATCCTGTGCCTCCAGGTGAGACCACTGATGTAGCCCCTCGCGCCTGCCTGCTGCCCCCCCTCAGCGTGGCCGGGGCACACCCCCCCTCTGCAGAGCTGTCCCCAAAGCTGCCCCCAGCCAGCTTTGCCTTGGGGCCTGACTCCGGGGCAGGGGTGGGGGGGAGGGGTCAGAGGGCAAAGTGACCTTAGAGGATTTTGCCTTCTGATCTTCCCCAGCACCTGAGCCTTAACTACGTGCTGCCTCTGCTGTGCTGGGAGGAGAGAGGGAAGGGTGCTTGGGGGCCGGGCCCAGGCCTGAGTCATGGAGAGCCCTGCGAGGGGGCTGCTACCACGGGAGGGGCTCCGTGAACCTCCCTTCGGGTCCTTGCCATGCCTCCAGACCGTCCCGCGGAGCTGAAGCGTGAGATGCTGGTCCTGGCCTCTGGCCCAGGCCGCAGGAGGATGGGACGATGCACCTGCCGTCTCAGCGCCCCAGGCAGGCCTCTGTCCTCCCCATCTGGAGCGGCCCCAAGTCCTGGCCTCGGACCCGCCCCGGCCTGCGCTGGGATGGCACGGCCCTCCGCCTGCCCCGGCCGGGAGTCCGCAGCGGCTCTGTTTCACTGGCACCGGCTTTGTCCCGGCCCTCCAGGGCTGGACACGGGGGGTGTCCCACCCCTGGTTCCACGGGCCGCTCTGCCCACCCCCCAACACGTGCTGGACCTCCACTGGCGGCGCCGACCGGGGAAGGAGGGAGGGGGCTGCCGGGCGCCCAGCTGCCTCCGCGGCCGCGCGCTCCCTGAGCTGTCTGTGTGCTGCTGTCTCTGACTGGGTCGTGGACCCGAGCGTGTTCACAGCCTGGCAGGGAAACAACGCGGGCAAAGTGGCCTCTCGGCAAACCGTCCCATGCAGGGTTGTGCAGCCGGGGCGGGAAAGGCCAGTAGGCGTGTCGTGTGAGCGCCACCGTCCCTCCCCCTGTCCAAGGCAGACATCACTGATCGAACGCAGCACTGCTTTTTCTCCCAAGGGCAATACCGCTCCCAGCTCTCGGGTGAATCTCTTCCAGGCTGGACGTGGGTTGTGTCCTGCCAGGGACGCTGGCCGTGTGCCATCCCTCCCTCCTTCGGAAGCCCAGAGCTTCGTGCCCCAGTCCTGCAACCTCCGCCCGGCCGGGCCATGGGTCTCCACCGGCAGGCACGCCCCACAGGGGAACCCGGACCTTGGCGAGCCACATTTGGAAAGTCCGGGCCGTCCGCTTGCCGGCTGGTACAGCTGGGCCCGCCGCGGCCCTCCCGCCACCCCTGGGGATGTGACCTCTCACCCCAAAGGGGTCACGGGCCCGGCTGAGGTCACTCAGTTTGCACATGTGACAAGGGGCCTGGTGACAGCCTTGCCGGCCTCCTCCTCCACTGAGCTCCTGGAGGGCGAGAGGGCGTCTCCGGTCAGCCCTGCACGAGGAGGGCCTGGCCCCCCACCTCCGGCGGCCACAGATTCCTGCCACTGATGTCGTGGGTCGGCTGCTCTCGGGGGCTTTGGGTTTCGGGGCTGGTCCAGTCTTGGTCTCCGCCACCAGCGGGAACGGAGCTGCTGGCTCTGCACTGGCCCCTTCTGAGGGCCAGGCCCCACCTGGGGACAGGACGGCTTCACCAGGGCCTGCTGGGGCTGAACGAGGGATGAGAAAAGCCAGGGGACCCCTGGCACTCTGGCTCCAGAGCCAGCAGCACAGCCGGCGGGGGGGGGATTCTATCGGGCCTGAGGGCCCAGCTCTGGTCCATGGGCAGTGATTCCCTGCAAGGCCTGGCGCCCACGTGCGCTCCCCGGAGCCGTGCAGACGCCCCTCGGAAAGCGATTTCTCTAGAAAGGACTCCTGGGAAAGCCAGAGACTGGGGCCCGGAGCCTCACTCCTCCATGAAGGCCCTGGGCCAGCTCCGCCCCTCAGGGCACCTGATCCTGTCCGAGTGGGGAGAGGCTGGCCTGGGCCACCTGCGGGGGTCCCGGGTATGGCCTTGGCTTGGCCTCGAAGGGGAAGGCCTTTCCGGGAGGTCCCACGGCCACCCCAGACCACGTGAAGGCCCCGATGTAAAATCATCCTCACTTACCCTCTGCCACCCAGATACCCGAATGGCCAACCGGAAGCCCTCTGCGTGGGGAGCCCCAAGTGTGTTCTGGGATGTCTCCACAGAGCGTCCTTGTCCTCGGAGGCCAATGAGGAGGGATGAAGCCGTGTCTGGCTTCCTGGTCCAGGAAGGGCCCGGAGGTGCCACCCGCTTGCTGGAAGGCCATCTCCAGGCACCGTATGAGTAATACTTAAATACCCCAAACCCTCCGGCCTGAGAGGGGTCCTGAGGGCCAGCCCTGGGCTCGGGTCTTTCTGCACGGGGCTTGGTTCCCCGTCGCACCGCCGGCCGGGGGTCGGAGGGGCAGACGCGGCAGAGGCTGGGGCTGGTCTGCCTCCAGAGTCACACGCCCTTACACACGCAATGGAGAGGCACAGAAACACGCACAGAACATGCTCGGAGACCTCCCCCAGGGCCCAGGGCCCCTGCAGCCCTCCCACAGATCCCGGGCGCGGGGGCCCCGGGGTGCTCTGTGCCACAGGCCCCACGGGGGCACGACGCGACGTGTGCGTGGGTGTGTAAGTGCAGCATACGGGGGGAACCACGCTGGCGTGTGTCCGTAGAGCACGGGGGCGTGCTGGGGGCGTGCACACGCGGGGCTGCACCCTCACGCACCTGCCCGCCTCACGGACACACACGTCCTCCTCTGCACCTGTGCTCAGGGGCCGGAGCGTGGGGCCGAGGCCAGGGCCGCTCCGGGGCGGTGGGGGGGGGGCGGCTACCCGAGTCCACCCCGCCGCGACAGCTGCGAGCCACCGGGGACACGGGCAGCCTCCCCTGCCACCCGCAGGCTCTCATCTGGCTGCCCCGGAACCCGGGGTCGGAGGCCTGGTCCCCGCGGCAGGTCCTGACCCCGAGGGCCGCCCCTCCCCCCGGCCCCGTCTCGGCTGACAGGCTGGCATTTCCCTTACTGTTTGCTCTTTCTTCTCCCTGACGTGTCGACAAGCACAATCGTGTTCCCTGACAGACGGAAATATCAGACCTGAAGCACGGGGACAAAGCAGGCTTTAAACTTTAACGAGAGGCCGTAATGGAAATAAAATGTAAAGCTCCCCGTCAAATGTGGGGTTTCTGTTTTAGCGGAGAAAAAGTGCCCTAAATAATAAATAAACCACGTGTGTTTCACTTCTTTTATGTGCGTGAATATTTAAAACATGCAAAAATGTGGAGGACGCATTTGCGGGGACGGAAGGAAACCCGCATTTAACTCCAGAGATGAGTAACCGAGGGGAGGTGTGGGCAGGAGACGGGGAAGCAGGGCAGGTGCGTGTCCAGGGCCGGTAGCGGGGCGAGGGCAGCGCGCGAGCGGGTCTGGGGACGGGCCGCCTGGCGCTGGGTCTCCGGGGTCCACCCTGCGCCCCGCCGGCCGCGCTGAGCCCGGCTCCCTGTCTGCTCTGCCCCCCCTGCCTCTTTTCTCCTCCGAACAGCTGCACCCTGGGGACTTAGCGCTTCCTTTGCACCCTGGCCTGCGCGAGCTCCCGGGACACCCGAACGGGGACAAAGTCCCACAGCCCTACGGAGGTGGACCCCCCCCACAGCCAACAGGCCAAAAGCCCGGGTGCCGGCAGGACGCCCTCCCTCCGGAGCTCAGGGAGGCTCGTGCCCGCCTCAGCCGGCTCCGGGGGCTCCAGGCGACCCTCCGGCCTCTGCTCCGTGGTCACGCGGCCGTGACCTGGGTCTCCTCCTCTCCCAGGACGAGTGGCCGGACTAAGGCCCGCCCTCACGCCCTCATCTCAACCTGAGGACATCCATCCTCAAAGACCCTGTCTCCAAATGAGCCACACGCACAGGAACCTGGGGTGAGGACGCAGACATCTTTCAGTTCGGCCCACAGCACCTGTGCCCCACGAAGCCTCCCGAGACCTGTCCTGGGCAGGGTCCCTCTGCCGGCCCGTGGGCTGGGATCCTCTCCGGGGCTCTGCTGGGGAAGCCCGGGCCTCCGCCTCCACCCTCCCCCCCCATTAGCCACGGAACCTCTGCAATTAATTGACACTTCCTGTCCCTTGGACGCCTGGCGTCCCGCACCTCTGAATCTGGAGAAACTGTGGGCTCCGAGGACACTTGGGGACCAGTTTTCAAAAACCCTGTTGCGTCCTGGAGCGTGTCTGCCACGTTCACGGGGTGGAGATGTTCGGTCCCCTGCTCACCCCGGCACCTGCTCCTGATGGCGCCCGAGGGCATGAGGGGGCACCGGGAGGGACAGCGGGGGGCGGGGGCCCTGCGGCCGCCCGCCCCTTCCTCACCACACGGCCGCGGCCCCTGCCCCCGCGCCCCCGTGGTGACGTCCTTGGTTAAAGGGACACAGGCTTGGTTAAAGGGACCCATTTTCACGTGGGCCTCGTCGGATCCTCCGCGGAAGGAAGTGGTGTTTTCCAGGGCACAGTCCGGCCTGGTGCCGATGAGAGGAGCGATAATCCTGCCGCCCGAGAAGCGGTTTCCACGTGGACGCCGGTGTTTTGGTCTCGTGTGGTTCCCGAGGCACGTGCGTGAGACGGTCCTCGCTGTCCCCGTCCAGTCAGGCGCGTGGCCGGCCCCGGCCCTGATCCCTGCCCGGGTCTGTGCTGGGGTCACCAGGGCCTAGTTACCCGGAGATCAGCTCTGCTCCATTACCCCGCAATCCTGGAAACCCGCTATTGCTTTTAATGATAATTCCTTTTGCTGACCCACCTTGGAGGTTCCCCGGAGTAACCAGTCAATTATTCATCGCCCGGCCCTCCCCGGGATGGGGAGGCGGCAGAAAGCCTCGCCGTCTGCGGACAGCTTTCTGGTGTCGGCGCATTAAAGTTTAAACTCCGTCACGTCAGGGGTCGGCCCCGAGATGTGCCCCTTCCAGACCTGACGGGGGTCAGGCCAAAGGGGCTGCGAGCTCTCGTGTCTCTCTGACGAGGACGGCCCACGAGTACCCGGGACGGAGCAGAATTCCAGGCTCTCGGGTGGAAGAAGGTTCCAGACCCGCAAGCACATTGGTCAGCTAGAGAGGGGGATTATCACATTTGTCCCTGGTCCCCTCAGAGGCCGGAGGGAGCAGCCGGAGAGTTTATGAGTGGGGAAACCGAGGTGTGGCTTCCTTTAGAGAGTCCCTGGGGGCCCAGGAGGGGTCTTTGCAGAGCCCCCCCCCCCCCCGCCCGTCCCCAGTCCCAGGCAGCCAGGCTGATGCTCCTCAGTGCTCTGCGCGCAGACGGGCGGCCAGGCTCCCGGGAGGGCGGCCCAGACCGTTCTCATTACAGCCAGACAGAACCCTGTGAAATCGGAACACTAACATCATTTACATCAGCAGCGTCGCGGCAAAACGGCCTACAATGGTGTTTTACGTGCTACATGTGCACCATAAATATTTCCATAAAAACATGCATTAAAATATAAAAGCGGGCCCCCAAATATCAGAAGCTGGGAGGGAGGAAACTCACAGCCAAGCCATGTGGCGGCCTGCTTGGCGGGAGCAGCTGTGGTGGGGCCTTCCCTGTGGGCGGGGCCCCTAACCTCCCTCCTTGGGGGTGGGGGGGCACAGGAGAGCCGCCACCCCCCGCCCCTGCCCGGCCCCGGGTGTGCCCACAGGCTGTCTCCACCCCTCCCTCCACCCCTCCCGGGGGCTGCCTTCTCCGGACCGGCACCGCCCAGCCTCTGCTCATAGCTGCCCCTCCTTGGCCGCCCCCCACCCCCGCCACACACTGCCCCGGGCTGACCCTTCCCGGCGCAGCCCCCTGGCAAGGTGGACCCGTGTGGCAGGGTCGGTGTGTCGAGCCCGGGTCGTCATGTGCTACGGGATAGTCAACCCCTTTCACTGCACCTGTGAGCACTTTGGTTGACTCACTCCGTAGCTGTCTCACGGGAGGTTGACACAGAGAAGTTAAGCGACTTGCCCAGGGTCACGCAGCTAGGAAGTGGGACCAGCTGTCTGGTTCCAGACCCCGAAGGTCCCTGAGCACCCCATACGGCGGAGGCCCCTCCTCTCTGACCACCCCTAGCTCAGGGCCACTCCGTGCCCTTCCAGCGGTCCCGGCCCATTTGCCGCAGTTTCGGGTCCTCTGAGGTCTCCCGGGAACTGGAGGCCCATCTCTGTCCCCGGCTGAGCTTGTCCCTGGCGAGGGGGGAGCCTTCCACAAGGCTGACCGGGTAGAGCCCCCAACACCCATAGCCTTGTCCCTCATCCGATGCCCCGGCCTCCCCACCCCTTCCAGGAATGCCACCCTGCCTGGTGCACCCCCCACCCCCCCTTTCTGGCCCTGGACGGAGCCCGTGGCACAGCCTCTGAGGTCCCCCACCCCCCCGCAAGCCTCCCTGCCTCTTCCAGCCAGGCCTGGAGACCCCAGCATGTGCCACCAGCCCCCTCCCTTCTGTCCCCAGCTCCAGGACACTTCCCTGCAGGTCCCCAGAGGACACCCAAGCTCACTGTGGACAAGGTCAGGTGCCTATCTGAGGCAACGCGGGGGAGGTGGTCGGAGAGAGAGGAGCTGGACCCCTGCCCCCGGGGCCCGGACGTGGCCTGGAGAGCAGAGGACAACGGTGTTCTGCTGGAGCCCAGCCCAGAGCAGGGCAGCTCGCATGCGGGTGGGGGTGGAGGGGGCAGCGCTGCGTCCTGAGGCGCAGGGAGCCCCAGAGGAGGGACAGTGCGGCAGGGACGCCCACAGGGTGTGCCGACGTCCCCGAGTTCCTGGTGCAATGACTAAAACCCACTTAGGAATCGGATGGAAGACAGAAATGTCCCAGAAGGTACACAGGAGCGTCCCCGCTGCCCCTGCCCCCACCGCCGAGGATCCCACGAGCTCCTGCTGCGGCCCAGGAAGCAAGGCGCCGAAAAGCCAGCCCTGCCCCCTGCCCCCCACCCCATCCTGCGAACTCGCGCCTGGAGCCCCCTGGTGGTGAGCAGCCGCCACTGCAGCGGGCTGTCCTGGGCGGGGTCGGCCCTCTGGGGGTCCTGGGGCCCGTGAGTGTGTGACTTCATGGCAGAAGGGACTTGGCAGATGGGGTGATGTTAAGGACACGGAGACGGGAAATCACCCCGAGTATGAGGGCCCGGTGTCATCACCTTGGAGGGAGCTGGGGGTCAGGCGAGGACATGTGGCCCCGGAAGCAGATGTCGGACTGACAGGGGCAGGAGCTGAGGAGGGTGGGGTCTCCGGACCCTGGTGAGGGTGAGGCCACCCTGTCCCCCAGAGCCTCCGGAAGATCCCACCGTGAGGACTGCCCCCCACCCGGCTGAGCGTGGGGCTGAGTCCCGTCCGTCTTCTTGCAGTGACGTGACCGCAGGCACCTGAGTTCTCTTCTCTGGGCCCCAGTTTCCTCACCTGCGAACAAGGCGGCCGTTGTCCCCACCCGAGTGCAGGACGGACAAGACACGCCGAGGTGCAAGTTCTCTTACTGTTGGGGGCAGCTTAGCATACCCCCGGACCTTCCGTCCAGCCGTGAGCCCGTGTTTTTAAGGTGAGAAAAGTTACTCGGGGCCTGATACACGTATGTGGCAAACCGGATCTGTATTTGGTTTTTTCCATGTATGGAATTAGTTACTGCCCTTCTTTACTGGGACGGGTTAATGGCTACACATGTGATAACTGGGAGTCGGGGGTTACATCTGCACTCTGTGAGGCTCTGGAGGGACCGCACCTCACACGCCTCTGCCCTTGTCCCCGGGGGTCCTTGCAGCGGACGCCCCTCCCCCGTGGCCGGCTGCGTGGACCCCGAGAGTGGGGCGCGGGCTTCCCGGGCTGGTGCTGACTCGGGGGCCGGGCCTGCGCCGCCGCCCCGGGGGACCCGACGTGGCTGCAGGAACGAGGCCTGGACACCCCTCCCTTGGGTGTGGGAAAGGGGGAGCCGTCCTCCTCTAGGTAGCCGGCGAGACTGTATCCTCGGGGGCCTGCTTCTGGGTGGGCTGGGGTCTCGGAGAGGAGAGTCCGTTCTGAGATTGTCCACAGCTCTTCCCCTGGACCTCTCGGGATGTCCGAGGAGGGCTCACCAGGATGGGCCACAGACGGAGGGCAGGGTGGTGTCTTTTGGGTATTTTCTCTGTTGGGAGGAATTAGGCAGGGGGTGGGCCTCTCGGGGGCAGCGGGACATCCTGGGGACAGGCGGTGCCCGGCGTGTGACCCAGGCCTGGGGGACGCGGAGCTGAGGGCTGGGCAGGTGGGGCTTCCGGCCCGACCCCCTGGCAGCCCGTTCTTCCTGCGGCTCCGCAGAGAGGAGTCATGCCTCCCTTTCGTTGTGTTATTCTAGGCCCTACAACAGCTCTGCCCGAGGAAGAGCCGGAAACGCACGAGGGACGGAGGTCTCCTCGGTTAATTGCAAACAAAAGGCGGAGGGGAGCCCCAGAATCAACCTGAGAAAGACCCAGTCCCTCTCGGGGTTCGCCCCTGGGGGGGGCCAGGGAACGTGCGTGCTGACGGTCCCAGGAGTTCCACGGTGCCCACCCGCTGTCCTGTCCGCTTCCGACAAGAGTTGAGGACCCGGGGGCAGGGGTGTCCCCGGTTCTGTGAACTCCCTGCCCCCTTTAAGGACCAGAAAAGGGGCCCCTCTGGGCCAAACCGGCACTGAGGCCCTGGCGTCTGTCATCAGCCACCTGACTTAAGGAAGTGAGCCCCCAGGAGGATGCCGCACACCGTGCTCGGCCCTGGGGCGCCCGCAGCCCCGCTGGCCCTCCCGGGGAGTGCCGTGACCTGAAGGGGCCCCCGCCCGCCCGGTGTCCACGGCGATTCGGCACGGCGCGTAAAACCTCTTAGGGCAGTTACGTTTCCCAGATTGTTTTACAGCGAAACTCGGTGTCAATGTTATGCTTTGAGACATTTAAGAAACAACAGTTCACGGTCTCAGATCTTTACGGTTGCGCGCTGGCCCAGCTGGTGTTTGAAATTCAGGAGGAACAGCCGTCGCGTTACCCCGGGGAGGACGGCCCGTGAAGAAAGTGCCCAAATCACTCCAACGTGTTTCTGGTTTCACGTCCCCGCCCTGAGGACACGTGTCTGCGTCCGAGCACGCGGAAAGGGGAGATCTCCAGACAAGCCCGCTTGGAAGCCGACCGCGCGGGACGGCCCCCCGCGGGGCCCCAGGGGTGGACGTCGCCGCGCCACTGGCCGGTCGGCTCCCGTGCGGACGCCGTGGCCTCCGTGGCCGAGACGGGCTTCCCGGGGCACGTGGCTGTTGTCCACGTGCTTCCCGGGTGCAGCGTCTGCCCCGGGGGGTGCGCGGAGGCCTGTCGCTCAGGGCCCGCGGGGCCTGCTCGGGCGGCGCCGGGGGCCCAGCCAGAAGTGCCTACTAATGCTCTGCGTTTGCAGACCCGCAGGGGAGACAGAGGCGTCTCTGCTCCTAATCGGAACAAACCCAGCATGGAAGTCAGCGGGAGGGTGCAAAGGCACATCCCCGCGGTGTGTTCGCGGAGCCAGGGTTGCCTCAACTACCTCGGGACCCCCTCCAGCCCTGTGGCCGAGGTCAGAGGCCGCTGCCCGGGGAGCCCGGAGAAGGTGTCAGAGGCGCTCCGAGTCCCTGCCCGCCCTTCACCCCTCCTTACGTGGCTGTCTGCTCCTTACGCGGGGAGACTGCAGCAGACCACGTCTTCCCGGGCTGGACTGTGGCTCACGGCAGGTGTCTGTTGTCCAAACTGGCTGTTCCAGGACCTCTGAGCCCGTGGCCAGCCAGCGTCAGGAGGGGCCTAGAATATCACGGAGGGTCCTGAGACCCCAGCCCCCACTGCAGAGCTGCCCAGCTCCGCCTTCGTGGCCTGTTAAGGTGGCCGGGGTGGTGGTCCCCAGCCGGCCAGCGGACAGACCTTGTGTGAGCCTTTGCCCCCAAGCCTAAGTAGTGGCCGGCCCCGGGAAGAGACCAAAGCTTGTACTGGGCACTGGGGGCTTGTGCTGGGCACTGGGGGCTTGTGCTGGGCACTGGGGGCCTCGTGCTGGGCACTAGGGGCTTGTGCTGGGCCCTGGGGGCTTGTGCTGGGCACTGGGGCCTTGCGCTGGCCACTGGGGGCTTGCGCTGGGCCCTGGGGCCTTGCGCTGGGCACTGGGGCCTCGTGCTGGGCCCTGGGGGCTTGCGCTGGGCACTGGGGCCTCGTGCTGGGCCCTGGGGACATGTCTCAAGAGCCAAGGCTGCAGAGGTGACTCATGACTCTACTCTCTATAGTAGAATGTGTGCCTGCCGGTGACATGTGAAATGTGAATTCAAATCCCCGACAGGTAACCGTGTAGCATAACCATGCAAATGAGTTTGCTGGGGCTGTCAGAACAGACCCTGTACACGGGGCGGCCCTCTTCTAGTCCTGGAGGCTGGAGGGTCCGAGGCCCAGGTGTGAGCCTGTCTCCCTGCTGTGTGGACAGCCGTCCTGTCCCCGTGTCCTCAGGTGGTCATCCCTCTGTGCCTGTCTGTGGGGACGCCAGTCACGCTGGATCAGAACCCATGCTAATGCCCTCACTGGAACTTGATGACCCCGGTAAAGACGCTGTGTCCAAATACAGTCGCACTCTGAGGTCCTGGGGGCTAAGGCTCCGAGATACCTTTTTGGGGGGAAACAATTCAGTCTATAACAATACGTCCTGTGCCATATTTTGTCCTGGGCTAAAAAGTTATTTGTTGCTTATCTGAAATTCAAACGTAACCGCGCACCCTGTGTTATTCTTGGCTAAGTCTGCTCACGCCCTTCGCTGCCGTCAGTGACAACCCCAAGATGCAGAGCGGGCCCCGGCGGGGAGTGGGGGCTCAGATCCAGAAGACCCTGCGACCCGCCAGGCCAGCACCGGCCCTCCTTGGAGGTCAGGGGGCCCCTTTATCTGGAAGGAACGGTAGTTGGACAAGGAAAGTGATGGGTTCTGTAGGCCCGTCCTCGACCACACGTGAGTGCAGGAGCACATGCACACCCGTGTCGGCACGTGGACGGCCCCGTGTGCGCACACGGGGACCCGGCAGCCGCCTGGAGGTTCTCCGGGGCGCTAATGAGCCGCTCGGAGGCCCTAAGGAGATCGGCCCACGCGGGTCGGGTTTCGGAGGGTTGATGAAGGGAGCCAGGGCCGCGAAGGCCTCTGGTTACAGTTTAGGAAAAACACAGGGCAAGTCTCCAGTTCAAAAGATGAAGGCAGGGAGTAGGCGGACGGCCAGAAGGGTTTATAGTCTGGCTCTGGGTCTGGATGTTCCTCCCGGGAACCCCAGCCCGCCACAGAGCAGGGGGGGCAGCTAAGAGGCTGGGCCCCAGCTCGGCACCGGGAGCGGGTGGGGGCAGGGCGGTCCCTGGGGGCCCCGATGGCCACACCGTGAGCGGGTGCTTGCGTAGCTGGATCCCGGGGCTGCACCCCCCAGCCGCGGCCGCCGCTCCCCAGTCTCAGCCAGGAGGTTGGGAAGGGTCAGTGCCAGAACGGTTTTCCACGGAAAAACCTCCGAGTTATTAACTTTGCTCCAGAAGCTAGTGTGTCTGTTATTTATGCTACTTTGATGTAAAAAGCTGTTTGTTTACGTTTTATTACGTTATAAATCCCCGGAGAGCAGGCATGATATTTTTATGATACCCAGTAAGGATCCTCTTGTGAACGCGTCCAGGGGCGGGGAGGGTCTTTGCTGCCCCACTACCGTGCTCTTCCCTCCCACGGCCCTGTTTCTGCCCTGCCTCTGTCCACATGCGGCTCGCAGATGTGTGTCCCGAAGAGCACGTGGGGCTGGGTGCCGGCTGCAGAGTGTGGCCTGGCTTCGCGGAGTCCAGGAGCCCACGGGCGGCTCCCGTGCCGGGCTGGGGAGGGGCGTCGCTCGCGCGCGCGGGCTCGTGGCTTCTTTGCAGACCCAGGACAGGCCTCTGTCTCTCGTGCAGGTGTGGGGCGGGAGATCGGTCACGCGAAGGCCTTTTGGCTCAGCTTAAGGGGCTCCTTCGCTAGAAGCAGAGACGGGCCGGTGGGGTAGGCCGGGGGCAGCCACACCTGTCCCTGTCCTCCCTCCACGGATGCTGATCACGTACCTGTCCGGGACCAGACCTGCGCCAGGGATGTGGACGCGGGGGCAAGCGGGCTGCACGTGGCCCAACCTGTGGGAGGTGCAGAGCCGTCTAGGGACGGACGGCTGACGCTGATTTGGGGCCAGACAAGACCTCACAGAGAGGGGCTACGGGGCTGGGGTCGGAGGAGTAAGCAGAAGTCCAGGCAGAGGTGCCCAGGGGTGCGGGGCATGGGGGTTTGGAAAGGTCAGGGTCCCCCTGAGGCTGGGCTCCCCGAGGCGGGGGGAGCAGGCAGGGTGGGCAGGTAGGGGTTTTTGTGAAGGAGGGGAGTTCACGTCACTTTATTCTGGAAAGTTGTCACCTGGGAGCCACTAGGCTGGTGCGGGCTGGCAAGTCTCAGGTTTGCGTTCTTGACTCTCATACACTTGCAATTTCTCGTGGGGTGGCTGTCTTTGTCTCCGGACTTGAAGCTCCGTGAGGGCAGGGACTTTCTTTCTGACCACACCATCTCCAGGACTTTGCCATCAGACCTGCTTATGGGAACAAGCGTATCCAAAAATGAATACTCATCAAATAAGTTAAAAGAGGAACAGATTAGTCAAGTAACCCCTCAGTGTCGAGTAAAACCCCTTTCCGGGCCAGGCGGGTCGGCACGAATGCGCACAATGGCCCACGTGGGCAGTGGGGGCTCCTGGGAATCACTAGGATCAGTGGTGAGCGCTGGATCAAAAGCATTCAAACTGGTTTTATACAGCTCTCGACCCCACGGGGTCAGGGGTCGGCGGCAGGTCACTGACCTCCATCCCAGACGTGGCAGCTTCCTTCCAAGGATGGTTTCGACGTGCCCACTGGTTCCACGGCTCCGGGCACCCGGTCTTCCCGGAGCCACACTCAGTAGGGTCTGTGCATCCTCTCGCCCGTCCCGGGCTTTGCCACCCGAAGGCCTGGCCTCTGCCCACGCCTCCCTCCCTGCTCCCGGTGCGTCCTTCTGAAAGTTGGGTGCGCCTGGTTTTCTGAACCACAATTCAAGACCGTCCCACTGGGAAGCAAGACTGAAAGTTCTGGAGGCCAGGTGTCCAAGGTCAGAGTGATGGCAGGCTTGGTTTCTTCTGACACCTCTCTCCTGGTGGTCTCCCCCTTGACTTCATAAGTTGCCCTCTGTGTGTGTCCCTGCTGGTCTTGAGGAAAGGCCTAGACTTCACTCTGCCTACCATGGCCATGCGGTATGGGGCATCATCATAGGACAGGGACTAGGGGCATAGGACCAGACAGGGATTGGGGACACAGGACAGGGACTAGGGGACACAGAACAGGGATTAGGGGACATAGGACAGGGACTGGGGGACACAAGACAGGGGCTGGCACACAGGACAGGGGCTGGAGACACAGGACAGGGATAGGGAACACAGGACAGGGGCTGGGGGACATAGGATGGGAATTAGGGACACAGGGCCAGAACTGGGGACACAGAAGAGGGGCTAGGGGACACAGGACAGGGAATGGGGGACATATGACAGGGATTGGGGACAAAAAATAGAGATTGGGAACACAGGACAGGGATAGGGAACACAGGACAGGGGCTGGGGGACATAGGATGGGAATTAGGGACACAGGACCAGAACTGGGGACACAGAAGAGGGGCTGGGGGACACAGGACAGAGACTGAGGGACATAGGACAGAGACTGGGGACACAGGACAGGGTCTGGGGGACACAGGACAGGGATTGAGATCATAGAACAGGAACTGGGGACACAGGACCAGAACTGGGGACACAGAAGAGGGGCTGGGGGACACAGGACAGAGACTGGGGGACATAGGACAGAGATTGGGGACACAGGACAGGGTCTGGGGGGACACAGGACAGGGATTGAGGTCACAGAACAGGAACTGGGGACACAGGACCAGAACTGGGGACACAGAAGAGGGGCTGGGGGACACAGGACAGAGACTGGGGGACATAGGACAGAGATTGGGGACACAGGACAGGGTCTGGGGGACATAGGACAGGGATTGGGATCACAGGGCAGGAACTGGGGACACAGGACAAGGGTTGGGGGACATAGGACAGAGACTGGGGACCCAGGGAGCAGCAGGTAACTGCGAATGGGCGGCGGGCTGGTGAGGGGACCTGGGTGTGAGGTGGCATCTGCCAGAGTAACAGGGGACAGTGTCCCAGTCGGGACCAGAAGGACCCCAGGTGCACGGTGTACCCTGGGGATGGTCGGGGGGCAGTGGCTGGTGCCTCGAGGGGCAGCGTGTGGGGACCTGGTGGGGGCAGTGGGGGACCTGGTGCTGTCTCTCAGCCAAGGCGGGGCCATGGCAGGGCCAGGACGGCTCCGCGGGTGAGGGAGACTCGTGTGAGTGTGTGTGTGTCTGTGTGTGTGTGTGTGCACGCGTGCGCCGTGGCGGGGGTCCTGGAGGAGGAGGGCAGAGGAGGGCAGGTCCAGACGTGGTCGGACACCCCCTGCGTTATGGGCTTCCTACCACGGATGGGCAGTCCGCTGCTTTGTGACCGCCGAAGCGGCTGTTTACAAGGGTCACTCACAGTGCTGCAGACTGTGGGTCTGGACAAATGTCACACACCCACCCTCCCGGCATCGCGCGGAATATTCTCGCCCCCACCTAGGAACAGGCGCTCCACCTGTACGCCCGCCGGCCCCCACTGCCGCCCCTCGGGGTGCCCGGACCGAGCCCCCAGGCTCCGGTGCGGCACAGCCTCGCCAGGGCCGCCCGTGCCCAGGGGAGCCCGCAGGTGTGGTTGGGGGCGGGACACCTGGGGTGGCACCTGCCCTGCGGCCTCTCGGCTGGCAGAGCCTCGCTCGCAGCAGCCGCGGTGTCGGAGGGAAAACCGGACGAACGCCGAGGCCAGCGGAGGGCCCGGGGCACAGGAGGCGCTGGGGAAGTCGGTTCTTTTCTCCCGTCCTCGTCTCCGCTCTCAGACACTCTTTACCTCCACGGAGACACGCATCGGCTTGGCAGCCACGGGCACCACCCCCTCCCCCCGGGCTGCAGGGCCTCCGATCCCCGCTGACCCCCCTCAAGGGGCTGTGGTCTGGCGCCCGGGGGAAGCGACGGGCGCATCAGCGTGAGCCGGGTCCCCCCTCACGGGCCCCCGTGTGCGGTGGGGGTCTCTTCTGCACGTGACCCTCTGCGGCGAGGTTAAGCCGTGGCGAGCACCCGGAGAGCCCCGTCTTCATCTTTTATGCTGGAAGATTTTCAGGTAGAAAAGAGGGATAAACCCAGCCCGGGCGATAACGAAGCCCGTGGGTGCGCCGGCGACACATCTGTGTCTGCGATCCGGGGGCCGGAGCCGCGCGCGCGCCCTCGTCAGACGCGGGCTCGCAGGCGGCGCGGCCCCGCCCTGTCATCGGCTGTCAGGAAACTGCAACCTTAGAGTAAGTATCAGATGAGTTGCTAATGTCGCAGAACAAGCGGAAAACATGCGTACGGGCTCTGTTTTATGGCCGCTCTTGAAGTCAGAATCTGCGATTGTAACCCAACGCCGCCTCGCCGGCCTGTTTCCAGTGTTGTCGGGGAAATGGAAAGTCCAGATGACTTTGGCCATTATCGCCTGGAGCAGCTGATCCGCCGCTGGCCCAAACGGGAGGAAGCGGGCCGAGCGGTTCCAGGCGGGCCGTGGAGCCGCGGTCCTGGTCCCCTTTCGAAGGGGGGCTTGGCCTGGCGTCGCGTCCCGGGAGGCCGGCGTCCCGGTGTGCGTGCCCTTTGTGGCGGGCAGGCCCTACGGGGCCCTGGGGGCCGTGGCGTCTGTTATGGGCTGAATTGTGTCCCCCGAAAATTCGTACCTTGGGGTTGTAGCCCCTAGTGCCTCGGAATGTGGCCTTATTCAACATGGGTTCGTTGTAGACGAGCAAGTAAAAATGACAATCCCACATGATGTCGTGAAAGAGATTAGGACACTGATGCACACGGGGAGAAGCCATGTCAAGATGAAGCAGAGGGGAGCCTGGGGGGCTCAGTCGGGTGAGCGTCCGACTTCGGCTCAGGTCACGATCTCACGGTCCATGGGTTTGAGCCCCACGTCGGGCTGTGTGCCGACAGCTCAGTGCCTGGAGCCTGGTTCGGATTCCGTGTCTCCCTTTCTCTCTCTGCCCCTCCCCTGCTCACGCTCTGTCTCTGTCTCTGTCTCTCTCAAAAATAATAAACATTGAAAACAAATTTTAAAAACATTTAAAAAATTAAAAAAAAAAGACGAAGCAGAGATGGGAGATGGGGAGGTACATCTATAGCCAATGGGGCACCAAGGATCGCCAGCCAACGGCCAGCCGCTGTGGGAGGCTGGGATGATCGTTCCGGAGCCTCAGAAGGAACCAGGCCCGCCCGCTCCTGGGTCTCAGACTCCAGCCTCCAGAACCAGGAGAGTCGGGGCTCCTGTTGTTCAAGCCCGGCCCCGGTGCTGCGTCACGGTGGCCCCGGGACGTCCCCCAGCAGCCAGGTGCTGCTCCGAGCGGAGTGGGGCCCCGTCAGGGCCGCTGGGCATGACCCGATGGGCGGGCTCCAGCCCTACAGATATTTGGGGGTGCTTGGGCCCTGCCCTGGGGGAAATGCCCCCACAGTCATGGTGTTACCAGTGCCCAGCTTGGGGGGCAGGCGTGCTCTCAGTCTGATTAGATGCCTTTGCTGCTTTGTGACTCACGGCCATGCCCTGTGGTCGGGTTGAGGGGCGCCGACCCCCACAGGGTGATGCGTCCCACCTCCAAGGTCAGGCTGCATTTTCCAGTCGCGGGGTCAAGACTGAACGCACCCCTCTTTATGGCCCCCCACCTTTGTAGGATGAGAACGGCCCTTGGCAAGATGGATGGGGTGGGCATCTCGGCCCCACACCCCCCGGCTTGTCTGCAGTGGTGGGCAGGCCGGGGACGCCCAGGAGCCTGACCGTGGACTTTCCCGCCCGCACCCCTAGTTGGGTTTGGGCGGCGGAAGTCACTGGAGGCCTTAGCTGCTCGTGCTGGACGCTGGTGGGTGCTGTGCCCCTCCCCCACCGTCCTCACCTCCAGGCTGCTGATACCTGCCCCCCACCTCCCCCAGCCGAGCCCGTGTCTTATGTGTGACCCCTGTGTTAGCCTTCCTCGACTTGCCCCACACAGTGAGCCGCCGACATCCCGCTGGGCCCCCAGCTGATGTGGGGGGGTCTCCTGCTGCCACCCACCCAACACCCCGATTGCCATCCTGCCGCTGCAAACCCCGAGGGGCTATTGAAGGCCCTGGTCACCTCACCTCCTCTCTGCCAGCCTGCTTCCCATCACAGACACGTCCGTGGGGTTAGGGGGGACACTGTGACGTGCTCACTGACGAGGGCCCCTGCCTCCCCTCCCTCCAGTCTCTGAGGCCATCGGAAGGCAGGACATGAGCGCACGCATACGAGTGGGCCCAGAGAACCAAGGACCATCGAGGCTGCAGATTCTGGGCCCTTCTGTTTGATGCCGACCGTGTGGCGGCTGCCGGCCCCCCGCCCCTGCCGAGCTGGGATGCCCGGCCAGGTGCTCACGGAGGCCCGGCATGGGCGCACACGGGGCCTGGAGGAGCCTGAGCCTCCCCCGTCAGTCTGGAGGGAGCACCTATGCCTCCCGGACAGGTGGCAGAGGTAGGCAGGAGCCGGCCGTGCCCGGGGCCTTCCCCACAGTTCTGGAGACTGAAGTGATGGAGAGGAGGGGGTGAGCCGGCCAACGGGCTGGGACGGCAGGTGGGTCTCCGCCCCAGGAACCGAGACATCCACGGCCAGGGACTGGGGCCGGGGTGCCCGCCCCCACCCCCCACCCCCCTGGGCTCCAGCTGTCACCTGGGCGTGGCAGGGAGGGGACCCCTGAGCGAGGACAGCCAAATCCGTTCAGAACGGACTGGTGTGCAGTCACATCCGTGGGGCTCTGCCCACGCACTATTTTCCGGCCCGAGGTTCTTGTCCCCGGCGGCCTGTGCGCATCTGTGTTGGGGGTCGGCAGGGGCGCAGCCACGGTCTCTGAATCTGAGCAAGACCCGGGAGGAAGATTAAGTGGCCCGGAGCGTGTGTGGGAGGGGGACGGGGCCCCTCCGCTTCCGGCCCCCAGGGCTCCGTGCTGGCATCTCCTCGTGCCTGAATCCATTACCCCAGGAATGTGCCACTTGGGGGCGGGGGGCTGCCTGGCCTCGTGCTTTTACAGTTAGCCATTCTCTGCACACCTGGGCCAGGGTTCCAGAGAGGCCAGGGGAGAGATGGAAGTCTTGGGGGGTGACCGTGCACCTCCTGTTGGGAGCAATAGACCGGGGCAGGTCCATGGTCCCCCAGCCTCTGTCCCCCAGCCTTTATCCCCCAGCCTCTGTCCCTCAGCCTCTGTCCCTCAGCCTCTGTCCCCCAGCCTCTGTCCCCCAGCCTTGTCCCCCTGCCTCTGTCCCCCAGCCTTGTCCCCCTGCCTCTGTCCCCCAGCCTCTGTCCCCCAGCCTTTATCCCCCAGCCTCTGTCCCCCAGCCTTTATCCCCTAGCCTCTGTCCCCCAGCCTCTGTCCCCCAGCCTCTGTCCCTCAGCCTCTGTCCCCCAGCCTCTGTCCCCCAAACTTGTCCCCCAGCCCCTGGCCCCCAGCCTCTGTCCCCCTGCCTCTGTCCCCCAGCCTCTGTCCCCCAGCCTTGTCCCCCTGCCTCTGTCCCCCAGCCTTCATCCCCCAGCCCCCTTCCCTCAGCTGCCCTCCCCCAGCTGGGGGGGAGGAGGCAAATCCCGAGTGGGAGGGTCTGAGGGGCGGCCCGCGGTGTGAATCAGACCTTTATGAGTTTTGCCGCACTTGCCTGGGAGATTCATGGGCCTGGCGCCCTCGACTCCGGGTTATGAACGGGGCCCTCAGCCATTTCCTTCTCATTTAATTTATCATTTGCGCCGTCTTTCAACACCAGGCCCCCGCCAGCAGTGCTGGAATGCCGGCTGCCGCGAGCGGGGTGGGGAGAGGAAGGCAGACTCAGGGCGGCCCTTCCCCCAGGGCCGGGCCGTGGCGTGGGTCCCGTCCAAGCCCACCCGTCCGGGGAGAGCCGGGCTCGCGGAGGCCGGGGTGGCGCCAGGCAGAAGGGGCCTCGGGGGAGAGTCTCAGGTCTCGGGGCCAAGACCCACGGCGTGAGTTTCCAGGCGAGTGACCTCGCCGTCCTCCTGGCCTGTGCCGGTCACACCCACAGTGGCCTCAGGACGGGGCATCTCCTCCGCTCGAGTGTCCCTGTCGTGTTTGGATTAAGAAGCGGGGATTCCGGCTGCCGTGAAAAGTGCGTAATGAAGAGAGCGCCCACTTTGCCGGATGCCAGCCTCCGGAGGCAGCGGGAGGACCGCGGCCCCCGGGGAGAGACGGGAGGCCAGTGCGGAGACCCTCCCGGGGTCCCTCGGGGACGCAGGAGGGCCCAGGCCCCCGGCTCTCGTGGGCTTCTGTGTGCTGCTGATGACGTCTGATCCGACGGAGACGAACGAACCCGTTCCCCGTGTGATCGTCTCACTGCCTCCGCCTTGCGTCCCGACTCCTTGCTTAGCACCTTTAGGTACACAGAACGCACACACGTGTACCCGTGTCAGCAGGAGGCCGAGGCTCTCCGGCAAGGGCTCCCTGCTAAGGAGGGCGAGAAGTCCCTGCTGAGCCCGAGAGGGGGACCGGAGACCCTTGGAGCTGGGGGTTGGGGCTCCAAGGGCCGGAGCCCGGGACCAAGGGCTCAGCTCTGAGCCCACCCTTGGTGCGCACAACTGGCCTCACCACAAGCCGCGCCCGGAGTGAGGCCAATGCGGGCCTGCAGTCATGTGGAGTCTGACACTCGTCCCTTTCTGGGAGCCCCAGCCCGGGACCGGAGGGAACACTTTGCAAAAGTTCCTGTCCCCAGGCTACTGGTGAGGGGACAACCTGTTCCCGACCCTGCAGATTGGGCAGTGACACACGTTCCTACCCATTCCCACAGAAGCCCGGGCTGCCCTTGGACGTGGAGAATCACACAGGCCCGTTGGTGGGCTTCCGGGCTTGGGGGGAGGGGTGGGGGCTGGCCCCGACCCGCGGGCTGGCCCGGCCTCTGGTGTCCCAGGAACCCATCACCATCCCCTCTCTCTCCCCGAGTTTTACAGCGGAGCTCGAATCAACACCGGCACCAGCTCAGGACCGACAGAGGCCCTGTTGCAGGGGGTGAGGTTGGAGCAGGCGGAGAAGGGTGCAGGGCAAGGGGTACAGGCCTGAAGTCTGAGATGTGCCCCCGGCCCCGCTCACCGCGGCGGACGGGGGGCCGGGAGAGGCACCGTCACCTCATCAGGCTTCCGGGGAGGCCAGTGTGGGCGGGGGTGGGGACAGGGGACGGGGAGAGCATTCAGACCCTGCGTCTGGCCTCCCAGCGACCTGGCCTGGTTCCCGCCTCCTGGACTTGTCCCGGGGGCCGTGTGGGGCTTCTCTGTGCTTCCGAGGATGCGATCTCAGGCCGGCGGGGATGGCTCGTGGTGCATCAGAGCTACACGTGCCAGTATTTCGTCCAAAGCACACGTGCGTCTAGTAGAAGCCTGACAAGGACAACACGCGACGCCCCCACTCGTCATCGACTCCCCAGAAGCAGCCGTTTCTGCCCCTTCCAGAATCTGCCCTGTTGATGTTTGTGTGGCTTACGTCAGGCGCCCAGCTTTTCAGTTTTAGAGCTTCTCTATCGGCCCCGCCCTGCGGGAGGGGGACGATCTCAGCCTCCCGACACACACCGCTCGATGTCAATCATCACATCCGTCTGGGGGTTCACGTCCTCACGAGCGTACAGATGATGTTCGCAGCTGAACCGCACGAAGGACGGGGACGTCATTTCCTCTCTGGAGCCCCCCTTGCTTCGCCCGCATCAGCGCCCACCTTAGGTTTTCACGTCCGTGCGTGCCTGTGCCGCCGTCACTGACAATTCTCTCAAAATGGCCAAATGTGCCTGTTTCCCTCTTTGTTTCACTTACTCACTTTCCTTGGGGCTGTCCCATCGATCCTTCCTTTTCCTCTGCACAATGTTTTGGTCGCTCATTAGGTGTTATCCTACTCAGGACCCATTCGGGAGCCAAAGGGAGCCCTCTCCGTAACTGCGCTGGGAGACAGGCACAGATCAGGACGCTTGGTCCCGATTCACCAGTGCGCGAGTTCACCCCCGCTCTCCGCCACCAGCACAGCGGCTGTCCTGGGACTTGGTGTCACCGTTCCCTTGGGGGCCCTCCGCTTCTCTTGCATTTTGGATTCCTTGCCTCCTGAACGTCCCGTTTCATTTATTATAATTTAAGTTTTTTGCGCGGCTTAGGCCTTTGGTTTCCTCGGGCACATCCTCAAGTAGCTTTCTGAGAAAGGGCTCGTGGGACGTAAACGTCGAAGCCTTCTGATCTTCGAAATTGTCTGTGTTCTCCCAGCGCCGCCCCCGATCGTGGGTCTGCCTACACGCCGCACCCTAGACCGGGAGTCACCTGCCTGCAGAGTCGGACGGGAGGCCCCCCCTCACCCCTAGCCTCCAGGTGCCGTGAGGTCTGACGCCATTTGATTCCCAGGCCTTCGTATGCGAGCTGCCTTTCCCCCCCGAATGATGGGGGATGGCGGGGGGAGGGGGTAAATTCTCACTCCTGAGTTTACACTTTTCTTTGTTCTCCCTTCCTGGCTGCCCTTCTAATTTGCGTCCCGTGTCCCTTCTCCGAGCAGCAGGCCCAGGGTTTCATGCGAGTCCTGCCACGGACTGACTTCTGCGAACTTTGGCAAGTTGCTTACATCCTTGGCCTCATTTTCCCCATCTGGAAAATGGGCTCGGCCAGTGGTCTTCCTTCACAGAGTTCTTGGGGGTTAAAAAACTAGCTCGTGATGGTGATGAGGATTCCAGGTGGGCTCCTTTAAAGCAGGCCCCTTGGGGCTTTAGGATTTTAAGGCCGAGACGGAGAGAAAATCTGGTGCTCCTGTGTCGACGTCACTGCCAGCAACTGGGCCCCACAGAGCGTGTGGCCCTGGAGGCCCTGGAGGCCCCTCCTGAGGCCCTGGAGGCTGACAGAAGGTTGTCCAGTCTTGTCCCCATTGCCAAGGAGGCACGCCAGCCACATGGCTGGGACCTGGGACCTGGAGGTCATGCCGGGTGGCTTTGGGTGTCAGAGTCTGACGCCTGGGAGTGCCTTGTTCGTGCTCCCCAGGTGGGGGCGTGTGCCCACCTGCCTGGGGCACAGCCGGGCCTGAGTCCCAGCCCTGGGGCTGCCCAGGGACATTCATGTCTTCTCCCGGTTGGCCTCAGTTTCCCCCAAGCTGACCCCTGCGGGCCTTCCCACCTCTGCCCTCTGGATCAGGTCCCTTCTGAGCTGTGTCCGCCACCAGAGGACCCTCCGAACCCAGCCGCCCTCAATGTAGACGTTCCCCTCACCGACGGCACATTCCTTCGCCATCAACCTCTCGCCCCGAGCCGACCACAAATTCTCGTCAGAGACAAACGTAATGCGTTTGTCTCCTCGTCCCAGCACTACCAGCTCCCAGGCCACCTTGGACGTGTGGCTGCTGTGGCTCCTGTTGTCCTAGGCCCCTCTCTCTCCGCCTTGGCAGGGAGCCCGTCTGGAAAGTTCCTGATTTATTGTCTTTGAAACGACCCGCAGATGTGGCCGCGTCTGCTGGCTGTTGGCAATTAAAGTGCTGGAGGGCACTGGCCTCCCTCGCTAGGGTTTGGGACCGGATCCGCCACGGGCACCGGCTGGGCCCCCGCCGGGGCTCCTGGGGGGTGGGGGACACTGAGCCGTGGGGGCGGTAAAACCGGGCCGGCATCGTGGGTGTGGCAACGGTCCCCACACACCGTGGCCCTCGACCCCCCACGGCAGGTGCCGTGCAGCACCTCCAGCCAGCGCAGGGGCCCCCGGGGTCCTCGGCCAGGCTTGTCCGTTCCCACATTCACCCCGATCCTTCGGCACAGGGGTCACTCCTGCAGAGCCCAGGGCCCCCGCGGAACCCCGGGGCTCCAGCTCACCTCTGCCCTGGTCCTTTCTGGCTGCCATCGTCACAGAGACGGTGGGTTTCCACTCACTCCTTTGTCCTTTGGAGAGCCCCCCTGGGGTGGCTAGTCCTCCACCAGCCCCCGGAGGAGGGTGGACCCAGGCTGCTCCTCCTGCCCCCGCCCGGACAGCAGCACTGAGGGTCGGTCGGGGTGTGAGCGTGCGGGCGGCCTGGCTGTCCACCCCCAGGCGGCGGGGGGCTCGGAGCGCGGGGTGGCGCTCAAAGACAAAGCTGAGTGTGTGTGTATGTGTGTATGTGTGTATCTGTGTGTGTGTGTGTGTGTGTGTGTGTCGGTGAGTGGGCCGCACTTGGCTTTCTCCAGGGACCCCTCTTGGCACAGACTGGTCTGGCCCGTGTCACCGAGTGCTCTGTGCGGGGACAGAGGAGCCAAGGTTGATCTCGGTGGGAATTTTTGGCAAGAGGTGTAGCTGACAGATGTCTGACAGCTGATAACTAATATGGTTTGACTAAAATCTTTTTTTTTAATGTTTATTTTTTATTTATTTTGAGAGAGAGAGAGAGAGAGAGAGAGACAGAGTATGAGTGAGGGAGGAGGAGGAGAGAGAGGGAGACACAGAATCCAAAGCAGGTTCCAGGCTCTGAGCCGTCGGCGCAGAGCCTGATATGGGGCTCGAACCCACGAACTGTGAGCTTATGACCTGAGCCGAAGCCGGACGCTGGACCGACTGAGCCACCCAGGTGCCCCCACCCCCCACGTAAAAGACTTCTCAATTTTTCCCTTAAGACTTAGCTAGTATTTTGTTATGAACATGTGCTCATGCATCTCCGTAAACGTACGGGCAGGCAGTGAGCCTGTCGTTCCTGGAGGTGGAGGTCAGGGCTGGCCCAGGGGACAGGGGGGCACAGGGGCTGCCTGAGGGTGGGGGGTGAGCGGGCTGCCCGGGTGTGACCTCAGCCTCGGTGCGTCGCTGAGCTCTGGCCGGAGCTTCTGCAGTGTCCGTGCAGGAAATGCCTTGAGTGTCCGGCCTCCGTCCCCAAGGCCCCCCTCCCAGGCACCCTCAGACTTCACATTGAGTTTCAGACCCTCAGCCCTGTACCCGGCCTTGCTCCAGGTGGGGGTGCAGAGGACACCCTGGCCTTCTGTCCCGTGTGCAGGAGGTGGGTCATCCTAGGAACCACCCCCAGAAGTGCGCGGAGGTTGGGGGATCCCATCCCGTGCCTGGAGCGCTGAAGCCGCCGCTTAAACGGCAGGGTGGTAGCCCCGCCCTCTCTTCCCCGTCCCCAGTTCTCGGTCTCCTCCCCCCATCCGGTCGGGCTGGCCGTGGGCGCCCCCGGCGGCAGGGCCAGCCCCGCGTACGGAAGAGAAAACGCCAGTGGCGGCCCGTTCGCTTTGTCTGTGGCCACAAAGCTGTCCTCTGGCTGTGTCGTTAGAAGTGTTTACAAATGGCATTCATTAAGACTTTGTGTGCACGTATGAGAGAGAGGACCCCGAACGGAGCGGAATGAAATCGGACGAGAGAAAACAGTGCGCTCGGGTGCGTCGCAGCCTCGACGGGCGGCCCGGCGACACCCACGGGGCCCGCCGTCGCGATGCGTTCAGACGAAGCTGTTCTGCTCCTCTCTGAAAGCAGGTCTCCCCCAGCTGGGCACACCACTGGCCCACCCGCTGAGGGGGTCGGCTTCCCTCCAGTGCCCGGGCCTGACCCGTTGAAGGCGATTTATTTCCTCGGCCTCAGCGGGAGCGTGGAATGAGTGGGGGAGGGCCTGGCCGAGGACGCAGCCTTGGGCACCCAGTCCCGGGGGTTCCCTCGCCCTGGGGGTTAGAGTGGTTGATGGGGGAGGGGGTGGGAGCTGCCACCAGCCCAACCTCGCCTGGCCCTGGGGACCAGGGGTGGCGGGAGGGGGCGCGGGGCCCTGGCCACCTGGGGACAGTCTTTAATCGACGTGGGTCACTGCTCTGGGTGTTTGAATAACACCAGGAGTTGGAGGTGCCGGGCGGCCGCAGCTTCTGTTTCTGATAGAGCCCTGGGCACCACGATTTAATGGATTAGTTAAAATCATGTGAAAAAACGGATCTCTGATTTATGATCTGCAATTTTTTGCTGACTGCGGCATGTTTTTTTCCAAGCCCTGCGTTTTAAGGTCTTGGGCACAGAAGGCCTTTGTTGTTTGCCCGGCTTTGCCCTCAGGGCTCATCCGCGGACCCTTTGCCCAAGGCCCCTCCAGACCTTTAAAACAGGAAGTTTAATTTTATAGAATTAAAAAAGAGAAAACGGTACTTAATTATCTGGCCGTGAAACAGCACTGCCCTTTCTTAATTTTAGTAGCTAATAAAATGCCGTTCCTGGAGTTAACTACTTCAGGTCCAAACGCCCTACAATTTTGGCTGTTTGGATAGAATATTTTATGAACTGTTATATATTGCACTACGATGACATATTTCTCTCAAGATTTACTAGGAATTTTTATTTAAAACAATATATTAAATAGAGGGGGAAAAAGTAATCTTAGGTAAAATTCAAATATTAGAGAAACATAACAGGGCCGAAAACCTTTTTCATTTGAAGTTGCCCCCGGGTCCGCCGGCCCCCTCGCCCGAGGCCGCTGTGAACCGGCTTGGGGAGCGGTGCCCGCAGCTGCCTCATTAATTCCACGTGGTTCCCAACCCGACCCCAATCAGGGATCAAGGTCAAGGCCAGCGGCCGCTTCAGGGACTTTATGGAGACCGGACGGTAAGCCGTGCCCGCCGAGGCCCCAGCGTCTTCCCGGTTCGCGCTGGGCCCCCGAGGTTGTCCACCCGGGCCCACGCTCCCCACGTGCCCCCGGTGCCCATTGTGGGGCTGACTCGTCAGCCCACCTTCCCCGGGGCACTCTGCCTGCCCCACTGGGCGTCTCCTGTGTCCCTTTCCTCCTCTGTTCCTGGTCTATGGAGGCCCCACTGTGTGCTAGCTCAGGAGACTCGAGCTTGGTGAAATTTAGCCTCGGAGGCAGGGAGAGGTCAGGCAGGGCCAGGACGCCGGGGGGCAGGGGCGGAGACCCCCAGGATCATGGTCGCAGCTCCCAGGGACAGGCCCCCGCATCCCGCACTAATTCGGTGGGAGCTCAAAGTCAGCATGGAAGAGGTTCAAGCCGGCGACACCGAAGCCCCACATGCAGCCTGAGCCTGGGTCTCTGGGGTCTCACACCCGGACGCCAGCCCTGCGTGGGCCCTGGCGTCTCCGAGAGGGGCCGCAGGAAGGCTTCCGGCAGAGCCCGGGGCAACGGGGGGCCCAGCTGTGGGTGAGGACAGCCCCAAGGCCCCCACCTGTGCCCCCACTCTCCCAGCCAGGTGCAGGGGGCTGAGGGCCGGCCAGGGGATGGGACGGGACGAGCCTCCCGAGTGAACGTGCCGAGGGAAACCAGCAGGTCAGTGGCCGAGAGGCGGGTCGGGGGGCGCCTTTGACCTCCGGGTGTGGGGATGCCCCCCGTGAATCAACATTTCTGCTGAGACAACCCCCCCCCCCCAAGGGTTGGCTCCGGCGGGAGATGTCCAAGCTGCAGGGAGGCCAAGTGTGAAAACCTGGGGCTGGAACCGGCTGGAGACAGGTGTGCAGTGAAGGTGAGAGGCGGGTTGGGGTACCCCTCTGGGCCGCGGGCCCCGCTCCCCCAGCGCACGTGTCCCCGGTGCCAGCCGGTCTCCTCCGGGGCAGGCGTGTGTGTTTGCGGGTGGGCCGCCCCGGGGGGCACCTGCTTGCCCTTCAGGGTCACCGGGCGATGGCGCAGGCACGGGGCCTCTGCCCCGCCCGGCCACGAGCAGGTGGTTGCAAAGGAAATCATCCTCAGCAGTTACAGCAGTGGGTGCTTCCGAGAAGCCCTCCTTGCCAGCTGTGTGCCTACCAGTTGGCCGTGTGTAGTTAGTTAATTGGTGGGCATTCGGGACTTGGAGCGGAGAGCAATCATCTGTGCCGTATGGGCCCTCGAATCTCTCCACAGGGTTTTACTGGGCTCTCACCGGACCTGCTCAGGTCGGCCTGGGGCAACATCTGTGCGATGCGTATTTCATAAACAGCAACAAGGCCATCTTTGCAGGGAAGCAGATATGACCCCGGCTCTGTCCCCAATAGGGTGGGTGCCGTTGGGCACAGGAGAGTCCCTCACGGCGCTGCATGGGGCTTTCCAGGAGCTCTGTCCGTGCAGGGGCCTGGCTTCCGGTACCCTATTCACCTCTGCCTGGCCAGCCAGGAGCCCCGGGGCCCTGTGGAAAGAGGGGCGCCCTGGTTCTATGTCCCTGCCAGGCACCCTAGGCCAGTGACCCCGCCGCCTGCGAGCCTGGAAGCCCCCTCCCCCTTGTGCCCACAGTTAGGACGTCCCTGCTCTGGGAAAAGTCAGGGCACTGCCCCGAGTTCTGCAGGTGCAGGTAGGGAGTGTCGGCCCGGGCAGTGGGGCTGGAGGCTGGGTCAGAGCAGCTGGCTCCTGTCTTGGGGCGAACAGCGTCCCCCCCAGAATTCATGTCCACCCGGAACCTCAGAGTGTGACCTTGTCTTACTTGGAAATCGAGTCTGTCCACATGTAGTGACAGACTCACTGTGGTGACATCACGGTGGATTGGGGGGGTGGTCTGTGTCCTCAGAGTGAGAACACACAAGGAGAGTCACAGCCATGTGACCACGGAGGCTTACGAGGGATAAATAAAAAATTCTACAGACTTCTGATTGGATCCAAGGAGAAAGAAACAATGCCTGCATACATAATGGCTGAAATTTTTCTGAAATTGGCAAAATACGTCCAACTACAGATTCTGGAAGCCCTACAAACCCGAGCAGGTCTACGAAAGTTGGGTTACAAATGTGGGAAGGGCTGCGGGAATATGGCAGTAGGAGTCATGTGGCAGGACGTTCTCCCATCCACGTTCATTGGACAAATGTTGCCGATCTCTGCCTCTGTGCCTCTCTGTCTTCTCTATGTCTGTCTTTCCTGGGGCCTCTTAGTAAACTGATAAAAACCAAAGAACAAGAGAAACCTTAAAAACGACCAGAAAATGAGACCCCTTACTTTCCAGGGAGCCCAAACTAGCCCTAAAGTTAGCCAACGACGGAAGCTGGGAGACAAGGAAATAATGTCTTAACACTCTCAAATAGCATAATTGTCTATCTGGAATTCTACATATGGTAAAAGTGTATTTTAAGAGATATACCTTTAAGGATATTTAAAATATACTTAAATTTATATTAAATATGTACTATATATTTATGTTAAATTATATTTGTATAATTTATAACATAAATTATAGTAAATTTGTATTAAATATACATATTTAAAAGTATATTTGAGATATACTCAAACATATACAAGTTGTAGGGAGTAAAACATATACAAGTTGTAGGGAGTAAAATGGAATTAAAATCTTTGCATTGTCTGGGGTGCCTGGGTGGCTCAGTCGGTGAAGCGTCCAACTGCAGCTCAGGTCATGATCTCGCGGTCCGTGAGTTCGAGCCCTGCATCAGGCTCTGTGCTGATGGCTCACAGCCTGGAGCCTGCTTCCGATTCTGTGTCTCCCTCTCTCTCTGCCCCTCCCCTGCTCATGCTCTGTCTCTCTCTCTGTCTCAAAAATAAATAAAAACATTTAAAAAAATTAAAATCTTTGCATTGTGCTAGTAAAACAGTAGCAAGTACCTTTACATTTTAGTGAGTCAAAGATGAATGCTGTAATCTTTAGAATCATCACTAAATACATATATATATATATATATATACATAACTGATGAGAAAATGGAGGAATGGAGTAATAAAAAAACCTGAATCACCCCAAAAGAAGCAAGAAAGGAGAAGTAAAAGAATATCCAGGCCAAATAGAAAGTAAATAGGAAGGTACGTTTAAGTCCAATGACATCATCAATTCCATGAAATGCAAAGTAAAGGCTCTAATGAAAAGACAAAGATTGGCATGCTCAGTAAAAGCAAAATCCAAATGCGTTCTGTTTATAAAACCTACGCAAACAAAATCCAACATATATTGTTTATATGAGCTACAATCTAAATATAAGGACACAGGTTGAAATAAAAAGTTGAAAAAAGATGGGCTAGAAAAGATGAAAATTAGCAAGTTGATATCAGATGAATATGGAGATCTTCATATAAATGAACTCAAGGCAAATATACTTCAAGGCCAAAGGCAACACCAGAGAGAAAGATGGGCATTTTATGCTGATAAGGTGGTCAATTCAGCATGAAGATACATGCATATCCGCACGATACAGTTTTATGCGTATTAGTGTTCGCATGCAGAACATTTAAAAATTAAATTTATACAGGACCATAAATCAAGTTTCAAAAGATTTCAGAGGATAGAAATCACTTGAAACTGAGTACGAAATGAAAACAGGTACCAACAATAAAAATCTTGCAAGTATGATAATTAAGAAAGATATTTTAAAATAACATGTAAGTGAAGAAAACAATCACTTTGGAAATAAAAATATTTAAAATGTAATGATGACAAAAATTCATCAAAATGTGTGGCATGAAGCAGAAATCCTCCTTGAAGGTACATCTACATTGTTCAATGCATTAAAAAAGAAAAGAAGAAAAAGAAAAATCCATTACATAAGTCATTTTAAGACATCATTTAAAGAAACTCTAAAGAGGGGCGCCTGGGTGTCTCATTCGGTTGAGCATCCGACTTCAGCTCAGGTCATGATATCGCGGTCTGTGGGTTCAAGCCCTGCATCGGGCTCTGTGCTGATGGCTCACAGCCTGGAGCCTGCTTCGGATTCCGTGTCTCCCTCTCTCTCTGCTCCTCCCCCACTCACACTCTGTCTCTCTCTCTCTCAAAAATAAATAAATATTTTAAAAAATTTAAAAAACTCTAAAGAAATTAAAAAGAAGAAAATCATAGAGGGGTGATTTATAGCAAATAGCCGATGTCAGGGAGAAACAAGGGAGAAATTACTAGATCCGGAAAGCAAAAAAAAAAAAAAAAAAAAAAGACTATGCTAATCAATTAGGAAGTGTGAATACAATGGATATATTCCTTGAAAAACAAAAGTTTAAACCGTTGCAAGAGTTAACAGAAAAATCTAAATGATTGCACAACTGTTAAAGAAATCAGCTCTGGAATCAACATTCTTCTCATAAAGAAAACTTGAGGTCCAGATTAACTTCCCTGTTCAATTCTATCAACAGTTAAGAAATTGTGTCAACCTTCCACAAACCCTTTCAGACACTAGCAAAAAGGCCACTCTCCTCAACTTGTTTCTGAAGCCAGCCTAATCTTGATATCAAAACCTGACATGGGCACCACAGGACATTCCACACAGGTCAATCCATCCACCACTTCTGAGCTTAGAGGCAAAGGCCCTAAACAGATGCACTAATAAACTCAAAGTCATTGATACATAAAAATATTAGAACCTGACTACATTAGGTTTATTCTCAGAATGAAAGGTTGGGGTAACAGTCTTAAAATGAATCAATGTAATCAAGTACATAAACGGAACAGAGTGGAAAGTCATACGGTAATCTCAATAGATTCAGCAACAGCATTTGATAAAACTTAATTTCCACTCGTGATTTTTTGAAAAAAATTCTAACAAACTAGGAACAGAGAGTAGATTCCTTGTTATGACAGATACACAAAAACTGAGAGCAGGTGTCGTACATGACGGTGAATCGCAGAAAGGTCTTGGAGATCGTGATCACAACAAGAATGCCTGTCACTACAAGTTCTATTAAACCCTGGACTAGAGATTCTAACCAGTGCAATAAAGCAAGAAAAAGTAGTAAAAATTGTAACGTTAACAGTAGAAATAAGACTCGAACTATTAGAAAACAAGATACACTGTGTGTCATAATTTGCAGGTGATATGATCATGTCAGTAGAAAGTCCAATTTTAGTAGATAGTTCTCTCTATCTAAGCCACAAACAGAAAATTAAAACGTTGAAATTGTCATGATAGCATCAGAAATAGCAAATGCAGAGAAATGAATCTGGTGAAAGGTGTGCAAACCTCATCACAGAAAACAACAAGCCTTTCGGGAAAATTAAGGAAAACATGAGGACATTGAGGGGCACTCCACATTCGTTGATCGGAAAACCCAGCGAGGCCGGGACGTCCACCTCTGCAGAGTGATCTGGAGGTTTCACGCAAGCCTAGTCAAAGTCCTGCCCATTTTTCTGTGGAAGATTCAGCTCATACCACGCTGCCTGCCCCTGCAGACTCACTTATCTGCAGAGTAAGAACTCGCTCTGGGTTCTTCCAGAAGGATTTGGCTGTTTTGAATTCGCTGATTAAACGAGTCCGCAGTAACAGCGTGGTATTGGCACAGGGATGTAGAGGGCCGCCCACGTGCGGACATCCCTGCTCAGGAGAGAGGCCCCAGTCTATCAGCAGCCCTGCATGGGGACAGGGCCCGTGTCCCCAAGACTGCACCTGCAGACGATGTTGGGAGACGGGGCCGGACACAGCACTGTCACTGAGCGCTGGTCTCAGGACCGCCGTTGGCCGAAACACTGCAATGAACAGGCACGTCTGATGAGAAGGATGTGGGTGGCGCCCCCCAAGAGTGGTGCCCTGGTCAGGAGGGCAAGGGAAGGATTGCTCTTCCCCCCACGGGGAGTGCAGACATTCAGGTGAAATAGCCGAGCAGGGCCCTCAGGCCACCTTCTGCCCGATCCCGGCCGAGTGGCGGCTGAGAAGGAACCCGGGGACCCACCGTGAGGGGCAGGCGGCAGTGGCTGGTGAGTCCCGGGTGGCCAGCGTGTCGCAGCCGCACTGTGGGCGAGCAAGAAGGCCACAGGTCTGCCGATTGGCGGGCCCGTGGCCGAGGGGCGGTGCGGAAGGACTGACGAGCGGGCCGACACAGAAGCGCATCACGGAAGGAACTCATTTTAGAGATGTCCACGCGGCCTGCTGTCACTTAGTTCTCTTTTTCTGCTCTAACACGAGAAGAGATGGGACTCCAGGGGAGAGAGGATGCAGACGTGAGCTGGTGAGAAATCCCATGGAAGTTAAACGAGGTGGGATGGTCCCCTTCTCCTGCCAGGAGGGGCCTCCATGCACACGGTGCCCTGGGGCCCACCTGCCCTGTGACCCAGCAAAGCCCCGGGGGGCGGTGACACCAGCCTCTGAAGGACCCGGGCTGGATGAGCCCCGACCCCCCACACAGGGACACGTGGGGACACACGGATATACGTGGGGGCATTTTCATTTCTTTGGGTTTTGCTCTAAATTGTAGGCACCCGATGGGACGTATTATTAGAGATCATTGAGCCACAATGTGTTTAGTTAACCAAAGTATTCAGCAGAAAACGTCAAGGAACATGATTAAATTTTATACCTACAATTGTAAAGCCGCAAACACTGCTTTCCTGGACCAAGCCTTAGGGAGGACCTCTGATTCTCCAAGGCTGGCCCCAGTGACCACACAGCACGATTCCCTGCAACCCCGCCTGGTGACAGAGTCTCTGACAGGTTGTCTGTGAGTGGAGCCTTACGTGTGGGTTCCTGCAGGAACTCTCTCCTCCCCTGTGCTAGGGAACATGTGGAGGCAGACCCTCGGGGCCACCCCGGCTCTGCCCTCCCTGGCTGGGTGGCTGTGGGCAGGTTGTGCCTTTTAAGCAGGACACCCAAGGCAGGGAGGAAAGGAACACCACTTGCCCCCTGGAATCATTGCAACAAGGCTAGCTCAGTGCTAGGAAGTACACAGTAGGGGTCAAATAAATGCCACTTCCTTCTCAGCAGCCACCCGACCCAGCTGTGTGGTTCCTGGGCCGGTCTGGAGTGGACACAGTGAGGACCCTCGAGAGGACCCACGGCGTGTGAGCCACGCAGGCCTGCGCCCGGGACGTCCTTCCCGCCTGGGATCCTCCTCTGGTGCCATCGGTCGCGAGGCTTCCCACGGGGGTCCCGGGTCTGAGCAGAGCCGAGGGACATTCAGAAGTCAGCCCCCTCATTCTCAGCTTGTCGGGGCATAATCAGGAGAGGGGGGTCAGCAGGGCGAGCGAGGGAGCCGTGGGGGCGCTGGGGTTGCCCGTCCTGCCAGCCATCCGCCAGGCCATCCCTGTTTCGTATAAACGAGATGCCCAGAAAGATCCGGCTTCAACCAACACCTTTCCAAACACAAGCCGTACTTTATGCCAAACAGCATGAAACGAAGCTTCAGCAGCGCGAGGCGTAATCCCCCCCCCCCGGCACCCCCCTGCCCCCGTGCGCATGTGGGGAGCTTCCTTCTCGTGGGACGTTGGGAGGATCCGATCTGAGCCCCGTGTGCCCGGCGAATGTCTTCCTTCCTGGTCTCTGTTTCTCAGCAACGCTCCCCACGGAGGGCAGGGCTGCGGGCGCCCTCCTGGACCGGGCAGGTCTTTAAGGGCACTTCGAGCTGGCTCTGAACTAGGCCGGGCCTGCGTGCGTTGGTGTGTGAGTGTTCATTTCCTCCAAGCAGCCACGCTGGCCAAGAGATGCAAATACTCAATGTGGGGGTGACAGCTGGCATCTTAAAGGTTACGCAGTACGAGGGCGACCGGCAAAAAGTGGCCCGTTCGGTCCCCAGCTCTTGCCCGGGTCCCCCCAAACGGTGAGATCGCTTTATTCCAACAGGCTGAGAAGACCCAGCGGCTGTGGGGATTCTGGAGACCTGGCTGGGCCCTTCACCCATCTTGGGGGACAGAGCTCACCTCCTCAGCAGGCCCCGTGCTCTGGGCTGAACTGTGACCCCCGCCCCCAGGTTCATCTGTGGGAGCCCTAGTGCCCCAGGGCCCCTGAATGTGACTGCATTTGGAGGCGGGGTCTTTAGAGAGGTAGTTAGGGTAACATGAGACCGCAGGGTGGCCCTGCTGTGTTGTGACTGATGTCCCTAAAAGCAGAGGAGATGGGGGACACAGACACACACAGAGGGCCGACCTCGTGAGGACACGGGGAGAGAATGGTCATCCAGACACCAGGGACAGAGGCGTCAGGAGGGCCCAGCCCTGCCGATGCCTTCACCTTGGACCTCCAGCCTCCGGGACCGGGAGACAGCGGGTGCCTGTGTCGGGTGGCCTGGTCCGTGGTGTTTTGTTCCGGCCGGAACCGCAGCCTGGCGCAGGCGTCCGGGGCTGGACAGCTGCTGGTCACTCCTCCTGAGGGGACACCGGGGACAACCAGGAGGGGGGCGATAATATCATGCAAATGGCATAATAGACAGCTGGGTGTCCCTTCCTTGTCAAACAAATATTTGCTCAGTGCTTTCTGGAGGCCAACAGCGCAAACGCAACCCCGGCCCTGCAGCGCCCGTGGGCTATTAATGGAATTAATAGTCATTTAGGGAAAGTAACAAGAACATATGTGATAGTTTGGACTGTTGCTCAGCAAACACTCACCCCCTTCAGGGTGGCTGGGGTGGCGAGCTGCTGTGAGCTTTGGGCTGGGCCCTGGGACTTCTGTAGGTGTGGGTGACACGGTGTGACAGCGGCCTCTTGTCCGTGGGGCAGGCGCCCTGGACGAGAACTCACCTGGAGGCCACGCCGTCCTGCCCCGGCCCCTCCGTGGGGCAG